>NC_092053.1:68397007-69077733 GCF_003086295.3 Arachis hypogaea
TCAAGAAGGAAACGCCACGATCACTAAGGTGGACTCATTCCTTGTTCTTATTTTCTATTTTTCGTTTTCTTAATGTTAAGTGCTTATCCATGTTTGTGTCTTATTACATGATCATTAGTATTTATTAACTTTGTTTTAAAGTTATGAATGTCCTATGAATCCATCACCTCTCTTAAGTGAAAAATGTTTTAATTCAAAAGAACAAGAAGTACATGAGTTTCGAATTTATCCTTGAACTTAGTTTAATTATATTGATGTGGTGACAATGCTTCTTGTTTTCTGAATGAATGCCTGAACAGTGCATATGTCTTTTGAAGTTGTTGTTTTAGAATGTTAAATATGTTGGCTCTTGAAAGAATGATGACAAGGAGACATGTTATTTAATAATCTGAAAAATCATAAAAATGATTCTTGAAGCAAGAAAAAGCAGCAAAAGAATAAAGCTTGCAGAAAAAAAAATGGCAAAAAAAAAAAAAGAGAAAAAGCAAGCAGAAAAAGCCAAAAGCTCTTAAAACCAAGAGGCAAGAGCAAAAAGCCAATAACCCTTAAAACCAAAAGGCAAGGGTAAATAAAAAGGATCCCAAGGCTTTGAGCATCAGTGGATAGGAGGGCCTAAAGGAATAAAATCCTGGCCTAAGCGGCTAAACCAAGCTGTCCCTAACCATGTGCTTGTGGCGTGAAGGTGTCAAGTGAAAACTTGAGACTGAGCGGTTAAAGTCAAAGGTCCAAAGCAAAAGAAGAGTGTACTTAAGAACCCTGGACACCTCTAATTGGGGACTTTAGCAAAGCTGAGTCACAATCTGAAAAGGTTCACCCAATTATGTGTCTGTGGCATTTATGTATCCGGTGGTAATACTGGAAAACAAAGTGCTTAGGGCCACGGCCAAGACTCATAAAATAGCTGTGTTCAAGAATCATCATACTGAACTAGGAGAATCAATAACACTACCTGAACTCTGAGTTCCTATAGATGCCAATCATTCTAAACTTCAATGGATAAAGTGAGATGCCAAAACTATTCAAGAGGCAAAAAGCTACAAGTCCCGCTCATTTAATTGAAGCTATGTTTCATTGATAGTTTGGAATTTATAGTATATTCTCTTCTTTTTATCCAATTTGATTTTTAGTTGCTTGGGGACAAGCAACAATTTAAGTTTGGTGTTGTGATGAGCGAATAATTTATACGCTTTTTGGCATTGTTTTTAATATGTTTTTAGTAGAATCTAGTTACTTTTAGGGATGTTTTCATTAGTTTTTATGTTAAATTCACATTTCTGGACTTTAATATGAGTTTGTGTGTTTTTCTATGATTTCAGGTATTTTCTGGCTGAAATTGAGGGACTTGAGCAAAAATCAGATTCAGAGATTGAAGAAGGACTGCTGATGCTGTTGGATTCTGACCTCCCTGCACTCAAAGTGGATTTTCTAGAGCTACAGAACTCAAAATGGCGCGCTTCCAATTGCGTTGGAAAGTAGACATCCAGGGCTTTCCAGCAATATATAATAGTCCATAGTTTGACCGAGTTTAGATGACGTAAAAGAGCATTGAACGCCAGTTCTACGCTGCTGTCTGGAGTTAAACGCCAGAAACACATCACAAGCCAGAGTTGGACACCAGAAATACGTTACAAACTGGCGTTCAACTCCAAGATTGACCTCTACACGTGTAACATTCAAGCTCAGCCTAAGCACACACCAAGTGGGCCCCGGAAGTATTTATGCATCAATTACTTACTTCTATAAACCCTAATAACTAGTTTAGTATAAATAGGACTTTTTACTATTGTATTAGACATCTTTGATCAGTTTTATGCTATCTTAGACTTTCATGGGGGCTGGCCATTCGGCCATGCCTGAACCATTATCACTTATGTATTTTCATACAGTAGAATTTCTGCACTCCATAGATTAAGGTGTGGAGCTCTACTGTTCCTCAAAGATTAATGCAAAGTACTACTGTTTTTCTATTCAATTCAACTTATTCCGCTTCTAAGATATTCATTCGCACTTCAACCTGAATGTGATGAACGTGACAATCATCATCATTCCCCCACGAACGCGTGCCTGACAACCACTTCCGTTCCACCTTAGATTGAATGAGTATCTCTTGGATCTCTTAATCAGAATCTTCGTGGTATAAGCTAGATTGATGGCGGCATTCGTGAGAGTCCGGAAAGTCTAAACCTTGTCTGTGGTATTCCGAGTAGGACTCTGGGATTGAATGACTGTGATGAACTTCAAACTCGCAAGTGCTGGGCGTAGTGACAGACGCAAAAGGAGGGTGAATCCTATTCCAGTATGATCGAGAATCTCAGATGATTAGCCGTGCTGTGACAGAGCATTTGGACCATTTTCACAAGAGGATGGGATGCAGCCATTGACAAGGGTGATGCCTCCAGACGATTAGCCATGCAGTGATAGCGCATCGGACCATTTTCCAGAGAGGATAAAAAGTAGCCATTGACAACGGTGATGTCCATACATAAAGCCAGCCATGGAAAGGAGTAAGACTGATTGGATGAAGACAGCAGGAAAGCAGAGGTTCAGAGGAACGAAAGCATCTCTATACACTTATCTGAAATTCTCACCAATGATATACATAAGTGTTTCTATCCTTATTTTCTATCTATTTATTATTAATATTCAAAAACTCCATAGCTATTTGATATCCACCTGACTGAGATTTACAAGGTGACCATAGCTTGCTTCAAGCCGACAATCTCCGTGGGATCGACCCTTACTCACGTAAGGTTTATTACTTGGACGACCCAATGCACTTGCAGGTTAGTTGTATCGAAGTTGTGAATGGAAAACGATTTATTAAGATGTGCGTACAAGTTTTTAGCGCCGTTGCCTGAGATCACAATTTCGTGCACCAGTGGCATTAACGTTAAGTGAGAGTGTGGGTTCGAGAACATTAGTGGCAATCACCTTTTTCACTAACGTTCCTCACCCAGGGATGATCCATGTTAACTTCAACGTTAGTGGCACCAACGTGACCACTAACGTTGCCTCTTGGTCCTTCGCACACGTTATTGGGGCTCACCTTTTCCAATAACGTTGAGAGTCCTCCCTTACCCTTACGTTAGAGTCCACGTTAGCTTAGCTCTTAACGTAGGCTTGCCAATCCTTCGAGAACGTTAGTGACACTTACCTTTGTCACTAACGTTCTAAGGTGCCCCTTCTTCCCACGTTAGAGTCCACGTTAACTAAGTTAACGTGGCTTCTAACGTGGTAATGATAGTCATCTCCAATGTTAGTGACAAAGGTGAGTGTCACTAACGTTGACTCATCATCCTATCCTCAACGTTAGCTTCCACGTTAACTAAGTTAACGTGGGAGTTAACGTGGCTCATGGTGGCTCATTGTGGCTCATTCCAACGTTAGTGACAAAGGTGAGTGTCACTAACGTTGGCGATTGTTTGCTTTCTCTACGTTAGCTTCCACGTTAACTTAGTTAATGTGGAAGCTAACGTAGCTCAAAGTGGCTTAGCCCAACGTTAGTGACAATGATGAGTGTCACTAACGTTGGCCACTCTTTTGCTTCCCAACGTTAGAGTCCACGTTAACTAAGTTAACGTGGAGGCTAACGTGGCCAATATGAGCTTGGTCCAACGTTAGTGACAAAGGTGAGTGTCACTAACGTTGGCTCCACTTTCTTTCTTCCATGTTAGAGTTCACGTTAACATAGTTAACATGACTCTTAACGTGGGCTATGATGGCTTTGAGGACGTTATTGGCGATTACTTTTCTCATTAACATTGCAAGCTAGCTCCCATTCCACGTTAGTGGTCACGTTAGTTAGACTAACATGGCTGCTAACTTGGTTCTTTCTTGCTTCTTTTGTCCTGAAATCAAGCAATAAAGTGCATCAAAGTTCTAATCCACATCATGAGACATGCATCATCTAATTTGTCATCTAATTCATGCAAAATTCTCATGAAATCATGTAAAGTGCACAATGTATGCTTAAATCAAGATGTGAGTGAAATTCTACCCAAAACTTGCTTATTTCCTAAGAAAATGCATGAAACTACCCTAAAACAGTAAAGAAAAGGTCAGTGAAATTGGCCAAAATGCCCTGGCATCAGTTTCACATGAGTAGGTACCCAAATTCCTATTTATCATAATACATTCCCTATCAACCCAAGTTCTCATGGTTCCCCACACTTAGTTAGTACACAATCTCTATCTTAAGCTAACCAAAGATTCAAATTAGAGTATTTAATTTGTTTTTCTGCTTAAGGCTAGTGATGTGGTAAAATATAGAATAAATGGGAATTAAAAGGCTCAAGGTGGCTAACAAGGGTGACATAAAAGGGTAGGCTTATTTGGGATAAGTGAGCAAAAACAAGTAATGGCCTCAATCATATGCAAGCATGTAAATACATTCTATATTGGACATATAGAATGAAACAAAGCAAAAGATTGCAATCATAGTGGAGAAACACACAGGAATGAAAACTATGGTTAAATAATGTAACCATGCAATTAAGCTCAAATCTCACAAGTTGTGTGTTCTTTAGCCCAAAAATCATATATCATTTATGTATATCATGCAAGTAAGAATGAAGAGTTCCAACTCAATCAATGTGAATCCTTGAATGGCTTTTGTAAAGAAATAAATACATTCTTTGAAAAAAAATTGTTGTCAATTTACCAACACTTATTACTATATATATATGCTAGGTGGATTGTTGTGATTATGAAAATCTAAAAATTTCTAGTTTACTCTTTATTTTCAATTAAACCAAATTCTAATATGTTAAAAAGAGTAGACTAAGCTTAATAATATCAATTTTTCTATATCACAACTAATAAGCTAAGAGTGCAAATCAAGCTAAATATCTAAGATATATACAGCCCAAAGTGCATAATGTAATAAAGTAGAAATAGACAAAAATACAGTAAAAGAAAATGTGCAAGTACTGGAAAGAAAATAAGATAAAATAAAATAAAGTAAAATAAAAATACAGAATATGAAACAAAATAGGATTAAAAGAGTCTGAAAGTAGTTCACCAAAATCAGATTCGCCAGAGATGGCGACCTCCCCACACTTATATAATAGCATCGTCCTCGATGCTCAATCAGGTTGGGTGGGAAGTGTTGTCACCTCTGGAAGGGTGTGCTGGTGCTGTCGCTATGGTGGTCGGTGGTGCTGCAGGCTGCTCAAGCTGAGGCTCTGTGGGGTCTGGCAGTGTAGGAGCCTGTGGCTCTGCCTGTATAGGTGCCTGTGGATCTGCTGGCTGTGTCTGCTGAGGCTCCTCAAGCTAGGGCGCTGCCTGCTGGTGCTCTGCCTGCTCATCCTCTGCCCATGCATCGTCCTCCTGCTCATCCGCCTCCTCCTCAGATGGCTCTGATGGTGTGTCAGGCTCGGAGGGGATGTCAGTGTGTCCCAACCGGATTATTAGCTTTAAATGCTCATAGCGTCGCTTGCTGCGACGCTCGGACCACTCATATCGCTGCTGGTTGCGGCACTCCATTTGATCTAGGCGCTCAAATAGGCGGTGCACGAGGTGGTAGATGGGCTGGGAAGCAGGTGAGGGTTCTGTGGGTATGGGTGGTGCAGCAGGTGCTGAAGGGGCAGCAGAAGATGTGGCTACATCAGCAGAGGCAGTAAGAGAGGGCGGTTTATAGCCCAGAGCCTCAAACTTCTTGCCGCGTGGGATGATCTTCTTGCATTCGGCGGCTGGTGGCCTCTCATCCTCAGAATCCCAGGGTACCTCAGCTCGACAGTCCAACTGGGTAATCAGATATGGGAAAGACAGAGTGCCTCGCACATGAACCCTGGCCATGTACTACCAGATGAATCGAGGAAGGTACAGGTCCTTGCCTTCCATAATGCACCAGATAAGAGTAATCATGGCAGCTGGCACCTCAGTCTCGTGAGTGCTCAGCATCACATAGTTGCTCAGAATTTGTTGCCATAGCCAAGCCTCATCATTCAGATAAATAATTTTTATACCTTTTGGGTTCATGGTCGACTTACCCATAACCCATGGGACAGCTGGATCAATGGATATGGTTCGCTTCACTGCCTCCCAGTCAAAGCTCATGAATCTCATGGCTTCCTCAGCCTTCTAGTAACCATCTGGTTCATCAGACTTAGGCTGGAAATAGAGGATATCTTCAATTGCCTCTTCAGTAATTAAAATCTGCTTCCCCTTGAGCTGTACTGCATCCAGGGTCATCTTATAATAGTTGCAGTAAAATTCTCTGACCCAGGATGCATTAACCTCAGTCAAATTCCTTTTTAGGAAGAACCAGCCTCTCTGTTTTATCTGTTCTGTAGTGTACTATTGTAGTTCAGCTGGAATTCTGAGGGTCTTTTCCAAGTATAGGTGCCTTTTAGTCCCAAAGACCTCATATTTGAGTTCGCAATAGCGATTTGCGAACTTGACTGGATCAATTGCAGGCACTAATTGATCTGCTTTTTCCTGTGGAGTAAAGTTCTTCTCACACTAGGAATCATCATGTAGAATATCTGTCAAAGCCATAGATGTTTGGCCTCTTTTCCTTTTACCAGTGGTGTGATGTTCGAACTTTTGTTGATATAAAATTTTCTCAAATGAATGAATTCTCGTTGCAAGTATAGTTCTAAACCAACAAAGAATCCTCACATAAAAAATTTGAGTTATCACAAGTACAAACCCCAATAAAAATTAACCGAAGTATTTAGACTCTGGGTCGTCTCACAAGGAATTGCAATGAAGTGCTCAATTATTGGCTATGAAGAACAAAGGGGTTTTGATTTTATATTTTTGGCAAGAAAATAAATGAGCAAGAATTTGAATGATAAGAAGAGTAAATCAAGAAATTAAAGAAAGCAATCAATAAAGAGAGACATTCATGGCAAGGTTTGAGATTATAGACTTTCTATCCTAGTCATGAATCATAACAATACTTAATAAGAATTTATCTTATTTCGTCATTCCCAATGTTGGAAGAAGATGTAAGTCATCTTTCATTAGAGAAAGTCAAAAAAGACTAGTTAATCTCAAATCAAAAATCCTAATCAACTCACTAATTGAATTAGCAAGAGATTACAGTCATTGAAAATGATATTAACTAACAACTCTAGATCACCAATCTAAATTGGCTATTAATGACGCAAGATTGCCTAGTTACTCTTCCCAAGCCAAGAATGCTCAAAATCTACTCTAAAGCTCAACCAAGCATTTTGTCAAACACTTGGTGGGTAATAAAGGAAAGCATAAAAAATGTGCAAGAATAATAAATCTACCAACTACCAATAAAAAGAACATCAAACATTAAATTTCATTCAATGTAAACAAAATCCAACATGAGCATTCATAAACATAAAAGAGACATAAAAGTAAAATTGACAAGAGAACTAAGAAGAATAAAGTAGTAGAAACAAGAAATTGTAAAGGAAACATGATGAGAACAGGAAAATTGACCTAGATCTACGATGGAATTAAGCCGAAGAACCCTAATTCTAGAGAGAAGAGGGAGCTTCTCTCTCTAGAAACTAACCTACATGATGCCAAAACTACAAACAATTTCTCCCCCTTGCCCAAGCTTGAATTCTGCATGAAATAGCATCAGAAATGAGTTGGATTGGGCCCAAAATGAGCTACAAATCGCTGGCCACGATTTCACTTTAGTGAATCATGCTGCTCCATCGGCGTACACGCGTACAGTGCACGTGTGTGCCCCTAAACGCGAAGAAACTATGGCAAATTTTATATCATTTTGAAGCTCCGAATGTTAGATTTCCAACGCAACTAAAACCGCCTCATTTGGAACTTTGTAGCTCAAGTTATGGTCAATTGAGTGTGAAGAGGTCAGACTTGACAGTTTTGCGGTTCCTTCATTTCTTCATGAGTTCTCCCACTTTGCATGCTTTTTTCCTTACTTCTTCCATCCAATACTTGCCTTATGAACCTGAAATCACTCAACAAATACATCAAGGCATCGAATGGAATTAAAGTGAATTGAATTTAGCTATTTTAAGGCCTAAAAAGCATGTTTTCATATTTAAGCACAAATCAAGGGAGAATTGCAAAACCATGCTATTTCATTGAATAAATGTGAGAAAAAGTGATAAAATCTCCCAAATTAAGCACAAGATAAACCACAAAATTGGAGTTTATCAAATTTCCACTCACTTAAACTAAGCCTGTCCTCATGCTAAGAATAAAGACGGACAAGAAAAGGGGTATGAACATTTATTCAATGCAAAGAAACTATATGCAACCTATCTAAATGAATGCACTAAATGCAAGATGATTCTACCTACTTGGTTAAAAGTAAATCAATCCTCAATAACATATATAGGCAAGTAAGGCAAAGGTCATATGATGACTCACAAACTCTACCAATTCAAATATCAAAATGAAGTTTAAATAGACTTGCAAGAAGAAAGCTCATGAAAACCGGGAACAAAGAATTGAGCATCGAACCCTCACCAGAAGTGTATCCGCTCTAGTTGCTCAAGTGTATAGGGTCGATTCACTCAGTTCTCTTCTACTCATGCTTTCCATGATTTGTTTTTCATCTAACAATCAACAATTATTCAATGCATGCATACATTCATCATGAGGACTTATTCATAGGTTGTAATGGGGCTAGGGTAAAGGTAGGGATGCATATGGTCAAGTGAGCTTGAAATTTGAATCTTTGATTAACCTAAGCTCTCACTTAACCTATATAACAACCAATAAAATTCTAATACAGTACCTAGCTACCCATGATTCCCACTTTTTCACATACTCATGCATTCTCTTTAATTCATATTCCATATGCATTGATTTTTATTGAACTTTACTTTGGGGCGTTTTTTTTGTCCCTTTTTTATTTCTTTTTCTGTTTTTTTTATATTCTTTTTTTCTTTTATATATATATATATATATATATATATATGTGTTTTTTTTCTTTATCTTTATCATTTTTTTTTCTAAAGTATATATAAACATATCAATGCATATGGTTTAGGGGTAGTGATGTGCTAAAATTAAGAACAAAAGGGATTAAATAGGCTCAAAAGTGGCTAACAATGGTTGATAAAAGGTGGGCTATTTAGGTAAGTGAGATAAATGAAATGATGGCCTCAATCATATAAATGCATATATACATGGAATAATGGACATAAAGAATCAAACAAATCAAAGATCACAATCATAGAAAGAGAATAATGCACACAAGAATGGAAATAAGTGGTTATAAGATGTAACCACACAATTTGGCTCAAAACTCACATGCTTGTATTTTTGGCTCAAAAACCATGTTCCAAAATACATTCTTCAAGTAAGTTTATCACAAAAAATTTTTCTTAAATTGGTAGGGTGCCCTAAAACAATTTTTCTTGGAAAAAAAAATCATCACCCTAACCAAGTAGTCCTAACATAAAAAGAAGTGGAAAAATATGTACAAATTCTAACTAGCATGCAATCTATCATGCAATGCAACAACTAACAAACAAAGAAAATCAAGAATTGGTGTTGAAAAAGAAAATTGTTACCCATGGAGATCGGTCGGACGACCTTCCCACACTTAAAAATTTGCACCGTCCTCGGTGCATGCAAAGAAGAGCAAGGTGGACGGGTTGCTACAACTTGTTGAGTTTCTTCAAAGGGTTGTGCTGGTGAACTTGTTTGTTGCCCCATTTAAAAGCTTTTCCTTTCCTTTATTTGGTGGCCAACCTCAAAGGAGAGAAAAAGAAAGAAAATTAAGCCTACAACAAAGATATCAAAGCAAATAGAAAATAGGCGAGGGCTAATGCCAAATAAGAGTAACGTTCTCACTACATGGTAGCTACAACATGTGATTGAGAAAACAATATAAGCTAAGGCATATTAACTAACACTTGATGCAAGAACAAGTTAAAGCATGAAGAGCACTCAAAAGCATCAAGTTCGACTAAAAAGAGTGGGCCATGAAAGACATGCAAGTTCATATCAATGCACAAAGAATATAAGAGTCATATAAGATTAAGCATTGATTTAAAAGTTTCATCACCCAACAATATCAAACAAGTCAAGAAGCACCAAGATTAACCAAGAAATTCTCAACAATTGAGTAAAAAAATTCAACACTATTATTTAAATAAGAAGCTCAAAAAGAAAGAAAGTAAAAACAGGCTATAAAAACAAAATGAAAATGCAAAGAATAAAAGTATGCGAATACAATGGACAAAAGAAAATGGAAGATGAGAAAAAAAACTTTTTTTTACCGGCACGGATGCGTTATGCATGCTTACGCGCCGATGCGCAGTTTGGCCAAGGACGCGTACGCGCCAGGTGCGCACACGCGTGGGTGAGATTATGCGCGGGGCACAGTGTCAGCCCAAGGTTGGCCCAACTCTCTGGAAGATGTACCAGGAGGGCATGTGGAGCTATCGGCGCCCGCGCGCACAGCGTGCGTACGCGCGCATTGCGCAATTGAAATCAAGGACGCGTGCCGCCAGGTGCGCGTACGCGCGGGTTGGTTTGTGCCTCAGGCATGGTACTGGCGCAGTGTAGGCGCAAATCTCGGGTCAATGTATGGAGGGGTGAAATTTTTCAATCCACGCGTATGCACACATGGCGCGTGCGCGTGGAGGGGTGAAAATGCTTAATGCACGCGTACGCGTGCAGTGCGCGTATGCGTGGATGGTGCTCTATTTTTCAAAATTTTTTTATGTTTTTGCACCAACCCAAGCATTCTAAACCTCCAAACAGCTACCAAAACACCATAAAACCTTATTTAGCCTACTAGACTACTAATTATACTCAACAAACTCAACAAAACATGAAATTAAACTAATTACCAATATGTACAAAAGGGAAAAGTGAAAAGAATTTACCATGGTAGGGTGTCTCCCACCTAGCATTTTGTTTATTGTCCTTAAGTTGGACTTATGGGGAGCTCCTCTTAAGGTGGCTTGTGCTTGAAGCTATCCTTGAACATCCACCAATGCTTGAATCTCTAATAAGCTTTAGTCTTCAAAGATGATAACTCCAAGCCTTGATGGAGTTCCACACAAGCCATGGGCTCCTAAATTTGATTCTCCTTGTGCGATCCAGGATCCCACACTTTGTTTTGACACCCATCTTCAAATTGATCATCATGATTCCAATTGGGTGGCATGACCTTAGAATTCTCAGTTAAGCTTCCAAACATTCTCCTAGACCCATGCAATTTGGTTCTACACCAACCATTGATATTCAACTTTGAGCACGCAACCATCATGAACTTAGAGTGATGTTTCCAACCACTACACAACTCTCTCCTACTCTTAACTCCACAAAGGGCTCTAAGTTTGACCATCATTTTCAATCAAACTATATTCAAGTGAGAAAGCAAAGGTTAGGGATAAGAATTTTACCCACTTGAATGTTGTGTTGGATGATGGTGACTTAGGAAGGGGTGGTCCCAATGATCTTGCAAGCTCCACTCCCTTGTGTTCTTCCTTGACTATCTCTACCTCTTTACAACTTTTCTCAACTTCAAACTCTTCCTCTTGGTGGCTCGCTTCCAATTCAATTTCTTCTTCATTTCTCACCAAGGGCATGAGAGGTTGTGCATCTTCTTCTTTGATCTCCATGTCAAGCCCAATGGGGAAGGATTCAATTGTACATAGGAATTCAGCAATGATTGAATCCATCTCTTGATCAACCTCTTCAAAGTTTTCCACCATGATATGCCTTGGAGGTTGTACACCCTCCTCAACATCAATATCAAGCTTCTTAAAAGAGGGCTCTCTAATGCTACATTCCCATCGACTTCCAACATCTCCTAGATCTTCAACCACTTCTCCCGGCTCAATTATCTCAACTTTCTCCTCTTGTTGCACTCCTTGCTTCAACTCCTCTTCTTCACCTTGAAGCTCTAAACTCACTCCCTCACTATGCTCCTTAATTGTCTCTCCATATTCTACAAAACTACATCTAAAACCTCCAATCCTGAATTGAATGATTGAATGAATGATTTGATTCCCTCATTTTCCAGCCTCTATTCTGTGCTTGTGGGCTTGGATTTGGGCCGAAAAAGAGCCCAGAAATCGCTGGGGGCGAATTCAGCAACTTTCTGCACGTGGCGTCTGTCACGCGTACGCGTAGGTCACGCGTGCGCGTCATTTGGAAGTTTTCCTTATCACGCGTACGCATCAGTCACGCGTACGCGTCACTCGTGCTTTGCGCTAGGCACGCGTCCGCGTCATCCATGTGCGCACGTCGCTGCTATTTCCTTCAAAACTTTATTTTCGCGCGTTTCTTCCACTTTTGCATGTTTCCTTTCTGTCCTCTAAGCCATTCTTACCCTTTAAAGCCTGAAAATACTCAACACACAGATGACGGCATCAAATGGTAATAAAGGATAATTAAAATTAACAGTTTTAAGGCATAGGAAACATGTTTTCACATATATCACAGAATAAGGAAGGAATTGTAAAACCATGGAAATTATATGAATAAGTGGGTGAAGAATTAATAAAAACCACTCAATTAAGCACAAGATAAGTCATAAAATAGTGGTTTATCACTCCCCCATTATTTTCGAACACTATTATGTACAGTATGAGTCACTAACCTCCTAAGGTTAAGGTTAGGAGCTCTGTTGAGTTTCATGGATCAATAATATTACTATTTTCATTCAATATGTCTGATTCTATTCTCTTATGCAACCTCGTTCTTCATCTTATGAATTGAGAGTGACACGTGACAATCACCCTTGTTCTACATGGGTTCCGTGTGATTCCTGACCCGGATAGCATTGAACTAAAGCTAGAGATTGCATTACAGATTCCTATAGAGCATCTGAGCAACTTTGGATATGTGACATATAATCCCGTTGACTATGGGTGCGTGAAGTTTCTATGGCACTAAGGCTAGAGTCAGAGAAGTAGCACTTTCTGATCCAAAAGATCTGCCTTTTCTGTGGCACCTTGAGTAGGATCGTGAATAGGAGTGGACTTCTTAGAGCTTCATCTTCTGCTACAGTGAGAAACCTAGAGTTGTCTTGATGAGAGGATATGAGTAATCTCAACATGGTGGATTGCTGCAGTGGAGGAAGTTAACCTGATGAGAGGACATGAGTTAATCACTTACGGCTGCCATTGAAGGAATCAGAAGGTTATTGAAGAAGACAGTAAGAAAAGTTAATCTGGAAAGACAAAGCATCTCCGAAGCCACAACCATTCTATCACCATTGAATTCTCATTTAATCAGTAACATTTTATTTATTTTATCCCTTTTATATGCTTTTCGTGACAAACTATAATTTCTATCCGCCTAACTAAGATCTGCAAGGTATCTACTGCTTGCTCAAACCCACAATCCTTGTGGGATCGACCCTAACTCACCTCAGGTATTACTTGGATGACACAGTATACTTGCTGGTCTATCTGTGCAAATTCTGCGGAGCCAGTTTCGTGCACCAGTAATAAAAAATCATGTATTGTGTCGCACATTTAAAAAACCACTGTGTCTAGTCTATTTAGAAAGCCATGTGAAAGAGTTTTCAAGCATAATACGGATATCAGTTCTGTCGAATCAGTAAATGAATTCAAAACGGGATTAGCATGCCTGTCGACACTACTAATCCTTTAGGGATGAAGAACGAAATACTCAATCATAAAACAGATCAATGAAATACTATAAAATAAAAGAAAACTTGGATTAATAATTCATAGAAACATAAACAGAGCTCCTAACTCCTTGACAAAAGTTTAGTGACTCATAGAGAATTCTGAAAAACAAAAGAAAAGAAAAAAAGAAGGAGGTGTAGAATTGGATCTGAAGATCCTCCCCTCCACGCACATTCTCCTTTTTGTGAACAAACTTACTTATTTAAATCCTAGGTTTACCTAAAAATTCAAAAATCAAATTCAAAAATAAATCTTATCTTTTATGAAGAATAAGATAACTAATAACTATAATTTAAATCCTAATCAAAGCTAATTCAAAGAAAATCTTATTTTATAGAATCTTCAGCAATCTTAACCGAAATTACATCTTTTAGGGGAGAATGGACATCAATTGGTGTGTAGGATGGGTCTTGGGTGTATACTAGGCCACTAGGCGTGTAATTGGCCTATCTGGGTATGTCACGCTGCTGTCTTGGGTGTTTGGGCGTGCCACTTACTGTCTTGGGTGTGGCACGCCATGCATCTCGGTGCTGATTTTCGAGATAAACAGATAAGGGTTGTTTGCAGCCCAAACTAAATGTCCATTATAGACACATGCATAACGTTTTGAAGCTCTGGATCTTAGCTTTTTAACACCATTGAAACCATCTCATTTGGACCTCTTTAGCTCAAGTTATGGTCATTTGAATATGAAGAAGAGAATTGACAACATTGAATAGGAAGAGGAGAATTGACAACATCTAGCTCAAGGGTCATTTTCTTCTTGGCGTGGCACGCCTTGCTTCACATGGCACGTTGGCTTCATTTCTCTCCAGGGGCATTGCACGCCCTTCTTTACCGAGGCACGCCCCTGCATTCTCCTACATGGCATGGAACGCTTGCTTTTCTCTCTTTTAGGGCCATTACACATTCCTCTTGTGCCGTGGCATGCCCTTCCAGCTACCTTATTGCATGGCTTTGCATGGCTTCGATAGTTACGTCTTTGGCTCTTTGGACATTGATAAACCACGATTTTAAAGTTTATTTTGTATTGAATTTGGTGGATTTTACCAACTTTTCCTACATTTATTCAATGAAATAGCATGGTTTTGTGAATTTCTCCTAATTGTGATTAATGATTGAAAACATGCTTTTTAGGCTTTTAAATTGCTAAATTTAATTCATTTTTCTCCTATTCGACACCTTGATATGTTTGTCTGAGTGATTTAAGGTTTTGAAGGCAAGAATGGCTTGAAAGAAATGGAAGAAGAGCATGCAAAGTGGAGAATTCATGAAGAAATGAGGATTTGCAGGATTCATGGTCACACACACGTATCATTTATGCGTACGCGTGAGAGGGAATTTCGCTAAGCGACACGTACACATCACCTATTCGTACGCGTGACAAGCGGCACGTGACCAACTTAAAGGCACTACGCTGGGGGCGATTTTTGAGCCATCTAGGCCCAAATCCAACTCATTTCTGAAGCTATTAGAGGCTGAATTCATGATGGATCGAGGAGGGAGCAATTAGGATAGCTTAAGACCATGCTTTAGGTTATATTCTAGAGAGAGAAGCTCTCTCTTTTCTCTAGAATTAGGGTAGATTAGGTTAGATTTCTCTTAGATTTATGTTTTAATTCTTGTCTTGATTTAGTTTTCCTCTCAATTTCTTGTTGTTACATCTTTGCTCTTTTAGTTTCACTTGCTTTTTCCTTCATTTTGTTGCTTTTATGTTTATGACTCTTGTTAGTTTTAATTTTCATTAATGCAGTTGATGTTTCTTATTGTTTAAGTGAGTTGTTATTGTTATTTTCTTACAATTGGTAGTTGTTAGATTTTATATTTCTTGCTAATTTACTATGCTTTCCTTTTATGTCTACCAAGTGTTTGATAAAATACTTGGTTGGATTTTAGAGTAGATTTTTATACCTTTGGCTTGTGATTGAGGACCTAGGTTCCTTGAGGTCATTTATGTCCAGTTTCATTGGTGATTTAGGATTGTTAGTGGTTCTAGGACCAACTATGTGTACTTGACTTAATTCTCTGATGTTAGAGGGCAACTAAGTGGAATTAATCCTTTGTAATCACCATGTTGTGGCCAATGATCCAAGATAGGATACCTTGACTCCTGATCCTTGCCTTGAGTGATTTTTTAGCATTTAAATTTCTTAGTTGTTAGTTTTATTTTCTTGTTCACAAACCCAAAACCCCAAAAGATACACCCCCAAAACCAATAATATGCACACTTCCCTGGAATTTCTTGAGAGACAACCCGAGGTTTAAATACTTCGGTTATTTTTATTGGGTTTGTACTTGTGACAAAAAAATTAAACTTTGATAAGGGTTAATTGTTGGTTTGGAACTATACTTCGACGGAATTATTTTGTGAAAATTCCTAACCGACATTTATCTTTGATATGAGAATTATTGTTGATCTAGAATTTCTCAATAGAAAAGAACTACGTTGTAAGCATAGTTCCAAACCAACTAATAACTCTCAATCAAAGTTTTTTTTGTTGTCACAAGTACAAACCCCAATAAAAACCGAGAGTATTTAAACCTCGTGTCGTCTCTCAAGGAATTGCAATGAAGTACTTAATTATTGGCTATGAAGAAACAAGGGGGTTTTGATGGCAATTGGCAAGAAAGTAAGTAAGCATGCAAGAAAATAAATGAAAAGCAAATAAAGCAACAAAACTGGAAATTAAATGGCAAAAAGAACTCTTGGCTAAGACATAGAAATTGAGATCACTATCCTTGTCTAACAAATATATATTGACAATTATGAGGGACCAACCCATTAAGTCTACTTCTATGCTTGAAGTATGTCAAATAGGCTTGATCAACATCAACCATAAGTCCCAACCTAGCCATTAATTAGCTTAATAGTAGGTTAGTGTTAATGGACATCAAATTGATTAACAAGGGACCCAAATCACCAATCCCATTAGACCCAATAACTTAAGGTCACTCAATTCCCTTAGCCTAGGCCAAGAGTGTAGAAAACTACTCCATAACTAGTGAAAATATTTTATCAAATACCTAGAGTGCAAGAAAAGTAATCATCATAAATTGGAAGAATTAATAAAAACTATAACTGACCCAAGCAAGAAATCAGTAATCGCAACTAAGATAAACATAAAAAGACATGAAAACATAAAATTGCATTAGAGAAAATAAAAATCCAACAAGGGTTCATGAAAGTAAAAATGGCAACATAAATAAATCAACAAGAAAAACCAAGAAGATTAAGACAATAGAACAATAAAGTATAAAGAGAGTTGAACTACAAACAAGAATTAAACATAGATCTAAGAAAATTTAACCTAGACTATCCTAAATTCTAGAGAGAAGAGAGAGCTTCTCTCTCTAGAATTCTAACCTAAAACATGGTGAAAACTAAACTATGACTACTTGGTCGATTCCCTTTCAATCCTTGGGTTTAATAGCATCAGAATTGAGTTGGATTTGGGCCTCCATGAGCTCAGAAATCGCCCTCAGCATATTGGCTTTAATGAGGTCACGTGACCAGTGTCACGCGTACACGTGGGTGACGCGTGCGCGTCACTTGGCAAAATTCCTTCTCACGCGTACGCGTGGATGACGCGTGCACATGGCCTTGAATCCACCAAATCCTCATTTCTTCATGAATTCTCCACTTTGCATGCTTTTTCTTCACTTCTTCCATCCAATCCTTGCCTTATGACCCTGAAATCACTCTACAAACATATCAAGGCATCGAATGAAATTAAAGTGAATTAAAATTAGCAATTTAAAGGTCTAAAAAGCATGTTTTTAACTCTTAGGCACAAATTAAGGAGAAGTACAAAACCATGCTATTTTATTGAATAAATGTGAGATAAGTTGATAAAATTCCCTAAATTCAATACAAGATAAACCGCAAAATTAGGGTTTATCAAACCTCCCTATACTTAAACTAAGCATGTCCTCATGCTAAACCAAGAAAGATAAGAAATGGGGTATGAACATTTATTTGATGCAAATAAATTATATGCACCTATCTACATGCATGCAACTAAATGAAAAATGCTTCTACCTTCTTGGTTAAAAGTAAATCAACCTCCAAGAACATATATGAACATGTAGGGCTAACATAATATGATGATTCATGAGTTTCATCAATTCAAATATCAAAATGTAGTACAAATAAACTTGCAAGAAGAAAGCTCATGAAAGTTGGGAACAAGGGTTCATCCACCCAATTCTCTTCTAATCATACTTTCCAAGAATTATTTTTTATCTAACAATCAACAATTATTCAATTCATGCATACATTTATCATAAGAACTTTCTAAAAGGTTGTAATGGGGCTAGGGTCAAGGTAAGGATGCATATGGTCAAGTGAGCTTGAAATTTGAATCTTTGATTAACCTAAGCTCTCACCAAACACATATAACAAACTATAAAATTCAAATACAAACCTAACTACCCATTTTTCACTTTTTTCACACACTCATGCATTCTCTTTTCAATTCACATCCCATATGCATTGATTATTATTGAACTTCCTTTTGGGGCATTTTTTCCCCTTTTTATTGCTTTCTCTTCTTTCTTTTTTTTTCTACATTTTTTTTATTTTTATCATTTTCATTTTTTTTCAAACTAAAATATATACAAGAGTATCAATGCATATGGTTTAAACCTTTAAGGCATGAGTATGTACCCAATTTCCAAGATCTCAACAAAAATATAAAAACACACTTTTTTATTTCTACCAATGTTTCCAAATTTTCCACACTTAGATGATACACACACTCACTAGCTTAAGCTAATCAAAGATCCAAATTAAGCACATTTATTGTTTTCCGCTTTAAGGCTAGTAATGTGCTAAAATTAAGAACAAAAGGAGATTAACATAAGCTCAAAGTTGGTTAACAATGGTAGATAAAAGGTAAGGCTATTTGGGTAAGTGAGTTATTGAAATGACGTCCTCAATCATATAAATGTATTCATACAGAAAATAATGGATATAAAGAATCAAACAAATTAAAAATTACAATCATAGAGAGAAAATAACACACACAAGAAGGAAAATAGTGGTTATATGATGTAACCACATTATTAGGCTCAAAACTCACATGCTTATGTGTTCTTAGCTCTAAAATCATGTTCCAAAATAAATTCTTCAAGCAAGTTCACCCAATTTTTTTTTTCAAATTGGTGGAATGCCCTAAAACAGTTTCTTGGAAAAGAAATCATCACTTCAACCAAGTAGTCCTAGCAAGAAAGAAGTGGTAAAATATGTACAAGTTCTAATTATCATGCAACCTAGCATGCAATGCAACAACTAACTAACAAAGAAAATTAAGAATTGGTGTTGGAAAAAGAAGTTGTTACCCACGAAAGTCGGTCCTCGACCTCCCCACATTTAAAGATTGCACCGTCCTCAGTGCATCCAAAGACGAGCAAAGTGGATTAGGGTGGGTTGCTACAACTGATGAGCTTCTTCAAAGAATTGTGCGGAGGAACTTGTTTGTCGCCCCAGTCGAAAGCTTTTCCTTTCCCTTCTTGGTGGCCAGCCTGAAATGAGGGAAAAAGAGAGAAGATTAAGCCCACAAACAAAGACATCAACACAAATAAAACATGGTGGGGGCTACTGCCAAATAAGAGTGGGGTTCTCAACTACATTGTAACTACAACATGTAAGTGAGAAAGCAATGTAAGTGAAGGGCATATCAACTAACACTTGATGCAAGAGCAAAGTCAAAGCACAAGTAAATGGCATGAAGAGAACACTCGGAAGCATCAAGTTCAAACAAGAATTGACACAAACAAGATTAGTCATAAGCGTGAGAGAATTCGGTCCCATCCTAGCTCAATGATAATGAAGCACAAACACAAATAATAATGAGTTAGAAAGGATTAAATCACTAATCTTGCGTGCGAAACAAAAATTACAATTAATAAGTAAGAAAAAGTGGGTTATGAAAGATAATGAAAGTTTATATCAATGCACAAAGAATGCAAGAGTCATAAAAGATTAAGCATTAACCTAAAAATTTCATCACCTAACTGATGACATGTCATCATGTCATGTTTTTCTATGCTTTTTCATACATGAAATTTGATAATTAGGGCTTAAATATTGCATTCTTTTGTGTTTAAATGGAATATTTCCTTAATCTTTTGATTTGATAAACTTTGTAGGAAATAAGAAGAAAAAGAAGTAAAAAAAGCACAAAATAAGCTAAAAAGAAGAAAAGAGGAATTTTGGGCACACTTTGAAGTGGAGCACGCTTTGGAACCTTAGGCCACACTTTTAAAAGCGTGGCCCATGACCATGGACCTCGGCATTAGCATCATGCATTATCATGCATGCATGCAATTATTAATGACCGAACCAATGGAAGAATGCATGCATGAAGCATTTAAATCATTAATTCCTAAGTATGAATGAATGCTAAGGCGTTAATAAATGTTGCATGAAACATTAATTAATTATGCCAATGGATTATTAAAGCATGCATTTCATCAAGCTTAGACGTTAATGCATTAGAATAAAATAAATAAAAGCATGCATGCATAGAATATAAGCACCTAATTGGCCTAGCGTTCATTAAGAAGCTTGGCATTAATAAGCAAATGAAAGGCAAGCACTAGCGCTAAGTTAATTACATGAACCGAGCACTCATACAAGGAATCAAAGGAAGCAAAGAGCGCTCGGTTAACTATTTTAGCTTTATCGGGCTCCCACTCAAGAAAATGCAAGGAAAAGGCTCACAAAAGTGCTTCCACCAAGGTTCGAACTCAAGACCTCACACTCAAAGGTGGAGCGCTACACAAGGAATATAAAGGGAGCTTAGTTAACTTTTCCAACTGAGCTCTACCTTTGTAACTTTGTTTTCTTCACAAGGAAAATTGGAGCTGAATTGCTTCCACCAAGGTTCGAAGCTGGGGCTCATCAACAAGCAAGGAGCGCTCAGTTCACTTAATCAACCGAGCTTTATCGGGCCTGCACCAAGGAAGGCTTGTTGCGCAACAAATTGGCACGCCACAAAGCAAGTTTGGGCGCTCAGTTTGGTATTTCAACTGAGCCGTTCCCTGGGAGTAGCACCCATGGTCCAAAATTCAATTAAAAATCAAATTGGATTCAATTCTTCACCAATTGAACCAAGGCCAACTAGGATGTCTCTTCAAATCCAAAGCAAGCAAAGCCCATATCATCACTCAAAGGCACAAGAACAAGTTAGAATAGGAATTTCATTTAATTGTAATTTGTTTTCAATTTTATTTTCATTTTTTATTTTGTAAAGCCTATATAAGGCATTATTTTCATCTTTGTTAGGAAGGCTGGCTCCACTAGGGAGCATTAGGATTAGAGAGCTCTCTCTTTTAGTTTTCCTTGCTTTGTTTTGAATCTTGGGTGGAGAATTGAAGGAATTCTATTTCATTCCTTCTCTGAGATTTTTCTTTTTTTTTTTTTTTTGCTACATAATTCAGTGAATTAAGGGTTGAATCTGAGTTTTTATTTGTTGCTTCCATTTTTCTTTCTTCTTCAATCTATTTGCTGTTGGATCAAGGAAGGAATTGAGATCTAGACTTATTTTCTAGTCTCTTTGATTCCTTGAGATCTTCAACTTTATTTTGCAATTGAGCTGAGCTCTTGGCTACTCTTCTGTTTTTACTGTTCCATTGAAATTGTTGATTCCTTTTCTGGATTTTCATGAATGATCTAAGTTCTTGCTGTTTTGATTCTTCAACACCTCTACATTTCTATTTTGATGTTCAATTGATCTGTTTCTGAATTTCAAAATCTGAGAGCTCTTTAGTTTAATGCACTTTACATCTTTTAGTTCTGTTTTAATTTCTAGCACTCCAACTCCGTTATTTTTCCTGCTATTTAATTTTCTGCAATTGATCTGAGTTCTAAATTACTGCTTCTTTAATTTCTAGCACCCAGCCCCCCTTTACTTTTCATGCAATTTACTTTTCTTACAATTTAAGTTTCATCCATTTTACTTTCTTATTCTTTAAGTTACTTGCAATTTTACTTTCTGCATCTTTTAAATTCCTTGCAATTTACTTTCTGTTGGCTACCTTTCATCCAATTTCACTTCAATGTTAGCTTGAATAAACTAATCACCCACTAAAGTTGCTTGATCCATCAATCCTATGGGATCGACCTCACTCTAAGTGAGTTTTACTACTTGATGCGACCCAGTACACTTGCCGGTGAGTTTTAGGTGTTGGAAATTCGTTTCCAACCCATCAAGTTTTTGGCGCCGTTGTCGAGGGTTGATTTAGATCAACAATGATTAAGTGGGTGAGAAGTCTAGATTAAGAATTTTTTTTTATTTTTGTTCTTGAAACCAAGGTGTTTGTGTTTTTGCCTCACTAAGAAATTCTCATCTCTGGTATGAGTAATTTTAATTTTCATTGATGTTGCATTTTACAAAATACAAATGGAGTTCAACACATCTTATGGTCAAACAAAATTTTATGGGATATCACCCACCATCATCAATCTCTAATGGTGGCTGGGAATATCATCAAGAAAATACAAATTCTAAGCACTCCAATCCATGGAGATTTGCTTCAAAGACACAAAATGAGCAAGAAAACCATATGGGATATTTCCCTCCACCACAAAATGATGCAAGTCATGATTCTAATGGTGGCTGGGAAGGGAATTCTAATGTTTCATATGATATTCATCCAAAGATATCATCACTTGACCATGCTTCAACAGAAAGCCCCTTTCAAAACTTACCACCCACACAAACTTCCAATAGCCAAAGACTCTCAAAGCTTGAGTCCATGCTCAAAAGATTTGCGGAGGAGAAAGAGAAATACCAAAAAGAACTAGAAATCTCCCTCAAAAACATGGAAGTGAAGGTAGCTCAATTGTTGAGTACAACGAAGAAAGAGGAAGGGCTCATGGAACAACCAATTCAAAAGGTTGTTGATGAAGAAAATACTCCAAAAATCACACAGCAACCATGTCTTGAATTCAAGGAAGTGAAGGCAATTAACAAAAGCACCGAAAAGAGGATTGTGACCAAAATACCAAGGATAACATTCAAGAGGAGGTCAACCACAAGCAATCCAATCCCTGGACCACTAGCAAGCAAGCTCAATCAAGCCATGTACAAAAGAAAGCTTGCTGAGGAGAGGCCAAGACAGGGGACACTAGCTGAATCTTCACCCCTCTTGAGCTCATTCCTCTTAACAAACTAGAAGAAGAGGAAGAAAGTGAACAACATGTCAACCGTAGGTATAATTTCTCTTCTCTGCTTTTTTTTTTTTTTTTGCTTTGTTTAAAATTCAATAAATTGGCATATGGTTACATTCTAAGTTTGGTGTTGCCATGCAAAACTTTGTTTTCAATCTTTTTGGATGATTGCATCAAATTAAAAATGAAAGTGTCATACTAAAATTCTAAGTTTGGTGTGCCACTTAATTCTCTATGCAAGAATCCAGCAACACCACTTGTCTGCATAATCATAATGCCTTTACAGTAGCATCTTTCTTTTGGTTTGAATTTGTTTATTATTCTCTTTGCTTTAGTCAATTTTTTTTGTTTTTAATGCTTTCATTCATGTTGCTCTTTAATTGTTCTTGTTAATACTTCACCAAGACATCCTTATTCATGACAGATTCTTCACTTGGTGATTGCATTTAACATATAACAGTTTTTCTTTTTTTTTGTTTAGTTTTAATTCAAATGAATTGACATGTGATTGCATTCTAAGTTTGGTGTTGCTATGCAACAAAATTTAGTTCCAATCCTTACTAGATACTTGCATCAATTCCAAGTGAAAGTGTCACACTAAGTTTGGTGTGCCATTTATTCTTTATGCAAAGTATTGTGCACACCTTCTTATGCTTGCAATCACAATATTTCTATTTTTCTGTGTCTTGATGGTTACTCTTAATTTCTCTTGCTTAAAACACATGTGCTACTAATGTTTCATTGTGTAAGACCATCATGATCCATCTTAGCCCATAGCCATTGTTCTAAATTGTTGCTTGAGGATGAGCAAGCATTCTAAGTTTGGCAAGGGAAAGAGGAAGAATGGAGGAAAAAGGACAACAATAATGAAGATGAACTACAAGGTTGTAGAGTTTCTTTTTTTCTCATTTGTTTCCAGCACTTAAATTGCATGATTGTCTTTATCTTATCTGTTTACATGTGTGTATGAATAAAGCATAGCTTGAATCTTGATTTATAACATGTTGCTGTGGTATTATGACTACCAACTTGAGTTTTGTGAGTTCAAAAGTAATAAAGCATCATGATCATAAACAAACAAGGAATTAAAGAAGAATTTAGCATGTGCATACAAGTTTTGGAAAGCTAATATGATTAATTGTTGCTCAATTGCAATGGATTTTATTTAATTGAAGTTTTCATGCAGTGCATTTTGTGAAATCTTTTGAAAATCATGAAAACCTTGAAGGAAGTAAATGCAAATAAAGCAAGAAAGAAAAACGGAAAGAATGAGAAAGCTGAAGACTCTGAGTACCAATGACAATTTCAATTGTTAAGTACTTGTGGTGTTTATGTATCAAAAACTTGATGTGTGGAAAACGATCCAACACAAAACTCACCGGCAAATGTACCGGGTCGCATCAAGTAATAATAACTCACATGAGTGAGGTCGATCCCACAGGGATTGAAGGATTGAGCAATTTTAGTTTAGTGGTTGATTTAGTCAAGCGAATCAAGTATTGGTTGCGTGGTTTGTATTCGGTAGAAACTAAATTGCATGAATTGTAAAGAGAGAGGGAAGAATTGCAGTAAATTAAAGAGAACAGAAAGTAAAAGTGCTGAATCTTAAAGAACAACTAAATTAAATTGCAGAAACTTAGATTGCAAGAAATGTAAATGAATGAATCTTAAAGTGCAAGAAATGTAAATTGCTTGAATTATAAAAGGGTTCAGGGAGCTGGGATTGCATAAATTAAACAAGCAGAAGTAAATTGCAACAAACAGAAGAGCAAAAGATGAATTGAATTGAAATGGATCTCAAACAAAAAAGTAACAATGCTTGAAGAATAAACAGAAAATGACTGATGCTTGGTTGCAGCAATTTAAAAGAAGATTGAAGATCTCAGGAGTGGAAGAGACTAGAAAACAAGTCTAGATCTCAAATCCTTCCTTGATCCAACAAGAACAATTGCAAAAGAAGTAAAGAAAAGTAAATTGCAGAAAGTGTAGAAGATGAAGCAGTAAACAGAAATGGAAATTGAATTATGCAGAAAAGTAAACAAGAGATCTCAAGGTGAGATTGAAACAGAAGTTCTTCAATTCTCTACCCAAGATCCAAAGCAAGAAAAATAAAAGAGTGCTCAAGCAAGAACCATGAAGAAGAGAGATCAATTCCCCTTCCCAATTCTCTAAGATCTAAATTCAAAAGTAAAAGCTCAAAATGAAAATGAAAGTGCAAAGAAAATTTCAAAGTCAAGTCTAGAGGTCCTAACATAATCAAACTAGCTTCTATTTATACACTTTCTATTCTTGGATTTTAGAATTTGGATGGGCTTTTTAATTTGGTGAAGAATTAAATTAAGTTGGATTTTTGATTAAATTTCAGCCCAAGTTGAAAATTGCTCCCAGGAGGATGCTCTGCTCTTGTGGGGAGCGGAGCATTGGAGCTTTGTGTGGGGATCCTTGTTGCGTCCAAGGGTGGGAGAGGCATCAGGATGATGCTCCGCTCATGTGGGGAGCGGAGCATTGGAGCCTTCTGTGCGGGTCTTGCGCGCCTTGTGCTCCCTGGCCTTGTCATGTTTGCGCGCTCAATTCCCCCCTGGACCGTGTCATGATGCGCGTCTCTCCCTCCTGGTCTGTGTCAAGCATGCTTATGTGCACCAAGGAGTAGCACTTTGCTCTCCTTGTGAGCTGAGCATTGGTGCTTCCAAGGGGAGGTCCCTGGTTCGATTCTTGTTGGAGGCACGCTGGCTTCTTTTTTTTGTGAAGGAAGTAGCGCTTCTCTCTCCTCCTTTCCTTGAGGTACTTGGTTCGAATCTTGGAGGAAGCATTTGGCAAACATTTCCTTTGATTTGTTTTTGGTGGAAGCCCGATAATGCTCCCAAGGAGAGCTGAGCATTGTTTTTCCTTTCCTTGTTTCTTGGCTTCAAATTGTGCTCCGCTCTCAAGGGGAGCAGAGCATTGAAGCTTGCTTCCTTGGTTCATTGTTGCGCTCCCAGTAGAGTGCTCCACTCTCAATGAGAGCTTAGCTTCATGCTTCATTATTTTCTTTGCCACACTTTTCTTCCTTGGGCCACACTTTTTAAGCTACGCTTTCTTATTTTCTTCTTTTCTTCACCTACAAGTAATCAAAATAACCAATCAAAGTATCACCAAATTCACAAGGTTTAGAAATCAATAAAAATCAATTAAATTTAGCTCAATCCTCATGATTTAGTATCAATTAAATAGTGGTTGATTGATTCTAGGAAACCATACAATTCCACTCCAAATTACTTACTTATAATGCAAGAAAGTGCATAAAACCTAATAAAAACAAAGAAAAAGACTAGTAAAACTAGGCTAAGATGACTTGTCATCACAACACCAAACTTAAAACTTGCTTGTCCCCAAGCAAGCATCAAACACAAGAGAAGATAGAATGAAATAGATAAGTATGCATGTCCTTATTAAGCATATAGTTGAACTTGGTTTATGGGGTTTTATGCAGATCAAAGGTGGCTCATTTATTACTTGCTGTCAAAACAAACAATGTTTCCTTAAGGATTCACTAAGGTTGCTGCTACAATACCTTACTTTCTGCTTACTTCCCTTGTTAGCTTTTTCCTTCTTTCTTTTGCATAGAGAGCTTATTACTCATTGAAGGCTTAGTGGCAAATGTTGCTGTGGCCTTTGGCTTAATTTCACTCAACATTTCTTCACCACAGACACATAGCTCACCTTTTTCCTCCTAGGATCATTGATGCCCAGCATCTCTTTGGATCACTAAGTGTTTTGTAGCTAGGTTGCTCTTTATTATGGACTTTCAGTTGGCAATCCCAAATCAGTTGATCTAAGTGGCCAAGTTTTGAAATACTCCTTAGAACTTACTTGTCCAAGCATATCCCAGTACAAAAACACCACAGGCATGTGTCCTAGGGTCCAAGCTATTGGTGTCTAGCCTTATTGTTTGTTTCTTTGCCACTTTCTTTGGCTTTTTCTATTTCTTTTTCTTTCTGTTTTGGTTTATTTTCAAGGGATTTTCATTAGTTGAAGGATTATAGCAGCAAACTAGCTTAGGCTTCAAGTAACATGTCATTATGCAACAATTATTGTATGAGCTATCAATTGAATCAAACACATACCACCACTAACTTTCATTCTAACTTTTGCAACATTGAACAACTTACTTTTTCCAAATCAAACATCTCTCTTTTATTCAAACAGCAAGGGGAAACAAAGCAAAGTATTCAAGCTAATGAATGATGACAATTATTATGCAGATAACTTTTTCAAGCAAAAATGATGCAGAACAAAAAGAAGGTGCTTGGAGGTATATCATGTTTCAGATACACATCTTCCTTATTTAATTTTGAAAGTATGAAAGAACTGCACCACCTCTTAGTTGTTCTGTTCTTGATGTCTGCTTGATTCTCCCTTCTTCTTTCTTTTCCCAAGCTTGGAGTAGTCACGAACTTCTTCACAAGGACATCTTCTATCCCAAATAGGATCTGTGAGTCCTGAAAGCCCAACTTCCTCCAATCTTTGAAGTATTACCTCGGTATAATTATGAGACTTTGCTTTCTGGCGGTCTATAAGTTCTTGGCACTGCTCGAATGGTTTGATTTATGGATTTAGTGCTGACATGCTGTGGGTCAAGTACTCCAACCTTGCTTGCATGTCTTCTTTACACGCTGATTGTTGCACATGTCTAGCCTCTCCAATAGTGTGATGAATGTTCTTCCATTGATATAGGTTGTGAGTATATTCCCCATATTTGGCTGGGTCAGGAACATCTTATCATATGACTCTTGAAGCCTTGTTGTTTGTTCCCTTTGTCCCTCAAGAATCTTGGCTTGGAATTCTTGTTGTTGGATCATCATTTGTTGCTGCCAGCGTTCTTGTCTTTCCTCCATTCTGTGCTACCAAGCTTCATTTTGCTCCCTGTCTTTCAGATATTACTCCTGGTGTGCTAGATATTGCTCTTGGTGTCTCACATTTTATTGTGATATTTCCTCAAGAGCCCTTTGCAGTTGACTCATATCTATGGCACTGTGAGCTTGCTCTCCTCCTTCCTCTGATCTTCTTCTTCTTTGGGGTCTTTCTTCTTGATCATCATCCTCAGCAATTCCTTCCATGCTTCTCTTTGTGATTCCCGACCCCCTTCTTACTTTTTCCGTGTCCTCATCTTCAAAAATCACCCCAGCTTTATTGTACAGCCTTAGAATTGTGCTTGAATGGCCGAGCCTAGTGGATTTGGTTGTGCTCTCAGCTATCTCTTGAATACTGTCAGCTATGAGTTATGCAAGGTTGATTTCTCCTCCATGTAGGATACAGTATGTCAAGAGTCCTCGATTGATTGTGACCCCTGAGGTGTTTCCAGTTGGGAGTATGGATCTTCTTACTATCTCATACCACCCCTTGGCCTCAGGAATGAGATTTATTCTTTTCAATTGGCTTGGGACTCTTTCGAATCTCTTTCCCAGTCTGTGCCTTCCAAGCATATCCCCTGTAGGATTTCATCAGGGTCATTCTCTTTCTGCAATCTGTCCTAATAGCTGGGCTCGTCATAAGTTATGGTTCTCAACTTTAAGTCCCTTGTAATCGATGCTGTAAGACCCAGTTAATTAACGGCTAATTAACCCATAAATGAAAATTTATTCTAGAATGCCAAAAATGTTATTTTTATGGCTTAATATGATAGAGGAGAGTGAGACGAGAATTTCGGTACCAATTTTATAGAAATCGGACCAAGATTGGACCGAACGGGCCAAACCGGTCCAACCGGACCCAAAGTGGGCTCATGGCCCAACTAAACTAAACCAAAATCATAGTTTTCAGCACTCTCTCTCCTCACAACACACAAACACACGCTGAAATGTTGGAGAGGAAGGGAAGAACACTCTCTCAAGTTCTCTCCCTTGGTTGATCTTCAAATCACCATAACTTTTGATCTAGAGCTCCGATCGCCAAACCGTTTACGGCCACGCGTTCACCGCGGAGAGCTCTATAAAACACATACAATCAATCTTGAGGTAAGCCACGTTTTACTCTTCGAAATTCCAGCCCTTATTTTCGAGTTTCATGGATGAAATGTTGAGATTTTGTGCTCTTTGATGTTATAGGACCTAACTCTCTTGAAAGAGAATGTTAATCTTGTCTTCTTGAACCTTGGGTGTGGTAAGATTCTCAACCCTAGTGTAATTTGTTGTTCTATGATGTTGGGTATTGAGATGTTGTGTATGGGTATGATGATTGTGGCTTAGGTTGTGTATATGTGAATATTGGAGCTTGATTGGTGATTTTGGAAAGCTTGGGAGAGGGTTTTGTGTGATAAAATCTGTTCTTGGAGGTGTTGAGACCTTGAGAGCTTGTGGACAAGTGGTTTGGAAGTGCTCCGGTTGAGCTTGGGAAATCGGCTAAGGTATGGTTTCGGTTTTTCGTATCTAATATGTAATGTGGTAGGAAATACTTAGGCTAGAGGCCCTAAGATAGGCATTGAATTGATGATGTTGTTGATTGGTTGAGATATATGATGTGATCATATATGTGATTATGAATATTGATGCCTTGGTTGTGTGATGTATGAGAAAATGCATGTTGTGATATATGCTTGATGAATGATTAAGGTTGAATTGGTGGGTGGTACCATGTTGATGGTGAGTATGATGTTGATTATGTATAATGATGGTTGATTGGAAATGGTATTATTGGAAATTGGGATGAGGGAGGATGTATGACATGATATTGTGTTTGTCCTTTAGCCATTTGATTGAGAAGTGTTAAAAGGGTTGGATGGTGATTTTGGGAAATTTGGTAAAATGTCAATGTGTTAGTTGAGGATGGCTTGATGTTGATTTTGGTATATTTTGATTGATTTCAAAGAAAAGGGATAAAATTGGCATGTTTTGATTGATTTTGAAAAGAGTTGAAAGTGGCTTGTTTTGAAAATGGCACTTTATGGTTTTGTATGAAAACATGGTTTTTGGGCATACTTTGATGGGACATAACTTGGACTACGGATCTCTGATTTGTGCCAAATCTGTTTAAAAATGAAATTGGATCCGGGATGTCCATGCCGTTCGAAGAACGGGTGAAAAACGATTTAAAATGAGAAATTTATGTCCGTCGGAAGATTGGGGGTTGAATCTGTAAATTCTGCAGCTTTTAACTTAGAAAATTTTTTTAGCAGAATGACCCTCCGCGCGTAGGCGCACTTGGCGCGTACGCGCCATTCTTCAAGAAAGCACCATCCAAATGCCCAGCTATTTTCCCGAGAGTCGTGCTAGAGTTGTGCCACTTTTATGCCTGGGGCGCGAGAGCACCCACGCGTACGCGTGGTTGACGCTCGCGCGTCGTTTGGCTATTTTTCAACCTGCGCGTCCGCGCGTATGACGCTTGTGCGTCGATGAGATTTTGTGGCCATCCACGCGTGCGCATGGAGTGCGTGTACGCGTGGCCCTGTTTTCATCCCAAAGTTGATCTTTGAGTTTTAAAAGCCAAATTTCATACTTCTAAGCCTCCGATCTCACCACTTATGTCTTAATTCATTATAATATGCCTAGCAATGAGGCAAGGGGCTAGTAAATATGGTAACTTGTGAGTGAAGCAAGGGAAAAATGAAAGATCAATGAGGATCAAAGATGATTATGTGAGATGCGGAGGATGGCGGTGGAAGTTCTTGTTGTGCCATGGGCCGAAGGGCCGTAATTGTTAATGAATTGGCTGGTTATGGATTTAACTGTGAGCCGGATGGCTAGATTATTGCCGTGTTACGGCGGAGCCATGATTATGGCTAAGTATAAATGCATATATGCTGTTGAATGAATTGCGAATGTTTGCACTTCCACCATCGGATATGAGGGTTTCCCTGGGAGGAAGCAGTGGCTAGCCACCACGTGCTCCAGGTTGAAACTCGAAGCTCTTGTGACCCTATGTCGTAAGTGTGGCCGGGCACTGTGAAAGGCCTGGATGAGCTCGCCCCCGTAAATATTCACCAGTGAGGGTGATAGATATGGATCATGATTATGATCAAGTTTATGATGAGTATAACTCGAGTTGGGGATGCGCGACAGAGGGACAGTCCAATGGTTAGCTACCGGGACTTGTCGGGTTGGCTCTATAACCGACAGATGATATCATCAGCCACTAGGGACATGCATTCATCATATGCATACTATATGAATTGTTTGAGATTGCCTATTTGACTGCATATTACTTGCTAATTGTCTAAATGCCTTATGTGTTCCTATTTGTAAATCTCTTGTCTGATATAACTATGTTTGCTATATTATACTCCTGCTGGTGGTTGGGAGGTCTGAAGGAATTGGAAAGAAAAGTATTAGTTAGACTGAAGGATCTTTAGTCAGTTGCCACTTACGGTTTAGTTTGTTTATAAGCTTTGATATTATCTTGAGGAAGTTCTAGGATTGCCTTCGGCTTTCCTCTATTATTATATATTACATATGTGGAAGCTGTTACCATGCTGGGGACCTCTGGTTCTCACCCATGCGGATTTTGTGGTTTTTAGATGCAGGACGTGAGGTTTCTCGCTGAGGCATGCTGGAGACTTCTGGATTAGCGAAGATCCTTTGTTCTCAGGACCCCGTCTTGGTTTATATATCTTGTTTAGATACGTTTATCTCCACTAAATAATTCAAACTGTGATGACTCCTCTCATAGGAGATTTTGGAGAATAGGTTTCTGTATTTGTGTTCCTTTGGGTTTCCTTTGGGGTTTCCTTATTTTATTATATGTATATATTGCTATGCTCGGACCGGTTATCTTCGCAACCGGATTTTGAGTCTTGATATTCCTGTTTTTGACACTCCTTTGTATATACATAACCTCGCGGTAGCTTGTCCTTGTTCGTTACGTTATCGATCGGAGTGTTGCGCTTTCGAGTTACGGTTTTTCGTTTACCCCTTTTTCTACAAAGGCTCCTAGTTATAATCAATCATTCATACTACTATATGTACTAAATTTTTATTTTAGAGGTCGTAATACCTTGCCGTCTCTGAATTGTGACTTAAGCATAAGACTTTGTATGGTAGGGTGTTACATTATGGTATCAGAGCAGTTCGTTCCTGTAGATCCTGAGGGACGGACTGACTATGCTTCTGTGCATTCTCTGTATGTGTGTTATGTGCTATTAGTATATCTGCTTGATATAATTGGCATAAACATTCATGAGTATGCATTTGCGACTTTGAAGTACTAGACTTTCGATATTGAGACTGATCAACTTAATATCGATTGTTTGGTGTGTATAGGAACCAGATGGCGCCTCGTGGACGCGGTAGAGGTCGTAGGAGCGGTCATACGAATGCTCGTGCGCCGGAGATTAACCCTAATGACCCGGTGAACTTTATGATTGCATTGGAGAACATGGCTGCTGCTATGCAAGCCACTGCTGAGGCTCTTGGTCAATAGATGAACAACCATGGTAATGACAAAGGTGGAGTTCAGGGCCCGATGACACTGGCAAACTTTTTGAAGGTTAATCCACCTAAGTTCAAGGGAACCACTAGCCTGACTGAGGCCGATACATGGTTTCAGGCCATGGAACGAGCACTGCAAGCGCATGTGGTACCTGAAGGGCAGTGTGTGGAGTTCGCTACCTATTTGCTCACTGGGAAAGCGTCCCATTGGTGGCAAGGAATCCGACGCCTCCTGCAGCAGGGTGATGATTATATCACCTGGGATGTCTTCCAAGAGGAGTTCTATAAGAAGTACTTTCCGACTTCTGCCAGGACGGCCAAGGAGCTTGAATTGTTGCAGCTGAAGTAGGGTACTATGTCCGTATCTGAGTATACTGACAAGTTTGAGGAGCTGTTCAGATTCTCTCGTATGTGTCAAGGGACTCCGGTGGAATATGAGGAATGGAAGTGTGTTAAGTACGAAGGAGGACTCCGGAGCGATATTTTCGGTTCAGTGGGGCCAATGGAGATTAGGACTTTCTCTGAGTTGGTGAACAAGTGTAGGGTTGCTAAAGAGTGTGTGAAGAGGGCAGCCACTGAGAAAGGAAGTCACAAAGGATCATTTCCATAGAATTGAGGGAAGAGTTTTGCACCTAGAGGTCCGCCTTTCAAGAGGGGAGGTTCCTTTAAGAGGCCCAACAACAACTACTCCCAAGGGAAAAGGTTTGGAAAGCAGCCTTAGAATGATCAAGCTTGTACTAGGTGTGGGAGTCACCATCCGGGAGTACCATGCAAGGCCGGATGGGGTTTGTGCTACAATTGTGGAAAGGCGGGGCACAGAGCCGCAAGTTGTCCAGAGCAGCAGAAGCAAGGTGCTAGGAAAGCACAACAGACCAGTCGGGTGTTCACCACCTCAGCTAGGGGTGCAGAGGGATCCGAGACACTCATTCGAGGTAACTGTGAAATGGTTGGTCAAACTTTAAATGCTTTATTTGATTCGGGAGCATCGCATTCATTCATTGCATTTGAGAAAGCCCATGAGTTAGGATTGAAGATCGTAACCTTAGGTTATGACCTAAAAGTATATAATGCTACCCATGAAGCCATGGTAACTAGGCGAAGATGCCCGAAAGTTTCGTTTTGGTTCAAGCAGCGTGATTTTGTCCATAATTTAATTTGCTTACCGATGATCGGTCTTGATCTTATCTTGGGATTGGACCGGTTATCTGAGAACCATGTCCTGCTTGATTGTTCTACAAAGTCGGTATACTTTATGCCGGAAGATACAGACGGGCCGGTTGTGGTGAATAGTTACTACTTGAATTCGATGATGGTAAATTGTTCCGGAATCGAATGTCAGGGTATCCTGTTGTTAACCGCTGGTGTTTCGGGTGATGACCAAAGGTTGGATCAGATTCCGGTAGTGTGTGAGTTTCCGGAAGTGTTTCCCGATGATATTGAGGAATTTCCACCAAATCGAGAGGTCGAGTTTGCTATTGAATTGGTGCTTGGGGTGGGACCAATCTCAAGTGCTCCTTATAGAATGTCACCATTAGAGATGGCCGAGCTAAAGTCTCAGTTAGAGGAATTATTGGGTAAGAACTTTATCCGACCAAGTGTTTCCCCGTGGGGTGCTCTAGTGTTACTGGTAAAGAAGAAAGATGGAAGTATGCGACTCTGTGTGGATTACAGGAAGCTGAACAAGGTCACCATAAAGAATAAGTACCCATTTCCAAGGATTGATGATCTCATGGATCAGTTACAAGGAGCTGGGGTTTTCTCCAAGATCGATTTGCGATCCGATTATCACCAGATAAGGGTGAGGGGTGAGGATATCCCTAAGACCGCTTTTAGGACTCGTTATGGTCATTACGAGTACACTGTAATGTCCTTTGGGTTGACGAACACTCCTGCAGTATTCATGGATTACATGAATAGAGTGTTCCGTCCATTTTTGGATAAATTCGTTGTTGTCTTCATTGACGACATACTAATTTACTCCAAGACTGAAAAAGAGCATGCGGAACACTTGAGGACCGTGTTGCAAATTCTAAAGGAAAAGAAACTCTATGCGAAACTGTCTAAGTGTGAGTTTTGGAAGGATGAGGTAAAGTTTTTGGGTCACGTGGTGAGTAAGAAGGGAATAGCCGTAGATCCAACTAATGTGGAAGCTGTGATGGATTGGAGGCAACCAACCACAGTAACTGAGATAAGGAGTTTTCTGGGTTTAGCTGGCTATTACCGAAGGTTCATCAAAGGCTTTTCGCAAGTAGCCTTGCCGTTGACAAAGTTAACCCGCAAAGACACTCCGTTTGTTTAGACTCCTGAGTGCGAGGAGAGCTTTCAGACATTGAAGAAAAAGTTGACCACTGCACCTGTGTTGGTGTTACCTGAGCCGAACAAACCATTTGAGGTGTACTGTGATGCCTCACTAAAGGGTCTAGGATGCGTGCTGATGCAGCATCATAATGTGGTGGCGTATGCCTCACGATAGTTGAGACCTTATGAAGTTAGTTACCCTACGCACGATTTGGAACTCGCTGCGGTCGTGTTTGCCTTGAAGGTGTGGAGGCATTATCTCTATGGGGTTAAGTTCCAAGTCTTCTCCGATCACAAGAGCTTGAAATATCTCTTTGATCAGAAAGAGCTTAATATGAGGCAAAGGAGGTGGATGGAATTATTGAAGGACTACGACTTTGAGTTGAATTACCATCCGGGAAAGGCGAATGTAGTGGCGGATGCGTTAAGTCGGAAGTCATTATATGCGGCTTGGATGATGCTTCAAGAGGAGAAGTTGCTCAAGGGATTCAAGAGTCTAAAAATTGGTGCTCGAGAAGTATCTGGAACCTTGTGTTTGAGCCGATTAGAAATCTCGAGTGACTTTAAGTCCGAACTCCTAAAGGCTCATGAAAATGATGAAGCGTTATGGAAGGTGTTACCGGCCATCGAGCAAGGAAAACAGTGGAGAGTGTCGGAAGAAAAAGATGGGTTATGGAGATTCAAGGGTAGGATCATTGTGCCGGATGTTAGCACTTTGAGGCAAGATATCTTAAAGGAGGCACACAAAAGCGGATTCTCCATTCACCCGGGAAGTACTAAGATGTACCATGATTTAAAGGCAATATTTTGGTGGCCAGGTATGAAGAATGATGTGGCGGAATATGTTTCAAAGTGCTTAACTTGCCAAAAGGTAAAGATTGAACATCAAAGACCTTCTGAGATGTTGCAACCTTTAGAGGTTCCGCAATGGAAGTGGGAAAGTATTGCAATAGACTTTGTGTCGAGATTGCCAAGGACTGGTTTTGATGCTATCTGGGTGATTGTGGACCGACTGACGAAGTCAGCTCACTTTTTGCCCATTCGGATGACTTACACCCTTGAGGAGCTAGCTCGGTTATACATAAAGGAGATTGTGAGACTCCATGGTGTACCTGCTACTATAATCTCTGATAGAGATCCTCGTTTCACTTCGAGGTTCTGGGGTGCATTTCAGAAAGCTTTTGGAACCCAATTAAGCTTGAGTACAGCGTACCATCCTCAAAGTTGATCGTGGAGTGCGCGTACGCGTGGCCCTGTTTTCATCCCAAAGTTGATCTTTGAGTTTTAAAAGCCAAATTTCATACTTCTAAGCCTCCGATCTCACCACTTATGTCTTAATTCATTATAATATGCCTAGCAATGAGGCAAGGGGCTAGTAAATGTGGTAACTTGCGAGTGAAGCAAGGGAAAAATGAATGATCAATGAGGATCAAAGATGATTATGTGAGATGCGGAGGATGGCGGTGGAAGTGCTTGTTGTGCCATGGGCCGAAGGGCCGTAATTGTTAATGAATTGGCTGGTTATGGATTTAACCGTGAGCCGGATGGCTAGATTATTGCCGTGTTACGGCGGAGCCATGATTATGGCTAAGTATAAATGCATATATGCTGTTGAATGAATTGCGAATGTTTGCACTTCCACCATCAGAGATGAGGGTTTCCCTGGGAGGAAGCAGTGGCTAGCCACCACGTGCTCCAGGTTGAGACTCGAAGCTCTTGTGACCCTATGTCGTAAGTGTGGCCGGGCACTGTGAAAGGCCCGGATGAGCTTGCCCCCGTAAATATTCACCAGTAAGGGTGATAGATATGGATCATGCTTATGATCAAGTTTATGATGAGTATAACTCGAGTTGGGGATACGCGACAGAGGGACAGTCCAATGGTTAGCTACCGGGACTTGTCGGGTTAGCTCTATAACCGACAGATGATATCATCAGCCACTAGGGACATGCATTCATCATATGCATACTATATGAATTGTTTGAGATTGCCTATTTGACTGCATATTACTTGCTAATTGTCTAAATGCCTTATGTGTTCCTATTTGTAAATCTCTTGTCTGATATAACTATGTTTGCTATATTATACTCCTGCTGGTGGTTGGGAGGTCTGAAGGAATTGGAAAGAAAAGTATTAGTTAGACTGAAGGATCTTTAGTCAGTTGCCACTTACGGTTTAGTTTGTTTATAAGCTTTGATATTATCTGGAGGAAGTTCTAGGATTACCTTCGGCTTTCCTCTATTATTATGTATTATATATGTGGAAGCTGTTACCATGCTGGGGACCTCTGGTTCTCACCCATGCGGATTTTGTGGTTTTCAGATGCAGGACGTGAGGTTTCTCGTTGAGGCATGCTGGAGACTTCTGGATTAGCGAAGATCCTTTGTTCTCGGGACCCCGTCTTGGTTTATATATCTTGTTTAGATACTTTTATCTCCACTAAATAATACAAACTGTGATGACTCCTCTCATAGGAGATTTTGGAGAATAGGTTTCTGTATTTGTGTCCCTTTGGGTTTCCTTTGGGGTTTCCTTATTTTATTATATGTATATATTGCTATGCTCGGACCGGTTATCTTCGCAACCGGATTTTGAGTCTTGATATTCCTGTTTTTGAGACTCCTTTGTATATACATAATCTCGCGGTAGCTTGTCCCTATTCGTTATGTTATCGATCAGAGTGTTGTGCTTTCGAGTTACGGTTTTTTGTTTACCCCTTTTTCTACAAAGGCTCCTAATTATAATCAATCATTCATACTACTATATGTACTAAATTTTTATTTTAGAGGTCGTAATACCTTGCCATCTCTGAATTATGACTTAAGCATAAGACTTTGTATGGTAGGGTGTTACAGATGCTGGACTGAAATCAACTTTAACTCCTCTGACATAGCTTTTGTAAGGGGTTCTGTCTTTACTCTCTTTCACAGCATTTGTATAGAACTCCCTGATCATGACTGCACTAATCTTGGGGAGGGGGTCGCATAGAAGATCCCACCTTCTTTCCCTAGTGATTTGCCTCATGATGGGGTATTCCCCGTCCTTCAGCTCAAAACTCCTTTCATGAATTATGTGCTTTGTTTTCATGAATTTATGGTATTTTCTTTCATGAAACTGAGATCTGAACTTTCTTGGATCATACGCTGGGGGTTCGGCTACCATGGGCTCCTTGCCTAGCCTTCTCCATGAACTAGATGAAGCTATGAGTTTAAGTAGAGAGGGAAGGCAGAGGTGGATTTGTGGTTGGTTGAGACACGGTTTTGTATTGTAAAGAGAGTGAAGAAAGAAATGTTGCTATTGGGAAGGGAGTGGTGTGTGTAGGATCGTACAAAGTGGAGATAAAGACTTATGTTTGTAGGGAGGGCTTGTAGGCACATATGTTGCAAGAGATGTCTCAATTTCTTTATAGGCAAGGTATTAAAATGTTGGACGAAGACCACTCTTGAGGAGTGATTCGGTCATGACTTGTGAAGGGTGGAGATTGGGTTGAACAACACAGTAACCTCATGAGATGAACGGCTTGCATGTTTTCTTGAGGATTGACAAGGATTCTCTTCCCATTGGTTGCATGAGGTTCGTCCTTCAAGGTGACTAGCATGCAGATTTTTGCTTTCCAAGGTTTGCACACCTCTCTAGGCACATGTGATCCCTCTCTTGACTTGTCATAGCCATTTCTTCATCTTGTCATTTCCTCAACCCTTGATGCGAGCAGAAATTGGCGAGTTAAGAATGATTATAAAATATACGTTGCAAGTATAGTTCTCAACCAACCAGAAATCCGCTTATCAATTTAGAAGGGTGTCACAGAAATTAAAATTAAAATACTGGGAGTATGAATCCCAGGTCGTCTCCCAACGAGTTGCAAAAAAGTGTGCTATTTTATTAATCAGATGTTTTCAAAAAGGTTTGAGTTGAATGGCAGAAAATTAAATTATAGAATTTATATAAATTTAAATAAAAGCCTTGACTGGGAGTTGATTAGCTGGAAGCCCTATTCTCGTTGGAGTACTCTCAAGATTAATTGACAATTGAGGGTTATTATGTTTAGTTGTCCCTTACTAAGTAAGGGAAAGTCAAACGAATTGGAGTGTTGTATCTATCCACAAGTTCCAATCCGCTCTTGGGAGGATTGGTGTTAATGACTAGAGAGCAATCCAACAATAAACCCAATTGCAATCTTTCTCTTGAGCATCCCAACTCAAGGGTTCCTTTCAATCAACTCCCCATCAAGTTAGGGAACTACTCGCTCATTGTAAATGTAACATTCATAACATAAGAAAGGGAATTAAAGAAAGACATGATAAATAATGATCAAAAGATTGATTAAAAATAAAAGTAATTCTTGTATTTAATAAATGCTAAAATAATCCAATAGTAAAATTAAGTAAATTAAGGAACATGGAAGAGTAAGAGACAAGTGAAGAGAACGAACTAGAATGTCGAAGTCTTGATGAGGCAATAACTCTTTTCAATATCCCAATGCAAAAATAATGAACATAACAAATCCTAAAAACTATGAATGTGTAGAGAGAAAAACCTAGAGGAGAGGAAAACTAGATCTAAAAACTAAAACAACGCGGAATGAATGTTGTTGTTGGTTTCTGCATGTTCTCTGGCTCTAGTCTGCTTTTCTGGGCCAAAAACTGGGTCAAAATAAGGCCTGAAATCGCCCCCAGCGATTCTGCAGATTATGCAGATCGCGCATGTCACGCGGTCGCGTCATCCATGTGGCCGCGTCATTCGACTTTCTGCTTTGTCACGCGGTCGCGTTATTCATGCGGCCACGTCACTCGTGCTATTCCATGCCATGCGGTCGCGTCATCCATGCAGCCGCGTCACTGCAATTTCCTCTCTTTCGCGCGGTCGCATCATCCATGCGGCCGCGTCACTTCTCACTGGTCATCTCCTCAATTTCTTGTGTTCCTTCCATTTTTGCAAGCTTCCTTTCCAATCTCCAACTCATTCATGCCCTATAAAGCCTGAAACACTTAACACACAGATCACGATATCGAATGGAATAAAAGAGAAATAAAATACATAATTAAAAGTCTCTAGGAAGCAAGTTTTCAATCATGCAATAACTTTAGGAAGGAATTATAAATGCATGCTTATTTAACGAATAAGTAGGTAAAGATCATGATAAAACCACATAAATAAACACAATATAAACCATAAAATAGTGGTTTATCAACCTCCCCACACTTAAACATTAGCATGTCCTCATGCTTAGTTGAAGGAGATAAAATGAATGAGTAAGAACATGTAAAACCTATGAAATGCAATGCAACCTATATATATGAATGCAACTATACGATTTTTGTCCACTTGATCAAAAGTAAGTAAGCTCTTCAAAACAATTACAAATCAAATTCCACTAACTCAATTCTTATACAGTAAGAACAGATAAAAATGCAAGAAGATAGCTCATGAAAGTAGGGAACATAATATTTCAAGCATGGAACCCTCACTGATGATGTATGTACACTCTAGTCTCTCTAGTGTATAGGGTCATCACTCTATCCTTCTCTAATCATGCTCTCTAATTTTTGTTCTTCTCCTAATCAATCAACAACATTTAATACACCAATGCAAACATCATGAGGTCTTTTCAAGGTTATAATGGGGCCAAGGTAAGGGTAAGGATATATATATATATGGCTAAGTAAGCTTATAAATTGAATCTTTAATTAACCCAAGCTTTAACATAACCTATATATATTCTATATAACTTTAGAATTCATACCTAGCTACCCAGAAATCTCTTTCACATCCATACTCAGGTATCAACCTTTTATTTTAATTTTATCATACATGCATTGATCTTTGAATGCTTGACTCAGCATTGGGGTAATTTTGTCCCCTTATTTATTTATTGAGTATTTTTGGATTTTTTTTATATAAACATAGAAACATAAAAATAACATAGCTTATCAATGCACATAGAGTTTTAATTCTTATAGTTTCACATGAGTAGGTATCCAAATTCCGATAATATTATCACGACTCATTTCCTTATTATCCTTTGTTTCCACAATTTCCCATACTTAAATAACACATACAATTCTATCTTAAGCTAACCAAAGATTCAATTTGGGATATATAATTGTTTCTCCGCTTAAGGCTAGTAACGTGGTAAAATATAGAACAAATGGGATTTAAAGGCTCAAAGTGGCTAACAAAGGTAATTGAAAGGGTAGGTTTTATTTGGATAAGTGAGCTAAACAAATAATGGCCTCAATCATATGCAAACATATAAATATAATAAACATTGGACATATAGGATGAAACAAAATATAGATTACAATCATAGAGAAGTAAACACACAAGAATAAAATAATTATGATTAAATAATATAACCATTCATAAAAGCTCAAATCTCACAGGTTGTGTGTTTTTTAGCTCAAAAATCATGTTCCAAATACAACTTCAAGCAAATTTAACATAAAAGTTTTAATTAAAATTAGTGAAATTTTGTTCCAGAGATAGGGTCTTAGAAAAAACTTATTGTCTTTTTTAATCAAGCGGAACATGCATGCAACTAATCTATTACTATGCAATTTATCCTATTCTACAAAAGAAAAATCTAACTAAATATTCTAATTTATTGGTGCTAGGGAAGAGAAATTACCTCCGGAAGTCAGGTACTGACCGACCTCCCCACACTTAAGGCTTTGCACCGTCCTCGATGCCATCTGTCAAGAACAAAGGTGGGCTAGTAGCAGTATCTCCACAATCGGGACCATCATGGCTCCCTGTGCTGGTAAAAGAAGTGGAGTCCGGGGTATGTGAATCGGCGCTTGTTATGGCGCTCTCTCTTCTTAGCTTTCTGTTCCTGTCGATCCAACTTTTCAAGTATCTACTGGAGAAGTTGGGCTGTTGAGGGTGCTTGTGGTGTTGAAGAAGGAATATCTTCAACTGGTTCAGTAGGCTGGCTGATAGTGGCTGCTAGAAGTCTAAGGTATTTCCCGTTGGGGACAAACTGATCATCCCGTGGAAGCATGGCTTTGGTGTCCCCAGCTCTGTAGGAGACTCCAGCTGCTGAGACAAGGGCTGGAAAAGGTAAGTTGCCAGTGATTTGTACGTGTCCCATGGCATTCCAGATATGTCTTGGTAGATTCAGAGGTTGGTCTGTAAGGATGCACCATAGTAGAATGGCCATGTCTGCAGTGAAAGAGGATTCGTGAGTGCTCGGAAAGACATAATGGGACATGATCTATGCCCATACGCGAGCCTCCAAGGTAAGTGCTGAAGCCAAATTTCCCTTAGGGCGGGTACGATGGTATCTGTAGATCCATCTGCTGCCAGGTAGTGCGATAACTCTGAGAACTGCGTCCCAGTCAAATTGGTACATCTGGCGTTTGAGTGCGGCTTCTTGAAAGGCGTCCAATCCTTCTGGAATAGGGGGAAGACTTAGAACTTTTTGAATGGCTTCTTCAGTAATGGGGACTTGCTTCTGATGGACATAGATAGACTGTAGGGTCGGCAGGTGGAAGTTGGAGTAGAACTCGACTACCCAAGAAAGATTGACCTGCCTTGGCTGTCTCTGTAGGAAACCCCATTGTCTTCGGGCAATTTGCGGCTCAACAAAGGTAGCAATATTGGGTGGGAAGAGAAGAACGTATTTGTTGTTGTAACTCCTTTCAGCCAGGATGGGGAACATCTGCTCACAGTAGCGATTGGGGAATCGCGCAGTGTCCTTTTCTGGGAAGGCTCTTTCTTTATCATCAACCTTTATAATCCTCTTAATTTTCTTTGTAGAGGGCTTAACTGCGGTTGAAGAAGGCTCTGCCACTAATGCTCTTTTTGTTCCTTTTCTTGCTGGTTGTTTGGGGTTAGCTTTCTCCTTTCCTTTCTTGGTGGCCATCCTGAAAAAGGAAAGAGAAAGTAAATTAAATTCAAAGGTGTAAAGCAAGGAAGAGAACGGAAAAGGATGGTTATAAATGCACATTAAAAGGTAAAAGATGTTAACACACGCTCATGAGTACATGTGAAAACTCATTAATGGAAAATAGCTAGTGCATATGATGACAAGTGAATGCAAGGTGTTTATTGGCATGCCGGCAAAGGGCATGAGTAGCATAGATCAAGCATCACTCGTAACAAACCATCACATTTGTATTGACAATTAATTTCAATTAATACAATAGTAAAGGGAATTTGTGAAAAGCAAGCATTGAATATTAGAGTAGAAAAAATGTAGAGAAGTTCAAAATGCCGTATGGGCTTTTTCACAAACGCATAGCATGCATGTAGAAGAAGTTCTTGAAAATAAGAAATTGAACATGCAAGTAATCCCTTAAAAAGCAATATATAATTGTCAAACAAATTTACAACAAACCACAAGCATATAAAAATAAATAATGACTCACATAAATTGGTAACACCAAGTAAAAAGGAGAAAGAAAGAAAAAGAAAATATGAACAATGAAGGTAAAAAGAAAAGAAAAGAAGATAACATATAAAAATAAGAAGGATAATAGAAAAGTAAGGAGGGAAGGAGAAAGAAAAACCTTGTTAATGGGGGTGAGAGAGAGTAAAAAGTGAGAAAGAAGGAAGAAGGGAGGAAGGAAGAAGGGAGGAAGGGAGGGAGAATAAATAAGGAGGGAAAAGAGAAAATTGGATTTGGGGGGAAAAGATATGATAATTGGCAAAATTAGGGAGGCTGTGCGGCGCAAGCGACGCGGTCGCGTGGGGCACGCGGTCGCGCGACTTGCGCTTAAACTCAATGGCACGGTCGCGTCGGTCACGCGGTCGCGTGACCCGTTTTAGGATAATGGCGCAAGGGTAGCCTCGCACTCGCACAACTCTCTATTCAAAATCATATTAGTGCTAAATTTTGGGTGACGCGATCGCGTGGGGCATGCGATCGCATGAGTGGTCAAATATTAGGATGTGACGCGGCCGCGTGAGGCATGCGGTCGCGTGAGATGGACTGCGCGTCCAGCGCCAGTCTAGCACCACTCTAGCACAACTTTCGGCTGTGCACCCTTATTACGTCGAAATCCAGGTCACGCGGCCGCGTGGGGCACGCGATCGCGTGGGAGGCCATTATTCCCATATGACGCGGTCGCGTCGGTGACGCGGTCGCGTCGGTGACGCGGTCGCGTCGGTGACGCGGTCGCGTGGGACGGTTTGTGCCATTGGCACGCCTCCAGCCCTACTCCTGCGTAACTCTCTGTTCATATTATTATTGTCTCCCAGCTCCTTGCGACGCGGACACGTCAATGAGGCGGTCGCGTCGCGTGATTTTTTTTTTAAATAAAGGTATGTAAATGCAGATGCACGAAATGTACTAATGAATAGAAGAGTTATTGAACAAGAAAATTAAAAATAAGGAAAAGAACGATCATACCATGGTGGGTTGTCTCCCACCTAGCACTTTGCTTTAACGTCCGTAAGTTGGACGCTCCACTAGCTCAGTCTTCGGCTATGTGGGGATCTTCCAAGAGGAAGATCTCAAGCTCCTTGTTTTTCTTCAGCTTCTCGCCATGGTACAGCTTTAAACGATGTCCATTAACTTTGATAGGTTCAGAGCTTGAAGGATGGCTTAGGTGATAAACTCCGTACGGTTCGGCCTTCTCTACTCTGTATGGACCTTCCCATCTTGATCTCAACTTGCCTGGCATGAGCCTTAGTCGAGATTTATAGAGGAGGACTAAGTCCCCAAGTTGGAACTCTTTCCTCTTGATGTGCTGATCATGTACAGCCTTCATCTTCTCCTTGTATAGTCTTGAGTTCTCATAAGCTTCTAGGCGAAGGCTTTCTAGTTCCTGCAGTTGCAACTTTCTTTTAGCTCTGGCTTTTCCAATTCCCATGTTGCATTCCTTTACTGCCCAAAAGGCTTTATGCTCTATTTCAACAGGGAGATGACAAGCTTTTCCATAAACTAAGCGGAAAGGACTCATCCCAATGGGTGTTTTGTATGCTGTTCTGTATGCCCAGAGTGCATTTTGTAGCCTGGTGCTCCAGTCTCTTCTATGAGGTTTGACTATCTTCTGTAAGATACGCTTTATCTCTCTATTTGACACCTCAGCTTGCCCATTAGTCTGAGGATGGTAGGCTGTTGCAACTTTATGAATTATCCCATGCTTCTTCATTAGTCCTGTTAGTCTCCTGTTACAAAAATGGGTGCCTTGATCGCTCACGATTGCTCGTGGTGATCCAAAGCGACAAATAATATAGTTTCTCACAAAGGAAACAACAGTGTTAGCATCATCATTGCGGGTAGGAATCGCTTCCACCCATTTGGAAACGTAATCCACAGCTAACAATATATAGAAATAACCATTAGAATTTGGAAATGGACCCATGAAGTCAATGCCCCAAACATCAAAAATTTCACAGAAAAGCATAATCTGTTGAGGCATCTCATCCCTCCTAGATATATTACCAAATTTCTGGCATGGGAAACAAGATTTACAAAATTCAGCAGCGTCCCTAAAAAGAGTAGGCCACCAGAATCCACAGTCTAAGATTTTTCTAGCAGTTCTTTGAGGGCCAAAATGTCCTCCACTCTCAGATGAGTGACAGGCCTCTAAGATGGACTGGAATTCTGATTGAGGCACACACCGTCTAATTACCTGGTTAGTGTCACATCTCCATAAATATGGGTCATCCCATATATAATATTTAGACTCGCTTTTCAGCTTGTCTCTTTGATTCTTAGAAAAGTTCGGAGAAAAAGTGCGGCTAACTAGATAATTAGCTACAGGTGCATACCAAGGGACTATCTCAGATACTGCTTGTAGGTTATCAAATGGGAAATTATCAGCTATAGGAGTGGAATCATCTGTAATGTGCTCAAGGCGACTCAAGTGGTCTGCCACTAAATTCTGGTCACCACTCCTGTCCTTAATTTCCAAATCAAATTCTTGTAATAGCAGTATCCAACGTATAAGCCTTGGTTTGGACTCCTTTTTAGATAATAAATACTTTAGAGCTGCGTGGTCTGAATACACTACTACTTTAGTACCAAGTAAATAGGCTCGGAATTTATCCAGAGCAAAAACAATAGCAAGAAGCTCTTTCTCAGTAGTAGTGTAATTCGACTGAGCGGCATCTAAGGTTTTAAACGCATAAGCAATAACAAAAGGATCCTTACCTTCACGCTGAGGCAGTGCTCCTACTGCATGGGTGGAAGCATCACATATTATTTCAAATGGTTGGCTCTAGTCTGGTCCTCTTACAACTGGAGCTTGAGTCAGTGTGGTCTTCAGCTTATCAAACGCTTGTTTGCAATTTTCACTGAACTCGAACTCAATATCTTTCTGCAGTAGTCTGGATAAGGGAAGTGCTACCTTACTGAAGTCCTTAATGAACCTCCTGTAAAAACCTGCATGGCCAAGGAAAGAACGGACCTCCCTCACAGAAGAGGGGTAAGGTAAACTAGAAATAACATCCACCTTTGCTGGATCTACAGAATTGCCAGTATTAGATACAACATGTCCTAGTACAATCCCTTGTTTAACCATAAAGTGGCATTTTTCAAAATTTAATACCAGGTTTTTACTGACACAACTATCTAACACTCTAGATAATCCATCTAAGCAAAGGCTAAAGGAATCACCATAAACACTAAAATCATCCATAAAAACCTCCATACAGTCCTCAATAAGATCAGAGAAAAGACTCATCATGCACCTCTGGAAAGTAGCTGGTGCATTGCACAAGCCAAAGGGCATTCTCTTGTAAGCATAAGTCCCAAAAGGACATGTAAAAGTGGTCTTTTCCTGATCCTCAGGAGCTATATGAATCTGGAAATAACCTGTGTAACCATCTAGAAAATAATAATGTGATTTACCTGACAGGCGATCCAGCATTTGATCAATGAATGGAAGAGGATAGTGATCCTTACAGGTTGCTTGGTTGAGACGTCTGTAGTCAATGCAGACCCTCCAGGCGTTCTGAACTCTGGTTGTCAGGAGCTCTCCATGCTCATTCTTCACTGCAGTGACTCCAGACTTCTTTGGCACCACTTGTACTGGGCTTACCCATTCATTGTCTGAGATGGGATAGATGATGTCTGCCTCTAGTAGTTTGGTCACTTCCTTTTTGACAACCTCTATGATATTGGGGTTCAATATTCTCTAGGGTTGACGGACAGGTCTTGCTCCTTCTTCTAAAAATATTTTATGCTCACAGACTTGAGGGTTGATGCCTACTATGTCTGCCAAACTCCAACCAATTGCCTTCTTGTGCCTCCTCAGCACACCAAGTAGCTGCTCTTCCTGTTGAGAAGTGAGTTACCTTGCAATGATAACCGGAAACTTCTGCCCGTCTTTAAGGTAAGCATATTTGAGGTGTGGAGGAAGGGGTTTTAATTCTAACTTCTGATCATGTTCAGGCTCTGGGTTGTCTGGAGCTGGTAACAGTGGTAAGGCACTGTCATTGTCCTCTGAGAATGTCCCCACACTTGGACCTTGTCCTGTGTGCTTCTCTTCAAATTCCTCTTGATGGACTTTAGCCACGGTTTCATCTATAATGTCACACTTGAGGATAGAGTGATCCTCTGGAGGATGCTTCATAACTCCATTCAGATTGAAGATCACTACTCGGCCATCTATTTCAAAAGAATATGTTCCTGAGAAAGCATCTAATTTAAACTTTGAGGTCTTCAGGAATGGCCTTCCGAGTAGGATTGATGATGGCTTATCTGAGTCATTTTGGGGCATTTCCAGGATGTAAAAATCAGTGGGGAACGGGAGTTCCTTAATGCCTACTAAGACATCTTCAGCAACTCCAACCACTATAATAATGCTTTTATCTGCTAACACAAAATGAGCTGCCGACCTTTTTAAGGGAGGGAGCCTCAAAACATCATATATAGACAAAGGCATTATACTCACACATGCTCCTAAATCACACATGCATTCAGAAATTATCACACCACCAATAGTACAATTAACTATACAAGGACCTGGGTCACTACACTTTTCAGGTAAACCTCCCATTAATGCAGATATGGAACTTCCTAAAGGAATAGTTTCTAATTCATTAATTTTGTCTTTATGTATACATAAATCTTTTAGAAACTTTGCATATTTAGGTACCTGTTGAATAACATCAAAAAGGGGAACAGTTACCTCAACCTTTTTGAATATCTCTACCATTTTTGGATCAGGTTCCAGCTGCTTCCTGTGCTTCCTTGCAAGTTGTGGAAATGGGACAGGAGTGGCGTTTTCTACAGTGTCTGCGCCTTTTAGTGCTTCCTCCTGTGGTTGCACTTCTTCTTCTTTAGCTGCGTCCTGTATGTCCTCTTCTTCCTCAACATCTTCTATTTCCAATACCTCTTCAGCTGAGGCGTGTTCTGGTAAGCTTGGCTCCTCCTGGTTCCTGTCCTGCAGTGTGGTTCCGGACCTCAGGGTGATGGCATTAATACCACCCTTGGGATTGGGTAATGGTTGAGAGGGAATACCACTAGAGCTCAAAGGTTGGTTATTGGAGTTATTCATTGATCCTATCTGGGAGACAAGAGCCTGCAAAGTAGCGGTCAGACCATTTAGAGTGGCATTAATGTTGTTTTCCATTGTCTGCTGTCTCCGATCAATAGATTGTAGTAAGTCATCATTGGCAGATGCAGAAGGATGGGTAAATTGAGAGGTCTGCTGTTGGGTATTCTGTGGTCCTTGGGATTGCCTTAGGTGAGGTGCTCTGTAAGGCTAATTCTGATTCTGCTGCCTATTGTTGTTGTTATTCCACCTCTGATTTTCCTGACTATCTCTGCCTCCTCTGTTGTTGTTGTTGTCCCTCCAATTCTGGTTAGAATTGTCTTGCCATCCATGGTTATAATTGCCACCTTGATTGTACCCTGGGTTAGGGCGGTCATAGAAGTTATGTGTGGCTGTCATGGTATTGTCTTCCTGCTGGAGCTGCGGATATTCATTAGTATAGTGGCTATAATCAGCTTCCGCAAACTTGTTGTTGATTTAATTGCATTTGCTTCAGCAAGTTGGTCATTTCACAGATACTCTGAGTTAAAGCAGCAGTCTCTCTGCTAGAGGATACTTCTGCCACGGCTTTTGCACGGCCTTGTCTCTGCCTGTGATTCCTAGTAGATTCAGCTAAGTCACTGATCAATTGCCATGCCTCATCAGTGCTCTTGTACTTTTTCATAGACCCATTACTAGCACTTTCCAATGTGGTCTTATCTTGGGGCCTCATGCCCTATGTGACATAACCGAGTAACACTATCTTGTCAATCATATGGTGGGGGCAAGCTTCCAGAAGATTATTGAAGCACTCCCAGTACTCATAAAGAGTTTCAGAATCATCCTGAACAATCATGGAAATATCTTTCCTCAGTTTATCAGTAACTTCAGCTGGAAAGAACTTTTCCAAGAATTCTCTTCTCAGTGTATCCCAGTTGGATACAATTGCTGCTGGCTGAGTGTAGTACAACTCTCTTGCCTTCCCCTCAAGAGAAAACGGGAAAGCTTTTAGCAAAATTGAAGTTTCATCTGCACCATCATGCTTAACAGTAGAACAGGCTGCCTGAAAATCTCTCAGGTGCTTGATAGGCTCTTGAGCAGGTAAGCTATGAAACTTGGGCATCAAATTGAGCAGTGCGGTCTTTATTTCAAAGTCTGTAGCCACCGCTGGGTGATGCGCTTGAAATGGTTGCATTGTAAAATCAGGGGCTCCAGCCTCCTGGATAGTAACTCTCCTGGCTGCCGCCATGTTACCTACACGTGAAACAACCAAATCAGTAGAACGGGGGCTGGTTTCTTTCTCAGGTGACGTTTCAGATCCGCCCTCAGAGAGGACTAACCGACGCCGAGCTTGCCTTATTCGTGAAATAGTTCTTTCAATCTCAGGATCGAATATTAGCAAGCTTGGATCAGGAAGCGAACGTGTCATCTAACGAAAGAAACAAGCAGCTCATAGTAGCAAAATAAAATAAAATGCAAATAAATAAATTCCAATTAATAACTTTAGCACTCTATTGTAACTCCCTGGCAACGGCGCCAAAAATTGATGCGAGCGGAAATTGGCGAGTTAAGAATGATTATAAAATATGCGTTGCAAGTATAGTTCTCAACCAACCAGAAATCTGCTTATCAATTTAGAAGGGTGTCACAGAAATTAAAATTAAAATACTGGGAGTATGAATCCCAGGTCGTCTCCCAACGAGTTGCAGAAATGTGTGCGATTTTATTAATCAGATGTTTTCAAAAAGGTTTGAGTTGAATGGCAGAAAATTAAATTAGAGAATTTATATAAATTTAAATAAAAGCCTTGACTGGGAGTTGATTAGCTGGAAGCCCTATTCTTGTTGGAGTACTCTCAAGATTAATTGACAATTGAGGGTTATTATGTTTAGTTGTCCCTTACTAAGTAAGGGAAAGTCAAACGACTTGGAGTGCTGTATCTATCCACAAGTTCCAATCCGCTCTTGGGAGGATTGGTGTTAATGACTAGAGAGCAATCCAACAATAAACCCAATTGCAATCTTTCTCTTGAGCATCCCAACTCAAGGGTTCCTTTCAATCAATTCCCTATCAAGTTAGGGAACTACTCGCTCATTGTAAATGTAACATTCATAACATAAGAAAGGGAATTAAAGAAAGACACGATAAATAATGATCAAAAGATTGATTAAAAATAAAAGTAATTCTTGTATTTAATAAATGCTAAAATAATCCAATAGTAAAATTAAGTAAATTAAGGAACATGGAAGAGTAAGAGACAAGTGAAGAGAACGAACTAGAATGTCGAAGTCTTGATGAGGCAATAACTCTTCTCAATATCCCAATGCAAAAACAATGAACATAACAAATCCTAAAAACTATGAATGTGTAGAGAGAAAAACCTAGAGGAAAGGAAAACTAGATCTAAAAACTAAAACTACGCGGAATGAATGTTGTTGTTGGTTTCTGCATGTTCTCTGGCTCTAGTCTGCTTTTCTGGGCCGAAAACTGGGTCAAAATAAGGCCCGAAATCGCCCCCAGCGATTCTGCAGATTATGCAGATCGCGCATGTCACGCGGTCGCGTCATCCATGTGGCCGCGTCATTCGGCTTTCTGCTTTGCCACGCGGTCGCGTCATTCATGCGGCTACGTCACTCGTGCTATTCCATGCCGCGCGGTCGCGTCATCCATGCGGCCGCGTCACTGCAATTTCCTCTCCTTCGCGTGGTCGCGTCATCCCTACAGCCGCGTCACTTCTCGCTGGTCATCTCCTCAATTTCTTGTGTTCCTTCCATTTTTGCAAGCTTCCTTTCCAATCTCCAACTCATTCATGCCCTATAAAGCCTGAAACACTTAACACACAGATCACAGCATCGAATGGAATAAAAGAGAAATGAAATACATAATTAAAAGTCTCTAGGAAGCAAGTTTTCAATCATGCAATAACTTTAGGAAGGAATTATAAATGCATGCTTATTTAACGAATAAGTAGGTAAAGATCATGATAAAACCACATAAATAAACACAATATAAACCATAAAATAGTGGTTTATCAACCCTTTTTTCCTAATTAAATCAAAATGATATGCTTTAGAACTCAATTAAGGCCCGGTGATGAAGTGGTGAATGCTTACATTATTTATTATGTTCCTTAGTCATGAAAGATCAATTGTGTCCCTTACTTAGTGAACCAAGGTTTGGTGAACACCAAACTTGTCTTTTGCTAAGGGATTAATGTTAAAACAAGCATTTGTCACAATTGATGCTTTCATCATAAGTTCCAATTTATTTCCTAACATAAATTCCTAGAACAAAGCAATGCATGATTCATCTCTGCATGATTTTAATTTTTTGAACAAAAGTTGATCTTTCTCAAAATTGGTACACATGCAGACACCAAACTTAATGTTTGGTCATACACTTCACCGAAATGACTGAGCATATGATCTAAGGATGCTTGAAAGGTTAACTTTTGTGTGCTGTCAAGCACACCAAACTTAGGAGTCTGGCATATATTTCAAAACAGTGTATGCATCTATCAAGTATGTCTAGAAAAATTTAAAATCATGCTAAAGTAATCACAATTTATTGAATTAAAAAATAAGCAGGAATCTTAAATCATGGGTTGCCTCCCATGGAGTGCTCCTTTATTGTCATTAGCTTGACATTGAACCCCTCTTTTATGGTGGTTGATGACTGTAGTGCCTCAGCTTGTCCCCCCTGACTGTGAGCTTCTTCTTAGTTCCTTGATGCTCAATTTCAACATGCTCCAGTGAGAGTATTTTGCTGACTGTATAGTAATCATCAGTCTGTTGACTTGCTTCTAGTTGTTGATAGATCAACTGTACTTTATCACCTTTGGAAAGCCCTTCCGTTGGAATTTTTTTGTTCTTCCAACCCTTTTTGGTTTTGTTCTTGTTTTTCTTCCTTCCTTTTGTTGATCCTTCTTCTTTGACAGTAGGCTTCCCTTTGAGATTTCTCTTTTTAGTTGCTAACACTCCAATGTCTTCTTGAATTTCTTCATCATTCTGCACAATCTCTTTCTCTTTTTGCCTTGCTTTATTGTCTATCTCTTGCTTTGGAAGGTAGCTACTGGTTGTCCTGTTAATTCCTTCCTTCCATTGTGATTCTTCCTTGTCAGGTTTTATGCACCCCTTTGTTTCGTCCGTGAACTGTGTTTCTGGCAACACACTCAGGGTGACACTTTCATCATGCATTCGGAGGGTCAATTCTCCTTGCTCTACGTCTATAATGGCCCTAGCAGTGGCCAAGAATGGTCTTCCTAGTATAATGGAGTCACCTTCATCTTTATCTGAATCTAAGACTACAAAATCTGCAGGGAATATGAATTTGTCTACCTTGACTAGAAGGTTCCCAATCACACCCCTGGGACATATCACTGACTTATCCACCAGTTCTAGAGACATCTGTACTGGGTTCACTTCTTCTATGCACAGCTTTTTCACTAGAGAGGAAGGCATTAGATTGATACTAGCCCCTAAGTCACACATTGCCTTGTTGATGGACATACTACCAATGGCACAAGGTAGAAAAAAACTTCCAGGATCTTCAAGTTTGGGGGGAGTCCTTTCTGGATTAATGCTCTGCATTCTTCAGTGAGCAGTATAGTTTCATTAACTTGCCAACTCCTCTTCTTGTTGATAAGCTCTTTCAAGAACTTTGCATACAGGGGCATCTGTTCCAATGCTTCATCCAGTGGAATGTTTATCTCCAATTTCTTGAAGACTTCAAGAAATTTAGGGAAGTGTTGGTCCTTAGTCTCTTTGCTGAACCCTTGAGGATATAGCAATGGAGGTGTGAAGTTCACTCCCTGCTTTTGTTCCTTGGTTGGCTCTCCCATTGCTTCCTTCTCTTTTCTTGATTTTTGTGGCTGGTCTCCCTTTTCTTTGAACTCCTCTGAGGTCTGCTTGCTTGCTGTTACCTCCTCATCATTGGTTGCCTCTTCCTCAGCTTGTTTCTTTTCACTTTCCTTTGGCTTCTTAGTTGCTTCTTCATTTTTTACCAGGATCTTCCCACTCCTTAGCTGTATTGCTTTGCACTCCTCTTTTGGATTAGGGATGGTGTTACTTGGTAGTGAGCTTGATGGTCTTTTGATGGTAATCTGCTTGGAGAGCTGTCCAATTTGCCTCTCCATATTCTTCATGGAGGCTTCCTGGTTCTTTGTTGTCATCTCTTGGTACTTCATCATTTTATCCATCGAGAGCTCCAAATTGGTAATCCTCTGAGAGTCTTGTGAGATTGGTTGATTGTGGGGTGTTGAGGGCTGAGGGTAAGTGTTTTGGTTGGCTTGGTTATTGGATGGATGATGGTTAGAGTTGGGGTAAGTGTTTTGTAGTTTTCTGTATGTGTTTTGGTTATTATTCTGCTGGTTGTTGTGGTTTGTGTTTTTCCAACTGTTTTGGTTTGAGTTTCTTTGCCATGGTTGTTGAGGTTGATTGTGATTGTCTCCCCATCTAAGGTTGGGGTGGTTCTTCCATGAAGGGTTGTAAGTATCACCATAGACTTCATTTGGCCCAGAATTTTGGTTGTGCATGTACTGGACTTGTTCTTGCTGTTGCTCCTCTTGAGTCTCTTCATTTTTCCCCCATGTGGTTGATGGTTGACTTGTGTTGACTGCTGCAACTTGGAGGTTATCAATCCTTTTGGCCATTTGCTCAAATTATTGTTGAATTTGCTGCTGCATCATTTTGTTTTGAGCTAAGATTGAGTCTACTCCTTCCAACTCCATCACTCCTTTCCTTTGTGATGGTTGGTGTTGCCTTTGGTGAGCAAAGAAATACTGGTTGTTGGCCACCATATCAATGAGATTTTGGGCTTCCTCTGCAATTTTCATGAGTTGCAAAGAGCCTCCAGCTGAGTGATCTAATGCTTCCTGGGATTTCAATGTCAAGCCTTCATAAAAATTCTACAACTTATCCCACTCAGCGAATATTTCAGGAGGGCACTTCCTGATTAGAGCCTTGTATCTCTCCCATGCCTCATAGATGGGTTCAGCTTCCATTTGTGTGAATGTTTGTACCTCAGTCTTCAACCTAATGATCATTTGAGGTGGGTAAAATTTAGCAAGGAACTTGGTTACTAGATCGTCCCAATTGTTGATGCTGTCTCTTAGAAAAGATTTCAACCATTGAGTAGCTTTATCTCTGAGAGAAAATGGAAATAGCAGTAGCTTGTAGCTGTCAGGGTGCACACCATTGGTTTTGACAGTGTCACAAATCCTCAAGAAGGTAGACAAGTGTTGGTTAGGGTCTTCAAGTGGTCCTCCTCCATAGGAACAATTATTTTGGACCAAGGTGATGAGTTGTGGCTTCAGCTCAAAGTTATTTGCATTAACATTTGGGGTAATAATGCTACTCCCACAATGTCTAGGATTTGCAAAAGTGTAGGAAGCCAAAACTCTTCTTTGTGGTGGATTGTTGTTGTTATGGGCTGCTCCTTCTGGTGGATTTGGTGGATTTGTTAAGTGTTCCTCCATGTCCTGAAATTCTTCTTCTGAATCCTCTTCACCAACAATGTTTTTCCCTCTTTCAGCTCTCTTTAATCTCCTAAGAGTTCGTTCATCTTGTTCACAAAAAGTGGGTATAACTCTCCTTGTACCTGACATACAATCAAAACAAAAAGAATCACACAAAATCCATTGCTAGAGTGAAATTTTTTTTTTGTTAGCTTAAGCAAAAATTCAAACAGTTAGTGTGTTAGTAAAAAAAATAACGAAACAGAAAAGGAAAAGGGCTTGATCTAGATCTCCACTTCACTTAATCATTGTCAATCTAATTCAATCCTCGGCAACGGCGCCAAAAACTTGATGTGTGAAAAACGATACAACACAAAACTCACCGGCAAGTGTACCGGGTCGCATCAAGTAATAATAACTCACATGAGTGAGGTTGATCCCACAGGGATTGAAGGATTGAGCAAATTTAGTTTAGTGGTTAATTTAGTCAAGCGAATCAAGTATTAGTTGCGTGGTTTGTATTCGGTAGAAACTAAATTGCATGAATTATAAAAGGGTTCAGGGAGCTGGGATTGTAGAAATTAAACAAGCAGAAGTAAATTGCAACAAACAGAAGAGCAAAAGATGAATTGAATTGAAATGGATCTCAAACAGAAAAGTAACAATGCTTGAAGAATAAACAGAAAATGACTGATGCTTAGTTGCAGCAATTTAAAAGAAGATTGAAGATCTCAGGAGTGGAAGAGACTAGAAAACAAGTCTAGATCTCAAATCCTTCCTTGATCCAACAAGAACAATTGCAAAAGAAGTAAAGAAAAGTAAATTGCAGAAAGTGTAGAAGATGAAGCAGTAAACAGAAATGGAAATTGAATTATGCAGAAAAGTAAACAAGAGATCTCAAGGTGAGATTGAAACAGAAGTTCTTCCATTCTCTACCCAAGATCCAAAGCAAGAAAAATAAAAGAGTGCTCAAGCAAGAACCAGGAAGAAGAGAGATCAATTCCCCTTTCCAATTCTCTAAGATATAAATTCAAAAGTAAAAGCTCAAAATGAAAATGAAAGTGCAAAGAAAATTTCAAAGTCAAGTCTAGAGGTCCTAACTTAATCAAACTAGCTTCTATTTATACACTTTCTATTCTTGGATTTTAGAATTTGGATGGGCTTTTTAATTTGGTGAAGAATTGAATTAAGTTGGATTTTTGATTGAATTTCAGCCCAAGTTGAAAATTGCTCCCAGGAGGATGCTCTGCTCTTGTGGGGAGCGGAGCATTGGAGCTTTGTGTGGGGATCCTTGTTGCGTCCAAGGCTGGGAGAGGCATCAGGATGATGCTCTGCTCATGTGGGGAGCGGAGCATTGGAGCCTTGTGTGTGGGTCTTGCGCGCCTTGTGCTCCCTGGCCTTGTCATGTTTGCGCGCTCAATTCCCCCTCGACCATGTCATGATGCCCGTCTCTCCCTCCTGGTCCGTGTCAAGCATGCTTGTGTGCGCCAAGGAGTAGCGCTCTGCTCTCCTTGTGAGCTGAGCATTGGTGCTTCAAAAAGGAGGTCACTGGTTCGATTCTTGTTGGAGGCACGCTGGCTTCTTTTCTTTGTGAAGGAAGTAGCGCTTCTCTCTCCTCCTTTCCTTGAGGTACTTGGTTCGAATCTTGGAGGAAGCATTTGGCAAACATTTCCTTTGATTTGTTTTTGGTGAAAGCCCGATAATGCTCCCAAGGAGAGCTGAGCATTGTTTTTCCTTTCCTTGTTTCTTGACTTCAAATTGTGCTCCGCTCTCAAGGGGAGCAGAGCATTGAAGCTTGCTTCCTTGGTTCATTGTCGCGCTCCCAGAAGAGTGCTCCGCTCTCAATGAGAGCTTAGCTTCATGCTTCATTATTTTCTTTGCCACACTTTTCTTCCTTGAGCCACACTTTTTAAGCTACGCTTTCTTATTTTCTTCTTTTCTTCACCTACAAGTAATCAAAACAACCAATCAAAGTATCACCAAATTCACAAGGTTTATAAATCAATAAAAATCAATTAAATTTAGCTCAATCCTCATGATTTAGTATCAATTAAATAGTGGTTGATTGATTCTAGGAAACCATGCAATTCCACTCCAAATTACTTACTTATAATGCAAGAAAGTGCATAAAACCTAATAAAAACAAAGAAAAAGACTAGTAAAACTAGGCTAAGATGACTTGTCATCAATCAAGCAAAAAGCTTGAAAACAAAATACTTAGAGTCAAGGTTAGGCTCAAAGTGCAAAAAGCACTCCCTCAAAGCTCAAGGCTCTGAGCATCAATGATTAGAGAGTCAAGAAAAGAAACAAATGAGCTTAATGAAGTCCTCTAATTAAATGCTTGTGGTGCTTATGTGTCAAGTGGTAATACCTGAAAACAAAGAATTTAGAGTCGTAGTTTTGTTACCAACTCATGGGACAAAGCACCCAAAAGGAGAAGCTAATAAGAAAATCAAAAGCTTGTTTCAAGGAAGAAATATAAGGAAAAGATTTCATAAATTGAGCTAGATAGAAGCATCAATCATCTACATTTCTTTTGTGATTGTAGCATACATAAGAAACTAGCCTACCATGAACATTAACTTGCTATTCTTCTTACCTTGGATTGTCAATCTTTATTGCATGATTCTTTTCTTGCTTGGGGACAAGCAAGGTTTAAGTTTGGTGTTGTGATGACATGTCATCATGTCATGTTTTTCTATGCTTTTTCATACAAGAAATTTGATAATTAGTGCTTAAATATTGCATTCTTTTGTGCTTAAATGGAATATTTCCTTGATCTTTTGATTTGATAAACTTTGTAGGAAATAAGAAGAAAAAGAAGCAAAAAGAGCACAAAATAAGCTAAAAAGAAGAAAAGAGGAATTTTGGGCACACTTTAAAGTGGAGCACGCTTTGGAACCTTAGGCCACGCTTTTAAAAGCGTGGCCCATGACCATGGACCTCGGCATTAGCATCATGCATTATCATGCATGCATGCAATTATTAATGACCGAACCAATGGAAGAATGCATGCATGAAGCATTTAAATCATTAATGCCTAAGTATGAATGAATGCTAAGAAATTAATAAATGTTGCATGAAACATTAATTAATTATGCCAATGGATTATTAAAGCATGCATTTCATCAAGCTTAGACGTTAATGCATTAGAATAAAATAAATAAAAGCATGCATGCATAGAATATAAGCACCTAATTGGTTAAGAAGCTTGGCATTAATAAGCAAATGAAAGGCAAGCACTAGCGCTAAGTTAATTACATGAACCGAGCACTCATACAAGGAATCAAAGGAAGCAAAGAGCGCTCGGTTAACTATTTTAGCTTTATCGGGCTCCCACTCAAGAAAATGCAAGGAAAAGGCTCACAAAAGTGCTTCCACCAAGGTTCAAACTCAAGACCTCACACTCAAAGGTGGAGCGCTACACAAGGAATATAAAGGAAGCTCAGTTAACTTTTCCAACTGAGCTCTACCTTTGTTTTCTTCACAACGAATATTGGAGCTGAATTGCTTCCACCAAGGTTCGAAGCTGGGGCTCATCAACAAGCAAGGAGCGCTCAGTTCACTTAATCAACCGAGCTTTATCGAGCCTGCACCAATGAAGGCTTGTTGTGCAACAAATTGGCACGCCACAAAGCAAGTTTGGGCGCTCAGTTTGGTATTTCAACTGAGCCGTTCCCTGGGAGTAGCACCCATGGTCCAAAATTCAATTAAAAAATCAAATTGAATTCAATTCTTCACCAATTGAACCAAGGCCAACTAGGATGTCTCTTCAAATCCAAAGCAAGCAAAGCCCACATCATCACTCAAAGGCACAAGAACAAGTTAGAATAGGAATTTCATTTAATTGTAATTTGTTTTCAATTTTATTTTTTTGTAAAGCCTATATAAGGCATCATTTTCATCTTTGTTAGGAAGGCTAGCTCCACTAGGGAGCATTAGGATTAGAGAGCTCTCTCTTTTAGTTTTCCTTGCTTTGTTTTGAATCTTGGGTGGAGAATTGAAGGAATTCTGTTTCATTCCCCCTCTGAGATTTTTCTTTTTTTTTTTGCTGCATAATTCAGTGAATTAAGGGTTGAATCTGAGTTTTTATTTGTTGCTTCCATTTTTCTTTCTTCTTCAATCTATTTGCTGTTGGATCAAGGAAGAAATTGAAATCTAGACTTATTTTCTAGTCTCTTTGATTCCCTGAGATCTTCAACTTTATTTTGCAATTGAGCTGAGCTCTTGGCTGCTCTTCTGTTTTTACTGTTCCATTAAAATTGTTGATTCCTTTTCTGGATTTTCATGAATGATCTAAGTTCTTGCTGTTTTGATTCTTCAACACCTCTACATTTCTGTTTTGATATTGAATTAATCTGTTTCTGAATTTCAAAATCTGAGAGCTCTTTAGTTTAATGCACTTTACATCTTTTAGTTCTGTTTTAATTTCCAGCACTCCAACTCCGTTATTCTTCCTGCTATTTAATTTTCTGCAATTGATCTGAGTTCTAAATTACTGCTTCTTTAATTTCCAGCACCCAGCCCCCCTTTACTTTTCATACAATTTACTTTTCTTACAATTTAAGTTTCATCCATTTTACTTTCTTATTCTTTAAGTTACTTGCAATTTTACTTTCTGCATCTTTTAAATTCCTTGCAATTTACTTTCTGTTGGTTACCTTTCATCCAATTTCACTTCAATGTTAGCTTGACTAAACTAATCACCCACTAAAGTTGCTTGACCATCAATCCCTATGGGATCGATCTCACTCTAAGTGAGTTTTACTACTTGATACGACCCGGTACACTTGCCGGTGAGTTTTAGATGTTGAAAATTCGTTTCTAACCCATCAAGTTTTTGGCGTCGTTGTCGGGGGTTGATTTAGATCAACAATGATTAAGTGGGTGAGAAGTCTAGATTAAGCATTTTTTTTTGTTTTTGTTCTTGAAACCAAGGTGTTTGTATTTTTGCCTCACTAAGAAATTCTCATCTCTGATATGAGTAATTTCAATTTTCATTGATGTTGCATTTTACAAAATATAAATGGAGTTCAACACATCTTATGGTCAAACAAAATTTTATGGGATATCACCCACCATCATCAATCTCTAATGGTGGCTGGGAATATCATCAAGAAAATACAAATTCTAAGCACTCCAATCCATGGAGATTTGCTTCAGAGACACAAGATGAGCAAGAAAACCATATGGAATATTTTTCTCCACCACAAAATGATGCAAGTCATGATTTTAATGGTGGCTGGGAAGGGAATTCTAATGCTCCATATGATATTCATCCAAAGATATCATCATTTGACCATGCTTTAACAGAAAGCCCCTTTCAAAACTTACCACCCACACAAACTTCCAAAAGCCAAAGACTCTGAAAGCTTGAGTCCATGCTCAAAAGATTTGCGGAGGAGAAAGAGAAATACCAAAAAGAACTAGAAAACTCCCTCAAAAACATGGAAGTGAAGGTAGCTCAATTGTTGAGTGCAATGAAGAAAGAGGAAGGGCTCATAGAACAACCAATTCAAAAGGCTGTTGATGAAGAAAATACTCCAAAAATCACACAGCAACCATGTCTTGAATTCAAGGAAGTGAAGGCAATTAACAAAAGCACCGAGAAGAGGATTGTGACCAAAATACCAAGGACAACATTCAAGAGGAGGTCAACCACAAGCAATCCAATCCCTGGACCACTAGCAAGCAAGCTCAATCAAGCCATGTACAAAAGAAAGCTTGCTGAGGAGAGGCCAAGACAGGGGACACTAGCTGAATCTTCACCCCTCTTGAGGTCATTCCTCTTAACAAACTGGAAGAAGAGGAAGAAAGTGAACAACATGTCAACCGTAGGTATAATTTCTCTTCTCTGCTTTGTTTTTTTTTTTTTGCTTTGTTTAAAATTCAATAAATTGGCATATGGTTACATTCTAAGTTTGGTGTTGCCATGCAATACTTTGTTTTCAATCTTTTTGGATGATTGCATCAAATTAAAAATGAAAGTGTCACACTAAAATTCTAAGTTTGGTGTGCCACTTAATTCTCTATGCAAGAATCCAGCAACACCACTTGTCTGCATAATCATAATGCCTTTACAGTAGCATCTTTCTTTTGGTTTGAATTTGTTTATTATTCTCTTTACTTTAGTCAATTTTTTTTGTTTTTAATGCTTTCATTCATGTTGCTCTTTAACTGTTCTTGTTAATACTTCACCAAGACATCCTTATTCATGACAAATTCTTCACTTGGTGATTGCATTTAACATATAACAGTTTTTCTTTTTTTTTTTTTGTTTAGTTTTAATTCAAATAAATTGACATGTGATTGCATTCTAAGTTTGGTGTTGCTATGCAACAAAATTTAGTTCCAATCCTTACTAGATAGTTGCATTAATTCCAAGTGAAAGTATCACACTAAGTTTGGTGTGCCATTTATTCTTTATGCAAAGTATTGTGCACACCTTCTTATGCTTGCAATCACGATGTTTCTATTTTTCTGTGTCTTGATGGTTACTCTTAATTTCTCTTGCTTAAAACACATGTGCTACTAATGTTTCATTGTGTAAGACCATCATGATCCATCTTAGCCCATAGCCATTGTTCTAAATTGTTGCTTGAGGATAAGCAAGCATTCTGAGTTTAAAAAGAGGGAAAATGGGAAGGGGAAGTGGAGAAAAATGATTAAAAAATATTGAGAAAAGTGAAAAGAAGAGAGATAAAAGAAATGGGAGAAGGAAAGAAAATAGAAGAAGAAAGAAGAAAGAAGGAAATAAGGAAGAAGGGAGAGAAAAGAAACAGGGCAGCGCGCCCTTTATTTGAATTTGGGATGCGACACGTACGCGTCAGTCACGCGTACACGTGGAAGGAAGAAAAAAAGCAAGCGATGCGTACGCGTCAGGCAAGTGTACACGTGGGAGGCAGAAAAGAAAAGGTGACTGAAAGAGCGAAACTCTCGCGCGATCTAGAATTTTCACAATAAATTCGCGTTGTAAGTATAGCTTCTAGACCGACAAGAGTTCCTTTCTTACAAAAGTTTGGTTATCACAAGTAACAAAACCCAATAAAATTTTATAATTGAAGTATTTAAACCTCGGGTCGTCTTCTCAAGGAATTGCAGGGAAGTGTTCTTATTATTGGTCATGAGTTTTGTAAATTGGGGGTTTTTGAAATAAGGAGCAAGTAATTTAAATGACAAGAAAATAAATTAATAATAATAAAATCTCTTGGCAAGGTATAAGAATTTGAAATTTCTATCCTAGTTATCCTTATCAGATGTGATGAGAATTGGGTTTTAATCCCACTTAATTAAGTCAAGTGGACTAATTAGCTTGATCCTCAAGTCCTAGTCAATCCCTGTGGGAAGACTAGTTTTAGAGTGATCTAGATCAATTAGTAATCTGCCAATTTCAACCACTGCTGAGTTTGACAACTCAAGTGTTACCAATTACTTAACCAAAGTCAAAAGGAAGAAAATATCTAAATTAAATTAAAAGTATCCATATAAATAAAGCAAAACAAAGTCAAATCCGAAATACCTCAAAATATATTAAATATAAAACCAATCTAAACAATAAGAGTTCATAAACCAATTTGAGAAAATAAATAAAAAGAACATTAAACCTGGAAATTGAGAAGGAATAGTCCTAAATCCTTTAAGAGGAATCCTAATCCTAAATCCTAAGAGAGAGGAGAGAACCTCTCTCTCTAAAAACTACATCTAAAACTGAAAATTATGAATTATGAGCTAATATCCTGAGTCTCTACATGTTCCCTAACTTTAATCTGTGTTTCTGGGCCAAAAACTGGGTCAAAATGCGGCCCGAAATCGCCCCAGCGTATTCTGTTATTTCTGCAGATCGCGCAGGTCACGCGTACGCGTCGTCCACGCGTGCGCGTCATTCAGCGTTTTTCCTTGCCACGCGTAAGCGTTGTTCACGCGTTCGCGTCACTTGTGTGGATTCAAATCCACGCGTTCGCGTCAGGCACGCGAACGCATCACTGCGCTTTCTCCATTTTTGCGCGGTAGCGTGAGCCATGCGTCCGCGTCGATTCTCGTTGGTCATCTCCTTTATTTCTTGTGCTCCTTCCATTTTTGCAAGCTTCCTCTCCATTCTCTAAGCCATTCCTGCCCTGTAATCTCTGAAAACACTTAATACACATATCACAGCATCGAATGGTATAAAGGGAGAATTAATATTAATGAAATTAAGGTCAAAGGAGCATGTTTTCAATCATAGCACAAAATCAGGAAGGAAAATATAAAACATGCAATTTCTATGAATAAGCGTGAGAATAATGGATGAAAAACCACTCAATTTAGCACAATATAAACCATAAAATAGTGGTTTATCAACCTCCCCACACTTAAACATTAGTATGTCCTCATGCTAAGCTCAAGAGAAGCTATAAAAGAGTAAAGAGGAATGGTATGATGTATGAAATGCAACCTATCTATATGAATGCAACTACATGCTAAGATGTTTCTATCTACTTGGTTAAAAGTAAATAAGCTCTTCAAGACAAACATAAATCAGATTTCACTAATTCAAATCATACAATAAAAGACAAGTAAACTTGTAAGAAGATAGCTCATGAAAGCAGGGAACATAGAATCAAGCATTGAACTCTCACTGGTAGTGTATATGCACTCTAATCGCTCAAGTGTCTAGGGTTAATCACTCTACTCTTCTCTAATCATGCTTTCTAAACTTTGTTCTTCATCTAACCAATCAACAAAAATTTAATGTACCAATGCAAATATCATGAGGTCTTTTCAGGGTTGTAATGGGGCTAAGGTAAGGGTGAGGATATATGTATGGGCAAGTGAGCTATAATATGAATCTTCAATTAGCCTAAGTTCTTCACCTATACACACACTCTATGTAATTCTAAAATCATGCTTAGCTACCCAAAGTTCCCATTTTTGCATATCATAGTCATGTATCAACTTTTCTTTAATTTTATCACATATGCATTGATTTTTCATTAACTTAACATTGGGGTAATTTTGTCCCCTTATTTATTTACTTATTTATTGAATATTTTTTTGGATTTTTTTTCTCTTTTTTTTCTTTTTCTTTATTTTTTTCATTTTTTTTAAATTGAAAAAAAATAAACATAACTTATCAATGCAAATGGATTTTTAATTTTTTCTGGTCTCACATGAGTAGGTACCCAAATTCCCAATATTTTATCATGACACATTCCCTTATTAACCATTGTTCCCACAATTCTCCCATACTTAATTATTACACAATCCTTATCTTAAGCTAACCAAAGATTCAATTGGGATAATTAATTATTTTTCTGCTTAAGACTAGTGATGTGGTAAAATATAGAACAAATGGGATAAAAAGGCTCAAAATGGCTAACAAAGGTAATTTGAAGGGTAGGCTTATTTGGGATAAGTGAGCTAAAATCAAATAATGGCCTCAATCATATGCAAGCATGTAAATACACTAAATAATGGACATATAGACTGGAACAAAATAAAATCACAATTATAGAGAAGTAAACACACAAGAATTAAAATATTATGGTTAAATAGAGTAACCATGTAATTAAGCTCAAATCTCATGGGATGTGTGTCCTTAGCTACAAACTATGTTCCAATTACAATCTTCAAACAAGTTTTAACACAAAAAAAAAAATTTTTTTTCAATTTAAATTAGTGAAATATTATAAAATAGAGTCTTGAAAAGAAATTAAATACTTTAACTAAGTAGTAACTAAATGCATAAAATCAAACAAACATGCAAACAAACATGCAAATGCAACAATGAACTAACAAATAGTAATATATTGGTGTTGAGAAAAAAATAACTAACCCATGGAGATTGGTATTGACCTCCCCACACTTAAAGATTGCACCGTCCTTGGTGCATGCTGAGATATACAGGTGGAAGGGTGGCTTCAACTGATGTTTTTCTCCAAAGATTTTGCAGATGCAACTTGTTTATTGCCCATATATAGCTTTTCCGTTTTCCTTCCTTGGTGGCCATCTTGAAAGAAGAGGAAAAAAAAAGAAATGTAACCCAGGAATAAAGAGAAAAAATAAATAAACTATGGGTGGGTTAATGCCAAATAATGGGGTCTCAATTACATGGTAGCTTCAACATGTAAGTGAGAAAATAATAGAAGCACATGGCATGCCAGTGGTGCATAATTTGTAACAATGGGGAAGAGAGTGGGTAAGGAAAGATAATATAAATTCATGTCAATGAAAAAGTAATATAGATATAAAAGATTGGCATTGATTTAAATAATATTACCCAATCAGAATAAAACAAGTCACTAAGCACCCAAAATAATTCAAGAGAAGATGCAACAGTTAAATAAGAAAATTCAACACCAATGGTAAAATAATAAATTTAGAAAAGAAAATAAAAATATGTACAAAATTAAAATGTAATGGATGAAAGAATGCAAATGTAATGAGGAAAGAAAAATGAGAAGGAAGAAGAAAGAAATAAGAAGAGGGAGGGAAAAATTAGGATTGGGGAAGAAAAGATAAGATAGTTGGCGTTGATCTGGATAAGCTGTGCGGCGCAGGCGACGCGGACGCGTGGGGAATGCGGTCGCGTGGTGTGTGATTTTTGTCAAGTGACGCAGATGCGTGGGTCATGCGGTCGCCTGACTTGATTTGTGCATTTGGCGCGAGAGCAGCCTTGCGTACGCGCAACTCTCTGTTTTAAATGCATTTTGCCAAAAATTTGGGGTGACGCGTTCGCGTGGTAGGGCTTGTACTTCTAGCATGAGTCCAACCCAGCTCCATCATAACTTACTATCAAATACCTTTTTACGTCGATTTTGCAGGGCACGCGTTCACGTGGGTGACGCAGACGCGTGGGAAGGCTATTTCGCAAACGACGTGGCCGCGTCATTGACGCGGTTGCGTAGGCATAGTTATGCCTAAGGCGCGCTTCCAGCCACGCTTTCGCGTGACTTTTTGTTTAACTTTCTTTTCTTCCCAACGCACCTGTGACGTGGACGCGTCAGCGACACTTACGCGTCGCGTGCGAAATTTTTTTTTATGCAGTATGCAGAATACAAAATGCAATGATAGTGTGGATGCTATGAATAATTCCAGGTTCAATAAAAATAGAATAAAATAAAACTCAAAAACAGACAAAACGAAATAAAATCAAAATTGAAGAAAAGGAACGATCATACCATGGTGGGTTGTCTCCCACCTAGCACTTTTAGTTAAAGTCCTTATGTTGGACATTTGGGAAGTCCTTTGTTATGGTGGCTTGTGCTTGAACTCGTCCAGGAATCCCCACCAATGTTTGTACTTCCAGTAGCATCCGGGGTCCCAAATTAGACGCATAAAGTCTTCAAGCAAGTTGATGCAAGTGACAAGGCCCCAAGAGTGTTGATTGGTAGAATGAATTCTGGGGTCCCAAACCTTGCTTTTGCACCCGTCTTCTTGTTGACCATCTTTGTTCCAACCGGGTGATAAGCAATCCGAATTCTCACTAAAGCAGCCAAACAACTTCCTAGACCCATTCAGTTGAGCTTTATACCAACCTTTGTACTTCAATTTAGAGCATGCAACCATATTGAACCTTGCATGACAATTCCTACTACTGACCATCTCCCGCTTGCTCTTATAGCCATAAAGAGCTCTAAGCTGACCATATGTCTCAAGCAAAGCATATTCAAGTGAGCTAATTAAGGTTAGAGATGAGAGATTTACCCACTTGAATGAAGGGATGGATGATGATGGCTTTGGGGGAGAGGTCTCCAACAACTTTGGCAAGGCGATTTCCAGCTCCATTCCCTTGAGCTCTTCCTTGACAACTTCCACCTCTTTGCAAGCTTCTTCAATATCAACCTCTTCCTCTTGGTAGCTTTCTTCCAATTCAATCTCTTCTTCATTGCTTACCAAGGGTATGGGAGGTTGTGCTTCTTTTTTTTAATCTCCATGTCAAGTCCAATAGGAGAGGATTCAATTGTAGATAAGAATACATCAATGATTGAATCCATCTCTTGATCAACCTCTTCAAAATCTTCAACCATGATATGCATTGGAGGTTGTACACCCTCCTCAACATCAATTTCAAACGTCTTTGAAGGAGGCTCTATAACTTGACTTTTCCATGGAGGTTCAACATCTTCTAAGTCTTCAACCACTTCTTCCTTTTCAATAATTACAGCTTCCTCCACTTGTTCCAGTACAAAGTCATGCTCCGTACTGTCCACTGGAGTTTCTAGTATCTCCTTCATGCTACGTTCTTCATTAGATTGTCCACATGAAGCCATGGGGGTTTCTTGAGTGTCTGAACGTCGGGAAGGCAGTCGATTTATCGCTTGATTCAATTGGTGAAGTGTGGCATGAAATTTTTCAAATGTTTCCTTGATTTGCTCCCTTGATTCTTGGGGTGATGGATATGGACATGGTGCATAGGGAGGTGGTGGTTCTTGGGAGTAATTGGGTTGGAATTGGGGTGGATAAGGGTTAGGATCATGTGATGGTGTTTGGTAGTAGGGGGCTTGTGAGTATGGTGGTCCAAAGCTATTTTGAGGAGGTGGTTCATTGGCATATGATGGAGCTTGCTGGTAACTACAAGGGGGTCCACCATATCTATTGTCTTGGCATGCATTGTAGGATGGTCGTTGTCCATGGTATCTTGGAAGGTGTTGTTGCTGAAAGGGTTGATCAGATTCTCGTGGCTCCTTCCATCTATGATTATTTCGACCTTGATGCATGTTCCTGTTATAATTTCCATTCCTTGCAATAACATTAGAACCAAACTTGAAACCAGAGGGGTGAGAATTCATAGTAGCTAATAAAAATTAAAAACAAAAACAAATAAACAAGCAAAGAAAAATAAAATAAAATAAAATAAATAAGAGAAAAGGTTTGAAAAAGATTTGATTTTATGATTAGAAAAGATAAGATAAGTTAGGTAAGAGAAGATAAGTTTTTAGATTAAAAGGTTTTGAAATTTAAATTTTTGAATTTGAAAATTGAATTTTTTGAAATTTAAATTTTGAAATTTGAATTTTGAAATTTGAAATAAGATAAGATAAGATTTTGAAAAAGATATGATTTTTTTGAAAAATATTTGAATTTTGAAATTTAAAACTAAGATAAGATAAGATAAAAATTTTAAAATAAAAATCTGAAATTTTTTTTTTTGTAATTTTCGAAAAAAATCAATTAAAATAAAGAGAAAAGATAAAAACAAAAATAAAAAAATAAACAAGCAAAAAGCAAATATTTACAATAACCAATAATAAGGCACACGTTTGCAATTCCCCGGCAACGGCGCCATTTTGAAAAAGCGAAACTCTCGCGCGATCTAGTATTTTCACAATAAATTTGCGTTGTAAGTATAGCTTCTAGACCGACAAGAATTCCTTTCTTACAAAAGTTTGGTTGTCACAAGTAACAAAATCTAATAAAATTTTATAACCGAAGTATTTAAACCTCGGGTCGTCTTCTCAAGGAATTGCAGGGAAATGTTCTTATTATTGGTCATGAGTTTTGTAAATTGGGGGTTCTTGAAATAAGGAGCAAGTAATTTAAATGAAAAGAAAAATAAATTAATAATAATAAAATCTCTTGGCAAGGTATAAGAATTTGGAATTTCTATCCTAGTTATCCTTATCAGATGTGATGAGAATTGGGTTTTAATCCCACTTAATTAAGTCAAGTGGACTAATTAGCTTGATCCTCAAATCCTAGTGAATCCCTGTGGGAAGACTAGTTTTAGAGCAATCTAGATCAATTAGTAATCTGCCAATTTCAACCACTGCTGAGTTTGACAACTCAAGTGTTACCAATTACTTAACCAAAGTCAAAAGGAAGAAAATATCTAAATTAAATTAAAAGTATCCATATAAATAAAGAAAAACAAAGTCAAATCTCAAATACCTCAAAATATATTAAATATAAAACCAATCTAAACAATAAGAGTTCATAAACCAATTTGAGAAAATAAATAAAAAGAACATTAAACTTGGAAATTGAGAAGGAATAGTCCTAAATCCTTTAAGAGGAATCCTAATCCTAAATCCTAAGAGAGAGGAGAGAACCTCTCTCTCTAAAAACTATATCTAAAACTGAAAATTATGAATTATGAGCTGATATCCTGAGTCTCTGCATGTTCCCTGACTTTAATCTGTGTTTCTGGGCCAAAAATTGGGTCAAAATGCGGCCCGAAATCGCCCCCAGCGTATTCTGTTATTTCTGCAGATTGCGCAGGTCACGCGTGCGCATCATTCAGCGTTTTTCCTTGCCACGCGTATGCATTGTTCACGCGTTCGCATCACTTGTGTGGATTCAAATCCACGCGTTCGCGTCAGGCACACGAATGCGTCACTGCGCTTTCTCCATTTTTGCGCGGTAGCGTGAGCCATGCGTCCGCGTCGATTCTCGCTGGTCATCTCCTTAATTTCTTGTGCTCCTTCCATTTTTGCAAGCTTCCTCTCCATTCTCTAAGCCATTCCTGCCATGTAATCTCTGAAAACACTTAATACACATATCACGACATCGAATGGTATAAAGGGAGAATTAATATTAATGAAATTAAGGTCAAAGGAGCATGTTTTCAATCGTGGCACAAAATCGGGAAGGAAAATATAAAACATGCGATTTCTATGAATAAGCATGAGAATAATGGATGAAAAACCATTCAATTTAGCACAATATAAACCATAAAATAGTGGTTTAACAATGATGCGTAAGCGTCGGTCACGCGTGCGAGTGGAGACTTTTCGTGCTCAATGCACGATACCTGCATGGTTTCATCACAACTCTCTGGATTTAGAACCATGCAACAGCAGCAGCAATGCGACGCGTACGCGTTGCTCACGCACACACGTGGGCTAGGAAAAACACTGGGTGATGTGTACACGTCAGGCACGCACACGCGTGAGATGCCCCCTTTTTTTGACAAAGCATAAAAACATAATTTCACACTCTCCTAACCTATGTACACTCTAAATCAACCAAAATTTAAATTTAACAAGAAATCTTTTAGTTTTTAAAAAATTTTCAAATACAATGCAAACGAAACTTACACTTCAAGCAAAATGCTATTCAAAAATAACTATTCTAATCAAAACATGAATCTAACAAGCAACCTAGCAATCAAAGCAATATATGCAAGAGTGTAAAGAGAAAGAAAACTACCTAACATTGGCAACTCAATTCATTCATTGATTATATCTACAAGAGAATGGAAAGAGTTTACCATGGTGGGGTGTCTCCACTACAAGAAAAAAGGCCTATGGCCACGCTTTTTTTTGCCACGCTTCAAAAGCGTGGCCAAAAGTGATCAATGGCCACGCTTTTGTGAGGGTGGCGATTGAATAGAGATTTGGCCACATTTTTTCTTGCCATGCTTTAAAAACGTGGCGAAAAGGGTCAACGGCCACGCTTTTGGAAGGGTGGCAATTGATTAGAGATATGGCCACGTTTTTTTTTGCCACGCTTCAAAAACGTGGCTATAAAGTTAAACAGGATCGTTTTAAAAGCGTGGCAACAGATCTTCATTATGGTTGCGATTATGAAGCGTGGCCATATAGTGGCACTCTTTTAGTGTGCTTTAGAGCGTGGCCAAAAGGTTATTGAACAATAAAACTCTTATGACCCAGAACAAATCTTCGATCCGGATCTCCTCCTCGCTCTTTATTGAACAAACCCTTATTACCGTCGTCACTCTTAACTCTCAACTCTCATCTCCATGGCAACCCTGGAAGAGGGCAGATCCCCGCTGTGCCATTAGCCTCGTCTCCTCCTCGTCACTAGTGTCGTCACTAGCGCCGATCTCCTCTGCATCTTCCTGCCACCACGCCCTAACTCTCACCATTGCATTCCTTAGTCATCGCGCTGCTACATCCCCTCCACCGCGCCTCCACCGCGCCTCTGCTACATCCCTCGTTCGTGTTTGCCTCGATTTTCCCTGCTGGTGCGTTCGTCTCTGTTTTGCTCAATTTTCCCTGCTGGTGCGTTCGTCTCTGCTGGGCATCCCCTTTCAATCTCTCTCTCTCTCTCGCTCCACAAGATCCCAGCCCCTTCAATGTAAGCTCTTCCATCGTTTTCTACCACTTCGTACTCCCCCACTCATCTAATTACTCTCCTGGATTTACTTTTCTTTATTAGCTTATTTACTTTCTGCTTCCTACAGAATCATGTGTTTCAAATACATCGAAATGAACCCTAGGCACGCGTGTATTGCTCTTGTTAGTTTTGCGCCTTTGATTTCGTTTTAGCTTTCGCTAGGTTAAAAATCTGTTTCTCATTTGGTGAATTTGCTTGGCAAACATTTGAGCTTTCTAGGGGTTTTTACACTCGTCTTAGAAATGTTTGTTACTTTGTTGAGAAAATAAATTTACTATGTATATAGTGTTCCGAAATATGGTTTGCAATAGGTAAAATTTCCATCTGAAATTAATTATTAAGAAGATCTGTTTAAATCTTTTGTGGGGATGTATTTGTTGTAATTTTGTTTGTATTGTTTAGGATTACTGATTAATACAAGAGATTCTATTGTAAAGATATATGGAATCGTTAGATTAAGAAAACGTCAAGTAGGAAGAGAGAAAGAGTTGCTAGGGTTAATTGAAAATGGAAATGGAGCTTCATGATTCTATTAGCTTATTTTTGGAGTAAAATTTTCGAATTTGTAGTTGCTGAAATTCAACCTTTAATGCTTTGATTTGTTAATGCTAAAATTGGATCATTCAGATTATTATTCATTTGTTGTTATTATTGTCATTATTCGTCTGCTAATATTGGTAGTCTTTTGGTGTCAGCTAATAGCTAAGTGTTGGAGGGTTGTTGTTTTAATTTGTCCTGTTTTGTGTGTTGATTTTCAGCTAATAGCAAAGTTGTTGTTTTATTATTCATTTGTTTGAACTTGGCAATCTCACTACATGCACCAGCACAAGATATCAGATGCCAGATAATGCCTGCTGCTCGTGCTTTTCCTTTGCAAAAACTGATGGCTTCACTACAAGAATATTAAAGAAATAGGTAATCACACTATTCGTGTGATTTCTTATGTAGTCTATATTTTTGGCCCTTCAGGTGTGAACAATTTTAGTGGTTTTGAAACTTCCGTGTTTCATCCTTAATAGTCAGCAGAAGATATTGATCGAGTACATAATTCTTGATGGGGTCAATGATGAAGAGCAGCATGCCCACCAATCGGAAAACCGCTAGAAACATTTCAAGTGGTAAGCACTGAACATCTAAGCTCGTCTATAATATATTTTTGTCGGTGTTTCTCAAGAACTCAGTACCCTTAATGATTAAAATCAAATAAGACATCTGTTACATTTTTAATCATGGTACCTAGTTTCATATCTTGTTGTATGCTAATTGTTTTGCACCTTGCATCTGTTTGTTATTAAACTTGATCGACATTCCCTATTATGTAATAAAAGTGTGCATATTGTCTCATCTATCTCGCAGGTGGTGAACTTAATACCTTTCAACTCCATTGGTATGTTGAGTCAATTCAAACCAACTACTGAGCAGAAAGTTTGGGCATTTCAGAAAATTCTTAGAGGTATGTATAATATCCGAACAAAAATTCAGAAGCAGATGGGTCAGGACATAAGTGGTGCATGTGGACAATTGGTGGTTAATGTACCCGATAAGTCTCTCGGAAATGCTGAACCCCTAACAGACATAGAAGATCTTTTCATTTGATATGCCTTAAAAAATTTAATTCAAGTGTTGCATTTTAAATGTCTACTTGTGAACGCTCCTTTCTTTTGGTCTGCACAACCTTTCTTTTCTTTTCCTTTTTTTTGTTTTGCTTAACCCAACTGCTCACTTTGACTTTTATTTTGTTTTGCTTAACCTTTTCAAAATATAAGATTGCTTTCAATATTTAGTTTACTCTGAAATTAATTGATGCTTTGTGAATTAGAGTTGTGGTTGTCAGTGTTGGAGCAGCACTTTTCTTGTTCCAGCCATAGTTGTCAAAACCGAACCGGTGATCGAACCGGTCAGGTCACTGGGTCATTGGGTTATTGGTTCAACCGGTGGGTCACTGGTTGAACCGATTGACCCGGTCCTATATAAATAAAAAATAAAATATAGTCATAAATTTAAAATTAAAATTTAAAATACATATTTTCACTAATATTTTAAAAATATCTAGCTATTCTAAAATAATATAAAACAGGAACAATAAGTATTTTGTTAATTTTACTCTATTATAAATATTTTTATTTTGTTTTTATATTAAAATAACTATTATTTTCGAATTTTTATAATTTATGAATTAGTTTATATCTATTATACTATTATATACTACAAGTATTTATTAAAAAATAATATTAATAGATATTATATAATTATAAAAAAAATAAGTGAGTTTATAATTATTGTTAAATAAAAATATAATTAATTTAAAAATGAATGAGTTTATAACTAAAATTAAAATAAATTAAATAGAAGTAAATTATTTACTGAAAGATATTTATATATATATTAATTTGCATAAATGTTGATAACAAGCTTAATAGCCTAGTGGTAGTGAGTATTATGCTTTTTCTGGATGAGGGGGGTTCGAACCCCAATTTCAACATTTTAAAAAAATTTTGAAACTCAAGCGGTTCGGTCGAACCGGTCTTACCGAGTTTGACCGGTTTTGACCGGTTTACTCCGAATTTAACCGGTTTACACCGGTTTGTTACCTTATCCGGTCAGATTATCGGACCGGACCGGTTTAGGGTCCGGTTCACCGATTTTCCAGTCGAACCGGCCGGTCCGGTCCGGTTTTGCTAACTATGGTTCCAGCAGTTTGCCGCATCAACGGATGCTTTGTTTTGCTTAACCTTTTCTTCTCTTTATTTGCACACACGATTTATATTGGTGCGTTAAATAAATAAAAATAAAAACATGGTGTTAAATAAATCCTATGTGAACTAAGCTTTCTTACCAAACCTCATTTAGCTGCTTCCTAGTTCTTTTCAAGTGGCCAGTGATTCAAATCCTACCTTTTGTAGTTTATTTCTTTTTGTTTTAGGAGTCCTTCAAAGTTCAAAGACTTGTTCTTTGATTGATTTTATTAGTCTATAAAAATGAAACTGCAGGGTCACACATTGCTGCAAAGAGTAGCACTAACTACTTTTCCTTTCAATTTCACCTCTAATGGCACCACCACAACCCTAACCCTGTCTGTCTTTCGATGCCACCAAAGTCTTCCTCATCAACACCTCAGATTCATTCCCACTTACACCAATACGGGACCCTCGCCACGTGTTGATGTCAATAACCACCAGTTACAACAAGAAGAGTAAGATGATCTAGAGGTCCGCGTTGAGAAGGTAATATAATCAACAAAGTTAGTTTTCATGATCTTTATTTGAATTAGCATAATTGCTTTGTAATTTGTTGGAGATTAAAATCTCAATCCAATTTTTTATGTATATTAATGGAGTTACTTGTACAGGTTTCATTTCAAGTGGCAGATGCTTTAGACCAACCATTTTCCGATGGGCAATTCGATCTTGTTTGGTCCATGGAAAGTGGAGAACACATGCCTGACAAAGCCAAGGTTGTACTTCATTTATTTATCTTCTCCTCTGACGCAAGCTTAATTAAGCATTAACTAAATATTTATTTCTATATTTGATTTAACTTTGGGAGTATTATATTAAGTTGAAACAAAATTGATGTTCAAAAGCAAAATTGAGACAATAAATTTTGTTTGAATAAGAAAAAATAAAATCACTGAAATATACATACATCAGTTTGAAATGATATATATGAAAAAAGTCAATGGAAAAGTATTAATTTTAGCATTTACCCTGACTTAGTCAACTACTGTGCAATTCCATTTTGGGTTCACAAGAAGAGCTAAGTTTAGAATTAGAGCCCACCAAAGTCCATCAAACGAAACATCATTTTTGCATAGGAGAATAATGAACTTGAATGCTATTTCTCTTCCCTTTTGATTCTGATTTCCCACTTGCAGTTTGTGAGTGAGTTGGCTAGAGTAGCTGCACCGGGTGCCACCATAATAATAGTAACATGGTGCCACAGAGATCTTGACCCTGATGAAGAATCCTTAAAGCCATAGGAAGAAAAACACTAAAAGAAGATATGTGATTCATTCTATCTTCCAGCATGGTGCTCAACTGCTGATTACATAAGATTGCTCGAGTCCCTATCACTACAGGTGAATTACTTAACAGCCATCATTAGCCAAGTCCAATTATTGAATATGGACCCAAGTTATTTAATTGTGGAAATTAATCGTGACTCGGGTGATGACATTTTGTACTATTTAAAGAATTTCATTTTTGTTGTTAGTTGGTAGAGGGCAAGCATAGAATTTATTATATATAATGTGACTTGTAATTTTAAACTCTTAAATTCCTTCCGTTCTTTTATCCATATAAAAAGAGTGCCCTAGTGTTTTCTTTCTCCGTGGGACATATATATGGAGATGATGTTTTGCCCATTTGATTATTGCTATTATACTCTGGTTCAGAAATAAGAATTTTGAACTGAGATATATTATGTATTTGAGTATTAATGTATAAAATAATTATATTAAAAATTATATACGTCACTAATTACTATTTGATTTGATTTGTCTTGTAATAAAAATTGCATTATATTTATAGGTTTGGTAATAAAAAAGGACTAAAATTTTATATTGTGCAGTGATAAAGGAAAAATTAGGAAAAAAAGATTTTTTTTTAAATTTGATAAGGCTATGGCCACGCTTTTAAAGCGTGGCTGTATCTCTAGCTATGGCCAGTAGGGGTGTGCATGGTTCAGTTTTTCCATAAACTGAACTGAAACTGCACTAAACCATTTTAAATGGTTTAGAAACTGAACCAAACTGCTTTGTCACATAAGAAACTGGTTTTAAACCAGTTTACAATACGGTGCACCAGTTTAAACCAGTTTATAAAAATAAAATCAATTTTAATTAAAAAAACCAGTTTAAACTGGTTCATAAGGTAAAACTAGTTTTAATATATAAAAAAAAATAGTTTTTACAATATGTCTCCCTCCCTCTCTCTCTCCCCTCTCTCTCTCTCTCCTTCTCTCCCTCTCTCCTATCTCCTCCTCCTCCTCTCTCTCCCTTCTCTCTCTCTCTCTCTCTCTCTCTCTCTCTATCTCTCTCTCTCTCTCTCTCTCTCTCTCTCTCTCTCTCTCCCTTTTCCTTCTTCGCTTTTCTCTCTTATTCCCCTATTCCTCTCTCTCTTCTCTCCCTCTCTCTCCTTCCTCTCTCTCTCTCTCTCTTTCTCCTTCTCTCTCCCCTCCTCTCTCTCTCTCTCCCTTTTCTCTCTCTCCCCTTCCCTTCTTTCTCCCCCTCCACTTTATTTCTCTCTCCCTTCTCTCTCTATCCTTCTCTCCCTCTCTCTCCACATGCTCTCTCTCCTTCCCCTCATCCTCTCTCTCCTGCTCCCCTCTCTTTCTCTCTTTCTCTCTCTCCCTTTTCTCTCTATCCTTCTCTCCCTCTCTCTCTCTCTCTTTCCCCATGCTCTCTCTCTTTCTCCTTCTCTCCATTTTCCCTCTCCGCTTCTCTCTCTCCTTCCCCTATTCCTCTCTCTCTTCTCTCCCTCTCTCTTCTCTCCCCCTCTCTCCCCCATCTCCCTCTCTCTCTCTCTCCTCTCTTTGTCTTCCTCTCTCTCTCTCCCATCTCTCCCTTTTTTTCTCTCTCTCTCTCTCTCCTTCCCTTCTTTCTCCCCTTCCTCTTTATTTTTCTCTATCCTTCTCTCCCTCTCTTTCCCCATGCTCTCTCTCTTTCTCTCCTTCCCTTCTTCCTCTCTCTCTCTCCTTCCCTTCTTCCTCTTTCTCTCATTCTCTCTCCTTTCCTCTCCACATGCTCTCTCTCCTTCCCCTCTTCCTTCCTCTCTCTCTCCATCGTGAGACATATAATTATCACTATAAATAAGAACAAAAATGCCAACAGTAGTGATTAATATTAACATAATAAGGGTAAGTGAATCGATCAAGTAACCAAATTCTAAAGAAAGATCATTATTTATAGTCCAAGACTACACATATTGATAGATGAAACTCTTATTGTTATTTATTTGATCGATCGACAGCGCGACGGAAAAAAGCATAACTATACCAAACAATAAAATACTGAGAAAAGCCCACCTACGTCGAAGATTTTTTGTTGTTGTGGGAAAAAATAGAAGTCCCGCCCCTATCAACATAGGAACTGGAAGCGGAATGAAAGGTATGATCCATAAAGATTGATGTGTATATTCCATAAAAAAAGAATAAAAGATAAAATATTTTTTTCCTAATGAGTTTTGTTTCTTATTCGTCGGTTTTATCTCTTTTGTAAAGGCTTCACTCTCTCTCTCTCTCTCTCTCTCTCTCTCTCTCTCTCTTTCTCATTCTCCTTCTCTCTATTTGTCTTTCTCTCCTTCTCTCCCCCTCATCTCTCTTCCTCTCTCTCTCTCCTTTTTCTCCTCATCTTTCCCCTTTTCATCTCTCTCCTTTTCTCCCAAAGTCTTTGCTTCTACTATAAACCCTTTTATTCTCAAAACCTTTATCACATATACCACCGCCACGCTCTGTCACAAACACAAATACACTCTCTGTTCTCTCTCTTCTCTTGCCCTTCTCTCCCCCTCTCTCTCTCCTTTCCCTATCTTCCTCCTCTATCTCATCATCTCTTTCTTTTCTCTCTCTCTCCTCTTCCTTTCTCTCGCTTTAGAGTGAAGAGGCAAAAAAAGAGAGAGAGGAGGAGGAGATAGAGGAGGGGAGAGTGAAAAAAAGAAGAGATGAAGATAGAGAAAGGTAGGAGGAGAGATAAAGAGAGATGGGAAAAGAGAAGAGGGAGAGAGAGGAGAAAGGAGAGAGAGAAAGAAGGAAGGGGGAGAGAGAGGAGCGGAAGAGAGAAAGAGAGAAAAGGAAAAAAAAGGAGAGAGAGAGAGAGAGAGATAGAGATAGAGAGAGGAGGGATGGGAGAGAGAGAGAGGGAGAGAATGGAAGGGAGGAAGTGGGAGAGAGAGGATGGAAGGGAGGGAGAGAGGGAGAGAGAGAGAGGATGGAAGAGAGAGAGGGGATGGAAGGGAGGGAGAGAGAGTTGGAGAGGTGAGAGAGAGAAGGGGAGAGAGAGAGAGAGAGAAATGGAAAGGAGAGAGAGAAGGGGGAGAGGAGATAGAGAGAGAGAGAGAGAGAGAGAGATGGGAGAGAAAGAGAGGGGGAAGGAGAGAGAATGGGAGAGAAGGAAAGGAGATAGAGGGAAATGGGAGAGAAAGAGAGGGAGAAAAGAGAGAGAAGGAAAGAAAGGAAAGGGAGAGAGAGAAGGGGGAGAGGAAAGGGAGAGAAAGATGAGGGGGAGAAAGAGGGGAAGGAGAGAGAAAATGAGGGAGAGAGGAGAGAGAGAGAGGACGGGGAGAAAGAGGGAAAGGAGAGAGAGAAGAGGGAGAGAATGAGAGAGAGAGAGAGAGAGAGAAGGGAGAGAGGAGGGAGAGAAAGAGGAGAGAGAGAAGAAGAGAGAGAAGGGAGAGAGAGAAAGAGTATGAAAAAACTAATTTTGGAGTTTGAATAAAACCAGTTTTAATTTGGTTTAAAACTAAACTGAACCATAAAAACTGGTTTTTTAATAAACTGGTTTTCATAAAAACTATGGTTTCAGTTTAGTGTTTTATTTGAAAAAACTGGTTTATTTAAAACAGTTTCAGTTCAGTTTCAATTCAGTTCAGTGAAACCAGTTTTTTTGCACACCCCTAATGGCCAGGCTTTTAAAGCGTAGCCGTATCTCTAGCTATGGCTACGCTTTTAAAGTGTGGCCGTATCTCTAGCTATGGTCACGCTTTTAAAGCGTGGCTGTATCTCTTGCTATTGTCACGCTTTAAAAGCATGGCAGTATCTTGCTATTGCCACGCTTTTAAAGTGTGGCCATATCTTGCACATATGGCCACGCTTTTTAAGCGTGGCAATCTACAAAAGCGTGGCAAAAAATAAAGCGTGGCAGTAGGTCACCAAAAGCGTGGCGATAGAGCAACCGCCATCCTTTCATAGGTCACCCTTTCAAAAGCGTGGCGAAAAGCTATTGCCACGCTTTTTTCAGCCTTTTGCCACGCTTTAAAAGCGTGGCAATAGAGCTGTTTTCTTGTAGTGCTCCCACCTAACACTTTTAGTTATTGTCCTTAAGTTGGACGTATAGGGAGTGACGTTAGGATTTTTGCCAGTAAAGAAGTTCATAAAAACAGTCGCGTTGTAGATATAGTCTCTAAACCGACAGAAATCCCTTCGTACAAACGTTTTGGTTGTCACAAGTAACAAACCCCTTTTAAAATTGACAACCAAGTATTTAAACCTCGGGTCGTCTTCTCAAGGAATTGCAGGGAGGTATGTTCTTATTATTGGTTATGAGTTTGTAAATTAGGGGTTTTAGAAATTAGGGAGCAGTATGTTGCATAAGAAGAATAAAATAAATAAATAACTATAAAATAAACTCTTGGCAAGGTATGAAAACAGGAAGTCCTATCCTGGTTATCCTTATCAATTGTAATGAAAATAAGATTTTTCTCCCACTTTGTTGACCTCTAACTATGAAGGTAAGTTAAGTGCATGAATTAATTTTTATTCCTCAGATCCTAGTCTTTCCTTGGGAAAGGCTAGAGTTATTGGAACCCGAATTAATTCTTGAAGAATTCCAATTTTCAATCAACAATGAGTTTGATAACTCAAATGTTTCCAATGATTCAACCAAAGCCAAAAGGGAAGAGAGTCTACTTGAATGAAAATAACTTGGATAAACACAGAGCATTAATAAATTAAAGAGAGCAATCATAAGTCTGAAATACCTCAAATTATATTAAATAAAATATTCAAATTATAACATGGAAAAGTTCATAAATTAAATTGGGAAAATAAATAAAAATAAAGAACCTGTGATTGAGAGTCGCTCCTAAAACTAAGAGAAATCCTAAATCCTAATCCCAAGAGAGAGGAGAGAACCTCTCTCTCTAAAAACTACATTTAAATCTTAAAATTGTAAATATGAGAGCATCCCCTGAATGGATGTATTCTCCCACTTTATAGCCTCTAATCTGTGTTTTCTGGGCCACAGACTGGGTCAGAAATAGCCTAGAATTCGCTGGTAAAACATGCGCTGATTTCCGTCATTGTGTCGCGGCCGCATGGATCACGCGGTCGCGTCGCCTAGCCTCAGGGAACTATAGCATATTATATATCAAATCGAAGCCCCGGACGTTAGCTTTCCAACGCAACTGAAGCCGCGTCATTTGGACTTCTGTAGCTAAAGTTATAGCCATTTGAGTGCGAAGAGGTCAGGCTGGACAGCTTAGCAATTTCTCCAACTTCTTGTATTCCTTCCACTTTTGCATGCTTCCTTTCCATCCTCTGATCCATTCTTGCCCTGTAATCTCTGAAATCACTTAACACACATATCAAGGCATCTAATGGTAATAAGAGAGGATTTAAACATAGGGAACTTTAAGGCCAAAGAAGCATGTTTTCAATCAAAGCACATAATTAGGAAGGCAAATGTAAAATCATGCAAATAGTATGAATAAGTGGGTAAAGAGTTGATAAAATCCACTCAATTAAGCACAAGATAAACCATGAAATTGTGGTTTATCAACCTCCCCACACTTAAACATTAGCATGTCCTCATGCTAAGCTCAAGAGAAGCTATAAAGAATGAAGAGGAATGATAGAATGTATGAAATGCAACCTATGAATGCAACTACATGCTAAATGCTTTTACTTACTTGGTTAAGAGTAAATAAGTTCTCCAAGAATAAATATGAACTGGATTTCACTAATTCAAATCATGAAAATGAAGTACAAATAGACTTGCAACAAGAAAATAGCTCATGAAAGCAGGGGACAAGGAATTGAGCATCGAACCCTCACTGGTAGTGTATACACTCTAATCACTCAAGTGTTTAAGGTTCGATTCTCTCAATCCTCTACTAACCTTGCTTTCTAAGGCTTGCTCTTCATCTAACAATCAACAAAAATTTAATGCACATATACACATATCAAGAGGTCTTTTAAGGGTTGTAATGGGGTTAGGGTCAAGGTAGGATTGTATTTGGCCAAGTGGACTAAAATCTGAATCCTTAATTAATTTAAACTTTCCACCTAACTTAAACAATCCATGTAATCATAATACAACATCTAACTATCCATTAACCATGTTTTCCATATATTCATGCATTCTATTTTCAAGTACAGTACATATGCATTACTTTCACCACTTACTTTGGGGCATTTTGTCCCCTTTTTGCTTAATTGCTCTTCTTTCTTTTCTTTTTATATATATATATATATATATATATATATATATATATATATATATATATTTTCTTTTATTTTTCTCAATGCATATGATTAAGATATTGAATGCATGAATCATGTTCTAAACATTTCTTTCACATAAAGATATATAATACCCAATTCTTAAACCAAATATTTCCAAACCCACTTTTCCCACACTTAAATCATAAGTACTCTCATTAGTCTAAGCTAACCAAGGATTCAAATTAAGGACATTATTGTTTTTCGCTTAGAGTTAATGATGTGCTAAATAAAAAGAACAAAGGGGTACAATAGGCTCAAAATTGGTTTGCAAGGGATAATGAAAGGTAAGGCCATATGGGTATGTAAGCTCAGTGAAACAAAGGCCTCAATCATATAGGTGCATACATACATCAAACCATGGAAATATAGAATTAAGCAAGACAAAGATCACAATTTTAGAGAGAAAAAACACACATCAAAAATAAAATATTGGTTGAAAAATGCAACCAATTCAAATAGGCTCAAAATCTCACAGGTTTTGTGTGTTCGAGCTTTAAACCATGTTCCAGTATAATATTTCTTCAAACAAGTGTAACATTAAATTTTATTCAAATTAGTGAAATTTTCTAAAAGGTTTCTTGAAAAAAAAAATATTACTTTAACCAAGTGGTAAAATATGCAAAAAAAAAAATCAAACAAATATGCAATTAAATATACAAATGCAACAACTAACAAGAAAAATAAACCATTGGTGTTTGAGATAGGAAGGTACTAACCCACGGAGATCGGTATCAACCTCCCCACACTTAAAGATTACACCGTCCTCAGTGCATGCTGAGATTTGCAAGTGGACGGGGGTTGTGGTTCCTCAGCTGGGGCTCTTTTTGTTCCTTTTCTTGCCGGTAGTTTGGGAGTAGCTTTCTCTTTACCCTTCTTGGTGGCCATCCTAAAAAGGAAAAAAGAAAGTGACTTATAAAGCTAAGGGTTAGAGCAAGGAAGAGAGCGGGAAAGGTGGTAATCAATGCACAATAAAGAAGAATGATGTTAACACACGCTCATGAGTACATGTGAAAAGTTATCAATGGAAAATAGCCAGTGCATATGATAACAATTGAATGCAAGGTGTTTATTGGCATGCAGGCAAAGGCATGAGTAGCATAGATCAAGCATTCAATGTCCAAGTTAGATTACCAAGTCTTTCAAACTAGCAACATATTTGTAATGACAATTATATTGAATGAATATGATATGAAAAAGGGTTTTGTGAAAAGCAGGCATTCAGAGTACTAGGATAAAAGATACTGAAAAGCAGTGCACAATGCTATACGGGCGTTTTCACAAACACATAGCATGCATGGTAAATAATCTAATGAAAATAATAAATTGAACATGCAAGCAACCCTTTTAAAATTAAAAATATATATAATTGTCAAATAATTCCTCTAATAATCCACAAGTAAAATATAGAAATAATGACCCAAAGAAATTTCTAACACCAATGAAAATAATGCAATGAATGAAAGTATGCAAATAAATTAAATAAAATAAAAAGAAAAATAAGAAGAATGAGAAGGGAAAGAAGATAAGAAAGGAAGAAGAAAGAAATAAGAAAAGATAAAAAATAAGGATTAGAGAAGAAAAGATAAGAAATTTGGTTGATCTGGATATTCTGTGTGCCGCTTGTGATGCGGACGCGTGAGTGACGCGGTCGCGTGGTGCGCAAGAAGGTCAGGTGACGCGGACGCGTGGGTCACGCGATCGCGTGGCCTGTTTTGTGCGATTGGCGCGAGTGCAGCCTCACGGTCGCACAACTCTCTGTTCGAAACTCTTTTTGCCAAAATTCTTGGTGACGCGATCGCGTGGTTGACGCGGTCGCGTGGGTGGCCATCTTTTGAAAACGACGCGAACGCGTGGGGCATGCGTTCGCATGGGAGGGCTTGGGCTTCCAGCACGAGTCCAGCCCAACTCCAGCTCAACTTTCTGCCATGCACCCATTTACGTCGACTTCTCAGAGCCACGCGGTCGCGTGGGTGACGCGATCGCGTGGGAAGCTATTTTTTCAAATGACGCGGCCGCGTGGAGCACGCGGTCGCGTGGATCAAATTGTGACATTAGCGCGTCTCCAGCCACGCTTTCGCGTGACTCTCTGTTCATCCTCATTTTCTTCCAAACGCACATACGATGCTGTCGCGTCGCGTGCGAAAATCCCCATTTTTTTGTAATCTGAAAAATACAGAATGCAGTGTTAATATGAATGTGATGCAAAACTCCAGGTTCAATATAACAAAATAAAATAAGATTCAAAAACAAACAAAACTAAATAAAATTAAAATTGAGAAAGGAATGATTATACCATGGTGGGTTGTCTCCCACCTAGCACTTTTAGTTAGAGTCCTTAAGTTGGACATTTGGTGAGCTTCCTGTTATGGTGGCTTGTGCTTGAACTCATCCAGGAATCTCCACCAATGTTTGTATCTTCAGTAACCTCCGGGGTCCCAAACTAAGCATGTAAAGCCCTTAAGAAGCTTCATACAGATTCTTAGGCTCCCGGGGTAACAAGTGTCAGAGCAGATTCCAGGATCCCAAATCTTGCTTTTACACCCATCCATGTCGGGATCTGTATTTTTCCAACTGGGTGATAAGTAATTTGAATTCTCACTGCAGCTACCAAACAGCGTCCTAGACCCATTCAGTTGAGTTTTACACCAACCTTTGCATTTAAACTTTGAGTATGCAACCATGTTGAACCTTGTTGGACAGCTCCAACCACTAACCATCTTCCTCTTACTCTCTATGCCACAAAGAGCTCTAAGTTGACCATCCGTCTCCAGTAGCCCATATTCAAGTGGAATTAGAAAGCTAAGGGATATGAATTTTACCCACTTGAATGTTGTGAAGGATGATGGTAACTTAGGGGGAGGTATTTCTAATGAAATTGCAAGCTCCACTCCCTTGTGCTCTTCTTTGACAACTTCTACCTCCTTGTAAGCTTCTTCAATTTCAACCTCTTCCAAGTTTTCAACTAGGGTATGCCTTAGAGGTTGTACACCCTCCTCAACATCAAATGTAACCGTCTTGGAAGGAGGCTCTATGTCTTGACTTTCCCATGGAGGTTCAGCATCTCGCAAGTCTTCAACCACTTTTTTCTCTTTAATAATTACTGCTTTGTCTAGTAGTTTTAATATAAAATCGTACTCATCCTTGATGATTTGCTTTCCATGACAACTCCTTTCAATTGTTCTTTCATCTTCAAGGGTATTTACTACCTTCACCTTTAGGGCCTCCTCTAGCTCCTTATGAAGTATGGATTCGCGAAGATGATCCCTTCTCTCTTGTTCCATGTCAATAGTATTATCGGGATCATGTTGCTCTTGGATTGATGGATGTGGGTGCTCTTCCATGGATGGTGGTGATGGGATGGAGAGATCATTCTGTGGTTGAAAAGGAAGTGCACTAGAGCTTGAGGGTTGATTGTTGAAGGTATTTGGTGGTCTGATTTGGGCGACGAGAGCTTGTATAGTAGAGTTTAGATTGGCAAGTGCTTTCTCCATGGAGGTTTGGGGTGGATCTATGTATGGTTCATTTGGTTCATAAGGTGGTTGATATGGTGGATGTGGGTTAGGGTCATATGGAGGTGAATGGTGGAAAGGGGCTTGTGAGTATGGTGGTCCAAAGTCATGTTGAGGAAAGGGTTCATAGGCATATGGTGGTGGTTGTTGATAGTCCACTGGAGGTGGTTGTTGCCATGAGGGTTGATCAAATCCTTGTGGCTCCTCCCATCTTTGATTGTTCCAACCTTGATGCCTGTTCTCATTGTAATTTCTTCTTCCTGCAACATAATTGTAACCAGACTCATAGCCAAAGGGGTGAGAGTTCATAGTAGTAAAATAAAAATTAAAAATGAAAATAAAAATAAATTTAAATTAAAAGGTTATTTAAATTTTGAATTTGAAAATTAAATTTTGAAATTTGAAATTTGAAATTTGAAATTTTGAAATTTGAATTTTGAAATTTGAATTTTAAATTCTTGAAATTTGAATATTTGAAATTTGAAATTTGAATTTTAAAAATTTTTAAATTTTAAATTTTGAAAATTTTTAAATTTGAATTTTGAAATTTGATTTTTGAAATAAGATAAGATAAGATAAAAATTTTAAAAATAAAAATCTGAAATTTTTTTTCAAAAAAAATTAATTAAAAATATTTTTGAATTTAATGAGGAAAGAGAAAAACAATAAAATGACACCAAATTTCAAATTTTTAGATCAAAACGAAGAAAACAACTAAGAACAGCTTGAAGGTCAAGATGAACGTGAAGAACAACTTGAAAATCAAGATGAACACTAAGAACAAATTTTTGAAAATTTTTTTTTTTTAATAACTAAATAAAAACCAATAACTTCTTAATTTATGAAAAAGCAAAAATAAAAACAAATAAACAAGCAAAAATCAAAAAAAATATTTACAATAACCAATAATAAGGCACACGTTTGCAATTCCCTGGCAACGGCGCCATTTTGACGTTAGGATTTTTGCCAGTAAAGAAGTTCATAAAAACAGTCGCGTTGTAGATATAGTCTCTAAACCGACAGAAATCCCTTCGTACAAACGTTTTGGTTGTCACAAGTAGCAAACCCCTTTTAAAATTGATAACCGAGTATTTAAACCACGGGTCGTCTTCTCAAGGAATTGCAGGGAGGTATGTTCTTATTATTGGTTATGAGTTTGTAAATTAGGGGTTTTAGAAATTAGGGAGCAGTATGTTGCATAAGAAGAATAAAATAAATAAATAACTATAAAATAAACTCTTGGCAAGGTATGAAAACAGGAAGTCCTATCCTGGTTATCCTTATCAATTGTAATGAAAATTGGATTTTTCTCCCATTTTGTTGACCTCTAACTATGAAGGTAAGTTAAGTGGATGAATTAATTTTTATTCCTCAGGTCCTAGTCTTTCCTTGGGAAAGGCTAGAGTTATTGGAACCCGAATTAATTCTTGAAGAATTCCAATTTTCAATCAACAATGAGTTTGATAACTCAAGTGTTTCCAATGATTCAACCAAAGCCAAAAGGGAAGAGAGTCTACTTGAATGAAAATAACTTGGATAAACACAGAGCATTAATAAATTAAAGAGAGCAATCATAAGTCTGAAATACCTCAAATTATATTAAATAAAATATTCAAATCATAACATGGAAAAGTTCATAAATTAAATTGGGAAAATAAATAAAAATAAAGAACCTGTGATTGAGAGTCGCTCCTAAAACTAAGAGAAATCCTAAATCCTAATCCCAAGAGAGAGGAGAGAACCTCTCTCTCTAAAAACTACATCTAAATCTTAAAATTGTAAATATGAGAGCATCCCCTGAATGGATGCATTCCCCCACTTTATAGCCTCTAATATGTGTTTTCTGGGCCGCAGACTGGGTCAGAAATAGCCCAGAATTCACTGGTTGCGAATTCACATGCGCTGATTTCCGTCAATGCGACGCGGCCGCATGGATCACGCGGTCGCGTCACCTAGCGTCAGAGGAACTGTAGCATATTGTATATCAAATCGAAGCTCCGGATGTTAGCTTTCCAACGCAACTGGAACCGCGTCGTTTGGACCTCTGTAGCTAAAGTTATAGCCGTTTGAGTGCGAAGAGGTCAGGCTGGACAGCTTAGCAATTTCTCCAACTTCTTGTATTCTTTCCACTTTTGCATGCTTCCTTTCCATCCTCTGAGCCATTCTTACCCTGTAATCTCTGAAATCACTTAACACACATATCAAGGCATCTAATGGTAATAAGAAAGGATTTAAACATAGGGAACTTTAAGGCCAAAGAAGCATGTTTTCAATCAAAGCACATAATTAGGAAGGCAAATGTAAAACCATGCAAATAGTATGAATAAGTGGGTAAAGAGTTGATAAAATCCACTCAATTAAGCACAAGATAAACCATGAAATAGTGGTTTATCAGGGAGCTCTAATCAAGGAGGCTTGTGCTTGAATTCATCTTTGAACCTCCACCAATGCTTGAATCTCCAATAAGCTCTATCACTCCAAGTCATTTGTATCAAGCCTTGATGGAGTTCTTCGCAAGCCATGGGCTCCCAAAATTAATCCTCTTTTTGTGATCTGAGATCCCACACTTTGTTTTCACACCCTTCTTCAATTTGGTCATCATAGTTCCGTCCGGGTGATAGGCACACAGATTTCTCATTGGAGCACCAAATTCTCCTATATCCATACAAATTAGCATTCCTCCAACCATGGTACCCATGCCTTGAGGGTTCAACCTTAATAAGCCTAACATCATTTTGCCAACTACTATACAACTCTCCTTTACTCTTCAATCCACAAAGAGCTCTAAGTTGACCATCCGTTTCAAGCAAACCATATTCAAGTGGGAAAGAAAAGCTTAGGGATAAAAGGTTTACCCACTTGAATGATGTAACGGATGATGGTGACTTAGGAAGGGGTGGTCCTAGTGATCTTGCAAGTTCCACTCCCTTGTGCTCTTCTCTGAATACCTCCACTTCTTGGCAAGCATCTTCAATGTCAATTCCTTGTTCACCAACTTCCTCTACACATTCCTCATTGCTCAAGTCATGTGTTGGAGGTTGTGCTCTAGCTTCCTCAACATCAATTTCACAACATAATGAGGAAGGTTCAACAATCTCAATTAGCACATTGGTTGGTGTGGAATTATCTTCAACGGTATGACTTATCGCTTGCTCAACCTCTTCTAATCTTCCATCTTCCACAATATGCCTAGGAGGTTGCACATTATCCTCCTCAGCATCGAATTCATGCTCAATGGAAGAAGGTTCAACAACTTCCACAAAATCATCAACAACATTACTTGGTGTGGGAGTGTTCTCAAGCTTCAAATCTACCTCTTGTTTAACTTTACCTAGGTCTTCAACCACTTCTTCTTCATCAATAATTTCCATCCTTCCCACTTGTTGCACAACACACTCAATTTCCTTGTTCTCATGTTGAGATTCTAAAATCTCCTTCATGCTCCTCTCTTCGGTTGATTCTCCACATTCATCCGTGGAGATGCTTTGTCTATGGAATGAATCCCATGAGTCCAAGTTGGCTTTAATTTTGGAAAGGTTAGCTTCGATAGCTTCGTGCGTCTCTTGGGCTTCCTCTTGCTCCTTTTGATGGATGATTGCTTGAAGCCGATCCATTGCTTCCTTGAGACGATCACTTGGCTCGTGTTCCACTCGATTAACATAATTAGGATCATATTGCTCTTGGATTGATGGACATAGACACTCTTCAATGGAAGGTTGTGGTGGAAAGGAGAATTCATGTTGTGGTTGAAAGTTCTCATACATTGGAGGTGGTTCATCTTGGTAAGAGTATGGAGGAGGTGGTTCTTGGAGGTATTGAGGTTGGAATTGTTGTGGTTCTATGTGTGGTGTGTATGGCTCATATGGTTGTTGCTATGGTGAATAAGATTTAGGATCATATAGAGGTATTTGGGGGTATGAGGCTTGTGAATATGGTGGATAACAATGTTGAGGAGTGGGTTCATAAGCATATGGTGGTTGTAGTTAATAACCACAAGGAGGTCCACCATAGCCATTAGATTGGTATGCATCTTGGAATGGTTCTTATTCATAGTACATTGGAGGGGGTAGTTGCCAAGAGGATTGACCATAAGCACATGGCTCCTCCCACCTTTGATTGTCCCATCCTTGATGCATATTCTCATTGTAGTTCCCATCTCCTACAACATAGTTGTAACCACACTCATAGCCAAAAGGGTGAAAATTCATAGTGGCAAATAAAAACAAAAGCTAACAAAAATAAGCAACAAAATCCTAAACCTAAAAAAAACTAACAAACAAGTAAAAGGCAAACATATTCACAATATTCACATATTCACAATAGCCAATAATATAACACCATTGCAATTTCCCGACAACGGCGCCAAAAACTTGCTGTGAGAATTTATGTCGGTCTAGAATTTCTCAAAGAAATTTCGTTGCAAGTATAGTTCAAACCAACAATTAATCCTCACATCAAAGTTTTATTTGATTGTCACAAGTACAAACCCCAATAAAAACCGAGAGTATTTAAACCTCGGGTTTTCTTTTAAGGAATTGCAATGAAGTGCTCAATTATTGGCTATGAAGAAACAAGGGGGTTTTGATGGCAATTGGCAAGAAAATTAAAAGGCAAGAAAGTAAGTAAGCATGCAAGAAAATAAATGAAAAGCAAATAAAGCAACAAAAATGGAAATTAAATGGCAAAAAGAACTCTTGGCTAAGACATAGAAATTGAGATCACCATCTTTGTCTAACAACCATATATTGACAATTATGAGGGACCAACACATCAAGTCTACTTTTATGCTTGAAGTATGTCAAATAGGCTTGATCAACATCAACTATAATTTCCAACCTAGCCATTAATTAGCTTAATAGTAGGTTAGTGTTAATGGACATCAAATTGATCAACAAGGGACCCAAATAACCAATCCAATTAGACCCAATGACTCAAGGTCACTCAATTCCCTTAGCCTAGGCCAAGAGTGTAGAAAACTACCCTATAACTAGTGAAAATATTTTATCAAACACCTAGAGTGCAAGAAAAGTAATCATCATAAATTGTAAGAATTAATAAAAACTATAACTAACCCAAGCAAGAAATCAATAATAGCAACTAAGATAAACATAAAAAGACATGAAAACATAAAATTGCATTAGAGAAAATAAAAATCCAACAAGGGTACACGAAAGTAAAAATGGCAACATAAATAAATCAACAAGAAACACCAAGAAGATTAAGACAATAGAACAATAAAATATAAAGAGAGTTGAACTACATACTAGAATTAAACTTAGATCTAAGAAAATTTGACCTAGACTATTCTAAATTCTAGATAAAAAAGAGAGCTTCTGTCTCTAGAATTCTAACCTAAAACATGGAGAAAACTAGACTATGACTACTTGGTCTATTCCCCTTCAATCCTTGGGTTCAATAGCATCAAAATAGAGTTAGATTTGGGCCTCCGTGAGCTCAGAAATCACCTCCAGCGTATTGCCTTTAATGAGGTCACGTGACTAGTGTCACGCGTACGCGTGGGTGACACATGCGCATCGCTTGGCAAAATTCCTTCTCATACATACACGTGGATGACGCGTGCACGTGGCCTTGAATCCACCAAATCCTCATTTCTTTATGGATTCTCCACTTTGGATGCTTTTTCTTCACTTCTTCCATCCAATCCTTGCCTTATGACCCTGAAATCACTCAGCAAACATATCAAGGCATCGAATGGAATTAAAGCGAATTAAAATTAGCAAATTTAAGGCCTAAAAAGCATGTTTTTAACTCTTAAGCACAAATTAAGGAGAATTACAAAACCATGCTATTTTATTGAATAAATGTGAGATAAGTTGATAAAATCCTCTAAATTCAACACAAGATAAACCGCAAAATTGGGGTTTATCAATCTCACATCAAGTTTTTGGCACCGTTGCTGGGGAATTGCAATGTGTGCTTATTGTTGGTTATTGTTCATATGTGAATATTATGAATAGTTTGCTTTTTGTTTGTTTGCTAGTTTTGGTTTAAGAGTTTGTTTTCTTTATCTCTTCTTAGTTTTTGTTTTTGTTTCTCTTTTCAGTATGAATTCTCACCCTTTTGGCTATGAGTGTGGTTACAACTATGTTGTAGGAAATGGGAATTATAATGATAACATGCATCGAGGATGGAACAATTAAAGGTAGGAGGAGCCTCAAGCATATGATCAACCCTCTTGGCAACAACCTCCTCCAATGCACTATGAGTAAGAGCCATTCTATGATGCATGCCAAGACAATGGCTATGATGGATCTCCTTGTGACTATCAACAACCACCACCATATGCCTATGAACCCCCTCCTCATTATAGCCCTCAACCACCATACTCACAAGCCTCATACCACCAAATACCTTCTTATAACCCACCTCCATCATATTTCCAACCTTGTATACCTCAACCATATGAACCATACATAGACCCACCACAATTCTAACACAATTACTCCCAAAAACCACCTCCATATGCACCACCTCACTATTCTTACCAAGATGAATCACCTCCCATGTATGAGAACTTTCAACCACAAGAGGAATGCCCCTTTCCACCATAACCCTCCATGGAAGAATATCCATGTCCATCAATCCAAGAGCAATATGATCCTACCTATGTTAGCCAAGTAGAACAAGAGCCAAGGGATCATCTCATGGAAGTGATGGATCGGCTTAGAACAATCATACTTCAAAAGGAGCAAGAGGAAGCCCAAAAGAGGCATGAAGCTATCATGGCTAACCTTGCCAAAATTAAAGCCAACTTGGACTCATGGGACTCATGCAATAAACAAAGTATTTTCACGGATGAATGGAAAAATCAACTGAAGATTGGAGCATGAAGGAGATCTTAGAATCTCAACTTGAGAATAAGGAGATGGAGTGTGTTTTGCAACAAGTGGAAGGGGTGGAGATTGTTAAAGAAGAAGAAGTGGTTGAAGACTTAGGAGATGTCGAAAGTCTATGGGAATCCGAAGTCATAGAGCCTCCTCCCAAGAAGCTTGAGATTGATGTTGAGGAGGCTAGTGTACAACCTCCAAAGCATACCATGGTTGAAGAATTTGGAGAGGTTGATCAAGAGATGGATTCAATCATTGATAAGTTTTTATCTACAATTCAATCCTTTCCCATTGGACTTGAAATAGAGGTCAAAGAAGAATGTGCACAACCTCCCATACCCTTGGTAAGCAATGAAGAAGAAGTTAGCTTGGAAGAAAGCTACCAAGAGGTAGAGGTAAATCAAGAAGAACACAAGGGAGTGGAACTTGCAAGGCCATGGGAGACACCTCTTCCCAAGCCATCACCATCCATCCTTTCATTCAAGTGGGTAAATCTCTTATCTCTAAGTTTTATTATTCCACTTGAATATGGTTTGCTTGAGACAGATGGGAAACTTAAAGCTCTTTGGGGCTTTAAGAGCAAAAGGGAGATGGTTAGTGGTTGGAATTGCAAATTAAGGTTCATTATAGCTAGAACATCAAGATTGCCATGCAAGGTTTGGTGTAGAGCTAGATTGCTTGGGTATAGTAAGTTGTTTGGAAGTTTAAGTGAGAATTCTATGCGCTTGCCACCTGATTGGACTTGTGATGATCAACTTGAAGATGGGTGTAAGAACAAGGTTTGGGATCCTGGCATACATGAGGATCAATTTTGGGAGCCCTTAGCTTGTGTGGAACTTCATCAAAGCTTGTAGCTATTGATTTTAAAATTTGGAGCTTACTTGAAGTCCAAGCATTGGTGGAAGTTCAAGGATGAATATAAGCACAAGCCACCATGATAAGGAGCTTCTTAAATGTCCAACTTAAGGACTTTAACTAAAAGTGCTAGCTAGGAGACATCCCACCATGGTAACATCTTTTCACTTTTCTCTTTTGTAAATGTTGGTAAAATTAGTTTAATTTCATGATTAGCTTAGTTTGTTAAGTTTATTTGGTAGTTTAGCATGTTTAATAAGGATTGGTGGTGTTTAGATGACTATTTGGATGTTTAGAATGCTTGGTTTTTGATGCTAGAACTTGAAAAATTTTGAAAAACAAAGCACCCACCCACGCATACGCGTGACCCACGCATACGCGTCCCCCCAAAATTCCAACTACCCACTCGTACGCATGACCCACACGTACGCGTCACTCCCAAAAATCCACCATGCGAGAATGGTGTGAGAAGGGTGCTGCTGCATGGGTGCCAAACAGAGAGTTGTGCGTGAAGGGTACGGAAACTGTGCATTTAGCACGATTTCGTCCCACGCGTATGCGTCACACCCTATTTTCCCATTCCACGCCTACGCGTCATTCTCCCATTCTTCCAACCCACGCCTACGCGTCACCCACGCGTACGCGTGGGCACCCCTGCCACACATATTCTTTTCTTCTCTTCTTTCCATTTCTCTTCTTCTTTTCTCTTCTTCCCCCCTTCAACCATCATTTACCACCACCATTTACCATATACCATCTCTTTTAGTTAGTTAGTTAGTTTGTTAGTATGTTAGTTAGTTAGCTTAATTTTTGTTTTAAGTAATAAGTGTTGGATTATTAATCTTGTTTAATGTTTATTGTTGCTGTTTCTTGATGCTGAAATTATTCATTATTGGATTTCTTTTATTGAGGTTGTAATTTATTGCCTGGTATTGAATTCTTCATGTTTAATTGTGTGCATACCAAGTACTCCCAAAATTGCCTTCAAGCTTTATAAATCTTTTGAATTGCATGTTGTAGCTAGCCACCATGTAATTTAAATTCACTATCTATTGTTAGGCAGTTGTGTATAATCATTGCATTTTTAGTTAGGTGATGCTTGTAACACCCTACCACACAGAGCTTTACGATTAAGTCATAAAACAGAGGTGGTGTGGTATTACGATCTCTAAATTAAAATATATACATAATAATATTGAAAAGAATACAGTATACAAGGAGCCTTGAAAAATGGGTAAAGCAAAATCTCAAAATAAAAAGCGCAACGCTCCGGAATCGAGATTACTTGCGTGCTAAGAAAACCTAGGTTCATAAGTGTAAATAAACAGAAAGTGGGAATAGAGAACCAAAAGTACAAAATAACAAGCTCTAACTCAGCCTGTGAAGCTAAGGCTGGCCGGAGAATATTTACATATGTATATACATAGCCCGAAGCCCCAAAAAAATACATACATATAAGCCTGTTCTCCATAAACCTTTAAGAGGTACAAAGTAAAGCAGTAATATACAAAAGGGGAGAGTCTAATACATATACATATCAAAATATCAGAAATACGCCCCAAAATGAAACCACTTCGCGGTAGAACTCCAGACGCCTAGCGAGGTGCCTCTTGACCTGCATCTGAAAAACACAACATTATATGGAATGAGAACTGGGGGTTCTCATCTTGGTAATGGTGCCAACATATATAATATATAAGGTCCCGAGAAAGCCAGAGGCAATCCTAGAACTCGGATACCCAGACGCGCACGCGCACGCAGACGCGCACGCGTGGAATATGAAGTCGCATGGCGACGCGTACGGGTACATGACGCGTATGCGTGGAAAGCAAAATTGCCAAGCGACGCGTACACGTGACCCACGCGTACGCGTCGATGTTCGCACGTGACCTCATTAAAGTGAAAACGCTAGGGGAGATTTCTGGGCTTACCAGGCCCAATTCCAACTCATTTCTCAGCCTATTATATGCAGAAATCAAGAGGAGTCAAAGGGGGGAGGGGAGAACACATAGTTTAGTTTTCAAGATGCTTTAGTTAGTTTCTAGAGAGAGAAGCTCTCTCTTCTCTCTAGAATTAGGTTAGAGGTAGATTAGGATTTCTTAGATCTAGGTTTAGTTCATGCTTTGATTTACTTTTCCTTTACAATTTCTTGTTCTTCTACCTTTCTTTTCCTAGTTTAGTGGTTTAATTCTTATAATTGTTTACTTTATTTTAGATGCACTTTTGTTTATTCTTCTATTTTCCTTTTTATGCAATTTAGGTTTGATTTTTTTTATTATTGATTTGAATTGTTGTTGTTAATTTCCTTGCATTTAGTAGTTGTAGATTAAAATTCCTTGCAATCTTATCTTGCTTTCTTTTTATGCCTTCCAAGTGTTTGATCAAATGCTTGGAAGGATGTTAGAGTAGATTTTTCTCCTCTTGGCTTTGGTTGAGTAATTCGAAACTCTTGAGTTATCAAACTCCTTTGTTGATTGATAATTGGAGGTTGCTAATTGATTTGAATGACACTAACTCTAGTCTTTCTTTAGGATTTGACTAGGACTTGTGGACTCAAATTGATTTATCCACTTGAATTTCCTTCATAGTTAGAGGTTGACTAAGTGGGAGCAATGGACAATTCTCATCACAATTGATGATGATAATGAGGATAGGACTTCTAGTTCTCATACCTTGCCAAGAGCTTTCTTAGCTATTAGTTTACTTCTCTTGCCATTTATCTTTCATGTCCCTTATTCAAAATCCCAAAATATGTATCCCATAACCAATAACAAGAACACTTCCCTGCAATTCCTTTGAGAGACGAGCTGAAGTTTGAATACTTCGGTTATTTTTATTGGGGTTTGTACTTGTGACAAACAATTTTTTGCATGAGAGGATTATTTGTTGGTTTAGAAACTATACTTGCAACGAGAATTCATTTGTGAAATTCTACACCACGAAAAATCCACTCATCACGTCTACTCAGGTAGGTGCCTCAACCATAACCCGGGTAGGAATTACTCGTCTATCCACAGGCCATGACTCGGATAGGAATTACTCGTCCATCCACAAAGTCATATCTTGGATAGGGATTACTCGTCTATCCTCAAAATCATAACTCATCACTTTAACATTTATAAATATATATTCATGCATAATTCTCATCAAACTCATAATATCAATCAACATTGCATTGTTCTCAATCCTGCCTTATTCATCACTTTCAGCATCTTCCTTCAGTACCAAGTTACCCCCCCTTTCATAGCATAATCTCTTCACTATACTTAAAACTAATATTTATGGTATAAAAGAGTAAAAATAGAGGTTTATAAGTTTTAAATCATGTTTAAAATACAAAAATTGAGCTTACTGAAAAACAGGACTCCGCGTACGCGCCACCTTCATTTTTCTTAAAAGCTGATAAAGTGCAAATTTCATAATTCACATTACCAACTTCCGGCATCCATAACTTCCTCTAATAAATTTTATTTTTCACAAAATTTATACCATTTTAAAGCTCTTGAAATTATCTTTAATTTGAAATAGATTTTATTTAAATCCAAAATCTGAGGACCAAGTTATGGATCGCCAAAGTTCATTAAAAATAAGCTTTTCCAAAGATCACTAAACCCCTATTTTTACCAAAACCTCATTTCATACCCAAACATTTCACAACCAAAGCATCACCAAAACTCAACTCCACACCTCTCATTCATTTTACAACACACCACACTCAATACTCTCAATTATTCAATAATTTTCTGTATATACACATACCAACATACGCATTTAACCCTTTCATTCAACAATCACCAACAATAAATACTTCATCCCACTATCATGAATGACTCAACATTTACATCAAGAATTGCTAATCTATATCAAGTACACTAATTCAACTTCCATCAAACTTAATCAAATTCATCATCAAACACCAACACCACACTTTCAACCAAATCATCACTCACTACTCATTCTCAATATCATTTAATAATTCCATCAAAGTTACTAAACATTAACATAACTACATATTTCAACTTATCCTATAGTCATCTAGCCTATATTTCTATAAGACATTATATATTATATACGAGAAACCAAAACCGTACCTTGGCCGATTTTCGCACAATCCAAAACTCTTCAAAATAACAAATCCCTCTTTCTTGCTCCACTTCTCAAGTTACCAGCAATCCAAGCATCCATTAACACATTATAACTCTAATTTCACAAAATTACCAAAGTTACTAAATTGAACATCATAATTATAATGAACTATGAGGGTTAGAAGAGTTCTCACCTTCACCCACTGATCCTTGAGCAATACCCATAAGGAGTCAAGGCTAGTAAATCCATTCATATGTGTATTATTGGAAATTGATTTATTTTGACAAAGTTGTTGCATGCATCTAAATAGACCGCATGTAGATAGGGTGCATTTAGATAGGGTGCATTGAATAAATGTTAATACTCCTTCTTTTCTTTCCTAAGTTTAGCATGAGGACATGCTATTGTTTAAGTGTGAGGAGGTTAATAAACCATAATTTTATGGTTTATTTTGTATTGAATTTGGTGGATCTTACCAACTTTTCCTACATTTATTCAATGAAATAGCATGGTTTTGTGAATTTATCCTAATTGTGCTTAATGATTGAAAATATGGATTTTAGGCTTTTAAATTACTAAATTTAATTCACTTTTCTCTCATTTGATACCTTGATATATTTTTTTGAGTGATTTAAGGTTTTGAAGGCAAGAATGGTTTGAAAGAAAAGGAAGAAAAGCATGCAAAGTGGAGAACTCATGAAGAAATGAGGATTTGCAGGATTCATGGCCACGCGCACGCATCATCCACGCGTACGCATGAGAGGAAATTTTGCCAAGCGATGCGTACGCGTCACCCATGAGTACATGTGACAAGCGACACGTGACCAACTTAAAGGCAATATGCTGGGGACGATTTCTAAGCCATCCAGGCCCAAATCCAACTCATTTTTGAAGCTATTAGAGGCTGAATTCATGATGGATCAAGGAGGGAGCAATTAGGATAGCTTAGGACCATGATTTAGGTTATATTCTAAGGAGAGAATCTCTCTCTTCTCTCTAGAATTAGGGTAGATTAGGTTAGATTTCTCTTAGATTTAGGTTTTAATTCTTGTCTTGATTTAGTTTTCCTCTCAATTTCTTGTTGCTACATCTTTGCTCTTTTAGTTTCACTTGATATTTCCTTCATTTTGTTGCTTTTGTGTTCATGACTCTTGTTGGTTTTAATTTTCATTATTAATGCAATTTATGTTTGATGTTTCTTATTATTTAAGTGAGTTGTTGTTGTTATTTTCTTACAATTGGTGGTTGTTAGATTTTATATTTCTTGTTAATTTACTATGCTTTTCTTTTATGCCTACCAAGTATTTGATAAAATGCTTGGTTGGATTTTAGAGTAGATTTTTATACTCTTGGCCTATGATTGAGGACTTAGGTCCCTTGAGGTCATTGATGTCTAGTTTCATTGGTGATTTAGGGTTGTTCGTGGTTCTAGGACTAACTATGTCCACTTGACTTAATTCTCCGATGTTAGAGGGTAACTAAGTGGAATTAATCCTTTGTAATCACCATGTTGTGCTCAATGATCCAAGATAGGATACCTTGACTCTTGATCCTTTCCTTGAGTGATTTTTTAGCATTTACATTTCTTAGTTGTTAGTTTTATTTTCTTGTTCACAAACCCAAAACCCCAAAAGATACACCCCATAACCAATAATATGCACACTTCCCTATAATTTCTTGAGTGATGACCCGAGGTTTAAATACTTCGGTTATTTTTATTGGGTTTGTACTTGTGACAAACAAATTAAACTTTGATAAGGGTTAATTGTTGGTTTTGAACTATACTTTGACGGAATTAGTTTGTGAAAATTTCTAACTGACATTTATCTCGTATCAGACATGCTTTCTTTGCTATTTGATTTTCCTTTCTTTTAACTATATTTCCTTGAAAACACTTAACACATATCTTAGGAGCAAAAGATACTTAAAAATAATGAGATTGGAAGATGAAACTATTATTAAACTTAATAAAATAAGAAATTAATGCAAAAAAAAACTACTAAAGATACGGACGCATCAACTATTAACAATAATTAATGTTTCAGGAAGCTTAGAAGTAATTTATTAGTAGCAATTTTACAAGGACAACCTTCAATACAAGCAATTCAGATATAAAGTTTTATCACTAACTCATAGTTGTCAAGTACTATTGTTGGATTGGTTCTAAACTTCTTGAAAATTTAGTTCTTACAAATACATTTGATGCAAATCGATAATTTATAAGAGAAAATTGAAACAAAATAAAACTTATGGGTAATTTTAAAACTTTTGGCCAATTTTAAGGGAAAAAAAATTATATGTTTTATTCTTTCATGATAACTCCCAACTCAGTAGGTTAAGGACTAATTTACTATAAATTTGAACTCCATTTAATAGCTTGTCGCTGCTTAATGAATTGTTGCATATATAAAGTGAAATTCAAATTCTCAACACTTAGTTAAATAGACGAATGAGCTAGCTCGACCAATCTAATTTGTTTTAGTGGTATAATAATTTGACTATAATATAATTGTATAAAATCATCGATAATATAGGAGAGATAATAATCTAAAATTCAAAGTTATATATGTAATATTTATAATTATATATTTATTATATCTAATATTATTTAATTAATTCGACTGTAATTAATAAATATAAAATAAAATAAATAATAATTAAAAAATATAAAATAAATTAAAGTTGGACTATTTTAGACTGATGTTTTCCAAATAGTTTGTAAAATCATAGTGAATGAATTTCAACAAATTTAAACTTATGTCATATAAATAAAAAAAAATCCCGCATGGGAATATTTGTAATATATACGACAAAACAAAGTAGTGATACTCCCCATAGCAACAATTTGAATTAAAAACCACTACGATTTATAAAATTATTTATTTTAAAAGTTTAATTAAAAGGAAAATATAATGATAATAAATATAAATGATCATATTTTTAATGTGTTTTTATTTTTAATGTGTTTTTTTATGTAAGAGTCTCTTTTAGATTTACAAAAATTTTATACAATTTTTTCTTTTAATTTGTCTTATAATAATAGAGATTTTTATACCAAGTCATTACATTATTTATTTTAAAAATTTATTAAATTAATAAGAATAGGTGCATAAATAATTATATCTGTCACAAAAATATTTGATAAAAAACTAATGTACAAATTTATTTCATCATTTTATGGGCAATTATTGACGAAAATAGTGATGGCAACTACTGCAGCATAACTGTTTCCATGATCTTCTGAAATGAAGCATATAGCCAGTGATTCTGATCTCATCATAGCCCTTGTGTCTTTGTGTCTTTTTCTTTTTTCTTTTTTTTTTTTATGTAAAAGTAAGACCTTGGAGCTTTTGTTTTTCATGATCTTTTACAAGGTGAACCCAGAAACATATATTTGTACTTTGTAGTAAGTAGTGTACTATGAACCTGACAGAAACAAATTATAGAGAAAAAGTGTTCTACGGACCCCTCAACTTAATTAAATTGCTGAAGAATAATTTCAATCATTGTTACTAAGATTGTAGGCAGTAGTTGTTGGTATAAGGCAGAAAGTTCAATATGAATGCAAGGTAAAATTGATAATTGATACCAAAATTGAACTTTTAAATTAAAGGTATGGATTGATTATCAATAACTAAGATTACATAATAAAAAAATTTTAAAAAATATTCACTTGACCTAAAATTATCAAAATTTAAGAATAAAAAGATTTTATTTTTTTTATTAATGTTAGTAAAAAATTGCATCAAAATCTAATCTTTAATTTTTTTTAAATATATATTTAATATCTATCTTTTTATCGTATTATTAAATCTTTCAGAGACTTATTTGTTATTAGCTTCTTTTGGAATTATTTTTGTTAACCAAGTGAAGTTTCAGGTACTATTTTAATAAGAGAAATGCTAGGGACTATCAAAAATTTATTATTTTTTATCGTCACTTAGCTATCAATTCAATTTTTTTAGTCTAATTTCTTTAATTTAGTAGTCTAATAATATACATTATTTCATACTTTAAACATTAATAGTTAACTAATAACCAAAAATAATAAATTTTGATAACCATCTAACATTCCTTTTTTAATAATTTACTCTTTATTTAATTGATAAAGTTTACAATATTCTTTATTTGATAAGAAATGGTTAAAGAGGAGTGATACACCATTATAATCTATCTATTTTATTATATAAAAATCGGGTTTTTGCACTTAATGATAAAGCTGATACGACATGCTTCTGAGAGTGTTTCCTAATTTATTTCTTTTAACTCATTAAATACAATTTATTACGATGGCTTAATTATATCAACTAATTGATTTGATTAGATATTTAAGTATCACACAATTTAATATTATGTATATCAATTAATTGAATATAATTGATAGAGTATAATTAGGATCAATTAGGATCAATTAGCATTATTCAACATATCTGAATATTTATTATAGAATATTATTACATCTTTATTATTTCGATTCTCTTATCACCTATAAATATCTTCTATATTGTATTATTCTACACAACTTTAATACTCACAAATATTTTTTTTATTGCTCCCTCTCCCCTTTCTAACATGGTATCGGAACCATGGTATCCTCCTTGAGGAAGATAAGTTGATTTTCTTCTGGTGAAATTACCATATTTTTCTTCCGTGCCATTTTTCTTCCTTCTCTTTTGCCAATACTTTGATGCTTTTTTGAACTCACCGATTAGCTCACCCACTACTTATTCTCATGGAGAAACCATATGTTTTTCGTCACCTTCCGATAGTTTGTTATCTCTTCACACTTTGTCACTTTTCAACAGTTTTCTGGCAGTTCGCAATCTTTTCATCAGTTTTTCGGCAGTTGGTCACTCTTGCGACAGTTCTGTCTGCGTTACCTTCTGATGAGATATTTTGGAGGAAAAATAATTTCTCCCAAAACACCCAAAACTAACCGGTAAGTGCACCGGGTCGTATCAAGTAATAAAAACTCACGGGAGTGAGGTCGATCCCACAGGGATTGAAGGATTGAGCAATTTTAGTTTAGTGGTTGATTTAGTCAAGCGAATCAAGATTTGGTTGATGGTTTTGTGACTTGCAGAATTAAATTGCATTGAAGTAAAGAGAACAAGAAATAAATTGCTGAAACTTAAAGAACAAGAAATTAAATGGCAGAAACTTAAAGTGCAAGAAATGTAAATTGCAGAATCTTAAAGTGCAAGGAATGTAAATTGCTTGAAATGTAAAGGGGATTGGGATGTGGATTTGCAGAAATTAAACAAGGAAAAACTAAATTGCATCAAACAGAAGAGGGAAAAGGAATTGGGATTGAACCGGATCTTGAAGCAGTAAAGTAAATGAACATTAAAAGCAAGAAACAGAGAATATAAAATTGAGATCTCAGGGCCCAGAGACTAGAAAACCAAGTCTAGATCTCAATGCCTTCCTAGATCCAACAAGAACAATTGCAAGGAAAATGTAAATTGCAAAGAAAAGAGATGAAGAGTAATGAACCGGAAATGGAATTCAATTAACAGTAAAGAAACAGAGAGATCCAAGATTGAGATTGAAACAGAATTTCTTCAATTCTCCAATCCAAGATCCAAGACAAGTGTAAATGAAATTGAAAGCAATGAAAGCAAAGAAATTAAAGTTCAAAAGCTCTCCGAAAACTATTATGAAAATTCCAAAAGGAAAGCTCCCCGAATAACTTGAATTCTATCCTATTTATACACTTTCAAAAATGATCTTCAAGCCTTGAGTTGGGCCTTTGCTCTTGGTGGAATTGGGTTGAAAGAGGCCTTGGTTGATTGCTCTTGAATTTTGAAGAAGAACCAAAGTGAACCAATTGAACCGGGTTTGAGGTTAGCAAAAGTTGGACCAAAAGTTTGAGCCAAAGTTAGGGGTCTAACTTTGGCTCCAACTTTTCATATCAGTTGGCGCATTTTTCTGGTTTGGACGTTGGTGCCAACGTTAGGGGTCTAACTTTGACCCTAACGTTGGCCTTCCCTTGGTGCTAGTGGCGCCAACGTTAGCCTCCAAGTTAGGGGGCTAACGTTGGCGCAAATGTTGGCTCCTTCCCCATTGTAATTCATGTGCCAACGTTAGCCTCCAAGTTAGGGGGCTAACGTTGGCGCAAACGTTGGTGCCCAGGGGAGAAACTCTCAAGTTCCAACGTTAGCCTCCAAGTTAGGGGGCTAACGTTGGGGCTAACGTTGGCCCTTCTCCCTTTGTAATTCATGTGCCAACGTTAGCCTCCAAGTTAGGGGGCTAACGTTGGCGCAAACGTGGGATGGCCAGGGAGGAAATTTCAAGTTCCAACGTTAGCCTCCAAGTTAGGGGGCTAACGTTGGGGCTAACTTCTTGCTTCCTGGTTCAATTTCACTTATTCCATTGTCCTCTCTTCACTCCTAGCCATTCCTCTTTGCTTCAACCTTTCTCCAAGCTTTCTTCACCTATCATTAATCAACCAAACTCATCAAAGCTATGCTCAAAATCATGAGATATTCAATCTTTCATAATATGCAACAAATATAGCATAAAACCTCATGAAATGGCATAAATTCATATATGATTGGTTCAATCAAGGGAAACATGAAAATCTACTCAATTAGCTTGCTTGTAGCTCAAGAAAGTGCATAATTCTAATGAAAACAAAAGAAAAAGACTAGCTAAAATAGGCTAGGATGACTTGTCATCACAACACCAAACTTAAAGCTTGCTTGTCCCCAAGCAAGAAATGAATTATGCTCAGAGATTCTTTCAATTAAGATGGATTGAGGAACACTTGTAAAGTACAGTGAGTGAAGTGATCAAGTAACAGTGGGGTGAACTCTAAATCATATGCTCATGCAAGGGCTTCAGTGCTCACTAGTCCTTACATATTGGGAGTCGTAGGTCTTAGCATTTTCATCCAAATAGTATCATGGAGATCTCTTTATATGTAATCACCTTGAAGCAGCTTATAGTTTCTGTGCTTTGGCCTCGACTCTAAGTATCATGTCTCAAAGCGGCTCTTTAGATAAGCTTTCAATCAATACTCCTAAACCAGTTGGTTTTAAGATATTAGGTGTTAAAACACCCCTAAGGATTTACTTGCTCAAGCCTCTTTCCTTGACACACTTCAACCACAAGCATTTACTAGGATAACAACTCTTAGAGTTTTTGTTTCTTTCTTTCTTTTTCTGCCTAGTAATTGATGCTCAGAGCCTTGGGCCATGTTCTTTTTGCCTTTGTATTTTCTTTTGTTTTGTTTGCTGCTTCTTGGATCAATAGATTTTTGAGAATCTCTACAATACTTCTTTGAACTTCATGTCCCGCCTATGAGCTCCCATGCAAGTTTTCACAAGCATGCAACCTCAATACATAGTCATACAACTAGAACCACCACTTCTCCTAATCTTTTGCTTGCCTCAAAACTGATTGATTCCTCAATCCTACTTTTCAAAGAACTTTCATGTGATGCATTTCTTGAAAATTGAGTGCAAACAAGTTTTGAAGATAAGAATGTTGTGAATGATCAAGCATCTTGCTTATTGAATTATAAAGAAAGACTATGCCATGCATGCAGGCAGGGGTATATAAAAAGAAACTATACTATGCAGATAAGCAGGGCAATTAAGGATACAATCCAACTTTCAATCATAGCAATCAATTAAGGATACAATCCAACTTTCAATCATAGCAATATTTGATGTAGAACAATCACTTAACAATACAACCTGTTGGAGTTCAATTTCTTTCCTTTTCCTCATCATCATTGTTGCTGACCTTCATGTTCATCTTTCTCCTTTTTGATGATGTTCAAACCTCCAAAAGTTTGTATGTCATTCTGCAATGATATTGAAAGTTGCTTGTTCCCCAAGCACTTGGAAGCAATGGTTAATTTTCATGATTTATTTGCGGGCTTTTTGAACTTACTTTGGTGTGGGAACACCAAACTTAGTACCTTGCCCATGGTTAACCATTTGTGATAATTTCTTTTTCTTTTTCAAAAGTGATAGAACTGAAAACTAAGGAAAACAATAAAATGGCTAACTAGTTCATCCAGTATGCTTGAAGCCTACATTATGCAGAAAGTGAGAGTGTGTTTTTATGATGAGATTTTGGTGGAACACCAAACTTAGAATCCTTCATTCTCCCTTAGATTGTTTTGGTGTGCAACACCAAACTTAGCTTCTTGCATTATAGATGAAACTACTTAACCTTTTTATTGAAATAGATATGAAAAGATAGTTACCTCCGGTTGGGTTGCCTCCCAACAAGCGCTCTTTTATTGTCACTAGCTTGACATCCTTCCCTCTGTTCATGGAAGTTGAGGCTTCTGTTGCCTTAGGTTTCCTCCTCTTGCTATGGGCTTCCTTCCCTCTGTTTCTCTTTCCATAGCCTTCTTGTTTTCCTCCATGACTCCCTTCTCTTTCAACACAGCATCATTTTCATGGCTCTTTGGGTTCAGAGTCCCCTTTTTCTCACCCAATTCAGCAAGGTTTTGCACTAATTGTTCCACCTGCCTTTCAAGTCTTCTGAGTGAAGCCTCCTGGTTTTTGCTTATCATCTCTTGATGTTTCTTTATTTCTTCCCGCTCTATTGCCATCATTTCTTGAATTTTGATGGACCTCTCCATCAGCATTTCTAGAATATAGATTCTTTGAAAGGTTGGAAGTGGTTGTGGCAATTGTGGTGGTTGATGAAGGTCATTTTGAGTGAATGGTGAGGTAGGACGGGGTTGGAAGTGTGTGTGATTGTTGTTGTGGGGGTGTGTTTTAAGTTGATTTTTGAAGTTGGGGTTGTTGCAGTTGAAGTCCCTTGGTCTTTGGTTTTGGTTCTCAACCCCCCTCCCATTAGAATGAGTTCTCCAACGTGGATTGTACACATCATTCTGAGGCCTGTTCTGGAGCATGCTAGAGTGATTGCTTGGAGCTTGTAGTTGCTCATAGCTTTGTTGCTCATGGTTAATGGCCCCAAAGCTTTGTTCAGCTTGATTACACCCATATGAGCTTTGAGTCAGGTTGTATGTATGTACTACAGCATGTCTCAACTCAGTGATTTTTTTAGCCATCATATCTAATTGTTGTAGAGTCTGCTGATGCATCTGCTTGTTTTGGCTTATTACTGCACGAGCACCTTCAATTTCTTTCTCTAATGGATGCACTTCTGCCTCTTGCTTAACAATTCTTTGTGATGGGTTAAATTTGACTAGGAGTCCATTCATCAGTTCTTCCCATCCGATAATGCTTCCTTGTGGAAAAGCTTCAAACCATTGGGCAACATCATTCATGGCTGTGGATAGTTGCTTCGAACTATGGGTTACATTATCATCCAAGGTGGGGGTAGTACTCTCATGATTGCTAGAATTTGTTGAGTTCCCTTCCATGATCTGCACAGTCACAACCAATTCAAGTGAAGATAGAGCATATTCAGGCCAGGATATGATTGAAGGATCAGTTGACACAAAGTATCAAACAGTTGGCAAACTTGAGAGGGTAATGAACAAAAACCACTCCTCTTGTTTGTTTTTCAAGCTATGAAAATCATATTCAGCAGGATGAGCCAAGGAAATTTCACTCTATTGCTAGAATGAGGTTTCTATTAGCTCAGGCAAAACTTCAAACAGTTAGTGGGTTAGTCAAAAATTAAAGAAAAAGTGCTTGATCTAGATCACCACTTCACTTAATCATTGTCAATCTAATCAATCCCCGGCAACGGCGCCAAAAACTTGATGAGATATTTTGGAGGAAAAATAATTTCTCCCAAAACACCCAAAACTAACCGGCAAGTGCACCGGGTCGTATCAAGTAATAAAAACTCACGGGAGTGAGGTCGATCCCACAGGGATTGAAGGATTGAGCAATTTTAGTTTAGTGGTTGATTTAGTCAAGCGAATCAAGATTTGGTTGATGGTTTTGTGACTTGCAGAATTAAATTGCATTGAAGTAAAGAGAACAAGAAATAAATTGCTGAAACTTAAAGAACAAGAAATTAAATGGCAGAAACTTAAAGTGCAAGAAATGTAAATTGCAGAATCTTAAAGTGCAAGGAATGTAAATTGCTTGAAATGTAAAGGGGATTGGGATGTGGATTTGCAGAAATTAAACAAGGAAAAACTAAATTGCATCAAACAGAAGAGGGAAAAGGAATTGGGATTGAACCGGATCTTGAAGCAGTAAAGTAAATGAACATTAAAAGCAAGAAACAGAGAATATAAAATTGAGATCTCAGGGCCCAGAGACTAGAAAACCAAGTCTAGATCTCAATGCCTTCCTAGATCCAACAAGAACAATTGCAAGGAAAATGTAAATTGCAAAGAAAAGAGATGAAGAGTAATGAACCGGAAATGGAATTCAATTAACAGTAAAGAAACAGAGAGATCCAAGATTGAGATTGAAACAGAATTTCTTCAATTCTCCAATCCAAGATCCAAGACAAGTGTAAATGAAATTGAAAGCAATGAAAGCAAAGAAATTAAAGTTCAAAAGCTCTCCGAAAACTATTATGAAAATTCCAAAAGGAAAGCTCCCCGAATAACTTGAATTCTATCCTATTTATACACTTTCAAAAATGATCTTCAAGCCTTGAGTTGGGCCTTTGCTCTTGGTGGAATTGGGTTGAAAGAGGCCTTGGTTGATTGCTCTTGAAGTTTGAAGAAGAACCAAAGTGAACCAATTGAACCGGGTTTGAGGTTAGCAAAAGTTGGACCAAAAGTTTGAGCCAAAGTTAGGGGTCTAACTTTGGCTCCAACTTTTCATATCAGTTGGCACATTTTTCTGGTTTGGATGTTGGTGCCAACGTTAGGGGTCTAACTTTGACCCTAACGTTGGCCTTCCCTTGGTGCTAGTGGCGCCAACGTTAGCCTCCAAGTTAGGGGGCTAACGTTGGCGCAAACGTTGGCTCCTTCCCCATTGTAATTCATGTGCCAACGTTAGCCTCCAAGTTAGGGGGCTAACGTTGGCGCAAACGTTGGTGCCCAGGGGAGAAACTCTCAAGTTCCAACGTTAGCCTCCAAGTTAGGGGGCTAACGTTGGGGCTAACGTTGGCCCTTCTCCCTTTGTAATTCATGTGCCAACGTTAGCCTCCAAGTTAGGGGGCTAACGTTGACGCAAACGTGGGATGGCCAGGGAGGAAATTTCAAGTTCCAACGTTAGCCTCCAAGTTAGGGGGCTAACGTTGGGGCTAACTTCTTGCTTCCTGGTTCAATTTCACTTATTCCATTGTCCTCTCTTCACTCCTAGCCATTCCTCTTTGCTTCAACCTTTCTCCAAGCTTTCTTCACCTATCATTAATCAACCAAACTCATCAAAGCTATGCTCAAAATCATGAGATATTCAATCTTTCATAATATGCAACAAATATAGCATAAAACCTCATGAAATGGCATAAATTCATATATGATTGGTTCAATCAAGGGAAACATGAAAATCTACTCAATTAGCTTGCTTGTAGCTCAAGAAAGTGCATAATTCTAATGAAAACAAAAGAAAAAGACTAGCTAAAATAGGCTAGGATGACTTGTCATCACATTCCGACAGTTCCATTTGCACTTTCTTTCAGCAGTTCCGTCTGTGTTTTCTTATGGTAGTTCCGTCTGCGTTTCCTTGTGCCAGTTCCGTCTGTATTTCCTTATGGCAATTCCACCTGCGCTTCCTTCCAGCAGTTCACTCTGTGCTTCCTTCCGGCAGTTCTGTCTACGCTTCCTTCCGACAGTTCTGTCTACGCTTTCTTCAGGCAATTCCGTCTGCACCCTTTTCTATCAGTTTATGCATTTTTTTTATTTAGTTGTTTCAAATAAGTTTCAAACTCAAGTTGTCACTTGATTTTGAGGAGGGATGTTATAGTATAATTAGGATCAATTAGATCAATTAGCATTATTTAACATATCTGAATATTTATTATAGAATATTACGTCTTTTTTATTTCGATTCTTTTAGCACTTATAAATTTTCTTTTATATTGTATCATTCTACACAACTTGAATACACACAAACATTTTCTCTACTGTTCTCTCTCTTACCCTTTCTAATAATAATAAATGCAATTTAATTTAGTTAAAAGTTCATTGTTTTATAGTCTTCTATATATATAAACATAACAGAATAAAATTGTAAAAATAATCTTTTTATCACTTTGGATATTTTAACTCTTTTTTTTTCTTTACGTGTAATTTTGTTTTGTGTTAACTTTATTTATTTAATAATGAAATATACTCATGTTAATTTTATCATATAATAGTTTATTTTTCTTCTATATATTTTGATTTATATAGTTATTATTGATCTTGCTATTTTCGTTTTTTTTAATTGTTCTTTATTTTTTTATGAATTGATAATTTAAATAAAAAAGCAAAAAGATGAAAAAAATGATGGCCAAGGTGGAGGCTAGAAACCTAAAACAGCAACATCATTTCTCAGTATTTTTTTTTTACCAAAGATATGAGACTTGAACCCGCAACCTCTTAATTGAGTATGGAGAGACTATGCCATTTGAGCTATTACTCATTGGCTATTTCTCAGTATTATTATTATTATTAATACGAACTTTATTATTTTTTTCTAACATTCTTTAAATACGAGCTTTATTTCTTTTTCTTTATTATTATTAATATTTTTATTATTTTATTATTTAATTATAAATCTCCTTATAATAATTCTTTGATAGAATTTTTTTTAAATAATTTATATTAGAAAAAAAAAGATATAAATTAAATTTTAAAATTCAAATTTAAATAAGATGTGCAAAGGATAACTATTGAATTCATTTGGTAGATTTAAACTCTTTGTATTATCGTTATTGAAATTTTCAAATATTATTATAAAATTCTAGATATTTTTTATCTTATTGTTCTTAAATTATACATTATACCGTGCATTTGAAGAGTTTCATCTTTTTTTTTGAAATAAGTGTGACATTATATACTTTTTTGGATACAAAGGGATAATGAAGTTGAAATGAGTAACAAAATTGATTATATAATAAGATACAAATTTTTAGAATTTCTAGCACAATTGACAAATTTTTAGTTTCAAAATAAATTTTTACTTTATTTTTTATCTTTTATTTGATTTTTTTATTATTTTTTTCTTGATTTTCTTAATTAATTATGATTGTAATAATTCATCATAAATTTGTGTTTTGTAGAAAAAATTTATCAATCATAAAATATAGAAGACTTAACCAAAAAATTTAAAAAATATTGATTAATCACAAAATACAAAAGTATGAATTGTGCTTTAATTATGTTGTAAAATACAAATTGGGGCTATTTAAAACAAAAATGCTATTTGTACACCCAAATTACTTACTAAAATCAGCCACCAATATATTTTTGTATAAATACATGTGTGGTTTAATTTATTTTCAATGTGTATTTGTATTTCAACATGTATTTTATACTGTTGGGCTGGTGGCTGACTTTGGTGGCTGATTTTGGTGTACATGTAGTATTACTCATTTAAAATTAATTTTTTACCATTAATGTTAACTTAAATTATAATAAGATAAAGAATAAAAATTGTATATAACAATTTAATTTAATTATTTATATTACCAAAATTATTCTTTATTATATCTCATTCATTTTTATTTATTGGAGATTTTTAATTGTCTATTTTAAATAAAAATTTGAATGAATTAAATTATTTTTTTAAATTAGTAATATAATTATTGTGACATTTGCTTTGCTCAATAATATTTTTTAATTTATTTTATCTGATTAATTATCTCTTTTTTATTTTATGTTAATTTAACTATTTTATGTTAATTTAACTAATTAAAGTAAATAAATTTCAGTTAATATAATTCTTGTAACTTTTTATTCTAATAATATATTTCAATTAATGCATTAATATAATTTTAATATTTATATGCCATAAATAATAATAATCTCATTTTAAAGTGACGTTTTATCCCCAATATAATATGTCTAATTGTAGAAAATCTACTATTTCTTTATACAATTAGATTAGACATATTTATATTGAATTTATTTGATTACTTAATTAGGATTAATTATGTTAAAAGATTAGATTAAGATTATGGTAGATTAATTATCTTATTATTAAATAATTATATTAAAAGATTAAGATTATGATAGATTATCATTATTTTATTACTTTTTATTTTGATATTAATTTAGATATTTAATTTTTTTATTATTACTTTTATTCTCTTATTCTATGTGTTTATTCCCATAAATCTTACTAAATTAATTAAGGTATTGTATATCTTCTTTTTATTCCTCTTTTATATACACATAAAATTTATTAAATTATTTCTCTTCCGTCTAATAATTTTTTTTCTCTTCTATTTATATTTCTTTCCTTCAATATTTTATTAGTTCTTATTTTTTTAAATTTACTTTAATTTATATATTTGTTCTTATTACACCTAATATTTTTTATTTATGTGTAATATACATTCCTATATATATTATAGAAATATGATTTCATTCCATTAACTTGCTAAATTTTTTAAAAAAATCTAAAGCTAAAGTACAAAAATATATTTATAGTTATTTTATTTTTTTAACAAAAAAATATAGTATTTTTTGCGATATTTATTGAAATCCTAAGTTAAATATGAATATTGATTTTTGAAATAGAATAAATATATCTTAAATTTTAATTTTTGCATCTAAAAATAATATTCTATCAATGTTAGAATTATTTAGATAAATAAATGATAGTGAATATAGAATTATTTAGGATGGATGGAACTAAGTACATCTTTTTATTGAAAATATGAATTTAAAAATATTATATTCAATTCTCAATAGTCAATCTCTCATTGAATAATTGTATGTTCAAAAGATTTTTGAAGAAATGAAATAATTTTAGGTATATAATTTTTTGTACAAATTTAATTAATTCAAGATATTTATTGTTGTTGATTAAAAAAGTAAATTGAAATGACAATTTAATATTTTTATACTCTTAAAATATTATTTATTTATTTTTCTAGCATTCTTTATCATCTAATGATCGTATTAATATAATTTAATTCAATAAAATTATTTATCATCATTTGATTGAATTTATCTTCTCAACCTAAAGATCATCCATATTAAATCATTAAAAAATATAACTGAGGACGCGGAAGCATCCCTTCATTCGAGAGCATGATTGAGATCAGAGAGCTTGATTCTTGTGGTTCTATGATCTTTATCAACCAAAATTTTCTGTATCCCTGATAGGGCTGAATCACAATTTCACTGTAAGAAAAGAGCTATGGAGACGAGTTTGATGTATTGGAGACCAAAATCCTGAAGTCATTATTTATATTTGAGTGTGATACTCATTAAACCCTAAAACTCAAATAAAATTTTATGTATGGTTTTAATCTCATTTATCCAAATCAAAAGTAATAATGACTTATTTAATTCAACATTTATGACAATAAATGAGATCACCATTATATAAATCATTTAATGTGAAATTACTTAATTTGCGGTTATAATTAATATATATATTGCCCATAAATATACTAAGAAATAATAATTTCCTAACAACCTTCCACTTGGGCTATACATATATATTTTCCAAAGATAATCACACCTTTTAAATTTTATGTGCATATTTGAATATTATTTCCTGATTACTTTAATAATCTTGTCTGTCTCACATATTAGTTATGAAATTAACGCAACTAGTGTCGCAACGAAACAACGATGATCGCCATACTAAAATACTCAACCATATAGATCAAATTTGGATGAGAAAATTCAGAAATTATATGCACAAACGATCTCATGCATACCTATTTTCAACTGGTCTAACTTGGATAAAAAATTTATTTTATTCGGTGACAGACTTAGATGAAATTGCAACGGCAACGCCCGAACTCATAGTGACGGCGACTAAGTGATGAGTCTGTGAAAGAAGAAGAGAAGAAGAACTTAACAGACTCACAATGAGAGAGAGAAAGAGAGAGAGAGAGAGAGAAAGAGAGAGAGAGAGAGAGAGAGAAAAAGAGAGGGGAGAATTTACTTAGAGAAAAGGGACTCGGCAGGAGAAAGGTGGCGACAGACTCAACAACGACGGTAATGGGACAAGCAGCGATGGCGACATGAACTGTGATAAAAGATGGGAGCTTTGAAGTGATGGCCACAGAATACCGTCGGTAATGAAATTCACAATATTTTCGCGTTGCAAGTATAGCCCTCAACCGACAAATAATCCGCGAATCAAATTTCGAAGGAATTGATTGTCACAAGTTCAACCCCAATAAAAGTAACCGAAGTATTCAAACCTCGGGTCGTCTCACAAGGAATGGGCAAACATGTGCATCAACATTGGTTAGAATTCTGGGGTTGCAAGTCATGAGCAAGAAATTAAACTAAGAATCCTAACAAGCAAGTAATCTTGAAGTGTAAGAAACTAATTCAAATAACTAAAGCAATATGTGAGCAATTCCAAATTAATAAGATAACATCCAATATAAGTCTACTCTAAAACTAAACAATTAACTATGACTAAGACAAAGCAATTAGGATTTTTGGATTTTTAAATATGAATGATAAAACAACTCTTGGCTAGACATGGGAATTGGGGGCACTATCCTTGTCTAATAACCATATCTTGACAATTATGAGGAACCAAACTCATTAAGTCTACTTCTATACTTGAAGTATGTTAAATGGTTTAGTCAACATCAACCCATAATGTCCAACCTAGCTACTAATTGACTTAGTAGTAGGCTAGTGTCAATGGCTATCAAATTGACCACTAAGGGTTCCCAAATCATCAAATCCATTAGACCCAATGACTCAAGTTTACCCAATTCCCTTAGCCTAGGCCAAGAGTAAAGAGAACTACTCCATAATCAAGGGAAACATTTCGTCAAACACATGGTGAGCATTACTAAAAGACATATTCAAAGTGCAATTAAATTGAAATTAACAAGTATCCACTAACAATTATCAACATACAATTACTCAAACAACACAATTAACCATGAAAATCATCAATGTAACATTAACAATTCAAGATTCACAAGATTCATGGAATGGGTATAAAATGACGATTGACAAGAAAACCTAAAACTAACACAAGATCTAAACAAAATTATGTTAAGGAATTCAAATTAAGTAATCAAAACTAGTAATTAACAAGATTCAATTCAGAATTTCAACAAGAAAATATCAAATCAAACTAGATCTAGAAAGGAACAAGGGTTTCTCTCTCTAGAATAACAAGAACCAAAACTAGCTAAAAATTGTGTCTAAGTGTGAATGAATGATCCCCCCTTTCCCCCTAGTATCCTTGGGTCTTTTCCATGCAGAACTAGCTTGAATTTGGGCCTCTTGAGCCTCAAAAATCGCCAGCCACGATTTCCTTTAATGAGGTCACGTGCAGCTTATCGCGCGTACGCGCCATGCGTGCGTGCGCGCCGATTGATTTTGTGATCCACGTGTGCGCGCCATGTACGTGTGCGCGCCGGTGTGGATTTTTCTAATCTGTGCGGATGCGCCGATCTTCGCACGCCGCTTCCAACTGTCCACATCCACGCGCACGCGCACCTTGCGCGTGCGCGTCCATGCTGAAATTCCCAAAATCCAAATCTTTATGTTTCTTCCTCTTGTGCATGCTTTCTTTCTCTCTTCTAGGCCATTCTTACCCTATAAATTTTGAAATCACTCAACAAACACGTCACGGCATCGAATGGTAATAAAAGAGGATCAAAATATAGCAATTTTAAGGCAAAGAAGCATGTTTTTCATCATGAAGCAATATTAGGAAGAGAACACAAAACCATGCAATTCTTGTGAATTAGTGTGAGAAATATTGACAAAACCCCCAAATTCTACACAATATAAACCACAAAATTGGGGTTTATCATGGAGGGGTAGGCGGCAATGGGCTCAGCAACAACGATGACGGGAGCTATGCAGTTTTTTTGTGAAGAAGTCGAGAAGAAGAAGACTTTGGGTGAGGATGAATGAGTTTCTCTTGCATGGCTATAGAGTATAGACTGAAGCTGTGAATCACTGAATCTGTGACGTGAGGCAAATCCTAATTCCTAAAAAGTGTTTATATGTATATATCCGAGGCAGGTACACCCTAAACCCGACCATACCCTGTCCTAAGCAAAATCTGCTCCGACTCAGGTCAAGTTATTACCCTCTCCAACCGGGTATGGACGGGTCGGGTACCCGCGTATTCGGGTACTCCTGCCAAGTCTAACTACGTATTGATGCTCTATTTATTAAAGATTTATCACTAGCCAATGGATTGCTACACACACAATGCGAGATTCTAACTCCTAATAGTTGTTTAAGCGGACGAGTGAGATGATCACTCAACACAGTCAAATTGATTAAGACAAATACTAATTATTTTTAATATTTTAATATTAAAAATAATGAGAGTTTGATTTTAACTATAAGTTTGTAAAATATTTATAATAATAATTACTATATATATTTTATTTAATTTTTTAATAAAATTTTTTATATAATTTTATGTATTATCCCGTGCAGAGTACGAGAACATACACTAGTTGTAACAAATAATGCATTGCCCAACATTTTGTAAATCAGGACCCGCATGTTTGCATCACTGTTAATTGTACTACTGATTCATAATTTGGTTGATTAATCTGAAAATCTTGTTACATGTAAAAGAAAATGTTTGATCATATTGCGTTTGGTAAAACATGCCAATGAAGGAGTGCTGCTCAAAAATTTTAATATGGAAATAATATTACACATGTGCACTAAGATGAGATTGTGGGGTATTGTTTTGGGATGTGGTGAACTTTCTGTTTCTCGCACTATATAAAAAGGGTTTAAAATTTTTTTAAATTTGTTTCTTTCACATCTCACACTGTGTAAGGAAGTTATGGGGAAAAAGGTTTGTTAGCCCATTTCGCACCATGCAATTTTTTTATTTTTTTAAAATAATCAATCAAATCGTTCACAGTGAGAAACATTTTGACATGATATTTTTATCAGTTCGTTGAGTCCAAGAAGATTATTTTATCATGTGAAATATTAATATTTTAATATTATTTTTGAAAAAATTTAATTATTTTATTAAATTAACGATTAAAAAATTAATATCTACCCTTATATAAAAGAGTTAACCCAATTTGTAAATGAGTTCATTTTCACTCATCTCTTCATATTCATACTTACTTTCACTTTTCTCTTAACAAATTTTTTATTTCTACCCCTTTGTTCAAAATGTTTGCAGTGTGTGGCAATTCTTTTTAGTTTTCGTTGTAAGAGTAATGGAAGCTAACGTGAGTTTACTGGTATATTTTGATGAAGTTATACCATATATAATTGAGGGTATAAAATTTATTTGTAAAAATCCAATTTCTTTTACTATTTCTTGCACGTCGTCATTTGAAGAGTGGAAAAATAGATTATACCAACACATACACGGAAATATTTCAAAAAGAATTAGTAATATTTTATAAAGGCAACTGGTGTTCTTTTACGGTGGTGTGATACAATTTCAATCGATGAATGTGATTGATGAAGCTACTCTGCTAGAAATGTTAATGATTTATAGACAGAATCAAGCTCATGTGCTGATCCTAGAGTTGTATGTTGAGTTCGAGCAATTGGGTAATACCTACGAAATAGATGAATCGTTGCTAAGTGAAAACCCAATTTCTTTTACTATTTATTGCACGTCGTCATTTGAAGAGTGGAAAAATAGATTATACCAACACATACACGGAAATATTTCAAAAAGAATTAGTAATATTTTATAAAGGCAACTGGTGTTCTTTTACGGTGGTGTGATACAATTTCAATCGATGAATGTGATTGATGAAGCTATTCTGCTAGAAATGTTAATGATTTATAGACAGAATCAAGCTCATGTGCTGATCCTAGAGTTGTATATTGAGTTCGAGCAATTGGGTAATACCTACGAAGTAGATGAATCGTTGCTAAGTGATAATCCAATTTCTTTTACTATTTCTTGCACGTCATCATTTGAAGAGTGGAAAAATAGATTATACCAACACATACACGAAAATATTTTAAAAAGAATTAGTAATATTTTATAAAGGCAACTAGTGTTCTTTTACGGTGGTGTGATACAATTTCAATCGATGAATGTGATTGATGAAGCCACTCTGCTAGAAATGTTAATGATTTATAGACAGAATCAAGCTCATGTGCTGATCCTAGAGTTGTATGTTGAGTTCGAGCAATTGGGTAATACCTACGAAGTAGATGAATCGTTGCTAAGTGAAAACCCAATTTCTTTTACTATTTATTGCACGTCGTCATTTGAAGAGTGAAAAAATAGATTATACCAACACATACACGGAAATATTTCAAAAAGAATTAGTAATATTTTATAAAGGCAACTGGTGTTCTTTTACGGTGGTGTGATACAATTTCAATCGATGAATGTGATTGATGAAGCTACTCTGCTAGAAATGTTAATGATTTATAGACAGAATCAAGCTCATGTGCTGATCCTAGAGTTGTATATTGAGTTCGAGCAATTGGGTAATACCTACGAAGTAGATGAATCGTTGCTAAGTGATAATCCAATTTCTTTTACTATTTCTTGCACGTCATCATTTGAAGAGTGGAAAAATAGATTATACCAACACATACACAGAAATATTTCAAAAAGAATTAGTAATATTTTATAAAGGCAACTGGTGTTCTTTTACGGTGGTATGATACAATTTCAATCGATGAATGTGATTGATGAAGCTACTCTGCTAGAAATGTTAATGATTTATAGACAGAATCAAGCTCATGTGCTGATCCTAGAGTTGTATATTGAGTTCGAGCAATTGGGTAATACCTACGAAGTAGATGAATCATTGTTAAGTGATAATCCAATTTCTTTTACTATTTCTTGCACGTCGTCATTTGAAGAGTGGAAAAATCGATTATACCAACACATACACGGAAATATTTCAAAAAGAATTAGTAATATTTTATAAAGGCAACTGGTGTTCTTTTACGGTGGTGTGATACAATTTCAATCGATGAATGTGATTGATGAAGCCACTCTGCTAGAAATGTTAATGATTTATAGACAGAATCAAGCTCATGTGCTGATCCTAGAGTTGTATGTTGAGTTTGAGCAATTGGGTAATACCTACGAAGTAGATGAATCGTTGCTAAGTGAAGGAGAAAACATAGACTGGGAAGAAAACAACAGTGATAGTGAAGAAGAGTTCTTAGCCAACAATGATATATTGGGAGGAAGTGACGGAGGGAACGAGAGTCGTCCTAAAAGGGAAGTTCATAGTTTAATAAACACGATCACAAGCTGATATTCGTTCAATGTGCCATTTTTCATGCGTACTCTGGACCTTGACGCTATGCACGCACCAGAATTTGCTGAGTTTGCAAACCTAAGTATGTGACTTTATCATTTTGTAAAGAATGGTGATAAAATTTTAATTTTGTTTTTAAAGAATGTTGATTATTTCAAGATTTTGCATGTTGCTACAGTAGTTGATATTAAGATTCTTTTGCATCGAAAAAAAAAATAAGTTTCATTATTTTGCTTGATATTTATAACTGCATGAAACAAACTGCTTATAGACTAGTGATATTTTAATTTTATTTTGAGTTAAGATGTTAAACACTATGAGATATAGTTTTATAGAACTTTGAAATTGTTATTCCATATTTGCAGGCATTCCTTTTATGCAAGATGGTGAGTTTGCTGTTGGAATGGAATTTGGTTCTAGGGAGGCTGTGCTCATGAAAATTAGGAGGTATACCCTTTATAAAGGGGTTGATTACATGGTCTACCGGTATGAGCCTTTGACGTTTTATGCAAGGTGCCTGCAGTATGGTAGAGGTTGTGATTGGTTGCTTCGGGCTAGTTTGATTGAACAAAAGTGTTGTCGAGAAATTAGGCAATACAATGGAAGTCATACGTGTACTATAGGAATGATTTCTCAAGACCATTCAAAACTGGATCCAGACACAATTGTGGATGCTATCAGGCCTCAAGTTGAAGTTGACCCATCCTTGAAGGTCCGACTCATCATTGTAGATGTTCAATCGAAGTTCAACTATACGATAAGCTATCGTAAAGCCTGGTTGGCAAAGCAAAAGTCAATTGCAAAAATCTTTGGTGGTTAGGAAGTTTCCTATGTGTGTTTGCCTGCATGGTGTATGGCAATGTGTGCTCAGAACCTACGATCCGTGGTTCAGGTAGATACTACACCAGCATATCGTGGATCTGAAGTGGAGGAAGGCACCAAAATAATGCACCGAGTATTTTGGAGCTTTCATCCATGCATTAGAGCATTCTGACATTGCAAACTACTCGTGTAGGTTGATGGCACACATCTGTATGGTAAATACAAAGGAGCACTTTTGGTTGTTGTGTCTCAAGATGGAAACTAAAGTATCATGCCACTTGCTTTTTCCATCGTTGAAGAAGAGACGGCGGATGCATGTCATTTTTTCCTAACTAATCTATGGAGGAATGCCATCAGGAGGGATCGTGTAGGTATTATTTCTTATCGGTATGAATCTTTAGGGAAGTGATGTCGATATGTAATGGTTTGTGGAGTCCTCCGAGGGCATTTCATTTTTTCTGTGTGAAGCATATTGTATCAAACTTCTTACGAAGATTCAAGGCACCATACTTGTAGAAACTCATTGTAAATATAGGTAAAACATGTTTTTTTATACAAAGCTGGTCTCCGTGGATTTTTAATTTGTGTTATACTTTTCGAATTAGTAATAAGTTGTATTATCTTGAAACAAATTTTTGAGTAGGGTATTCGAAGAAGAACAATAATACATCGAGTAGTACCAGTGATTGCGGGAACAGGGAGAGGCATATACTCAATGGTGTGACAGGATCGATCGTCGACAGTGGGTTATGACTTTCGATGAAGGGCATCCTAGGGTCATATGACAACCAATCTGGTGGAGTGCATAAACTCTGTGTTGAAAGGTGTGTGTAATCTACCTGTCACGGCATTGGTCAGGGAAACCTTCTTTCAGTTGAATGAGCTATTTATTTGAAAGAGCGCAGAGGCTCAAGAGCATGTAAATGCTAGACACACCTTGGAATTTGCCACTGCAAAGTTGCAAGCAAACTTACAAGCTTTAGGGAACATACAAGTGCACCGATTTGATAGACGCAATGAAGTTTTTGAGGTTCGTAAGATGCCTAGTAATATGGAGTACAGAGTTGACCTCAGGTACAGGGTTTTTGGCTGTGGTAATTTCCAAGTGACTCGACTTCTATATTGCCATATTTTTACATGTTGTGCCAACCAGTGTCTCAATTGGCAAGTTTATGTTCACGATGTCTACAAGATGAATGAAATTCGTGGAGTTTACCAAACCTAGTTTGTACCAGTGGAGGATCCAAGCTCATGGCCAGCTGATGCTGGACCATGATTGATCCCAAATCCTACACTCAAGCGAGGCGATAAAGGTTGACTGAAATGCAACCATTGTGAAGGCGAGGGACATAGCCACAGTCGATGCCCTCATTGTGCCGAGTCGAGCTTAGGTAGTGCAGGTCCTGCTTCGTAGTTAGTTATTTCGTGGTTTTCTTAAAATTAATATGTTCATTTTGTTCAATTTATACCACAAATTCAGATGTTAGCTTTTTGGTTTTGTGTGATGTTGTGGTTATTGTTAGAGTTTTTGTTCTTATAACTTTAGATAAAGAATTCAAATGATAAGTTTAGAGTGTATTCGTGGTAACATGTATAAAAATGTAGCATAGCGAAACAAGCTGGAATTAATTACGCCATCTTTATGGTAGCAACGTTGCATTTGAGAGAGCAGAATTCAAACAGTTAATTATAAAAGACTACATCGCAACTTACACACACAAAACATTAAAATCACAACATTAACATCCAAATTTCTATGTACGTGGAGTTTATTTTTTTTTCCTTTTCCCTAGCCAACTTGGACCGCCGGTAACAAACTTCTTTCCCTTCGTAAGCATTTTCATGGAAGGGGATGGGTTGAGTTTATCCGGTGGTGCTACATGAGTCCGAAGAAAATATATCCTCTCATGACCACTGTCGCAACCAAGGTTGCCGCCTACACTACCACGTGGGGATCGTCATCATCATCATCACTATCATCGCTGTCGCCCATGCTGACATCCTCAGACCTCTACTCATCTTCATCGTCCGAGTCATTACATGTATCTTTTCTGCGCATTTGCCAAGCTTCTTCCCTCAAACATGTATCAGCCCTCTTATGCGTATAGCCGAAGTCAACGTCAGGGCAACTGCCCCTAGAATTTGTTGACATGTTCACTCCTCTATGACTTCGGCATTGCCTCCAATTATTACACCTTATAATATTAAGCTTTCTATTCAGAAACATAACAATAAACACTTAATATCATAACACACAATTCACGATGTAACAAATGTTATTTTCCACGCGAAAAACAAAATCTACCTCCATTACAATGAAAAGATGCCACCTACAAGAACAGATGCAGGAATCAGAGCTAACCAAGGCATTCGCTCCCAAGCCCAGATGTGCAACAACACTAGTAGACCATCCAACACTTTCGTATCATAACGCGAATCCCGACACAAGGACTTATATAGATATGCCAAACATGCCGATCCCTAACTATAAGACCTGATTTTCGAAAAATTCCACAACAAGGGCAAGTATTTGCAACTCACCATCGATGTTGACTTGTCGAAAAATAAAGTTGTCCCAATCAAGAAAAATATGACATCGGATATAACATTGTACAGATTCTATAATGTCTAACGCCTCGGCATCACAGATATGTCTGATCCAAGACAGTTTTAACGCACTAGATACATGATCATTTTTGTCTGGTAGTATCCCGAAGTTGGCCACGCATTTGTTGACCAGGTGGGCAAAACAGTTGTCTATTCTTCTACTTACAGCATGACCATCGTTCGAGAGACCATAGATGTGTGCCACATCATCAAGACTGATTGTGCATTCACCTACTGAAAGATAAAATGTCTGTGTGTCAGACCGCCATCTGTCTATTAATGCCGTCATGAGGTCTTTCTTGCATTTTAGTCTTCCTATTTGAGATGTGTGATAGAAACCTATTTTTCGTAAGGCATCAGTCACTAAAGAGTATACCGTTCTAGTGGAACCAATTATCTCAATTTTAAGACTCTCGCCGGCTGAATATAAATCAACATAAACAAATTTCAGCTGACATACAATAAAAAAATATCGAAATTATGTTTATCATTAAAAGTACTTTATACATATTTTTTTAATAACATAAATATATATAATTTACACTCTATGTACCTTCAGTAAAATATATATTTCAATAATGTTAATATTAATTATATACATTAGCATTAATCTTAAGTTAACACTATATAAATATTAATAATATACTTATGTATCATTAGTGTCAAAATATTAAAATAAAGATATTTTAATATATTTAACATTAATATATCAAATATGGTTAATAGTTAAATTCGTCCTTGAAAGATCACCTATTTTTCAAATTAGTCCTCAAATGATTTTTTTTAGTCATATCAGTCCTTGAAAGATAGCACGCCACGTGTCACTTGACATGTAAAAAAGTTATTTATAATAAAAATAGTCTTTGAAAGCTTAGACATAAGTCATTTTCATCCCTAAAATTTTAAAAATTAATCAAATTAGTCCTTATATAATTTTTTTTATTTTTCTTCATAATATTAAATTTAAAATATTTGAAATCCGATTTGTCGAATCACTTGTTGAATCTTAATATTTTAATATAAAATATTTATATGATAGAACTCAAATTATTGTTGAATGTTAATAACTAATATATAATTAGTATATACTAAAAAATAATTTAAAATACATTAATAAAAATAATTTAACAAAATAATAACTTATATATTGAAAATTGTGTAGATACGCAATAATATATTTTTCTGGTAAAGTTAAATTTCGTACAATTTTGTATTTAAAACTCACTTAAAACACTAATCACATACTTTTAATATTCTAAAAAAAATATATTAAAATTTTTTCTTAATCTTTCTTTTTTCTAGAAATAAAACCCACTCTTTTCTTATTTATTACCATCAGTGTTACCTCTCCTCTCACTACTATTTTTTACTGTAAAAAAAAAATAAAAGCTCATGCTCTGTTATTTTCTACTCGGCTAATACGAGAAGGAAGAAGTTGATTATATAGAGATTTTGTGGGTGGGAAACAGCCGCATAGCCTGCGTGGAGGATGGGTGTCGCAGCCTCACCTTCTCGCAATACACGTGATTCTTTTTGCAAGTGTTGTAGGCTTCTCTGATTGTCGCTCTGCGCGAGAAGACAGGCCCAAGGATGGATGCGTATCTCAATCCAGCTTTCTCGTCATTTACGTGAAGTTGGTGTCATCATCTTATTATGTCCAAGAAACTCTTGACACCATAGACTAAATCAACATCTGTGCATTTCATTAATCTGCACAACATCAAAACTAAAGCAATATACAAAATAATTTTTGAAAAAGTGCTGCTACATGAAAATTAACTAAAATTCTGGCATTCTTTGAACCCTATATATAAGTTCAATAAATTCCAGCTTATTATTGAAGTAGTGGTCAAATTTTTAATTATGGTTGACAATAAGCTTTTAGTCCAAATTAATTAAAATTTAAAACAACTAAAATATATGCATGATGGATACTAAACGGACTGGGATAGAAGAAAATAAAACAAGGGAAAAGAATAAGGGATGTGCACATGCACCGAATCAAGATCAACATAGATATTGCTTACACATACAAATTAGCATAAACATTAATAAGTAGTGGACATGTAGGGCCCTAATTATACTTAATTACCCATGATAGTGGTAAGAACCGTAATTAATCAACCGGTTAATTAAGAAATTAATATTTTTTAAATTAGATTTCGAAAAGTTAGAGAGAGAATTTGAGGATTTAAAGGTGATTTTTGGATTCAGTAGGTTTTTCTGAGTCAGAAAATGTACTTTCTGTGAAAAATTACGAACCGGCAGTTGAACCGGTTGAACCGGTTCAAGTCTGCCCGGTACCGCATGAGAAAAAGTAAAAACCGGCAAAAACCTTAGAAAAATATTAGAAATGTAAAACCGGGCGTTAATTTAAAAGGTTTGGCCCGAAGTTAGGCCAAACAGGCTAAAAACGCTAACGGGTCGGACCAGGCTCAAGTTGGGCCCAAGCCCAACATATAAAAGGCTTCATTAAGTGAACCAACTCACCACACAACACTTATATAACACACACACATTTGAAATAAGAAAAGAAGGAGAGGAGAAGAGATTGAGCACTATTCATCTCAAACTTCCTAAGCTCATATCTTGAGCTAGAGAGTTCCGATCGCTGCACTGTTTACGGCTACGCGTTCCTCGTGAAGAGCTCTACAAAACCCATACAAGAAACTGGGGAGCTAACCATGAAATCCCTTCTATTCTTCTCTCCAAAATTTCGGTTCCTAGGGCTTCGGGGTTAAATGAGTTTTTGTGATTTTGGATGTTTAGGTTTGCTCTAAGCCTTGCTTAGCCTTGGGTTTTGACATCCAAATCTATTGGAAGAGGTAAGAGCTATTAAACCCTTGTGAATTTATGTTTAATTGGAACTCTAGGTTGATTTGAGGTGATTTGTATGCATATAGTTTGATTATTGTGACTTTGGGAGCTTTTGGAACTTAATTGTGCTTATTGGAGTGGAATTGAAAGCTTGGATTGTGTTGGAAAGCATAGCTTGTGCTTATTTGGGTTTTGGTGCATAAAGGGAATCGGCCAAGTTATGGTTTCAGTTTCTTCTATGTAGTATATAATATTCATAGACACTTAGGCTAGTGACCCATAGGATAGGTTTGGAAAATTTATGTAGTTGATGATTGTTTGTGTTGATGAAGTATAATAATTTGGTGTTGTTTTTATGGTTAAATGATGAAGTGAGATATGATGGATGTGGATAAATGAGCATTGTTGAATATTAATTTAAATTGTGGTTGATTTGATGATGAGAATTGATGGTAATATAATGAAGATTGGGGAATATGTTGTATATGTGATATTTGAGGTATGGATAATGAAATGTGAGGGGAAAATGTCGTATGATTGATGTACTATGACACAAGAGGTCAATTTTGATGAAAAATAGAGTTTTGAATGGTCTGGAATGGTTTGAGTTGGTTTGATTGTGTTTTATAAAGGAATTGAGGAAATTGTGAATTTGGGTAAAAATTGGATTTTTGGTAAAATTTGTTCGATCATAACTTTTCCTCGATTTTCAAAATTGATTGGAATTTTTTTTAGAATTAAAGATCTTTGAAAACCCTTTCAATCGATATAAAGTTTGTGAAATTTGGAATTTTGTAGAGAAAGTTATGATCAATCAAAGTTGGTGTTAAAAATCTGAAATTTTGCAAAGTTGTAGAATTTCATGATTTCTGATATGTGCGAGCGCACACCTTGCGAAAAATTTTGACCTGTGCGGATGCACACACCTGTGTGCACGCACAGGCAGGAAAATGCGTTCTGTTCGCAGCACTAGCACAGCTTGTGCGTGCGCATATCTAGGGAAGAATTTCAACCTGTGCGGACGCACAGGCCTGTGCGGACGCACACGTCGGGAAGGCCAGTCTGTTGGGGGCACTGGCACAGGTGGTGCGAGTGAACAGATTCTGTAAGTTTTTCCACCTGTGCGTACGCACATTCCTGTGCATACGCACACATTTTAAAATTTCCTGGGCGTGCACACGCACACACCCCTGTGTGGCCGTACACGTCCTGTTTCTCAAATTTTGCTTATTTTTCAACTATTCTACCTTCCCAACAAGGTTGTAAGCTTCTAAAACACCATTTTAAGACTTTTGGGCCTAGTTTTGAGTATTAGAACTTGGGATATAACTTAAGGGTTCTAGTACATGATTTTATGATAAATTAGAAAATGGAGGCCTAGGTTTTTTGCGTGCTGAGAACGGTTTGACGTTAGGTGAAGGGTGATGGATATATGAGATGAAGAATGATGAACTTTTGATAAGTGAAAACTGAGTTATGAATGAACAGTGGTTGAGATGAGTCGAGGACTCGGATTGAGATGATGGATCTCTGTATATTGAAAATGCATTTTGAAAAACCACTGAAATAATGCTTTTACTGAGATTATGAGACGTTATGCGCCCGGCAGGGACGGTGGTTAATCCCGCCTGTCGTGGTAGTGGCAGCGGCGTAAGGACGGTGGTTAATCCCGCTTACGTTGAGATGTGAGGTCTGAGGCAAGAGTGTCCTGCTCGCATCCCTTCGGATCTATAGGCGTGCAGGTGCCAGTACCTGGACAATGATCCGGGCACTATATCTCGGGGGTTCCCATATGAGAAATCTGAAGGGCGACGTCTCCATGGAGATGTGTCGGGTTGGCAGTTGAACCGACAATGTGATATCACAGCCAGTAGGGCAGGCATTCATCATATGCATTTCCTATCTGTTTGTTTGCTTTGCCAACTTGTAATTGTATGCCTAATTGCTTACTTGATCTACTTGCCTTGTATGCTTTTACTTGTGAATTGATGTGCGGAAAACGATCCGACACAAAACTCACCGGCAAGTGCACCGGGTCGCATCAAGTAATAAAACTCACAGGAGTGAGGTCGATCCCACAAGGATTGAAGGATTGAGCAACTTTAGTTTAGTGGTTGAATTAGTCAAGCAAACAAGTGTTAATTGTGTGAAATTGTGTTGGCAGGAATTAAATTGCATAGAATGTAAAGGGGAGTGGGTGATTCGCAGGAAATTAAAGTGAACAAGAAATATAAAAGTGCTGAATCTTAAAGAACAAGAAATTAAATGGCAGAAACTTAGAACGCAAGAAATGTAAATTGCAGAATCTTAAAGTGCAAGAGATGTAAATTACTTGAATTATAAAGGGAATTGGGAAGTGGATTTGCAGAATTTAAACAAGGCAAGGTAAAATTCAACAAACAGAAATATAAAAGATGGATTCAATTAAACCGGATCTCAAATGACAATAACAATAAGCTTGGTGTAGCAACGAAACAAGGAAATTGAAATTGAAAGATGTAGATCTCAGGACCCAAGAGACTAGATAACCAAGTCTAGATCTCAATGCCTTCCTAGATCCAAATTTAGAATTCAATTGCAAGAAAAGTAAAGATTAAGTAGTAGAAGAAAGGAATTCAAATATTGATTTCTCAAAAGTGCAGTAAAGAAAACAGAGAGATCTCAGGGTGAGATTGAAACAGAATTCCTTCAATACTCCAACACCCAAGATTCAAACAAAGAGTAAATGAAATTGAAAATAAGAAAACTTAAGAGGAAGAGAATTCAATTCTCCTTCCCCGAGACTCAGAAACTCAAAACAACTCAAAACCAAAAGCTCTCCAAAAACTACTCAGCAAAACTAAAAGGAAAAGCTCCCTTAAAACTTCAAATCCTAAGCTATTTATACACTTTCTTCAAATGATCATTAAGCCTTGAATTGGGCCTTTAGTCTTGATGGAATTGGGTTGACAATAGCCTCCGTTGATTGCTCTTGGTGTTGGGAAGAAATCCACTAGTGAACTGGGCCATGAACCATTCACGTTTGAGTCAACGTTTGAGGCAAACGTTGACTCAAAGGTCCCTTGTGTGAGGTATTATGCAGATGCCCATTTGCTATCATCCACGTTTGGCTCAACGTTTGAGGTCAAACGTGAGCTCAAACGTGGCTCCTCCCATGCATTTCTTTTGGCCAACGTTTGGCCCAACGTTTGAGGCAAACGTTGGCGCAAATGTTGGCTTTTCCAAGGCATTAAACAGAGTGCTCCTTCTTGCTAATATGTGGCCAACGTTTGACCTCATGTTTGAGGCAAACATTGGTGCAAACGTTGGCTTCCCCTGGGTGCTCTTTTTCATTCTTTTTGGCGCCAACGTTTGACCTCACGTTTGAGGCAAACGTTGCCTTCCCATGCTTCTTCTTCAGCCAACGTTTGCCTCAACGTTTGAGGCAAACGTTGGCGCAAACGTTGGCTCTTCTCCAAGGTGTTCTTCATCTGCTTCTCACGTTTGAGTTAACGTTTGAGGAAAACGTTAGCTCAAACGTGAATCCCTCTTTTCAAGCCCATTCTTGCAACCTTCTTCCAAGCTTTATTCCACCTATCATCAATCAACAATTGTATCAAAGCTATGCCATAATCATGAGAGTTGTTCTTCTTCTTGTCACATGAGCAATTATGGCACAAAAACTCATGAAAATGCATCAATTTATCCATGGTTGATTGAATCAAAGGAAACATGAAATTCAACCTAATTTGCTTACTTATGGCTTAAGAAAGTGCATAAAACTAAATGAAAACAAAGGAAAAAGACTAGTGAAACTAGGCTAAGATGACTTGTCATCACAACACCAAACTTAAAACTTGCTTGTCCCCAAGCAAGAACAGAATTATTAAGAAGAAAGAATGAAAACAAAAGAGAATTCTCATGTTAGCAGAGTATTATTGGTAGCTCATGGGGTTTTATGCAGATATGTAACTACTCACTTCTTATTGACAAGTAGGCCTAGAAAATTCTCTCTAAGCATCAAGCAATACACTGTTATGACCTCTCATTATTCCTTTGTCCTTGTTTACTGAATTTTTTTTTCTTTATAAACTTTAGTTTAGTGTCATGTGTAACAAGCTTTTTTCTTTATTTATGCTTGACACATTATTCACTTTAGACACTTGGCTCACATGCCTTCTTAGAACATTGATGCCCAGCACCTCTTTGGGTTACTAAATGTCTTGTAGCTAGGTTGCTCTTGATAGTGGACTTTCAATTGATAATCCCGGGTTAGTTAACCCAAGTTACCAAGTGTTGATGCACTCCAAAGAACTTAATAATCCAAGCAGATCCTAGTACAAAGATACCACAGGCATATATTCTAAGGTTCAAGCTATTGGTGTCTAGCTTTGTTTCCCTTTTTTTTTTCTTTTGTTCTGTTGCCACTTTTGGCTTTTTCTTTTCTCTTTTTGTTTTTCTTTTCATCCAAGGACTTTTATTTTGTTGAGATCCATAGACAGTGAACTACTTTCTTCTTAAAAAGAGAATAGTTTATTCCTTTTATTCACTAATAGTGAGTTGCCACACAATCACACATTCATACCTCCACTTACTATTATTTGACTTCTAGCTAGCAATGAACCATCTTACTTCATGTTTCAAACATTTCTTTTATTGAATTAAAAAGATGCAGGGGACAAAGCATGCATTAGTTAAGTGAAAGTAAACACACAAGCACACTTAGACTAGCATTCTTATTGACAATAATATTCAAGATGCATAACTACTGAACTAACAGTTACTGCTAAGATGGGCATATTCAAACTTCAAATTTAGAAAAATTGCATGCTGATGGAGTTAAGTGTCAATACAACCTTTTGGTGGCTTCTTCTTCTTACTCTCAACTGATGGTGTGAAGCCCTCCCGAGAAAGTGTTTGAATCCCTGCAAAATTAAAGGGAAGTTGCTTGTTTCTCAAGCCCTTAGATAACTAGTTAGTGTGCAGGACCTTCTTGTGGGCTTTTGAACTTACTTTGGTGTGTGAACACCAAACTTAGTCCCTTGCCACTACCTTTGATGCATCGAGTTGATCATATGTGAATTCCTAGTGTCTTAGCTAAAAATAATAAAACTACAAAGTAGAAGCAAACAATGATTAAATGATTCATCTGATTGCTTGGAACTAGCAACCCTTTATGCAGAAGGTGAGAATGTGTTTTTAAATTAGATTTTTTGGTGGAACACCAAACTTAAAATCCTTCATTCTCCTTTAAATTGTTTTGGTGTGTGACACCAAACTTAGCTCATTGCACTGCAGGTGAATCCACTTAATCTTTTTATTGAACTAGCATTGAAAGAAAATGACTACCTCAGGTTGGGTTGCCTCCCAACAAGCGCTCTTTTAATGTCACTAGCTTGACATTCTTCATTTTTGCTTCAAGGACGTTGTAAGCTCTGAACCTCTTTTTCCTTGTCCCAATGTCCTCCTAAGTACAGCTTTGCTCTGTGACCATTTGCTGTGAATTGACTCTTTGTTGCTTCATCTAGCAATTCAATACTTCCATAAGGAAAAACCTTGGTTACCAAATATGGACCAGTCCATTTAGATTTAAGCTTGCCAGGGAATATCTTGAGCCGTGAGTTGTACAAAAGTACTTGCTGCCCTGGTTTGAATTCTTTCTTCATGACCTTCTTGTCATGCCACCTCTTGGCTTTTTCCTTGTATATCTTGGTACTTTCATAGGCTTCTAGCCTAAATTCATCCAGCTCATTTAGCTGCAACAACCTTTTCTCACCTGCTGCTTCAGAGTCAAGGTTTAGGAGTTTAGTAGCCCAAAAAGCTTTGTGTTCAAGCTCCATAGGGAGGTGACATGATTTGCCATATAATAGCTGAAAGGGTGACTTCCCAATGGGAGTTTTGAAAGCTGTCCTGTATGCCCAGAGTGCATCCTCCAGCTTCCGAGCCCAATCTTTTCTTGAACTTCCTACTGTCTTTTCCAGAATCTTCTTCAATTTCCGATTTGCCAATTCAGCCTGTCCATTGGTCTGGGGGTGATATGGTGTGGCTACTTTATTATTTTTAGCTAAGACACTAGGAATCACTCCATATTTATGGAGGAGCTTCTCCATCTATTTGTTGCAAAAATGGCTACCACCGTCACTCACAAGACCCTTGGGAACCCCATATCTAGTGAAGATATGCTTCTTAAGGAATTGAAGGACAATTTGTGCATCACAGGTGGTTGTGGCTATGGCTTCCACCCACTTTGAGACGTATTCTACTGCCACCAAAATATATCTGAAAGAATAGGAAGGGGAGAAAGGTCCCATGAAGTCAATACCCCATAAATCAAATAATTCCAATTCCAGAATGAAGTTTTGAGGCATCTCATTCCTTCTTGTCAAGCCTCCTGTTCTCTGGCATTCGTTGCATTGGTGAACAAATTCTCTAGCATCTTTGAAGATAGTTAGCCAATAGAACCCACTCTGTAGTATCTTTGCAGCTGTTCTTTCTGGCCCAAAATGTCCACCATAGGCTGAGCCATGACAATGCCACAGTATATTTCTTATTTCACTCTCAGGGACACATCTCCTAATTACTCCATCCGAGCATCTCTTGAACAGGAAAGGTTCATCCCACAAGAACTTCCTTGCTTCATTGATTAACTTCTTCACTTGTTGCTTAGATAATTCTTGAGGTATCTTCCTCCCTACTTTGTAGTTTGCTATGTCAGCAAACCAAGGTGCTTGTTAAATCTGTAGCAAATGTTCATCTGGGAAGCTTTCATTCACAGGTTGTGAGGCTTCTTGGATTGTTTCTTGTGGTAGTCTTGATAAATGATCAGCAACTTGGTTTTCAGTGCCCTTCCTGTCCTTTATTTCAACATCAAATTCTTGTAAGAGTAATATCCACCTGATAAGTCTTGGCTTAGCACCCTGTTTTGACATTAAATACTTAATGGCAGCATGATCAGTATAAACCACAATTTTGGATCCTATCAAGTATGATCTAAACTTATCAAATGCATAAACTACAGCTAACAATTCCTTCTCTGTTGTGGTGTAATTTTTTTGAGCTCCATTCAATACTTTACTTGCATAATATATGACGTGATGCAAGTTTCCCTTATTTTGTCCAAGCACAGCACCAATTGTAATGTCACTTGCATCACACATGAGTTCAAAAGGTAGTTCCCAATCTGGGGGTGTGATGATTGGTGCTGTTGTGAGTCTATTTTTTAAAGTTTCAAAGGCATGCTGGCAATTTTCATCAAAAACAAAAGGAGTATCAATCATAAGCAGATTACTCAAAGGTTTAGCTATTTTAGAAAAATCCTTGATAAACCTTCTATAAAATCCTGCATGCCCCAAGAAACTTCTAACAGATTTCACATTAATTGGTGAAGGGAGCTTCTCTATGATTTCCACTTTTGCCTTGTGTTCTATCCCTTTTCTTGAAACTTTGTGACCAAGAACAATCCCTTCGGGTACCATGAAATGGCATTTCTCCCAGTTCAAAACCAAATTAGTTTCTTGGCACCGTTTCAAGACAAGAGTTAGATGTTTCAGGCAAGCATTGAAATTATCACCAAAAACAGAGAAGTCGTCCATGAAGACCTCTAGAAACTTTTCGACCATATCAGAAAAGATGGAGAGCATACACCTTTGAAATGTGGCTGGGGCGTTACAAAGCCCAAAGGGCATCCTCCTGTATGCAAAGACTCCAAATGGACATGTAAAGGCAGTCTTCTCTTGATCTTTGGGATCCACCATGATTTGATTATACCCAGAATATCCGTCCAAAAAGCAATAATAGGCATGGCCGGCCAATCTTTCCAGCATCTGATCAATGAATGGGAGAGGAAAATGATCTTTCCTGGTGGCATCATTCAATCTTCTATAGTCTATGCACATCCTTCATCCCGTCACTGTTCTAGTAGGGATTAACTCATTTTTCTCATTGGTGATGACCGTCATTCCTCCTTTCTTTGGTACAACTTGGACCGGGCTTACCCATGAGCTGTCAGATATTGGGAAGATTATCCCTGCATTCCATAATTTCATTACTTCCTTCTGGACAACTTCCTTCATCGTGGGATTTAGCCTTCTTTGAGGTTGAACTACTGGCTTGGAGTTATCTTCCAAGAGGATCTTATGCATACATACTGCAGGGCTGATGCCTCTCAGGTCGTCAATAGTCCATCCTAAAGCATCTTTGTGAGCTTTGAGTACATCAAGAAGTTCTCCTTCTTCTTTTTTTGTTAATGATGAATTGATGATCACTGGGAAGTTCTCTGATGCACCTAGGAATGCATATTTGAGATGGGTGGGTAATGGCTTTAGTTCTTGTTTTCGTACTTCTTCCTTCTTGTCTTGTTTTTCCTCTTGCTCAATAGACATCTCGGCTACTTGTTCCTCTGTTGTCTCTTGATTTTCTTCTTGCTCTTGAGGATTATCTTCCAACATTTCTTCCACCAAACTCTCTATCATTTCCACTCTCACGTAATCCTCTTGCTCAGGAATGTGTTGCATTAACTTGAAGACGTTTATGACCATTTGTTCATTGTGGACCCTGAAGATCATCTCTCCTTTTTCTACATCAGTGATGGCTCTTGCTGTGGCTAGAAATGGCCTTCCCAAAATGATTGAATTATTTCCTTCCTCTTCAGTATCCAAAATCACAAAATCTGCTGGAAAAATAAACTCTCCAACCTTCACCAACAGGTTTTCCACAATTCCATTGGGTGTCTTGATCGATCTATCAGCCATGACTAGTGACATCCTGGTGGGTTTGAGTTCTTCTATAGCAAGCTTCCTCATCATAGACAGGGGCATTAGGTTGATACTAGCTCCGAGATCACAGAAAGCCTTGTCTAATGTCATGTTGCCTATGGTGCAAGCAACTACAAAACTTCCTGGATCTTTAAGCTTTGGTGGGATTCCCTTTTGAAGCACCGCGCTACATTCTTCAGTGAGAAGTATAGTTTCCTTCTCCAACCAGCTTCTTTTCTTGTTAATGAGTTCTTTCAAGAACTTGGCATATAAGGGCATCTGTTCCAATGCTTCAGCCAAGGGAATGTTGATTTCCAGCTTCTTGAAAGTTTCCAGGAATTTGTGGAAGTGTTGATCCTTGGTTTCTTTGTTGAACCTCTGAGGGTATGGTAGTGGAGGTGTAATGCTCTTCTCCACTTGCTGCTGTCCTGGAATTGCTTCCTTTGAACTATGTGGCTGGTTGTCTTTCTCTTTGAGCTTCTCTGGGGCATTTCTTCTTGTTGTCATGTCTTCATTGCTAGCTTCCCCTTTCTCTGATGATTCTTTGTTGCTATCCAAAGGCTTCTTGGTTACCTCCTTGTTGTTGTCTACCAATGTCTTTCCACTCCGTAGTTGTACAGCTTTGCACTCTTCTTTTGGATTAGGAATGGTGTCACTTGGTAGTGAGCTTGAAGGTCTCTCAACAGAAATCTGCTTGGAGATTTGCCCAATCTGCCTCTCTAGGCTCTTCATGGAGGCTTCATGGTTCTTGGTTGTCATTTCTTGGTGTTTCCACATTTTGTCTATCAAGGTTTCCAAGTTAGTGATTCTTTGAGATTCTGGTGATGCTTGTGGTGGGTTGTGAGATGTGGATGGTGGATGGTAGGCATTTTGGTTGGTGGGTTGGTTATTGGATTGATAATGGTTGGGGTTGGGGTAGTTGTTTTGAGGTTTTCTGTAAGGGTTTTGGTTAGTTTGCTGCTGGTTGTGGTTTTGGTTGTTCCTTGAAGTGTTTTGGTTTGAGTTCCTCTGCCATGGTTGTTGGTTCTGGTTGTGATTGTCTCCCCATCTGAGGTTTGGGTGGTTCTTCCAGGATGGATTGTAGGTATCACCATAAACTTCATTCTGTCCAGAGTTTTGGTTATGCATGTACTGCACTTGCTCCTGTTGTTGCTCTTCTTGGCTTTCTTCATTCTGCACCCATACAGTTGATGGGTGGCTTGTGTTCACAGCTGCTACTTGAAGGCTATCAATCCTTTTTGCCATTTGTTCAAACTGTTGTTGAATTTGTTGTTGCATCATCTTGTTTTGAGCCAAAATGGAGTCTACTCCTTCCAGTTCTAGTACCCCCTTTCTCTGTGATGGTTGGCGGTTTCTTTGATGAGCAAAGAAATATTGATTGTTGGCCACCATGTCCACAAGATTCTGGGCTTCCTCAGCAGTTTTCATCAGTTGTAATGAACCTCCAGCAGAATGATCTAATGCCTCTTGAGACTTCAATATCAGGCCTTCATAGAAATTCTGCAGCACGTCCCATTCATTGAACATCTCTGGAGAACACTTTCTGATTAAGGCTTTGTACCTGTCCCATGCTTCATACAAGGATTCGGCATCTAATTGTGTGAATGTCTGCACCTCAGTTTTCAGCCTGATGATCCTTTGGGGTGGATAGAATTTGGCTAGAAATTTAGTCACCAAATCATCCCAGCTTGTGATACTTCCTTGGGGAAAAGTTTCAAGCCATTGTGCAGCCTTGTCCCTTAATGAGAACGGGAACAGCAGAAGCTTGTAAGTTTCAGGATTCACGCCATTGGATTTGACAGTGTCACAAATCCTTAAGAAGGTAGATAAATGCTGGTTGGGATCTTCCAATGGGCTGCCTCCATAGGAACAATTGTTCTGGACAAGTGTAATGAGTTGTGGTTTTAGCTCAAAATTGTTTGCATTGACATTGGGAGTTAAGATGCTGCTTCCACAGTGTCTGGGATTTGCAAAAGTGTAGGAGGCCAACACTCTCCTCTGTGGTGGATTGGGGTTAGATGGATCTCCTTCCATCTCGTGGTATTCTTCCTCAGATTCTTCCTCTCCAACAATACCTTTCCCTCTTTCAGCTCTTCTTAATCTCATGAGAGTCCTCTGGTCAGCTTCGGATAAGATAGGAGTAGCTCTCCCTGTACCTGACATACAAACAAAACAAGAGAAGCACACAACCAGTGATACTTCAATCTATCGCCAGAATGAAGTTTTAGTTAGCTTAAGCAAAACTTCAAACAGTTAGTAGGTTAGTCAAAATTAAAAAAAAAGTGCTTGATCTAAACTACCGCCTCACTTAATCATTGTCAATCTATTCAATCCCCGGCAACGGCGCCAAAATCTTGATGTGCGGAAAACGATCCGACACAAAACTCACCGGCAAGTGCACCGGGTCGCATCAAGTAATAAAACTCATGGGAGTGAGGTCGATCCCACAAGGATTGAAGGATTGAGCAACTTTAGTTTAGTGGTTGAATTAGTCAAGCATTAGTGGTTGAATTAGTCAAGCAAACAAGTGTTGATTGTGTGAAATTGTGTTGACAGGAATTAAATTGCATAGAATGTAAAGGGGAGTGGGTGATTCACAGGAAATTAAAGTGAACAAGAAATATAAAAGTGCTGAATCTTAAAGAACAAGAAATTAAATGGCAGAAACTTAGAACGCAAGAAATGTAAATTGCAGAATCTTAAAGTGCAAGTGATGTAAATTACTTGAATTATAAAGGGAATTGGGAAGTGGATTTGCAGAATTTAAACAAGGCAAGGTAAAATTCAACAAACAGAAATATAAAAGATGGATTCAATTAAACCGGATCTCAAATGACAATAACAATAAGCTTGGTGTAGCAACGAAACAAGGAAATTGAAATTGAAAGATGTAGATCTCAGGACCCAAGAGACTAGATAACCAAGTCTAGATCTCAATGCCTTCCTAGATCCAAATTTAGAATTTAATTGCAAGAAAAGTAAAGATTAAGCAGTAGAAGAAAGGAATTCAAATATTGATTTCTCAAAAAGTGCAGTAAAGAAAACAGAGAGATCTCAGGGTGAGATTGAAACAGAATTCCTTCAATACTCCAACACCCAAGATTCAAACAAAGAGTAAATGAAATTGAAAATAAGAAAACTTAAGAGGAAGAGAATTCAATTCTCCTTCCCCGAGACTCAGAAACTCAAAACAACTCAAAACCAAAAGCTCTCCAAAAACTACTCAGCAAAACTAAAAGGAAAAGCTCCCCAAAAACTACTCAGCAAAACTAAAAGGAAAAGCTCCCTTAAAACTTCAAATCCTAAGCTATTTATACACTTTCTTCAAATGATCATTAAGCCTTGAATTGGGCCTTTAGTCTTGATGGAATTGGGTTGACAATAGCCTCCGTTGATTGCTCTTGGTGTTGGGAAGAAATCCACTTGTGAACCGGGCCATGAACCATTCACGTTTGAGTCAACGTTTGAGGCAAACGTTGACTCAAACGTCCCTTGCGTGAGGTATTATGCAGATGCCCATTTGCTGTCATCCACGTTTGGCTCAACGTTTGAGGTCAAACGTGAGCTCAAACGTGGCTCCTCCCATGCATTTCTTTTGGCCAACGTTTGGCCCAACGTTTGAGGCAAACGTTGGCGCAAACGTTGGCTTTTCCAAGGCATTAAACAGAGTGCTCCTTCTTGCTAATATGTGGCCAATGTTTGACCTCACGTTTGAGGCAAACATTGGTGCAAACGTTGGCTTCCCCTGGGTGCTCTTTTTCATTCTTTTTGGCGCCAACGTTTGACCTCACGTTTAAGGCAAACGTTGGCGCAAACATTGCCTTCCCATGCTTCTTCTTCAGCCAACGTTTGCCTCAACGTTTGAGGCAAACGTTGGCGTAAACGTTGGCTCTTCTCCAGGGTGTTCTTCATCTGCTTCTCACGTTTGAGTTAACATTTGAGGCAAACGTTAGCTCAAACGTGAATCCCTCTTTTCAAGCCCATTCTTGCAACCTTCTTCCAAGCTTTATTCCACCTATCATCAATCAACAATTGTATCAAAGCTATGCCATAATCATGAGAGTTGTTCTTCTTCTTGTCACATGAGCAATTATGGCACAAAAACTCATGAAAATGCATCAATTTATTCATGGTTGATTGAATCAAAGGAAACATGAAATTCAACCCAATTGGCTTACTTATGGCTTAAGAAAGTGCATAAAACTAAATGAAAACAAAGGAAAAAGACTAGTGAAACTAGGCTAAGATGACTTGTCATCATGAATTACTTGCATTGTTATTAATTGTGCTTTCTACTGGGATTGAGGAGGTTCGGAAGGCGGTGGCGATGGGATCGCATGGAGGATAGGTTGGTGAAGGCTGTGGGACAGCGGTGTTTGGTTAGAGTAGAGATCCCTAAGATAGATTACCCGGTTTATTTAAGTTGATGTTGTTATATTATGCTTATTTGTTTTAGAATGCTTTAAGCTTGAATCTTGTGATGGATATGGAGCTTAGGATTGCCTTTGGCATCCCGGGGTCTTATATCCTACATCGCTGGGCACTTGTTACCATACTGAGAACCTCCGGTTCTCATACCATATCTTTGTTATATTTTTTAGATACAGGTTGCAACCCACCTCGGTGAGTTGCTTTGGATGGTGACAGAAGCGGAGGATCTTGGATTCTTTTGGAGTCTTTTGGTTTATTTTGTTTATATGTCTCTCACTTTTGTATTTTGTCTTTGCCTAGAGACTTGTATTATGAGAGAAAAACTTGTATAAGCTGTTTTAAACTGTCAGGTTTCTATATGGTCTGTATTTGGCTAGCCAGCTTAAACTCCGCGAGCCGTGGCTAGTTTCTTATGATATTTCACTATTATACTATTACCTTATTTATATCACTTCTGTTTCTTATGCCTTAAGATAGTAGTATCGTTAGTACGTTTTGCGCTTTTTTTTAAATCCAAATTTTGAGCTATATCCTTCATCGGACTTCTAGATTATACTATTCTTTCTATATATTATACGTATGGGCTTAGACTGTCATAATCTCTGGTTAACCTTTGCTTTATGATGCAAGGTAAAACTTAGACTAATTAGGGTGTTACAATAGTGACTGATTAGAATGTTAAATAAGTCTATTATAGAAGATAGCATAATAGACGTTGATTTATCAATATATTGAAATCTTAACCACATGAAAATGTAATGTGGGATATGATTATATATCCCTTGGACTTTTTGTACTTTTTTACTATAGTAAATTATATTAATTTTACCTCTCTTTACAAGGGATTAAGATGGGTAAACAGTGTCTACGGCAACAAGTAGCATTTTTATTCTTTTAATATTTTTGTGTACTCTGCTTAATTTTTTTTATTGTCTAACTTGATCTTTAAGCTATCACTACTACATTTTAGTTAGTAATATTTATTTCTTAATATTTATTAAAATACTAGTAGTTACAAATTTACAATAAAATTATATATTAAATAACATATAGGCTAAAATTTTACCAAATACATTTAATTTTTTAAAAAAGATTACCTATTGCTAATCTAATATTCACATTCACAGGAAACAATCAAAATTTCCTGCTGATAAAATCAAAATCTCTCACACTTTATGTCCAAATTTCGTTCACATGATGCGGGTTTTACAGTCCGTAAATTATTGACAAGTGTATTGAGTTATATCAAGTAATAACTCACAGTGATTCTGTTAATCTTGCTACAACATCACTTTCTTTCTAACAACAATATGAATGGCAATAGATTCAAACAACATTAATAAAAGAATAAAGTGTTTCAAGTTTACCCTGTTATACTAAAATAACAACAGCATAAACAATGCAATGAATTATCGCACCATAGCACCATCTATGTAAAATAAAATAAAAAATCAACAACCATAATTAACAACTCAAAAAAATCATAATAATCTTAGAGAGATCTAAAAAGAAAGTGGTACAATGGATTAGAATGAATCCAATATCCATTAGAATCAACTCAAAATCCATACAATTAACTCAGAAGTAAGAACATATACAACATCAATCATATAAATTAAACGTAAATGTATAACACAATTGAAATAGTAGATGGCTGCTTACCGAAGAAGAGAAGACGGGCGAGCGGCAGCTTTGAATCAACGATGAGGACGAATTTAGGTCCGGGATTGACGACAAGGGATGGCGACGCCAATAGCAGCTCCAAAACGACCTTTGACGCAAGGATATGAGGCGACCTTCGAATGGGAGAGGATGGAAACCACTAGGTTTCACCGCTGGTGCCGATAGTGGTTGGGGAAGATGGTGGCTATTTGCTTTGCTTATTTGCTCTGATAGAGTTAGGGTTATGAGATTTAGGGCTATGTTGTGCTCTAATTTGCTATGATGGAAATAGACATACAGTTACTTACATCGTGGATAATATTTACCATACAAAAGTATTGAAAAGGTTGTTTACTCATTGAAAAATTTTACACTTTTTAAACAAATAAATGGAAGAAAGAATTGTTGGTTCCAAAGCCAAAAAATGAATGGAGAAATAAAATCTTCCTTAAAAATAAAAAAATAAAAGAAGAGTAAAAGTTAGGAAAATATATGATACTTGATAACTTTTTTTATTTTTAAATTTTATCATATACCGAATTGAAATTGCACAAGGTCATGGTATCTCTAATAACATATTAAGCAAGAAAATTATGATAAAATAAGATGAAGATAGAATAAAAGCTCGGAAGAAAAACTAAATATTTGCCGTAGAGCCATTGAAAAGCCACTAGCTAAGAAACATAAAAAAATAAAAATAAAAAAAATAAAAAAAAACCGAAAAGTTTATGATAAAAAAAAAAAGAAAACCGAAAAGTTTATGGTCCAAAAGCAGAATGCTCATCTATTATATCGATCCTTTCAAATTATATCATTCAAAGTGTTGCCTCATGCTTGCTGTATAGTTCATTAATATATATAAACAAAATTTAAAGAATATAACGACCCACATTTTTAAAAAATCTAAATAGAAAAAAAAAATTATAATTTATTTTATTAATTTGAGCTCTTTATTTTCAAAAACTAATTTATTAAGAATAATTAAATTAATTTTATAAATACTTTAAGTTTAAGTTAATTAATATTTTTGTGTATTTTATTATAATCAATTATTTTATATAATTTGAAATTAAGATTTTGGCCATGGAAAAATAAAAATTTATATTATTTAATTTGAATAATTGATATTTTGAATTTAAATCGTACTTTATGCGATTAATATATTTGTTTTATAAATTAAATTAGAAATAATTATTTAAACTCAGTAACATATTAATAAATAGTGATTTCAAATATTTTTAATAGAGTACATTTGATTTTAAAATTATTATTCTACCTCCAATTTTATCAAAATATCTATTCTATCTTTATTCCTTTATAAAAACCTAACCATAACCCTAAATTCCCAATTCCAAACCCTAATTTCATTAACCCTAACCCCTTTTACCCAACACATACACGCTCGCGACATTAATCCTTCCTATATTCACACACGTGTTTCACTCTGAGCCACTCCCTCACACACAAAAATGTGCAACACACACACACGGAGAAAGAAATCAGAAAAGGGTGAATAGAGGAGGGAAGAAGAGGAAACAAGGAAAGGGAAAGAGGGAGATCGTGCCAGTGGGCGCCACTGCCACCGTTGCCGCCGCCGCCGTCGTGTCGGTGAGAGGGAGGAGTTGAGAAAGACTCAGCCACGCAGAACAGAAAAAAGCGAGAGCTCATAAGGTTGTGGAGACACCATTGTTGCTGCGACACCGTCGTCGCATCGCCATCGTACTTCATGGTCACCGCTACCGTCCGAGCCATCGCCAGAGGAAGGTTGCTACTGCCATCAACCCCGCGTTACTAAGGGAAGCCTGAGATAGAGATGAGAAAGATGCAAGCCAGAGACCACAGCGAGGAGGAGAAGAAGCTGTCACCGTCGCTAGAGCCACAATCATCGTCATCATTCTGCCTTCCGTCGATGCCTGGTCACCATCGCCGAACACAGCCAAGGAGAGGAGCTCAAAGAGAGAGAAAGACAGAATCGTCGTGGGGTGGTTTCTGCCGCCGTTGAAGCTTGCCACTGAGATACACTGCGACCCCTGGAACCGTCAGAAACCTTTACTGTCTAGACTGCCATTGTTGTTCTATTCTACCTTCCCCTGGTAGGATTGAATTCTGTTCTGTTGCCACTATTTTGTTTGCTGCTGCCTTGATGATAATTTGCTTCATTCTCTTAATCTTCCTTAACTGCAAATCATTATTGTCTCTATTCGGTATCGCCATCGTTTCCCGGAACTACTGATGCCGCTGCTATTGCTAGTTCTGTTTGAGTCTGTTACTGCTGCTGTGAGCTAGGACGAAGTTCGAGTCACGCTTAACTTTGTGGGTTTTGACTAACTGAGGTAAGGGGGTTCATTTTAATATTAAAAGTTTTTAATTTAAGAATGGCCAAAAAATTTATTGAGTAATTGTAAATAATTTATAAATATTTTGTATGATTAATTGATGAGAATTGGTTTAATTGAGGCTGCGATTATTGTTATTGGAATTTCTAGTTATGTTGATTTCTTGATTTGGTCATCGATTTGAGATTTATTTGATGATAGTGAACACTGTTACAAGCTGGTTTGGGAATTGTTGTTTACTGGATATACTAATTTGATTGGATAATGTTGTGTTGAGTGTTGAATTGAATTTGGATGAACCGAGATTGAAATTAAAAATTGTTGAATGAGTTAAAGTTTACTTGACGAACTGATTTCTTGGAAATTTTGGTTCTTTTTAGTTATGTATGTTGACAATATTACAATGGTTATTAAACTAATTATCTAAATTAAGGTAGATTGATTATTGAAAATCATGCTATTTTGAAATTTGTTGGAACCAGACTGGTTAATTGTTGAGAAAGAGGTGATGACTGCACATCATGTTATGTTTTTCTATACTTTTTCACCTTTAACTTTCACTAATCATGCTTAATTATTGAATACTTTTGTGCTTAAATCATAGATTATTTTCAATTCGTTGATTTGGTTTGAATTTGTAGAAATTAGTGAAAAAAGAAGTCAAAAGCACAAAACAAGCATGAAAGAAGAAAGGAGCTTAAAAGGTGAAGCACGCAAGAAGAAGCAGAGGAAAGCAGGAAGGAGGTGTGGTGTTAGTGGCCAGTTAATGCCACTAACGCCAGTGTTAACGTGGAAGACACCAAGAAGACCTATGTTAGTGGCCAAGTTAGTGCCACTAACGCATGCACTAACGTGAGCAACACCTCCAAGGGACCAAGAAGACCTACGTTAGTGGCCAAGTTAGTACCACTAACGTAGGCACTAACATGAGCACCTGGCAGCCTAACCATGTCTTCTTCAAACAAGAATAACCTAAGCCACAAAGCTCCAAATGAGGTGATTCTAGTGGCATTGGAAAGTAGGACTCTAGAGCTTTCCAAGCATATATGTCACTACATGGTGGACACAAAATTTGAGGGAGAAAACCTGCCCCGAAAGTGCAAAGATGAACATGGTATCAACCTGTAGTAAGGCCAGCTGACCTCTTCACCTTCCAAGAAGTATAACTCAAGCTGTAGAGCTCCAAATGATGCACTTCCAAGGCATTGGAAGGTAGACATTCAGGACTTTCCAACAATATATAATAGTATGGGATAGACATTAAGTTTGAGCTTTAGAACCTGGCGTTATTAACGCCGTTAATGCTGGCGTTAGTGGCCACGTTAATGCCAATAACACCAGCAACAATGCCAGTGACCTTATCCTCTTCAAAGGAGCATAACTTGACTTACAGAGCTAAAATTGAGGTTCTTCCAGTTGCGTTAGAAAGCTGACATTCATAGCTTTCCATCAATGTATAATAGTATATAGTGGGTATGAAATTGAAGCACAAACAATAGGCATCTTTAAGCTCCAAAAACATGAACTTGGGAGCAAGTCATAGCATTAGTGTGACTAACGCCAACACCAACGCCAAGCCACTCTGGACCTCAATCTAATGCACTTCTCTCACTCAAGTCTACTTTAAAGCTCAAGCAAGCAAGCCCACAATTGTCAACCAATCAAGGCAACAAGAAGCATCTAGAATAGGAATTTTAATTTAATTGTAATTTACTTTTAATTTCATTTCAATTTGTAAGTTAGGAGAGCCTATATAAAGGCCTTAGTTTCATAGAGAATTCAATACCACTAGGAGGGGTCTTCGGACTCTCTCTTCTCCCTTCCACACTTCTCTTCTCTTCGATTTTCTTTCTTACCTGTAAATATTTTAGTTATGAATTACTAACTCTTTCCATTGGAAAAGAGAGCTCTATTATTTTTCAATGGAGTAATTTGTTTTTATTCTTCTACTTCTCTCCATCTCTCTTCGATTTACTAGAAACATTTCATTCTTCATTCAAGCATTCAATTGTCTTGGGAAAGAAATTGAATGTACTTGGGTTTTGTGATTACCTTGGAAAAGGAATCATAGAACCATGCTTGAAATCTGTCTCACATTTGATTAGGTTTGGGGTTGGTCGGATATAGTGACATGTAATTCTTCCAATACTTGGATCTATAAAGGTGTGTGGTATAGGGACCAAGATTCATCTCTTCTCATGAGCAATTAGATCAATGAATTGGCAATTGTTCAAAGATTAGAGAGATTGAATTGCCAAGGAATCAGGATTCAATCACTCATTATTGCCAAGAGATCAATGAGTTGCATGACTGAAGATGAGATGAAAGTAATTGATCCGGAGAATTCAATATCTCTCTATCCCAATGTTCATTTTATTTTTCTTTCTTATATTTACTTTATAGTCATTTACTTTATTGCACTTTACTTTCCCGTACTTTACTTTTCTTGCTCTTTAATTTTCCAACACTTTACTTTTCTTGCCATTTACTTTCTTGCACTCTATTGCTTTCCTTTACTTTCATGTCATTTAAATTTCTTGTTGCTCATCGCTCCTTAATGATTTGTCTAACTAGAATAATCAATTAACTATTGATTACTTAATCCTTTAATCCTCGTGGGATCGACCTCACTCTTATGAGTTTTATTACTTGATACGACCCGGTGCACTTTCCGGTAGTAATTAACGAAGAAAATAATTATTTTCGTTATCAAGTTTATGGTACCGTTGTTGGGAATTAATTGTGATTAACAAATTACCGGTTGGTTGATTACCTAGATTTGACATTTTTATTTTGTTTTTGTTTCTTTATTTTCTTGCTAACTAACTGTTTGTGATATTACCTCACTGGAAATTTTCTCAATTGTGACAAGGGAGATTTGAATCTTTTTTATCTTGGTGATTATGTTAGTTATAGAAAATTTGCAAGAAAGAATAGAGTATCCATCATATTTTGGTCAATCAAATTTCATGGAAAACTTTCCACCACCACAAAATGATTCATGTTATTATGCTCATGGTGGGTGGGAGTATCAAGAACATAAAATAGGGTGCTTTCTAGGGCCACAAAATGGTCCATATTTTGATGAATTTAATCACTACTCAAGTTATGGCTGGGAAGATCAAAATCAAAGAGATTTTACTCATTCACACCCCATTCATCGAGAGCCATCACCACTTAATTATCCAATCTCACCTCCTAATTTTACATATCTAAATTCTTCATCACTTGAGCATGTCTGAGTACAAAATTCCTTCCCAAATCCATTCAATCCATTCCACTCCACACAAAATTTTTTTTATAATTCACAAGAGTCATACCACTCTCAGAACATGCAACCACAGAAAAACCAATTCCATTCACAAGCCAACTCCAACCAACCATCACAACCTACACAACGTCCCTTAGATAGACTTGTTAGGATTGAACTCCTCCTTGAAGAACTTACAAACAAAGAATCTAGAGAAAAAGAGAAAATAGCAAAAAGGGAACACGAAGAAAAATGAGACAATTAGCACAACCCTATGATGGAGAATTAACCGATCTCTTTCCTTAGCTAAGGAAAGAATACAATAACACAAGAGGAGTAGTGCTAAGCAAGGAGGATGAAGATCAAATGGTGGGTACAAGGTAGGAATCGGAAGAACAAGAAAAAGAGGCACTCATACCAAGTGAGATTCCTATGAAGAAGGAGGAGGTTGTGAGAGTATATAAGCCCAAAACTCCATACCACAGAGGCTACTAAAGGTGACAAAAGAACAAGCAAACTCACTCCCAAAGGAATCAATGCAAGACCTTACAAAAGAAAGGGAGGAAATCAATCAAGAAATGACACAGAGAGTTGCATGGAGGGTAGGTTTATTGAACCACCAATTCAAGAAGCTCTTGATGAAGAAGACACTCCAACCATCACACAACAACCAAGTCTTGAAATTAAAGAAGTGAAGGTAATTAACAAAAGCACTGAAGAGATGATTGTGACCAAGAAACAAAGGCATATCCATGAAAAAGAGAAGGTCAAAGAACAATCCAACCCCTGCTCCAACAAGCAAGTTCACTCAAGCTAACAACAAAAGAAAGCTTGCTGGGAAGAGGCCAAAATATGGGACATTAACTTGCTCTTCTTTCCTCTTGAGGTCATTCCTCTTAACAAACTGGAAGAAGAGGAAAAAAGTCATGAACAACATGTCAAGCTAATGACATTAAAAGAGCGCTTGTTAGGAGGCAACCCAACCGTAGGTAACATTTTCTTTCTTTGCTTAGTTTACTTTCAAATAATTTGGCAGAGGATTGCATTCTAAGTTTGGTGTTGCCATGCAACAATTTGATTTTCAATCTTCACTGGATACTTGCATCATTCAAAATGAAAGTGTCACACTAAGTTTGGTGTTGCCACTTATTTTTCATGCAAAGTACCATGCATACACCACTTATTAATGCAATCACATTGTCTCTGTTTTTTGTGCCTTTATTGTTATTCTGCTTGCTTAAGCACATGCATTACTCACATTTCATTGTTTAAGACCCTCATGACCCATCATAAACCCCATCACCCTTATTTTATTTGTTGCTTGTTGATAAGCAATCATTCTAACTTTGGTGTGGGAAGGGGAAGGATAGGAGAAAAATGACAACAACAATGAAGATGAACTACAAGGTGGTAAAGTTTCTTTTTCTCTTATTTGTTCCCTATACATTCAATTGCATGATTGTCTTCTATTTTCTTTATATGCATGTGTGATTACTCATGACAAGTCATCTTATGCTAGCTTTTCAAGCATTTTTCACTTGTTTCATTAGGTTTTATGCACTTTCTTGCACAATAAGTAAGTGATTTGGAGTGGATTTTCATGGTTATGTTAAACCAATCAACCATCATTTAATTGACACAAAATCATAGGGTTTAAGCTAGAATTAGTTGATTTTATGAATGATTTAGAAACCTTGTGAATTTGGTGATACTTTGACATGTTTGTTTGGTTGCTTGTAGGTGAAGAAATAGTGAAGAAAAGAAAGAACCATGAAAGCGTGCCTTACCAAAGCGTGGCCATGGCCGTAAAAGCATAGCACTCAACCAAGGAACAAGGCCAGCGCTTAAGGAAGTAAAGGCATGTAGTGCTCAAAGAGTGAGCGGAGCATTCAAAGAATGAACGCTAGTGAGAAGGGCCATAGACCAAGGCACTGGCGCTCGAATAAGTGAGCGCTACATTCATTTGAATTAACATTTTCGCGCATTGGAGGGAAGGAGAGCAAGGCGCAACAAGGCATAGCGCTCGAAGATCCCAACGGAGCGCTCATCTATCCAGGCCAGCGTTCAATTAATTGAGTGCTACATTCAAACATTTGAACGTTTTCGGGCATGGCTCAGCAAGAAAAGCAAAGCATAGTGCTCACAAAATGGTAGCACCAAGGATCGAAGAGGGAACCACGCACCAAGGGAGCGCTACATTCGCATCTCTTCACCGAGCGCTACATCAAGAGGAAATTGGCACAAAGGGGAGCAGCCAAGGCTCAAAAGGGGAACCAAGGCAGCATGTGTAGTGCTACATTCACAATTCTAACTGAGCGCTCCACTGGAGCATGGCTCCAACCCATTTTCAAACAAGTGCACCCTTGGTCCATTTTCAATCAAATGCCATTTTGGACCCACTTCTTCACCAATTTGAAAAGCCCACTCCAAGTTCTGAAAATCAAAAATAGAAAGTGTATAAATAGGAGTTAATTTGATTTGTAAAAAAACCCTTTAGATCATTTTAGTTTTCACTTTTTATTTTCATTTGTTTTGAATTTGGGATTTGGGAATTGGATCTGGTTTTCTTTCTGTATTTTCTTTTCTTCTGGAACTTCTACTTTTCTATTTTGGATCTTGAATTGAGATTAACGAGCTCCATTGATTCAAATGTTGAGAATCATCTTTTGCTTTTCTTCTCAATTGATCTAAGGATTGGATTTTAATCTTCTCTGCTATTTTCATCTTCATTTTCTTCTGCAAATTTCTTTTCTGTTTGATCAAGGGAGTAATTGAGATCTAGATCTGATTGCCAATCTCATTACTCTTCTTCGATCTTCAATTTCTCTTTTAGAATTTTACAATTGATTTAAGCTTTCTTGTTAATTTGTTTCTTCAAGCAATTTTACATTTCTGTTCTTGCTACTGAGATCCAGATTTGAGTTCTTGCATCTCATAGCTCTCTGATTTACTTTAATTTGCCATTTATTGTTCAATTCCAAATCCCAGTACCCAAATCCCTTTTACTCTTCAAGCAATTTACATTTCTCAGCAATTTAGATTAAGCAATTTACCTTTCTTGCACTTTAAGTTTCTGTAATTTACTTTTCTTGCAATTTAAGTTTCAGCTCTTTTACTTTCTTGTTCTTTAAGCTACTTACAATTTACCTTTTCTGCATCTTTAGATTCAGTCAATTTACCTTCTGAACTCTATTTTTCTGCTCAATTTACCTTCTGCACATTTAATTACTTGCAATTTAGCTTCTGGCAATCAAAATCACTCAATTCATCAAATATTCGCTTAACTAAATTCATCACCAAACTAAAATTGCTCAATCCATCAATTCCTGTGGGATCGACCTCACTCTTGTGAGTTATTACTACTTGATGCGACCCGGTACACTTGCCGGTGAGTTTTGTGTTGGAATCATTTTTCCACCCATCAAGTTTTTGGCGCCGTTGCCGGGGATTGATATAGATCAACAATGATTAAGTAAGGTGATAATCTAGATTAAGCACTTTTTCTTTTCTTTTTCTTTGTTTCTAACAAGCACACTAACTGTTTGAATTTTTGTTTAAGCTAACCATAACCTCACTCTAGTAGTAGAGTGAATTGCTCTTATTTTCTGGTTTTCTATGTGTTTCTTGTTGTTTTGGTTGTATGACAGAAGTAAGGAGAGAGGTCTCCACCTCTAGTGATCGTGATGAGAGGACTCTTCGAAGACTGAGAAGGGAAGCCAGAGGAAAGGGGGTCATTGGTGAAGAAGCTTCTGAAGAAGAATACCAAGAAATAGAGGAGAATCCATCAAATCCACCAGTGGGAGTAGCCAACAATAATGGTCAACCCCAGAGGAGAGTCTTGGCTTCTTACACATTCGCTAATCCAAGGCATTGCGGGAGTAGCATCCTTACCCCAAATGTCAATGCAAACAACTTTGAATTGAAGTCCCAGCTCATCACTTAGGTACAAAACAATCGCTCCTATGGAGGAAGCCCACTAGAAGATCCGAATCAGCATTTATCTATCTTCTTGAGGATCTGTGACATAGTGAAATCCAATGGTGTGCATCCAGATATATATATAAACTCTTGCTGTTCCCATTTTCATTGAGGGACAAGGCTGCTCAATGGCTGGAAGCCTTTCCACAAGAAAGCATCACTAGCTAGGAGGATCTAGTGAGCAAATTCCTAGCCAAGTTCTACCACCTCAAAGGATTATCAGATTGAAGACGGAGGTGCAAACCTTCACACAGATGGATGCAGAATCCCTCTATGAGGCTTGGGAGAGATACAAGGCCTTGATTAGAAAATACCCCCTGAAATATTCAATGAATGGGACATACTTTAGAATTTCTATGAAGGATTGACTCTGAAAACTCAGGAAGCACTAGATCATTCAGCAGGAGGTTCATTGCAACTAATGAAGACAGCAGGGGAAGCCCAAAACCTCATAGATATAGTGGCAAACAATAAATACTTCTTTGCTCATCAAAGACAATGCCAAGCAGCCCAGAGAAAGGGTGTACTGGAGTTGGAAGGTGTGGACACTATTCTAGCTCAAAATAAGGTGATGCATCAGCAGATCTAGCAATAATTTGAGCAGATGGCTAAGAGAATTGATAGTCTGCAAGTTGCATCAGTAAATTTCACCAATCAACCACTAGCTGGGTGGGGACAAAATGAGGAAAATTGTGAAGATCAGCAGCAGGAACAAGTGAACTACATGCACAACCAAGGATCTAGCCAGAATGAATTCAATGGAGACACGTACAACCCCTCTTGGAGAAACCATCCCAATCTAAGGTGGGGAGACAATCAAAACCAGCAGCCTTGGTAGAAGAACTCAAACCAGAACAACTCAAGAAACACAAACCACAACCAGCAAAACACAAACCACAATCCATACAGAAAACTCCAAAACAACTACCCCAACTCCAGCTATTATCCACCCAATAACCCAGCCACTAACCAAGACAACTATCATACACCCTCAACACCTCACAATCAGCCACAGATACCATAAGATTCTCAAAGGATCTCAAACTTGGAGATAATGATGGAAAAGATGATGAAACATCAGGAGATGACCAGCAAGAATCATGAAGCCTCAATGAGAAACTTAGAAAGGCAGATTGGGCAACTGTCCAAGCAAGTAGTGATTGAGAGACCAACAAGCTCACTCCCAAGTGATACCATTCTGAATCCCAAAGAAAAATGCAAAGCTATCCAATTAAGGAGTGGAAGAACCTTGGTGAATGACAAAGAAGTCAACAAGAAGCCTATGGACAATGACAAGGCTAGCAGCAAGAAAGATGAAGCCAGCAACAAGGAAGAAGACAAGCAAGAACAGGAGAAGCTTAAAGAAAAAGATGAGCAGCCACATGCTTCAAGAAAAGGGAAACAAGTCATGGAGGAATCATCACAAGAACAGAGGAAGAAAGTGAAGACTTACACACCTCCTCTGCCATATCCTCAAAGACTACAAAAAGAACTCAAGGATCAACAATTCTCCAAGTTCCTTGAGGTCTTCAAGAAGCTGGAGATTAATATCCCACTTGCTGAAGCATTAGAGCAGATGCCTCTATATGCAAAGTTCTTGAAGGAGCTCATCAACAAAAAGAGAAGCTGGCATGAAAAGAAAACCGTCATGCTCACTGAAGAATGTAGTGCAGTAATTCAAAGGGGTATTCCACCAAAGCTTAAAGATCCAGGGAATTTTGTAGTTTCATGCACCATTGGCAAGATAACATTAGAGAAAGCTCTCTGTGATCTAGGTGCTAGTATCAACTTGATGCCCCTCTCAATGATGAGAAAGCTTGCCATAGAAGAAATCAAACCTACCAGGATGTCACTTGTAATGGCCGATAGATCAATTAAGACACCCAATGGAATTGTGGAAAATCTATTAGTGAAGGTTGGAAAGTTTATCTTCCCTGTAGACTTTGTGATCTTGGACATAGAAGAGGAAGGAAACAACTCAATTATCTTGGGAAGACCATTCCTAACCACAGCAAGAGCTATTATTGATGTAGAAAAGGGAGAAATGATTTTCAAGGTGCACAATGAGCAAATGGTCATCAATGTTTTCAAATCAATGCAACATCTCCCTGAACAAGAGAACTACATGAGAGTGGATATGATAGAAGGTTTGGTGGAAGAAATGTTGGAAGTCAATTATCATGAGCAACAGGAAGAAGAGGGGGGAAGGAGATCAAGAGACAATGGAAAAGCAAGTAGCTGAAATTTCCATTGAGACAGAGGAGATGCCAAAACAAGAATTAAAGCCTCTACCTATTCATCTCATGTATGTGTTTCTGGGAGGAGGAGAGACTCTGCCAATAATCATCAATTCCTCCTTAAGCATGGAAGAAGAGGCAAAGCTGGTTGAAATATTGAAAGCTCACAAGACAGCTTTAGGGTGGACAATTGATGATATCAAGGGCATAAGCCCTGCCATCTGCATGCACAAAATCTTGCTAGAAGAGGATTCAAGACCTGTAGTACAACCTCAAAGAAGACTCAACCCAACCATGAAGGAGGTAGTTCAAAAGGAAGTAATAAAGCTATGGAATGCTGGAATCATATGCCCAATCTCTGATAGCTCTTGGGTGAGCCCAGTCCAGGTTGTGCCAAAAAAGGGGGGATGACTGTGATCTCCAATGAGAAGAATGAGTTGATCCCTACAAGGACAGTGACTGGTTGGAGGATGTGCATAGACTATAAGAGACTGAATGATGCTACAAGGAAAAATCACTTTCCTCTCCCTTTTCATTGATCAAATGATGGAGAGGTTGGCTGGCCATGCTTATTATTGCTTCCTGGATGGGTATTCTGGGTATAATCAGATAGTGGTGGACCCCAAGGACCAAGAAAAGACCTCCTTCACATGTCCATTTGGAGTTTTTGCCTACAGAAGGATGCCCTTTGGGCTATGCAATGCCCCAGCTACCTTTCAAAGGTGTATGCTTTCCATCTTCTCAGATATGATTGAAAAATTCTTAGAGGTCTTCATGGATGATTTCTCTGTTTTTGGCAATTCTTTTGAAAATTGTTTGCAACATCTAACTCTTGTATTGAAACGATGTCAAGAAACAAATTTAGTCTTAAATTGGGAAAAATGCCATTTCATGGTACTAGAGGGTATTGTTCTTGGGCATAAAGTTTCAAACAAGGGTATAGAGGTTGATAGAGCTAAACCTGTCAATGTAAAGGCAGTGAGAAGTTTTCTTGGGCATGCTGGATTTTATAGAAGATTCATTAAAGATTTTTCAAAAATAGCCAAACCATTGAGCAATTTGCTAGTGGTTCAAAATCCTTTCATTTTTATGACAATTGTAAACATGCCTTTGAAACTTTAAAAAGAAAACTCACTATAGCACCAATCATCACACCTCCAAAATGGGGACTCCCCTTTGAACTTATGTGTGATGCAAGTGATGTTGCAATTGGTGCTGTATTGGGACAAAAGAAAGACAAGCTGCATCCTGTCATATACTATGCCAGTAAGGTATTAAATGAGGCACAAAAGAATTACACAACCACAGAGAAAGAGCTACTGGCCATTGTATATGCATTTGATAAGTTTAGATAATACTTGATTGCTTCAAAAGTTATAGTGTATACTGATCATGCTGCTCTCAAGTATCTTATGTCTAAACAGGATGTAAAGCCCAAACTCATCAGATGGGTGCTGCTGCTACAAGAATTTGACATTGAAGTAAGAGATAGGAAGGAGAGCGAGAATCAGGTGGCAGACCATTTGTCAAGAGTGCCACAAGAGGCCAATCAAGATGTACCACAGCAAGTGAATCAAAAATTTTCTGATGAACATCTTTTCCAAGTCCAACAAGCACCTTGGTTTGCTGACATAGCAAACTACAAGGTGGGAAGAAAGATCCCTCAAGAACTCTCCAAGCAACAAGTCAAAAAGCTACTCAATGAAGCCAGGAAATTTTTGTGGGATGAACCATTTTTGTTCAAAAGATGTCCGGATGGAATGATTAGGAGGTGTGTCCCTAAAACTGAGATGAGAGACATATTGTGGCATTGTCATGGTTTAGCCTATGGTGGACACTTTGGACCAGAGAGAACAGCTACCAAAGTACTGCAAAGCAGATTTTATTGGCCAACTGTATTCAAGGATGCTAAAGAGTTCGTTCATCAGTGTAATGAGTGCCAAAGAGCTGGAGGACTGTAAAAAAAAAAAAATGAAATGCCTCAAAATTTCATTCTTAAAGTGGAGCTATTTGATCTTTGGGGTATTGATTTTATAGGCCCTTTTCCCCCTTCATACTCCTTCAAATACATTCTGGTAGCAGTAGAGTATGTCTCAAAGTGGGTGGAAGCTATAGCCACAACCACATGTGATGCACAAATTGTCCTTCAATTCCTTAAGAAGCATATTTTTACTAGATATGGAGTGCCTAAGGGTCTTGTCAGTGATGGTGGCAGTCATTTTTGCAATAAACAGATAAAGAAATTACTTCACAAATATGGGGTGATGCATAAAGTAGCCACACCATATCACCCACAGACCAATGGCCAAGCAGAGCTTGCAAATAGGGAGTTGAAGAAGATTTTGGAGAAAACTGTGGGGACCACCAGGAAAGATTGGGCCATGAAGCTGGATGATGCCTTGTGGGCGTATAGAACAGCATTCAAAACCCCTATAGGAAGGTCTCCATTTCAGCTTATCTATGGAAAATCATGCCACCTTCCTGTGGAGCTAGAACACAAAGCTTACTGGGCCACTAAACTCCTCAATTTTAATCCTCAAGCAGCAGGAGAAAAAAGGTTGTTGCAACTCAATGAGCTAGATGAATTCAGACTGGAAGCTTATGAGAATGCAAAGATATACAAGGAGAGAGCTAAAAAGTGGCATGACAAGAAATTTTGAAAAGAAAGTTCAAACCAGGACAGCAAGTACTCCTGTATAATTCCAGGCTCAAGATTTTCCCAGGCAAGCTCAAGTCTAAATAGACTGGCCCCTATTTGATCAAAAAGGTTCTCCCTTATGGAAGCCTTGAACTTCTGGATGAGGCTACAAAGGACACAATCACAGCAAATGGTCACAGAGCAAAGCATTAATTAGGAGGCCCTTGGAACAAAGAGAAGGAGGTTCAAGAATTAAGTTGAGCAAGAATGAGGAATGTCAAGCTAATGACATTAAAAGAGCGCTTGTTGGGAGGCAACCCAACCAGAGGTAGTTTTCTTTTCCTAACTATTTCAATAAAAAGGTTGAGTGGCTTTATCTGTATTGCAAGGAGCTAAGTTTGGTGTTGCACACCAAAACAATTTAAGGGAGAATGAAGGATGCTAAGTTTGGTGTTGCACCAAAAATCTCATTTGAAAACACATTTTCACCTTCTGCATAAATAGTTGCTAGCTCCAAGCAATCAGAGAAACTACTTAGCCATTGTCTGTTTTCTAGTTTTTAGTTTTGTGACCTTCAGCAAAGGCACAAGGTTTCATATAAATGGTTGACTTGTTGCATAAGAAACATTGGCAAGGAACTAAGTTTGGTGTTCACACACCAAAGTAAGTTCAAAAGGCTACAAACAAATTCTGCATAGTAACCATTTGCCTAAGGGCTTGGGAAACAAACAACTTCTAATGATTGTGTAGGAAAACATTCAACCTTGAGAAGGAATCTGCATTATCATCCCAAAGAGGTACAACATAGAGAAATAATAATGACAGAAGAAAAGCTGAGAGATATTCCCAGGTTGTATTGATACTTAATCCTTTTTCCTGTGTTTTAACTTGGAGATTCCTATATGTCTTGCTGAAGTGTTCAATTAGGTGTAAGTGAAGATGTTTGCTAAGAATGCTAGCCTGCATTGTGCTTGTTATCAATCATTTGCTTAAATTCTGTTTTGTTCCCTTCTACATGAATAAAAGAAAAATGTTTGAAATAGAAAGTGATTGTCCAATGTTGTAGGAATTAGAATGAAATTCAGTGGTGGTACTTGTTTGATTTAATGATTAGCTCAATAATAAAAGCTGCATAATAAAATGTTCCTTGAAGTGTGAATTAAGTTACTGCTATATAGCCTTTTGTTAATGAACATCCCTTGAGAATGGATCAAAGTAAGAAAGAACAAGAAAATAAAAGCCAAGAATTGGCAAAGAAACAAACAATAAGGCTAGACACCAATAGCTTGGACCTTAGGACATATGCCTGTGGTGCTTTTGTACTAGGATATGCTTGGACAATTAGGTTTTGAGGAGTATTTTAAAACTTGGCCACTTGGATTGACTAATCTGGAATTGCCAACCGAAAGTCCATTATCAAGAGCAACCTAGTTACAAAGCATTTAGTGATCCAAAGAGATGCTGGACATCAATGTTCCTAGGAAGAAATTGTGAGCCAAGTGTCTGTAGTGAAGAAGTGTTGAGCAAAAATTGAGCCAAAAGGCTGCTGCAACACTTGCCACCAAGCTTTCATTAAGAAATAAGCTTTCTAAGCAAAAGAAAGAAAGAAAAAGCTAACATGGATCAATCAAAAAGCAAGGCATTATAACAGCAACTCTAGTGAACCATCAAAGAGACATTCCATATCAGATAGCTAAGAATAATTGAGCTACATTTGTCTGCATAAAACCCCATGAACCAAGTTCAATTATCTGCTAAATAAAGACATGTATGCTTCTCTGTTTCATTTCATTTCTTCTTATGTTTAGTGCTTGCTTGGGGACAAGCAAGATTTATGTTCGGTGTTGTGATGATAAGTCATCTTACGCTAGCTTTTCAAGCATTTTTCACTTGTTACATTAGGTTTTATGCAGTTTCTTGCACAATAAGTAAGTGATTTGGAGTGAATTTTCATGGTTATGTTAAACCAATCAACCATCATTTAATTGACACAAAATCATAGGGTTTAAGCTAGAATTAGTTGATTTTATGAATGATTTAGAAACCTTGTGAATTTGGTGATACTTTGACATGTTTGTTTGGTTGCTTGTAGGTGAAAAAATAGTGAAGAAAAGAAAGAACCATGAAAGCGTGCCTTACCAAAGCGTGGCCATGGCCGTAAAAGCGTAGCATTCAACCAAGGAACAAGGCCAGCGCTTAAGGAAGTAAAGGCATGTAGCACTCAAAGAGTGAGCGGAGCGTTCAAAGAATGAACGCTAGTGAGAAGGGCCACAAACCAAGGCACTGGCGCTCGAATAAGTGAGCGCTACGTTCATTTGAATGAACGTTTTCTCACATTGGAGGGAAGGAGAGCAAGGCGCAACAAGGCATAGCACTCGAAGATCCCAACGGAGCGCTCATCTATCAAGGCCAGCGTTCAATTAATTGAGCGATACGTTCAAACATTTGAACGTTTTCGGGCATGGCTCAGCAAGAAAAGCAAAGCATAATGCTCACAAAATGGTAGCACCAAGGATCGAAGAGGGAACCACGCACCAAGGGAGCGCTACGTTCTTATCTCTTCACCGAGCACTACACAAAGAGGAAATTGGCACAAAGGGGAGCAGCCAAGGCTCGAAAGGGGAACCAAGGCAGCATGTGTAGCGCTACGTTCACAATTCTAACTGAGCGCTCCACTAGAGCATGGCTCCAACCCATTTTCAAACAAGTGCACCCTTGGTCCATTTTCAATCAAATGCCATCTTGGACCCACTTCTTCACCAATTTGAAAAGCCCACTCCAAGTTCTAAAAATCAAAATAGAAAGTGTATAAATAGGAGTTAATTTGATTTGTAAAAAATCCTTTAGATCATTTTAGTTTTCACTTTTTATTTTCATTTCTTTTGAATTTGGGATTTAGGAATTGGATCTGGTTTTCTTTCTGCATTTTCTTTTCTTCTGGAACTTCTACTTTTCTATTTTGGATCTTGAATTGAGATTAACGAGCTCCATTGATTCAAATTCTGAGAATCATCTCTTGCTTTTCTTCTCAATTGATCTAAGGATTTGATTTTAATCTTCTCTGCTATTTTCATCTTCATTTTCTTCTGCAAATTTCTTTTCTGTTTGATCAAGGGAGTAATTGAGATCTAGATCTGATTGCTAATCTCATTGCTTTTCTTCGATCTTCAATTTCTCTTTTAGAATTTCACAATTGATTTAAGCTTTCTTGTTAATTTGTTTCTTCAAGCAATTTTACATTTCTGTTCTTGCTACTGAGATCCAGATTTGAGTTCTTGCATCTCATAGCTCTCTGATTTACTTTAATTTGAAATTTATTGTTCAATTCCAAATCCCAGCACCCAAATCCCTTTTACTCTTCAAGCAATTTACATTTCTCAGCAATTTAGATTCAGCAATTTACCTTTCTTGCACTTTAAGTTTCTGCAATTTACTTTTCTTGCAATTTAAGTTTAAGCTCTTTTACTTTCTTGTTCCTTAAGTTACTTGCAATTTACCTTTTCTACATCTTTAGATTCAGTCAATTTACCTTCTGCACTCTATTTTTCTGCTCAATTTACCTTCTGCACATTTAATTACTTGCAATTTAGCTTCTGGCAATCAAAATCACTCAATTAATCAAATATTCGCTTAACTAAATTCATCACCAAACTAAAATTGCTCAATCCATCAATTCCTGTGGGATCGACCTCACTCTTGTGAGTTATTACTATTTGATTTGTAACATGTTACTGTGACATTATAACTACCATTTTAAATTTTAGTTGCACCTAATATCTCTAAGAATGCAACAAAGAAATCATTCTTTTGAAAGGAAAATGTTGAAGAATTTTATAAATTTTGGGGCAAGCAAAAGATTAAGAGAAGTGGAGATTCTGATTATGTGATTGTGCATTGAGGTTTTATGTCTGTGAAAACTTGCATGGGAGCTCATAAATGGGAAATGAAGTTTAGAAAAGTATTATGGAAATTCTCAAACATCTATTGATCCAAGAAGCAGCAACAAAAGAAAACAAAAGAAAAAGAAAAACAAAGAACAAGGTCCAAGGCTCTGAGCATCAATTACTAGGAAGAAAAAGAAAGAAATAAGAAGTCAAAGAGTTATTATCCTAGTTAAATGCTTGTGGTGAATTTGTGTCAAAGAGAGAGGCTTGAGCAAGTAAATCCTAAGGGGTGCTTCAACACCTAATACCTTAGACCAACTGGTTTGGGAGTATTGATTGAAAGCTTATCTTAAAAAGCCACTTTGAGACATGACAGCTAGAGTCGAGCCCAAGATACAAAAAAAAAAAGAAGAAAAATGCTAGAAAATAAGTGCTGCTTCAAAGGTGACAATCTATAAAGAAACTTCCATAATATCATTTGAATGAAAGTCCTAAGATCTAAGACTTTCAAAATATAAGGACTAATAAGCACTGGAATCCTTGCATAAGCATACAAATTGGAGTTCACCCCACTGTCACTTAATCACTTCACCTACTAAGGCATCATAAGCAATTCTTCAATACATTCCAATTAAGAGAATTCTTTGTGCATAGTTCTTTTCTTGCTTGGGGACAAGAAAGATTTAAGTTTGGTGTTGTGATGACTGCGTATCATGTTATGTTTTTCTATGCTTTTTCACCTTTAATTTTCACTAATCATGCTTAATTATTGAATACTTTAATGCTTAAATCATAGATCATTTTCAATTCTTTGATTTGGTTTGAATTTGTAGAAATTGGTGAAAAAGGAAGTAAAAACTACAAAACAAGCATGAAAGAAGAAAGGAGCTTAAAAGGTGAAGCATGCAAGAAGAAGCAGAGGAAAGCAGGAAGGAGGTGTGGCATTAGTGGCCAAGTAAGTTAATGCCACTAATGCCAGTGTTAACGTGGAAGACACCTAGAAGACCTACGTTAGTGGCCAAGTTAGTGCCACTAACGCATGCACTAACGTGGGCAACACATCCAAGGGACCAAGAAGATCTACGTTAGTGGCCAAGTTAGTGCCACTAACGTAGGGACTAACGTGAGTGACACACTCCAAGGGGCCAAGAAGACCAGCGTTAGTGACCAAGTTAGTGCCACTAACGTAGGCACTAACATGAGCACCTGGCAGCCTAACCATGTCTTCTTCAAACAAGAATAACTTGAGCCACAAAGCTCCAAATGAGGTGATTCCAATGGTATTGGAAAGTAGGAATCCGGATATTTCCAAGCATATATGGCACTACATGGTGGATACTAAATTTGAGAGAGAAAACCTGCCCCGAAAGTGCAAAGATGAATATGGTATCAACCTGTAGTAAGGCCAGCTGACCTCTTCACCTTCGAAGAAGTATAACTCGAGCTATAGAACTCCAAATGATGCGCTTCCAAAAGAATTGGAAAGTAGACATTCAGGGCTTTCCAAAAACATATAACAATATGAGGTGGATATTAAGTTTGAGCTTTAGAACCTGGCATTATTAACACCATTAACGCTGGCGTTAGTGGCCACGTTAATGCCACTAACGCCAGCAACAATGCCAGAAACCTTATCCCCTTCAAAGGAGCAGAACTTGAGTTACAAAGGTCCAATTGAGGTGCTTCCAGTTGCGTTAGAAATCTGACATTCATAGCTTTCCAACGATGTACAATAGTCTATAGTGGACATGAAATTGGAGCACAAATAATAGGCATCTTTAAGCCCTAAAAACACCAACTTGGGAGCAAGTCATAGCATTAATGTGACTAATGCCAATGCTAATGCCAGCACCAATGCCAAGCCACTCTCGACCTCAATCTGATGCACTTCTCTCACTCAAGTCCACTTTAAAGATCAAGCAGGCAAGCCCACAATTGTCAACCAATCAAGGCAACAAGAAGCATCTAGAATAAAAATTTTTATTTAATTGTAATTTGCTCTTAAATTCATTTTAATTTGTAAGTTAGGAGAGCCTATATAAAGGCTTTAGTTTCATAGAGAATTCAATACCACTGGGAGGGGTCTTTTGACTCTCTCTTCTCCCTTCCATACTTCTCTTCTCTTCCATTTCCTTTCTTACCTGTAAATATTTTAGTTATGAATTACTAACTCTTTCCTTTGGGAAAGAGAGCTCTATTATTTTTCAATGGATTAATTTGTTTTTATTCTTCTTCTTCTCTTTATCTCTCTTTGATTTACTAGAAAGATTTCATTCTTCATTCAAGCATTCAATTGTCTTGGGAAAGAAATTGAATGTACTTGGGTTTTGTGATTACCTTGGAAAAAGAATCATAGAACCATGCTTGAAATCTGTCTCACATTGGATTAGGTTTGGGGTTGGTCAGATATAGTGACATGTAATTCTCCCAATACTTGGATCTATGAAGGTGTGTGGCATAAGGACCAAGCTTCATCTCTTCTCATGAGCAATTAGATCAATGAATTGGCAATTGTTCAAAGATTAGAGAGATTGAATTGCTAAGGAATTGGGATTCAATCACTCATTATTGCCAAGATATCAATGAGTTGCATGATTGAAGATGAGATGAAAGCAATTGATCCGAAGAATTCAATATCTCTCTATCGCAATGTTTATTTTATTTTTCTTTCTTATATTTACTTTATAGTCATTTACTTTATTGCACTTTACTTTTCTGTACTTTACTTTTCTTGCTCTTTAATTTTCCAGCACTTTACTTTTCTTGCCATTTACTTTCTTGCACTTTATTGCTTTCCTTTACTTTCATGTCATTTACATTTCTTGTTGCTCATCACTCCTTAATGATTTGTCTAACTAGAATAATAAATTAACTATTGATTGCTTAATCCTTTAATTCTCGTGGATCGACCTCACTCTTTTGAGTTTTATTACTTGATACGACCCGGTGCACTTGCTGGTAGTTATTAACGAAGAAGATAATTCTTTTCGTTATCAAGAGGAAACCCGTAAGGGTGGTTTAAGTCCGAATTTTAAAGGAGATGTTATCAAAATTTTTATAAAACTCTGAAACTTTATTTGAAGCATTATTTCAAAGAAAATTTGATTTAAGAATTATATTATTTGATTTCGATTTATTAAGAAAAGAGTTATGATTTGAGTTCGATTTAATACGAAAATTTTTTTGCTTTGAGTTCAATTTATTAAGAAAAGGAATTTTATCTTGATTAAATGTTAAAGATGTTTGAATACTTATAAACTAATCATTTTGATGTTATGATTAATGAATTGCTAAAAGCGTACATTTATGGTAATGCAGAGGTGTGAATAATTATATGGTGATGCGAAGGTGTGAATGATTATGTGGTGATGCAGAGATATGATTGATTATTTGGTGATGCGGAGGTATGAGAAAAAGAAAAGGGATGAGAAACGATGATTGAGAAAGATAATTGAGAAACTATGAATGATGAAGAAATGACTGAAAACTGATAATTATATATGACAATTGATTGTTTGATTGGGCCTTTGTGCCAATTGCTTATGTGGGGATGCCCATCTAACTGATAGCCTGTTTCTCACTGAGATGCATTTTTCTGAGCTATAGAAAATTATTATTATTATTATTGTCCTAACAGACACGGATAAATTCGTGATGCCGCGATATCCTAACTGATATGGGTTCGCCCATGATGATACCAGTGCCTGACTAACTCAGTGAGAAACCATATTTGGGGTTTTCCCTGAGTAACATCAGGTTGCGGATAGACAACCAACGGATGAGCTCATAGCCTGCATAGGAAAGGCACTCATCATATGCATCTGTGTGAATTACTTGAGTGTTCACGTGTTACTGTGCTATGTTATTTGTGAATTCTTTGCTATTTGATTTATGTGTAAATTGTTTGTATGTTTGTATTGTGTGACTGCTTGTATTTGTTGGTTCCTAAATATCTTAAGGGTTAAGGTAACTGAGAATTGATGTGTGAACTGATCAATGTAACTGAAAACTGAATAACGTTACTAGGATTTGTTTAAAGTAACATAATTTGAAGAAACTAACTAAAGTCTTTAAAATTAAGTCTTAAAGAATTCTGAAGATTAAATAAAGGTATTTATTTTAAAATTATAAAAAAATGATTTGCATTTTATTTATTTTAAAGGTAATATATATTCAGGTTCCAAACTATATTTCCTAATTAATTACAGGAAGCATACATATAAGCTAAACTATTATATATAGGAATTTTTGCCAACAACTTAATTTCAGCTACAAAAGAGTATTAATTCTTTCTTGTGTTACACCATATGTATAAATTGCAATATGGAAAAAAAGGAGGTAGAAGATACAACACATTATCAGCGGTAATGCATGCATGCATGTATGTATTAATGTATATATATGCAGCTATAAGATTAATAATTGGAAGGTGCACATGCAGTTAGACTTTCTGATATTGAACTGAACATGATTCGGTTGATCCAATTGGTATATAGTAAGAGAAATGATTAATTACCCAATGTGTTGCTTCAGTTGAAGTATTGCAAGTAAGGTTCAATTGGAAACCAAATACAAAACAGCACGAGCTTGAGGAAGACCTCAACTAACTCCACGAGAAAGGGCAAGAAGGAAGTTGGAGAGTCTTGAAGCACTAAAAAAGACATTTAATAAGTTAGACCATGATGTAAATATAGATGAATTCTAGAGGTAAAAATAGTCATACTAACGAGGACCTAAGTAATCAAGCTAGGCTATTACAAACTCAAATTTCTGAAACACAGTACTGATTAAGTCAATGGAAGGAATTTGGAAAAATCAATAATGTGGAACAACATGAACAGATGGAAAATTCATTGAGAGATTCAATCGATCAAAATAAATTAAGAAGAAGATAGAATAAGCAAGAAAATTAATTAAGCAAAAACTTTCATTCACTAAATCTAAATTAAGCAAGAAAATTGAAGTAAAATAAGAAGATAGAATAAAAGCTTGCTATATAGTTCAGTAACATATATAAATATGAAGCAAGTAATATCAAATCTTTCACTGCCATGTGTAATTATTAAATCTTCTGAGATGCATGGCATGCCAATCAAAACCGGTAACAAGCTTGATGATAGTGATGAAGGCAAAAAATTAAAACTGGTAACAAGCTTGATGATAGTGATGGTATTGGCCAAATTAAAAGACCTTAACTTCCTAGAATTTATTATAGGAAAAATTGCAGTTTCATAGGGGGAGTTAAGGGTTAAAAAAAGGGAGGGGGGATAATTGGCCACCAACTTTTCCCAATCCCTTATATATATAGTAGAAGTAGATGATTGCTACCATTAGTTCATCTTTATGAAAGCCTATGATATAATGACCTGGCAAGAAACATCGCAACTAAATATATGGATATCAGCTTTAAAGTTAAAATGAATGCAACAACATACAAGCACATATTGACAATAAGATGCTGGGCGCTTAAGCAATGCAAAAGTTTTTTTTATATACTCCATAATGCATTCAAATAATGTTAAGCCAAAAGTTCTTCATTCATAAGATTATTGGTTAAAAGCAATCTCAGATGGATCCAGTAACTTCAAACAAATTCCACATTATCTCCAAAAACACTGTGAGAATTATAACACCCTTACTACCAGATTATCATGCTTTCGGTTGCGCCACTCTGATAGCGAAAATACGACAACATCTATATATTAAATAATAAAATAGGAGCCTTTAACTTAAAACCGTATTGACTTTTTCTTGAAAAACCGGAAATACTTTTTTCTTTCTTTTTACAAACATGCATACATACAAACTAATCACAGCACTCCATAAATATATATACATAATAACAAGAGTTCTTTATACAAGTAACTTACAGACATTTCATATCATTACAACCATGACTCTTATCCCTCTTCACAAAATATAATAATACTGGTGAAGGAAAAATAATAATTAAGCTAATACAACAATATCGCATAACTAAAACATAGTAATCTCTTTATAAGCTTCTTCATCATTTTTCTAAAAAGATAAGGCTGTAGAGGGCAAAAACCTAACCACACAGTCTCACCAGAAGAGTTTTAGAATTATCATAAGAAGATATATAAAAGAAGGTTGTTTTCAACCTCAGTGATTGACGGAGGAAAAATGTCGATAAAGATTTTCATAAAAGTTATCGCGTTGCAAGTATAGTTCTAAACCAACAAATTATCCCCGGTCAATGTTTAAATTGTTTGTCACAAATACAAACCCAATAGAATTAACCGAAGTATTCAAACCTCGGGTCGTCTCTCAAGGAATTGCAAGGAAGTGTATTTATTATTCGTTATGAGATTGTATCTTTTTGGGTGTTGAGTTTAATAAGCAAGGAATGTAAATAACAAGAAAATAAACTAACAACTAAGAAAAGTCCTAGCAAAGGTTGAGAATCGGAATTCCTATCCTCATTATCATTGTCAATTGTGATGGTAGTTGCAAATTGCTCTCACTTAGTTATCTTCTGACAATTGAAGGAAAGTCAAGTGAGCAAATCAACTTGAGTTCACAAGTCCTAATCAAAGACTAGAGTTAGTGAGGCTCAAGCCAACTAGCAACTTTCAATCACCAACCAACAAGAGACTTTGACAATTCAAGAGTCTCCAAATTACTCAATCTAAGCTAAGAATACAAAAATCTAATTTAAAATCCAACCAAGCATTTTAGCAAACACTTGGTAGGCACAAAATAAAAATATGATAAATTTAATAAGGAATATTAAATCTAAACAACCAATTGCAGGCATCAATGACTAACAATTAAAGAGAGTAACAATGAACATGGAAAACATAAATTGCATTAACAGAAATCAAATGTAATAAGAGATCATAAACATAAAAATAGCGAAAAAGGGTTTAACAAGAGAAGAAGATAAACCAAAGTATTAGAATGAATAAAAGTAGAAGAAAACTAAATTAAAGGAAGATTGAACCTGAACCTAAGGAGAAATTGAAAAAAGAAACCCTAAACCTAGAGAGAGGAGAGAGCCTCGCTCTCTAGAAACCTACATCCCAAACCTAATAATTGTTAATGAATGAAAAGTGAATGATTGATTCCCTCCCCCCCATCCAGCTCCACTCTGCAGCCTCTAAGCAGTATTTTCGGGCCTGAAACTGGGTTAAATGCAGCCCAGAAATTGTCCCAGCGAATTCTATTTAATGCAGCACGTGACGCTCGTCACGTGTACGCGTCAGCCACACGTATGAGTCGCTGGACTTTTCACTGGCCACGCGTAGGCGTCAGCCACACATGTGCGTCATCTGTCGAATGCACCAGTCACGTGTGTGCGTCGCCCATGCGTGCGCGTCGCTACCAGATTCTGAAATACTTGATGTCTTGTGTTCCTTCCACTCTTGCATGCTTCCTTTCTATCCTCTAAGCCATTCTTCCCCTATGAACCCTGGAAGCACTTAACAGACATATCACGGCATCGAATGGAAATAAGAGAGAATTAAAATTAGCTAATTTAAGGCCAAAGAAGCATGTTTTCAATCATAGCACAAAATTAGGAAGGAAAATGTAAAACATGCGAATTATATGCATCAGTGTGAGAATAATGGATAAAATCCACTCAATTCAATACAAAATAAACCGTAAAATAGCGGTTTATCAGTGATCATCGCTCGTCTTATGAATCTTTTCATAAATCAACAATTACTTATCACAAATCCAAATTCATATTTCAATTATAAAAATTCCAATCAAACATAACATTCCATACTAACCAAACTTTCCACTAATTCATCCAATCACGGTCTCCGGCCCAAACATAACCAAATCACGGCCTTCGGCCCAACAAAAAATCAAATCATTGCCTCCGCCCCAAAGCAAAATTAAATCATGCCCTCTGGCCCAACACCAAATCAAATCAACACTCAAACCACCATAATCCTAACAAACCAGTCTTAATCACAAGTAATAAAGTTCAAACACAATCAAAAGCAATTACAGCAAGTATAGCAGTTAGTAGTTAATCAGGAATATTCACATAGGCAAACTAAATATAATATGCACACCCACTGTCACATAGATGCATATGATGCATGGCTGTCTTATTGGTTTCTCTATTCTGCTTCCCCAGGAGGAAAAATATTCCAGTCTAAGAGGAAAAGTGCGCTGTCACCTTCTCACTAGAGGTGTCATTCTGTCTCAGAGGGAGAGTGCCCTATCACCTATCTCAAACAGAGAGTGCCCTATCACCTTGCAATCAGAGAGAACGTGGGTGAAATGACCCACCACATCGCTAAAAGGAACATTTCAAGCTTATCATAAGCTAATCTCAGAGGGAGAGTGCCCTGTCACCTCTCTTGGGATATCAATCATACAAGCGGGATAAGACCACCCTCCTTGCCAATTAATAATCACATTTTAATAATATTCACAATCTAACTCGGATATAATGCCCAAGCACACTCTTGGAATATAGTGTCCGGCACACTTTTCAATCATACTCATAAGCATAGTCAAACTCAATTCATAATCATAATCGAAACTATAACTCTTTATAATCATAGATTCGTTAATCACATCCCTTTTTGTTCAATTTTTGAAATTAACAAAATCATAGAACTCATTTTGGTTTAACCTTGGATGATCAATCTCAATTTCATTCTTAAGTTTAAAGCATTCCCCAAAAAATTCAAATAAGTTTTAATTCCCAATTATAAGTTTCAATTGAAACATAATCTCTTATTCTTCAATAATACTTTAAAATTCTCTAAACGCCCCAAAACATACTATTTTTTTTAGTAAACCAAAATCAAATAAAATAATTTTTCAATTAACCCTGATTGCTTTATATTCACCAACACGCCGAAAAAACCATATTTCTTTAATTTGAATAAATCAAGAAAAATTCATTTTCATTTAACCAATTAAGTTCAAATACTTTTAAATTCACTAAAAAGTTCTCGAGGCATAGTTTCCTAATCAAAATTAACCAAATAAAGTTTCAAAATAAAGCCCTTAGTTTTTATGAAATTAGCACCACCTTCCATTTTTCTTATTATCCAATTTTACCTAAATACTTATAAAATTTCGGCAGCACCTCCTCTAAAACTCAGACTTTACCATCCTTCAAGGGGTCTCTCTAAACCATCTCTCAACCGTTTGCAACATTTTCAAAACCAAGCCATTCTTCAATATAAATATACAAATATCATATTTCCAATACAAAACCCTTTTTCAATATAAATATATAAATCAGATTTTCAACATAAAACCATATCTCAATATAAACATACAAATCAGTTTTCCATATCAAGCTTCCATTAACTACTTCAACGCCAACTCAATCAATTAAGAATTCAATCATTTAAACAATCACATTCACCCAAAATAACTAGTCAATCCATAAGACTTACATAATCACAAAAATATATTTTTCACATCAATATTGATTTATAACAATTCCGTAATATAAAATTATATTTCAAGAAAAGACCCTACCTCAATAGTTTAAATCCATAAACCCAAATGCATCTAAAAACCCTTTTCTCTTTTGCCCGCAATCGGCGGCATCAAATCTAACTATTTTCCACAGTAGCAACAGCCACAAAAGCACCATGCGACAACAGTACTTTAAACCTGAGATATTAACGTCGCGTAATCCTCAATAATATATAACAGAACAGTGACTATTGGGGTTTGGAACAAGGAATAGCTTACCGTAATCACGAATAAGCAAGAGAACGGAATAGCAACAACTCCAGTTATAACTTCCAATGAACCCAATAGTGGCAAAGAGCTCTGGCGGTAATGCAACAGCTTGATGTCGCTTGCAACAACAATTGAACTCAGCATGCAAGAGCCGAAACTCAACCTTACGTCACCAACACCTCATAACCTCTAATAGATTATAATAGAATATTGATTTTCAAGGGTTTCAGAACGAAAACGCTTACTGTAACTAAGGAAGAACGACTGAATCGAGCAGCAGTAGCTCTGGCTGGGGTCCTGATGGCCATAGCGTCATTCTTGGCGGCCACAAACACGGCGGCACAGTGGCGGCGACACTCCTTTTATCCCTTCAGGTCATGTATCTCTCTCTCACTCTTCGCAGTCCGTGACGATGAAGGATCTGACGGCGATGGAGGCACAAACGGCGATACAAAGCACGACGACGACGTGAGCTTCAACAACGGTGATGAGCCCAGCACAACGACGGTGACCCTCCAGCGGTGGTGACAGGACGCAAATGGCCTCCGTCTCTCACTCGCGAGCTCTCTCTTTCTCCCTCTCACTTCGACGACGACGGAAATGGCGGCAGTGACATCGGTATCGTCCTTCTTCTCCTCTCTTCTTCCCCTCCTAGCAGCTCCCTATCCCTCTCTTCTCACCATGCTGTTCTTTCTTTCTCGGGTATGGGACGTGGCGGTGGTAGAGAGATGATGAGGTGAGGGTAGTGTGAGTGTGGGGTATGTTAGGGTTAGAGTGTGAGTGTGGATAAATTTGGAAATTAGGGTTTCTTTTGGGAACAAATAATAAAATTAAAAGGTACAGAGAATAATTGAAAACCAAATATAGTTCTATATGATTACTTTTAAGAATACTACTTATTTTTACTTACAAAAATTATTTTCCAAATAAATACTTTAATTCAAAATTAGAGATAATCAAGTAGATTTTCTCTCTTTTCATAAAACAAAGTTAGATTATTATATATATTATTATGATAAAATATTTTACATAATTAAAACTATAGTTTTATTAATTTATAAATAATCAAAATTATAAATATTTTTTAATTTAATTAATTGATATTTTTAACTTAAAAACAAAGTTTAGTGAACAAAATATTATCGAGTTCGATATCCACCGATATGAGTAAATATCGGTACTTCTCGGTGAACGTAGCTTTGCTAATGCTTTACCGTATATCTTTTACTGTTATGTTGCTAATGTCATTTATATTAGTAACTCATATATATTATTACTTGTGTTTTAATATATTCAGCTTTCATAATTATCCGTTTAGGATATTTATAACTTGAATCGCTGACTCAGTAACCTTATAACACGACACCCAACCCTCTACGTGTCACAAGACCATTCAAGATATTCATTATCCCATTAATCATAACCATACATGCATGGCTCTTCATTCTTTGAAGAAAAAAGAAAGCAAAGACCCGAGGGAAAGAAAGAGAACTGTGATCCACTCCATAAAATTTCCAACTTCAATTTCTTGAGCTCCGTAACTCCGATCGAAAATCTAATTCGATAAAAGTGTTCAAATATTCCTCCTCTATACATTGGAATCACTTTTGTTCGATAGAAATTGAAGGTTACATAGGTCCCCTTCCTCTTGAGTTTGGCTAAATAGAGTTCTAGGAGGCACAGATGATTTCTAACGTTTTTTTCTTCAGCAGTTCAGTCAGAAAGCTTCTCCGGAGCTTCTGTTATTTTAATTTCATACGGAAGTAGGATTTGGTAGTTTTATAATAATTAAATATGAATTTGATAAGTGAATATTGGTTTGATTGATTATTAGTTGAGTTTTATTAAATTTATGTTGAAATTTTATTGAATTATTGTTGTTGTTTGTGAATTGTGGTTCGGCCATGAAGAACAGCCTAGATGGAGTTATTTTGATGATTTTAGGGCTGTTGTGAATGATAATTTGATTAAAATTGATGAGGTTTGATGGCTGAGAGATTAAATGCAAAGCGGCAAAAAATCAAAAATGGTAAAACTTAAAAACGGACTTAAAACTCAAGCTGAAAAGTTGAAGAATTTTGGAAATAGGGTTCAGTCTTTTGGTAAAGTTATAATCAGAAAAATAAAATTTATATTTGAGATTAAAATAGTAGTTTAATAAAAATTGAAGTTAGTTTTGTAATTATATACGTTTTGGGGTATTTTGGATAATAATTAAGAAGTTCAGGGGTAAAATGGGTATTTTAGTAAAGATGCAAGGTTATTTTGGAAATTATACTATATGTAAGAGTATTTTAATAAATTATAAAATATATTGAGGTAAAAATATAAATATTTTAAAAAGCTCAAAGATTCATAATAATTTATAAAAGTTTAATAATAAAGCTTAAAGTTATAAGTTTTGAGTAATAAAGAAAATCATTATTATTATTATTATTATTATTATTATTATTATTATTATTATTATTATTATTATTATTATTATTATTATTATTATCAAAGTATTTTTGAAATATATTATACATTAGTAATTTGTATTATAACAGAAGAAGAGTTAAACAGTAACCTACTTAAAAGCTGTAGAAAGACGAACCTAAGTTGAGAATGTTATGATTCACTTTTCATAAAACATTTAGGGAGAGATGAGAGAAGAGTGTGAAGATGATTTTTGGTATTAAAACAAGAAAAATAAAAGAAAAAAAAAGAAAAGATTAAAAGAATCTAAAGAACCTCTGCCACAGGAGAGCAGAGAGCAAGAATAAAAGAAACGAAAGAAAGAACGAAACAAAAAAGAGATAAGTAGAAGTATTGTTTGGCATTGAGAACGAGCTGAGATGATTGTGTACCTGCTGAAAAAAAGCAGAGATATGGTGGCGGGTCCATCGAGATTTGCTTTCAGAGATACATCGGCCAATCCAGGGGATGGTCGCATCTGTAAGACAGAGGTTGCTTACAGAGGTTATCGATACATACATTGTCCAGAGAGAGCCTCACCTGTAAGACTGAGGTTGCTTACAGATGTTATGTTTGCTTACATCGGCCTAAGAAAGTCGCACCTGTAAGACAGAGGTTGCTTACAAAGGTTATGGCACTGGAAACCAAACTCTGACAAAGGTTGCTGAGTTACGTCGGAAATGGGGTGAAACTGACAGATGAGCTCATTACTTGCACTAAGGATAGATATGCATCATACTTGTTTGTGCACATTTGTTTGTGAGTGTGTTTTCTGTAATTATGGGTGTGCTAAATTACTATTTGAATTCTGTGTTCTATAATTGCTGAATTGAATTGTCCCTTGTTGACTCTTATTGCTAACCAAGTATATATAAAATGAACTAAACTTCTAACCCCGATCCAACTAAGAATTCCCCAGTTCTTACCCCCTATTTCCACCCCTTTTAGCTATAGGTGCGAAGGTTTAGTGCGGAGCTACAGGAGCATAGAAGATTATTTTCACAAGTTGAGTTGTTAGAATTTATTTTTCCCTAGTCATTCATTATTTTGGTTTTTAGAGGGGTAGGACTTGTAATTGAGATTCTTTGAATAAGTCTATATATATAAAGCTATGTGAATACAAATATATATATACTTTGGTGATTAAGTGATTTAAAATAAAGTCTCATTTTGTTTTCTTAATTAAAAGTTTCAGTTCGTATTTGCGAAGGCTCAATATTAAATAAAGATAGTATAAAAGATTTAGAGATAAGTAACACCTGAGCTTTTGGTACGATCATGAGGTGCTAAAAGTTAGGGTATTACATTATGGTAGAGCAGTTCATTCCTGTTAGAGCCTTGAGAATGGACTGACTATGCTTCACTGCATACTTTGAGTGTCTGTTATGCAGTAGGACTTGTCCTAATGACAAGAGTTTGAGTTTCAGTTGCATGACTGTCTATTGATTAATGTTGTTAGGCAACCATTGCATTCTTCATGGTATTAGGTCTGACCAACTTAATACTGATAATTTTTGTATACGGAAACACTAATGGATTAACATAGACGAAATAAAAATAATAGGTTATGCAAATCACGAGGTTTGGGAACGTTAGAAGTTGTGTTCTAAGGGTAGGATTCGTTTTGACGTATACTCTTTATTCGTGCTATGCAACTTGGTGTCATCTTTTCTTTCACTGTTTATTCATTTATTTTTCATCTCTTCCATCCCTTGTTTTAATTCTTTTCGAAACCAGATTTGATTATCCATCTTTATCACTATTTGTATACTTCTTTATAAATCCTTTACCCTTCGATCTGATTTAGAATTTGTTTCGATGCAACGCATAATTCTCGATACCTTCCTTTGTTTTGTATTCCTTTGATTAATCTTGAGCTTGTTTATGCCATGAGCAATTTCTAGATGTGACAAGCAAATACGTTAGTTCTGTGGGATACAGTTATCATGAAGAATAGACTATTCTCTTCGTCGAAATGGCTTAAAGAAAATAGATTGCTTGCAGATGGATCCTTTTTGAACTTTTACCCTTGGCATTGCTTATATTCTTCTTTAAGCATCTTGTAACCTTTGATCTTGAGCTAGATTTGGAGCAATAATCAATCTTTAATTCTTCAAAAACATTGTCATTGACCTTGGTTATCTATATCTGTGAACCTGGTAATTCAACTTGAATTTGTTTCGACGTATTCTACTACCTTTTATTTTATTTTTTCTATCTAAGTTCTTTTCTCATATTTCTCCTTAGGGTACAACTTAAGTCTCTTCCTGGCGGATTTCATATTTTGTGCACTCATGTTTGATTTCAATTGTACTCATCTTTTCAAATCATTGTAACTATTATCCGTGATGTTTAACCTTTTTCTTTAGATTTTGGATTTCTTTGTTCAAACTTGAGCTTATTTGTTAAAATTACAAGTCTTTGGATTCTAAGTTTAATTTGCATTAAACCTGTCAAACAACTTCTGTACCACACTACACTTTTTCAATCATTTTCACACGATATTATTTTTCTCATGTTTGAAAATTGAACATGTCAAATCTTTCTATTTTTCATTAATATGTTTGAAAGGGAAGTTAGTATGAATCTTTTTCATCTTGTATCAATTTTCGAGGGCAAAAATTTTTGTAAGGTGGGTAGAATGTAACGATCCACAATTTCAAAAAAAAATATAAATATAAATAAGTTATAATTCATTGCAAAAATTGGAGTTCCTTATTTTAGAAATTATTTTATTATAAGTAATTAAATTAATTTTATAACTATTTGAGTTCAATTAAATTCACATTCTTATATATTATTATTATTATTATTATTATTATTATTATTATTATTATTATTATTATTATTATTATGATAAATATATTTTATATAATTAAAACTATAATTTTATTAATTTTTAAATAATCAAAATTATATATATATATATATATATATATATTTATTTATTTAAGTAATTGATATTTTTAATTAAAAAACAAAGTTTAGTAAATAATATTATTATCGAGTTCGATATCCACCGATATGAGTAAATATCGGTACTTCTCGGTGAATGTAGCTTTGCTAATGTTGCTAATATCATTTATATTAGTAACTCATATATATTATTACTTGTGTTTTAATATATCTAGCTTTCATAAGTATCCGTTTAGGATATTTATAACTTGAATCGCTGACTCAACAACTTATAAAGTGACACCCAACCCTCTACGTTGATAAACCCCAATTTTAGGGTTTGTTTTATGTAGAATTTGGAGGGTTCTATCAACATTCTATCACACTTATCCATGTAAAATGCATAGTGTTGTGTTTCCTTCCTAATTTTGCTTGATGGTTGAAAACATGCTTTTTAGGCCTTGATTATGCTATATTTTTATCTTCCTCTATTACCATTCGATGCCATGATCTGTTTGTTGAGTGATTTCAGAGTTTATAGGGGCTTGAATGGTCTAGAAGAGAGGAAGGAAGCATGCATAAGTGGAAGGAGCATGAAAAATGGAGCTTTGGAGCATTAGCACCGACGCGCACACGTGGGAGCTGGAATCTGGGATAGGCGCACAAACGTGGACGCATACGCGTGGCTGGGCAGAATTGTCATCGAGGATGCGTACGCGTTGATCGCAAAATCTCAGACGACGTGTACGCGTGACGCTCGGCACGTGACTTCTTTAGTGAAATCATGACTGGCAAATTCTGAAGAGCTCTAGGCCCAGTTTTGAGCTTAATTTTGGAGGGAAAAGACCTTAAAGACCAAGGATTGAAGGGGGATTCACACATTACACACATTTGAGATATTTTTGGTAGTTAGTTAGTTTTGGGAGTTCATGTTTCTAGAGAGAAAAACTCTAACTTCTCTCTAGGTTTTGGCTTTCTCAATTCCAATTTCACTTGGATCCTTTGGTTAGATATGAATTCAATTTCAATTCTACAGTGTTCTAGTTTTTAGATCTCACTCTTCTACTCTCAATTTAGTGTTCTTGTTACTCTAGCATTGTAGATCTTGGATTTGGATCTTGTTACTTTGATTTCAATTAATACATTGAGGAATTTCATGTTCATTGTTGTCAATTGCTTTATTGTTGTTGATTGCTTATGTTAGATAGCTTGAATTCGAATTGTCTTCTCAATTTCACAATGCCTTTCATTATTGCTCACCAAATATTTGAGAAAATGTCAATTATAGCTATGGAGTATATTTTCACTCTTGGCTTAGGGGTTGGAGAGTTGGAGACACTTGAATTGTCAAAGTCTTTTGTTGATTGATAATTGGAAATTGCTAATTGATTTGAATGACACTAACTCTAGTCTTTCCTTAGGATTTGACTAGGACTTGTGGACTCAAATTGATTATCTTCACTTGACTTTCCTTCATAGTTAGAGGTTAACTAAGTGGAGCAATAACCAATTCGTATCACAATTCTTGGAGGCAATGAGGATAGGAATTCTAATTCCCAACCCTAGCCAAGGCTTTTACATTGATTGATTGTCATTCACTTTTGTTTAGTTTAATTTCTTGTGTCCTTTAGCCTGTTTGTTCATTGCTTTTATGCAAGCTTGTTTACATTTCTCGTATTCAAACTCAAACACCAAGAGAACTCCTAACCAATGATGTGCATCTTAGGGCAACTCCTAGGGAGAACGACTCGGGACTAATACTCTTAGTTATTGATTTTGAATTGTGGATACACATTTTCTATGTTTGATGCGTTATAGCTTGTTGGTTTAGACTATACTCACAATGGAAATTTATTAGTAAAACTCTATACCAACAAAATATAGTTCATCAAAATGGCACCGTTGTCAGGGTGTTACATATATGTGTGAAAGAACTGATGCTTAACAGTTTAGAAGTCAAAATAAATCATCGTTGCAAGTATAGTTTCTAAACCGAGCAATCATCCTTTCTTACAAACGTTTTGGTTGTCACAAGTAACAATCCCCTTAAAAATTGATAACCGAAGTATTCAAACCTCGGGTCGTCTTCTCAAAGAACTGCAGGGAGGTGTTCTTTTTAATGGTTATGAGTCTTGTAGATTAGGGGTTTTGAAAGTAAGGAGCAAGTAATTTAAATGACAAGTAAAATAAATAAATAACTATAAAATAAACTCTTGGCAAGGTATGAAAATTCGGAAGTCTTATCCTAGTTACTCTTATGAGAATTGAGTTTTAATCCCACTTAGTTAACCTTTACGAAAGCAAGGGAAAATCAAGTGAACTAATTAGTTAGATCCCCAAGTCCTAGCCGACTCCTAAGGAAAGACTAGAGTTAGTGGGATTCCATTCAATTAGCAGACATAATCAATCACGATAAGTTTGATAACTCAAGAGCCTCCAGTTAATCAATTAAAGCCAAGAATATAAAAAGCTAAATGAGAATCATAAATCTGAAATACCTCAATTTATATCAAATAAAGAAAATCCTAACATGAATGGTTCATAAGCCAATTTGGCAACATAAGTAATTAAATAAAAGCATTAAAGTATCTGAAAGTAAAGGAGAAACATAAAGTAAAAGGAATATTGAACCTGAGGGGAAGTTGAAATAATAAAGTTGAAATAATAAGGAATCCTAATCCTAAAACCTAAGAGAGAGGAGAGAACCTCTCTGTAACGACCCAACTTCCAATACGTCATGATCGCACCGAAAGTAAGGCGTTACCAACCTGCTTTCCTTTATTAACTATTTACTATTGAGCCTTTAGTTCGATATCGCGTTTTAGTTTCATAGAAAATTCCAGAAAATTTTGTTTTTGTTTATCAAAATCATATAGCAAACATTTCAAAATAATAATAATCACATAATTATTAATAATAATATCTGACATACAAAAGATTTCAAATAAAACTCAGATACAAATCCTATCCCTCTGTATAAAATAAAAATGCTAAACAATAAGAGCGAGGGAACTCTATGAAAGCAACTCAAATCAGAAACTTAACTCATAAATAAGGTCTAACAATTGCCCGCAGCTTCAAATGGAGTCTTCGAACCTGTGTCACTGAAAGGGTGGAAGATTTTGGGGTGAGAACAAACCACACGTTCTCAGTAGGGAATGGGAATGCCGTAAAAGTAATGATTTACATGCAAATAATTAACTCAAGTTTCCAATGTAGTTTTCTTTATCAAACTTTTTCAAAAATTTCTTAAGACTTACTTGAAACCGTTTAAATCCCTTTCTTTAAATCATATTACTTACATAAAGTCTCAACCGCATTAGCAATTCATCAGCTACAAATAGCATTCCTCAATCATCACAGTAACTAAGTAAATCAGCAACATAAATGATATACCCAAACCTCATTTCACAAATACCATTCCTCAATACTTTACTAAGTTCACAGCATCAACAAAAATATCTAATCAAACACACAAGCAAGTCACTAAGACAAGCAGCACAATCACAAAGAAACAAAACAAGCAACACAAATTACAAAGAAATAAAACAAGCAAACACAATCAAATGCAGATGCGCAAATAAGGATGATGCATGTCTAGCCCTAGTGCAGGTAATGAGCTCATTTGTCGGTTTCTACCCGCTCCCGACGTAACCCGAAGCAGCTAAAACGGGTATGGCTTTCTAGTTGGCTATACCTCTGTGTACAGGAAATAACCCCTCTGCCACCATAGGGTCCACTACACGCAGGAAATAACACATATACCATTGCAAGGATGTATGCCGACACACCTTCTGTATACAGGAAATAACCCCTCTGCCACTACAGAAATGGAACAGGTGGTCACGGTACTTCTGTAGCAGGAAATAACCCCTCTGCCTTACAGAAATAAAATATGGATCTGTACCGTAGGAAAGCGTTCTCAGTGATCACACCATTATCTATCTGACTGCCTCACTGCAGCAAATAATCATACAAGTATATCTGGAGTTGCCTTAACGCAACAAATGAATAAACACATCTCTTGGGTTGCCTCAAGCAACAAATGACCTTTCAACAGGTCCTCTGTTTTGTATTCTCTTTTATAATCATAAATATGCAAGCGGGACAAAACCCACGTCCTTGCCAACAATTTCATAAACTGAATATCTTTCCTCAAAAGAATCAGGGAAATTATCATCATAAGTTATCATTCTCGTTGTTCAACTCCAGTTACATATTCTTATACAATATCTCTCTCTTTGCTAGTCAAATTCAAATATTATAAATTCATCAAACTCCTAAAAAGTAATCCTTTATTTCAAGCTTAAAACATAATTCTTTTCATATTGAATTAATCTCAAACCATAGTTTCTTTCTTAAATAATTTAATTTTGAAACATAAACCTTTCTTTAGTAAATCGAAATTAAAATAGAATAATTCTTTTCTTCACTGAATAAAGCTTAAATAATATCATTTTCCAAATCTAAATCTTCTAAAATAACCTCTCAAATAAAACTTCAGATTTTACAAAATTTCGGCAGCACCTCCCCTAAAACTCGGACTTAGCCACCCTTACGGGTTCCCTCTTTCTCAACAATTTAACAATCCTTTCTCAACAATTATCAAATACAAGATTCTCAAGCAATCAGAAAATCCACAATTCGCAATTCTCACATAATCCAACAATCCAATTTTTATCTTATCATTTCGTAACTAAATTCATAAGTCATAGAACCCTTTCAAATTAAACTCAATCAATTCTCCATCCATTTATCAGCAACTCCCATAACAGATTCTCAATAATTATCTCGTCATAATTTAGTTTAAGAACTAACATCCTTCCATCAATTAAAATCAGAATTTTCATAAACCATTCTTTAAAAGTAAATCAGTCTAGCTTCAAAGATTCATAACTAATATTCCAAACACCAACTTTTCATATTCCTAGTTATTTTTATAGTTCTTTAGTTATTAGCAAAGTTACCATTTTATTCTAAAGATCACACTTTAGGAAAATATTTCAGTAATCAACCTTCAATCCTTTAACCGTTCTCAAAATCAATTCTGGTTAATCTTAAATCAACAATAACAACCAACTTGACATAATCAAATAAAATCCGAATTTCCAAGAGATCTGTTTGTCAAATAAACTTTAACTCGTTCTACAATTTTTATTTTCAATCTTGGTTCATTCGAACTGAATTCAATACCCCACACAAAATTATCCAATCAAATTAGCATATCTAGTAAATAACATTTTCCAAACCAGCTTGCAACAATGTCCATCATCTTCAAATAAATCTTAAGTCAACAACCAAATTAAGAAATCAATGTAACCCGAAATTTAGGTAATAAGCATGGCCTCAAACCAAAATCAACCTCATCAATTAATCACTTACAACAATGAAACCAGCCACAATCACAGCCAAGTCAGAATCAATAACTCATGACATAGAAAATTAGTCTAACCATTAATAAATTATTTATATACTCTTAAAGGTTACTATATTATTTCAGAAAATCACAGGTTCTCAAAATAGTTTAATCCCTTAGTTCCAATCCTTCAATAACCACCAAAACCAATCTCAACTAGTCACAAGTAAACTTCACAGCCATTCCCATACATCAAATATCCAATTCAACATCAAACAAGTCAATAATTCACTCAAAATCAGAATCTCAACCAATTCATCGCAGAATCAATAATTCAGTCACATTTCACAACCGCATCTAATTTCAATTATAATTCAAAGTAACCACAACCACATTTCAACCAATTTAGCAATATCACATGAAATCAGAATTGTCAACAAATCCATTAAAATCAGAAAACCAATATCAGTCATAGCATTAACCAATCATAATTCAAACTCGACTCATCAATCATCAACATGTTAGTTTTTCTCAATAAGTAACTCAGCATATTTTCAATTTAGTAAGTAACACAAGCTTAATCACCATTCACTACCATATTTAATTCAAATCATAACTCAGAAAAATTGCAATAGCTAACCATTCTCAAACACATTTCAAGTCATTCATGTAAATTAAGAAGTCCTTAATTATTATTAACCATTTGCACTTATCTAATTAACTTTTTAGGCATTCTAAATTAAAAATGTTAAATCCCCTACCTCAAAGTCGAAACTCGCGAAAATCACTAAACTCAGCAGCTCCATTGGCAGTTCTAACATCCGTTCTGCTCTCTTAGCAGCTACCATGATGATTCTGGGCAGCTCCAGTGATGGTGAAAGGTCTCAGCTTCAGCCAAACAACAACAGTAACAATTCAGAGTAAAGCCAGAGCAACATCAACTCTAGCAGCGGCAGTGGCGACTAGGGAGGCTTCAGCGACAATGACCAACTTCAACGGAGTTCCAACAGCGGCATCAACCAAACAACAGCTCTGATGGCGGGAGAGGCTCCGGCAACTCACGGAAATCACAAGCAGAGGCTGAGCAAAGCAAGAACAGCAGCAGCAATCTTGAACCCAACAAACAGAAACAACAAGCCAACAGTAGCTCGGGTGGTGGTTGTGACAGTGGCGGCAGCATCAACAGCGGGATGGGAAGCAACAGCGATGACTGGGTGCACAACAGTGACGAGAACTCCTCTTCCTCGCGTTCTACTCGACGGCGGCTCCAAGGCAGACCAGCAGTGACGGCGACGACAAGAATGAACGGCGACGAAGGCGGCTGGCTCTAGCGACGGTGACAGGTCATGATGAGGACGACGATGACGACGGCACGGCGGCTTTCCTTGGCGGCAAGCTCGCAGCAGACGCGACACCACCCTCCTCTGTTTCTCTCTTCCTTCTCGGCATGGGTGGATGGCACGACGGCGAGCAAGACGCGGCTGGGTGTGACGGAGTGCGGTGGCGGTGCTGCTCCTCCCTCTTCTTCGCTGGCGCTCTCTCTTCCTGTCTTCTCCATATGTGTGTGTGCGTGTGTATAGTGAGGAAATGAGTGTGAGTTCGTTGGTGAGGGTAACGGCGCTGACTTGGGGATTAAGGGTGAGTGTGTTAGCTGAAGAGGGTGAAGGAGGGGTGGGGTGCGGCTGAGGCAAAGGGAAGCTAGGGTTAGGGTTCCTCAATTTGGGAATTAGGGTTTCTGATTCAATTTGGGAATTAGGGTTAGAAATTAGGGATTTTATAAAGTAATATAGATAGATATGAATAGATATTTTGATAAAATTGAAAGATGGAGTAATTTTAGAATCAAATATACTCTATTAAAAATATTTAGGAACATTATTTATCAACATATTGCTAAGTTAAATTAATTATTTCTAGTTTAAATTATAAAATAAGCATATTAATCATATAATTATAAAATATAGTTCAAACTCAATATTAATCATTCAAATTAAATGATATAACATCTCATTATTTTTCTATCACAAGACTTTAATTTCAATTTATAAAATAACCAATTATAATAAAAATTGTGTATAAACATTAACTAGCTTAAACATAAAGTATTTATAAAAATTAATCTAATAATTTCTAGTAAATTAATTCCTAAGAGTTCAAATTAATAACATAATTCATTCAAAATAGAATTTTATTTAAATTAAATTATACAATTCTTCTTATTTTTCAATTACCAAAATTATAATTTCAATTATACCAAAGATCCAATAAAGATTATATAAAAATTCTAATTAGTTTAAACTCTAATTATCATGAAACTCTATTTAATTACCTCTAGCTAAATAATTTTCTTAAAACATAATTGTCAACAAATATAATAAATTACAAATAACTAATCATTTGATTTTCAAAAACCAGGGTTGTTACACTCTCCCTCTAAAAACTACATCTAAATTATGAAAAGTGAATAATGGAAGACCTCCTCCTGAATGGATGCATTCCCCCACTTTATAACCTCTAATATGTGCTTTCTGGACTTAGATCTGGGCCAAAAAGGGTTTTAGAAATCGCTGGGAGCATTTTCTGCAGTTGCTGCACGTGGCGTCTGTCACGCGTCCGCGTGGGTCACGCGGTCGCGTCATCTGGGAGTTTTCCTTGTCACGCGTTCGCTTTGGTCGCGCGTACACGTCATTTGCGTTCTGCTCAAGGCATGCTCCCCGTCAGTCATGCGTTCACGTCAATGCCTTTTCGCGCTAGGCATGCAGCCGCGTCGTCCATGCGTTCGCGTCGCTACCAGTTTCTTCAAAAACTCCATTTTGTGCTTTCCTTCCATTTTTGTATGTTTCCTTTCCATCTTTTAAATCTTTCCTGCCTTAGGAGATCTGAAAATACTTAACACACAAATCACGGCATCGAATGGTAATAAAAGGTAATTAAAATAAATATTTTTAAAGCATAGGAAACATGTTTTTCACATATATCACATAATAAGGAAGAGAAAGTAAAACCATGCAATTTCACATGAATAAGTGGGTGAAGGATTGAATAAATCACTTAAATTGAGCACAAAATATATCATAAAATATGGGTTTATCAGTGTGCCATGTTGTTGATTAGTGTAAATATGTGGATATATGAATACTTGCATTTTTCCTTGATTGTTTTCTAGTTCAATTGTTAGTTAGGATTAATCTTTGTTTAGTACATCTTGTTGTCATGAGCTCTATGCTTTTTTCATTGAATGACGCGTTCACTACCAGATCCAAGCTTAGCTACTTTTGATCCCGAAATTGAGAGAACTTTACTCCATCTTAGGCAAGCTCGGAGACGGTTAGCCTTTGGAGGTGGTGAAAGGGTTCCTACCAATTTACCAACCTTATCCGAGGTTGAATCGGAAACGTTATTTGAGGAAGAAATGATCTACTCTTCCATTGATACTACTAATACGTCTTCTATTGATCTAGGTACCGAACCTATGGCCGCTCCAAGGAGAGTCACTCTTAAGAAAGCCGGTGCTCCAGACTTTGTTCTTCAACCTCTTCAAGTGCATCATCTGGAGTTAAATGCTAATTTTGAACTCAAAACCGCCTTGATTCATCTTCTACCCAAGTTTCATGGACTCTCTGCCCAAGATCCTATTAGACACCTTAGAGATTTTCAAGGTGTATGATCCACAACTACGCAGGAGGGTTCCGATGAAATCGCTATTTGGTTGTTTGCCTTCCCATTCTCTCTAGAGGGAAGAGCCAAAGAGTGGTTCTACACTTTGCCCGATGAGATTGTTAGTGATTAGAATTTTCTTAGAAGGGAGTTCCTAGATAAATTCTTTCCTCCAGAGGTGACAGATAGATTGAGAAAATAAATTTCATGCATTGTCCAAGGTGAAATGGAAACTCTATACGAGTATTGGGAACGGTTTCAGAGACTTCTTAACTCATGCCCGCACCATATGATTGACACTCTAGTGTTGATTAGCTATTTTTGCCAAGGAATGAAACCACAAGACAAGATCCTTTTGGATGCCTCAAGTAATGGTTCCTTGAGAAAGTATAGAACGGCAGAGGAAGCATAGCAATTGATCACCAATTTGGCCGAGTCCACCCAACATGCTAGACAAAGGAACAATCATCCGAGAGCTATAAATGAAATTTCTACTAGTGGTGAGACCGTTGCCCTTACCCAGACCTTGGGAGAGATGACAAATATCCTCAAGCAACTCCAACTCAATTAACAATAACCTCCACCTCCTCAACAACAAAGTCAATAGTTGGTCCCCCAAAGAGTGTGCAGAATTTGCTCTTGTTACACCCATTACACCAATGAATGATCAAACTTCCAAGAGGATAATACCTTGGCGGCTACTAATGCCTACTACAATCGTCCAAACCAAGGTTATCACCAACAAGGAGGCAACTATAATCAAGGGGCTAACTATAGTCAAGGTTGGCAAGATAATTTCAACCAAGGATGGAGGGACAACTATAATCAAGGAGGAAGGGACAACGGTGGGAATCAAAGATGGAACAACAACAACCAACAAAACTGATACCAACAAAATCCTCCATATCAAAACCAAAATCAAGGAAGAGCCTACCAAACCTACCAACCACCTCATCAAAGGCAAGCACCCCAACTCAACCAACCACAAGTGCCCCAAATCACTTACTCTTCTTCCCCCTCCAACCAAGATGAGATCCGTTCTCTCATTCAAGGACAAAAAGAGTTTTAAGCCTCAATTAACTCTAGCATCAATGGTCTTACATCTACCATCCAAACCCTTATTTCTCGTATGGAATCAACCTCTACCTCCAATGTTCAACCCTCAAGCTCTAGTGCACTACCTTCTCAACCTTTACCCAACTCCAAGGGTGGCATCAATGCCATCACCTTGAGGTCTAGCACCAAATTGCAAGAGAGGAGTCATGAAGAGCCAAGTCCAATAGAGGTCACTCAAGATGAGGATGTGGTTGAGGTAGAAGAAGTCGAAGAGGAGGATGAAGCCCAAGAGGTAGTTGAAGAAGTGATTGCTCAACCAAGGGGTGGAATTCCGAAGGATGGAAATGTCTTACAAGAAGCTACTCTAATTCCATTTCCCACATTGGCAAGGAAGACTAAGAAGCAAGTTGAGTTGGATCCCAAAATGGTAGAGATATTCAAGAAAGTTGAGGTAATCATTCCTCTCTTTGATGCTATCCGCCAAGTACCTAAATATGCCAAGTTTCTAAAGGACCTATAAATGAACAAGGAGAAGCTTAATGATTTAGAAACTATTCCATTGGAAAGTTCAATCTCCGCTTTAATGGACGATGTACCAGAGAAGTATGGTGACCCCGGTCCTTGCCTAGTAACTTGCACCATTGATGGAGTACAATTTGTCGATTGTATGTGTGATCTTGGCGCGTGTGTGAGTATTATGCCTTTGTCCGTTTATGAGGTCTTGAAGCTTCTACCATTAAAATGGTTGGCCGCCCAGTTTGTTTCGGTGGATAAAAGCATAATTTCGGTAGTTGGTATTACGGAGGATGTTCTAGTGAGTATAAAGGGTTTGTCTTCCTGATTGATTTTCATATTCTTAAGATGCCCCCTAGTGATTCCGGGAGGACCTCATCTATCCTGCTTGGGAGGCCATTCTTGAAGACCTCCCGGTTCAAATTAGATGCGTTTTCGGGTACCTACTCGTTTGAGATTGATGGAAGAGAAGTGAGCTTTAATCTTGATGAAGCCATGAGACATCCATCAGAGGATCACTCTATTTTTCGGTGTGATTTGATTGATAATGTTGTGCCCAAAGTCCACCAAGATGATTTTGATGGAAAGAGTATGATTCAAGACCCAAGTGTAGGGAGTTCCCATGTATGTTAAGAATATGCCGTATCACCTCCAATGTCACCGGATGACAAAGTGCCGAGTCATAAACAAAAGGTAGATTTGAAACCACTCCCATCCCACCTAAAATATGCCTTCCTTGAAGATGATCAAAAGCTCCCGGTAATTGTTGCAAAGGAGCTCTCCTCCCATCAAGAGGAGAAGTTGCTTAATGTCTTGAGGAGGAACAAGAAGGACATTGAGTGGAGCTTGGCGGACTTAGTTGGCATTAGCCCCCAAGTGTGCGAACACCGAATTTTCCTAGAAGAAGGAGCCAAATCCGTTAGACAACCTCAAAGGCGTCTAAATCCTACCATTTTAGAGGTTGTGAAGAAGGAGGGGTCACCCGGTTATTAGAAGCGGACATTATTTATCCGATTTCGGATAGCGAGTGGGTGAGCCCTGTCCAAGTGGTTCTAAAGAAATTTGGTGTTACTACAATCAAGAATGAGAAGGGGGAGCTTATAGCCACAAGGGTCCAAAAATCATGGAGGGTGTGTATTGACTATCGGCGATTGAACTTAGCCACTAGGAAGGATCACTTTCCATTACCATTCATCGATCAAATGCTTGATTGCCTATGCGGTAAATCTGATTACTGTTTCTTAGATGGCTATTCTGGTTATTTTCAAATCCACATTGCTCCGGAAGATCAAGAGAAAACCACCTTCACATGCCCTTTCGAAATGTATGTGTATAAAAGAATGCCATTTGGCTTGTGCAATGCACCGACTACGTTTCAAAGGTGTATGACGAGTATATTTGCGGATCTTTTGGAGCATTGCATGGAGGTGTTTATGGACAATTTTAGTGTCTATGGGGATTCCTTTGATCTTTGCCTAGACAATCTTGCAAAAGTATTAGAAAGGTGTACTAAATCAAACCTTGTATTAAATTTTGAGAAATGCCACTTTATGGTGAGACAAGGTATTGTTTTAGGGCACATTGTCTCTAATGATGGGATCTCTGTTGATCCGGTAAAGGTCAATGTTATTTCAGTTTGCCTTACCCCTCTTCTGTGAGGGAAGTCCGTGTGTTTCTTGGCCATGCAGGTTTTTACCGGCGATTCATTAAGGACTTTAGTAAGGTGGCACTACCTCTCTCTCGATTGCTGCAAAAGGATGTGGAATTCGATTTGAGTGAAGAGTGCATGGAGGCCTTTAACAAGCTCAAGATTGCTTTGACCCAAGCTCCCATAGTGAGAGGACCGGACTGGACTAGACCATTCAAAATCATGTGTGACGCCTCAAACTATGCGGTAGGAGCGGCGCTAGCGCGAGGGTAAAAATCCTGATGTCATTGCCTATGCCTCTAAGACTTTAGATGGAGCGCAGTCCAATTATACTACTATCGAGAAGGAATTGTTAGCTATTGTCTTTACCTTGGATAAATTCCAGGCTTATCTACTTGGCTCTAAGGTTGTAGTATATTCGGATCATGCGGCATTGAAGCATTTGTTGGCCAAAAAGGAATCGAAACCAAGGTTAATCCGATGGGTGTTGCTATTGCAAGAATTTGATCTTGAAATCAAAGATAGGAGTGGTTCGCAAAACCTAGTGGCAGACCACTTGAGTCGCCTTGAGCATACAAAGGGCGATTCCACTCCTATCAATGATACATTCCCTCTTGAGGGCTTGCTAGCAATATCCGAGGTGATCCCTTGGTATGCACATATTGCCAATTACTTGGTTGCTCGCACCTTTCCTCCTAATTTGTCTCAACATCAAAAGGATAAGCTCAAAAGCGAATCCAAATATTATGTATGGGATGACCCATACTTGTGGAGGTATGGTGCCGATCAAGTAATTAGACGGTGTATTCCCCAATCCGAATTTTAGCTCATCTTGGAGGCTTGCCACTCTTCCGAGGGTGGTGGCCATTTTGGACCTCAAAAGATGGCTAGAAAGGTCTTGGATTGCGGATTTTGGTGGCCTACACTTTTCAAAGATGCATCTCTCTTTTGTAGCTCTTGTCCATAATGCCTTAGGTTTGGAAATATCTCTAAGAAGAATGAGATACCCCAACAAACAATGTTGTTTTGTGAAATTTTTTATATTTGGGGTATTGACTTCATGGGGCCTTTTCCAAATTCTAATGGTTTCATGTATATTCTGCTAGCTGTTGACTACGTTTCCAAGTGGGTGAAGGCGATTTCTATCCGAACCGATGATGCTAATGTGGTTCTTTCTTTTGTTCGGAATAACATTATTTGCCGCTTTGGATCACCACGAGCAATCGTGAGTGATCAAGGCTCACATTTTTGCAACAAAAGAATGACAGGGTTGATGAAAAAGTATGGTATCATTCACAAAGTGGCCATGGCATACCACCCCCAAATGAATGGCCAAGCTGAAGTCTCCAATCGGGAAATCAAGCGCATACTGGAAAAGATTGTAAAGCCTCATAGGAGGGATTGGAGTTCCAAGCTCGGCGATGCGCTTTGGGCCTACTGGACGGCTTACAAGACGCCGATTGGTATGAGCCCGTTTCGGTTGGTCTATGGGAAGGCTTGCCATCTTATGGAGATAGAGCATAAAGCATATTAGGCCGTAAAAGAATGCAACACAGGATTTGGGGTTGGAGTCGAAAGGAAGTTACAGTTCGTGGAGCTTGAGTGCCTTAGATTGGAAGCCTATGAGAATTCAAGGCTTTACAAAGAGAGAATGAAGGCGGTGCATGATAGAAATATCAAAAGGAGAGAGTTTAGGGCTGGGGAGCTAGTCCTCCTCTATAATTCTAGATTGAGATTGATGCCAGGAAAGTTAAGATCAAGGTGGGAAGGTCCTTATAGAGTAGAGAAAGCTGAGCCATATGGGGTCTACCACCTGCGCCACCCTTCAAGCCCCAATATCTTCAAGGTTAATGGTCATCGTCTTAAGCTTTACCATGGAGAGAAGATGAAAAGCAACAAAGAGGTTGAGGTATTCCTTCTTGAGGATGCACCCAAAGGCGAAGAGATTTGAGCTCATGACCGTCCAACTTAAGGACACTAAAGAAAAGTGCTAGGTGGAAGACACCCCATCATGGTATGATCTTCCTTTATACATAATCTTTTGCATATAGCTCTTTTGAATCTTTGTGACTTTTGTGATTGCTTGATTTGTGAGTTTGCTTATAGTAGGGTTGATTTTGCTTGATTTTTCTTAACTTGCTCATGAGGAGTTCATTGATAGTGGTTTGATTGATTTGCAATGTTTGAAGAAATGCTTGATCTTGAGTGTTACATCAAGTTTTGGGTATTTGTGAACCTTTTGGCATGCATTACCACCAATTTGTGCTATAATTGATCCTCCTCATGTGTTAAAAAAAAGGGGGCATCCACGCGTAAGTGTGCTGCACGCGTATGCGTCGACGCGGTTTCACAACTCTTGGTACTAAAACCAGAGAGTTGTGCCCATTTTGTGCCTGCGGCACAACTGCAAATCACGCATAAGCATGGGCGACGCGCACGCGTCAGTTGTGAATTCTGGACTCTGATACAAAAACCAGAGAGTTATGCCCACTTTATGCCAAATTTGTGCCAGGCGACCCACACGTAAGCGTGGGCGACGCGTACGCGTCGGTCGCCAATCTTGCAATCCACGCATATGCATGATAGACACGTGCACGTCGCTTGCACCGCACCCCATTCCTGGTACAAAAACCAGAGAGTTGGGACTACTTTGTGCCAACTTTGTGCCCAAGGGACTACTCTGTCCACGCGTGCACGTCCCCTGACGCGTACGCATCCCTTCTCCTTCCTGCGACCCACGCGTATGCGTGGGGGACGCTTACGCGTCACCTTCCTTCTACGTCCATCCACACATACGCGTGGAGCACGCGCACGCGTCGTACCCCTGACGCACCTGAAGTGCAGCGCGCCTCACTTTGAATCATTTCTTCATCTTCTTCTTCCATTACTTCCTCCCTTCTTCTCCCACCTTCCACCACTTTATCGCCGTGACCACCATCGCCACCGGCGACCACCACCTCCGGCAGTCCCACACTTTCTCTCTCCTCTCTTTCCTTTCCATCTCCTCTCATATTTTCCACCTACACTCCAACTTACTTTCTTCTTCTTCTCAAGGTTTACTCTTACTCCTTCTCCTTCTTTTTGTCTCTTATTCTGAATTCTCTTTTGCTCTTCTTAGTTGCATTTAGTTTCTCTTCTTCTTTTCCTCTTAGTTGCAATTTTTATTGATTGGTTCTTGCTTGTTTGCTTTCTTTCTTTTCATATTTTTCATGGGTGTTGAACTTTGAGTTTCATCTTGATTTGATGGATCATTTTGGTATTTCTTGACTCCTTTGTGAATATGTGATGTTGTTTTGTTGTTTGGTATTCTATTTGGGGTATTATGTGATTGAATTCTTCCTACTTGCTCATTATTTAAATATTGCACACCAAGTGTTTGTTGAAATGTACCTATACCATTTTAGTTCAATTTCGACTTTGTGCTCCCAATTTGGTGCTTTTTCGTCATTCACTTGCTCTTCTCTAAGTGCATTGAGCCTACTATGCTTCATGTTTACTTCTCTTATGCTTATTACCCATGACTTACTCCTTCATTATTATTGATGCTTGCGTTTACCCTTCTCATGCCTTATACTTGCATGCTTCTCATACTCTTGCATCTCATGCTAGTGATTTGCCACATGATTATATTGTTGTCTTATCACATTTTGCAGCTGTTATGTCCTTAAGACGCACTATTCCGTTTGGGCTTTACTTTTCACTTGCATGTTATTTTTCGAGTGATGACTTTTTGGGTTTAATGTTTCCTCTTTTTCTTCCTTTTTCAGGATAGCCACCCGAAAAGGCAAAGAGAAGGCGTCGAAGAAACCGGCCACAAAAAGGCACAAAAATCAACCTCCAAGGTGCAACCTACGCATGGAGCTAAGCCCCTTTCTAGGAAAGCGAAGAAAGTTGTTCATATTGATGAACGAGAGAAGGATAATCTAGCAAGGGATCCCACAAGGTTTCCCAACCGCTTCTGTGAGCTCATGTTCCCTGCCATGGTTGAGAAGAACTATCGTTTCGAGCATCTACTCGTCCCTCCGGACCACATTGCTCCGTATGTGATGCCCCACATTAAGTGGCGGCAATGGGAATTTCTAATGCGGAGACCACAGGAGGCCAACCTTTCTTGGGTGGTGGAGTTCTACTCCAATTACCACTCCCCTTCTCTTCAGTCAGTTTAAGTGCACCGAAAGCAAGTCCCGGTTTCAGAAGAGGCTATTCAGCCAATGCTTAATGTTTTACCGGTACCGGAGGGAATAGATGGTTACCAAGAGGTCCTACAGTAGCAGGATGAATTTTAGTTTGATTGGGACTCGATTCTTTCGGTTATTGCCCAACCAGAGACATTTTGGACCCAAGGGAGACTCAGGATGCAGCCCAAGTGCGTTGACGCATGCTTCCTTACTGTGGAAGCTCGAGCATGAGCCCAGATCTTATCTCACTATGTGCTTCCAAGCACCCATAAGTCACCCATCACGGCGGATCTAGCTCTCCTTGTTTGGTGCATACTCACGGAGAAGCCAGTCAACATCCCTCTCCTCATCCGACAAGCGATGGGTCGAGTCCATGCCAAGGGTAATCTACCATTTCCCGCTTTGGTATCAGCTTTGGTTGCTGCTGCCGGTGTCCCTTGCGAGGCTAAGGACATGAAGGCTACAATTCTGGCAATGGCGATATCGTCCTGAGTGGGAAATATCTTCAGCCTCCCATGGACACCACAAGCCTTGACATAGCTCCCCCTTCCACCATTCCTACCACTTCATCCGCACCACCAAAGTCAACCCATCAATTGCTTGTAGAGCTCCATGAGAAGATAGATCGGTATGAGCGGCGAAACAAACGCCGATTTGCTTATATGAAGAAGCTTTGGGGTTGTGTCAACCCGCCTATGGAAGAGCCGGACATTTCCACATCCGATTCGGAGCACAGTAAAGCAAGAACTCAAGGCACGGATGGTGGAGGTGGCGATCTCGATCCCGCTTTGCGTATCACCCAAGGCACGGAGGACCGTGCAAACTTCTAAGTGTGGGGAGGTCGGTTACCGACTTCCGTATGTATCCTTTTCTTTTCAACATCCATGATTTTAATTTTTCTTTCGTTAGTTAGAATAGATTGCATGGTTACTTTTTGTATTTGAACACTTTTTGCATGATAGGACTACTTGGTTAGGGTGATGACTTATCTTCCAAGAAACTGTTTTTAGGGCACCCTACCAATTTGAAAAAAAATGTGTTAATCTTGCTTGAAGAATTTATTTTGGAACATGGTTTTTGAGCTAAGAACACAAGCATGTGAGACTTGAGCCTAATTGTGTGGTTACATCTTATAACCACTTATTTTCGTTCTTGTGTGCATTGTTCTTTTTCTATGATTGTAATCTTTGATTTGTTCGATTCTTTATTCCATTATTCCATGTAGACATGCATTTATATGATTGAGGCCATCATTTCATTTAGCTCACGTACCCAAATAGCCTACCTTTCATCAACCATTGTTAGCCAATTTTGAGCCTATTTTTAACCCCTTTGTTCTTAATTTTAGCACATTACAAGCCTTTAAGAGAAAAATAATAATTGTCCTTACTTGGATCTTTGATTAGCTTAGGTTAGTGAGTGTGTGTCATTCAAGTGTAGGGAAACTTGGGACATTGGTTGAGGTAAAAGGGTGTTTATAATTTTCATTGAAGATCTTGGGAATTGGGTACATATTCATGCATTAAAAATGAAGCCATGTTCATTTATGCTCTTGTATATGTTTGTAGTTCAAAAAGAAAGAAAAGAAGAAAAAAATATATACAAAAAAAAGGGAAAAAAAAGAGAGAAGAAAAAGAAAAAGAAAGAAATAAAAAGGAGACAAAATACCCCAAAGTAAGGTTCAATAATAATCAATGCATATGGGAGTAATGAAGAAAAGAAAATGCATGAATATGTGTAGAAGAAAAGAATGGGTAGTTAGGCCTATATTAGATTTCCATAGGTTATTATATAGGTTAGGTGGGAAGCTTATGTTAATCAAAGATTCAAATCTTGAGCTCACTTAGCTATATATAACCTTACCTAGACCCTAGCCCCATTACAACCTATGAAAAGACCTCAAGATAGGTGTGTGCATGCATTGGATAATTGTTGATTGTTAGATGACAAACAAATCAGGAAAAGTATGATTAGAGGAGGATTGAGTTGTCAACCCTAAACACTAGAAAAGATAGAGTACAAATACTTCCGGTGAGGGTTTGATGCTCAATTCCTTGTTCCCGGCTTTCACGAGCTTTCTTCATGCAAGTTATGCACACTCCGCTTTGATGCTTTGAATTGGTAGAGTCATGAATTGTTTTGTCATTTTGGCCCTATGTGCTCATATATATTCTTGGAAGTTGATTTACCTTTGTCTAAATAGATAGATACGTTTGCATTAGTTGCATCCATACAGGAAATTTGCATTTAATAAATTCCCATTCTCCTATGATTCTTTAGTCTTTCAATCCCTTTTAGCATGAAGACATGCTTGGTTTAAGTGTAGGGAGATTTGATGAACCCCAATTTTAGGGTTTGTTATATGTAGAATTTGGAGGGTTCTATCAACATTCTATCACACTTATCCATGTAAAATGCATAGTTTTGTGTTTCCTTCCTAATTTTGCTTGATGGTTGAAAACATGCTTTTTAGGCCTTGATTATGCTATATTTTTATCTTCCTCTATTACCATTCGATGCTGTGATCTGTTTGTTGAGTAATTTCAGAGTTTATAGGGGCTTGAATGGTCTAGAAGAGAGGAAGGAAGCATGCATAAGTGGAAGGAGCATGAAAAATAGAGCTTTGGAGCATTAGCACCGACACGCACGCGTGGGAGCTGGAATCTGGGATAGGCACGCAAACGTGGACGCATACGCATGGCTGGGCAGAATTCTCATCGACGCGTACGCACGCCTAATGCGTATGCGTTGATCGCAAAAAATCAGACGACGCGTACGCGTGATGCTCGGCATGTGACTTCTTTAGTGAAATCGTGACTGGCGAATTCTGAAGAGCTCTAGGCCCAATTTTGAGCTTAATTTTGGAGGGAAAAGACCTTAAGGACCAAGGATTGAAGGGGGATTCACACATTACACACATTGAGATATTTTTGGTAGTTAGTTAGTTTTGGGAGTTCATGTTTCTAGAGAGAAAAACTCTAACTTCTCTCTAGGTTTTGGCTTTCTTAATTCCAATTTCACTTGGATCCTTTGGTTAGATCTGAATTCAATATCAATTCTACATTGTTCTAGTTTGTAGATCCCACTCTTCTACTCTCAATTTAGTGTTCTTGTTACTCTAGCATTGTAGATCTTGGATTTGGATCTTGTTACTTTGATTTCTATTAATACATTGAGGAATTTCATGTTCATTGTTGTCAATTGCTTTATTGTTGTTGATTGCTTATGTTAGATAGCTTGAATTCGAATTCTCTTCTCAATTTCATAATGCCTTTCATTATTGCTCACCAAATGTTTGAGAAAATGTCAACTATATCTATGGAGTAGATTTTCACTCTTGGCTTAGGGGTTGGACAATTGAAGATACTTGAATTGTCAAAGTCTTTTGTTGATTGATAATTGGAAATTGCTAATTGATTTGAATGAAATTTAGGATTTGACTAGGACTTGTGGATTCAAATTGATTATCTTCACTTGACTTTCCTTCATAGTTAGAGGTTAACTAAGTGGAGCAATAACTAATTCGTATCACAATTGTTGGAGGCAATGAGGATAGGAATTCCAATTTCCAACCCTAGCCAAGGCTTTTACATTGATTGATTATTATTCACTCTTGTTTAGTTTAATTTCTTGTGTCCTTTAGCCTACTTGTTCTTTGTTAATTGCTTTTATGCAAGCTTGTTTACATTTCTCGTATTCAACCTCAAACGCCAAGAGAACTCCTAACAAATGATGTGCATCTTAGGGCAACTCCTAGGGAGAACGACTCGAGACTAATACTCTCGGTTATTGATTTTGAATTGTGGACACACATTTTCTATGTTTGATGCGTTATAGCTTGTTTGTTTAGACTATACTCACGATGGAAATTTATTAGTAAAATTCTATACCGACAAAATATAGTTCATCATACGTATCACAAGACCATTCAAGATATTCATTATCCCATTAATCATCATCATACATGCATGGATGTTCATTCTTTAAAGAAAAAAGAAAGCAAAGACCCGAGGGCGAGAAAGAGAACCGTGACCCCCTCCATAAAACTTCCAACTTTGATTTCTTGAGCTCCGTAACTCTGATCAAAAATCTAATCCGATAAAAATATTCGTATCTTACTCTTCTACACATTGGCATCAGTTTTGTTCGGTAGAAGTTGACGGTGACATAGGTCCCTGATGAATTCACATTTCATGGTATTTATTTGTTTTAATAGGTGGATTTCATTGACTTTTCTTACATTTATTCACTGAATAGCATGCTTTTGTGAATTCTTTCCTAATTGTGCTTAATTGTGAAAAACATGCTTTTCATGCTTAAATTGCCAATTTTAATTAACTTTTCTCCCATTCGATGCCATGATATATTTGTTTGAGTGATTTAAGGTTTTGAAGGCAAGAATGGCTTGAGAAAGTGGAAGGAAAGCATGCATAGTGGAAGAATTCAAGAAATGAAGGATTTGCAAAGCTATCAATCCTAACCTCTTCGTACTAAATTGATCATAACTTGAGCTACAGAGGTCCAAATGAGGCAGTTCTAGGGCATTGGAAAGCTAACATCCAGGGCTTCAAAATGATATACAATTTGCTATGGTGGACATAAGCTTAAGTGTGCGTACGCATATAATTTGTGCGTACGCACAAGTCCTGGCACGTGAGCTCATTAATTGCAAATCGTTAGGGGCGAATTCTGGGCCTCCAAAACCCAGTCCAACTCATTTTTGAAGCTATTTCAAGCCAAAGTGAAGAAGGGTGAAGGGGTCGGGGGAGCAATTAGGTTTAGGTTTTATCATGTTTTAGGGTAGTTTTCTTGAGAAAGAAGCTCTCCCTTCTCTCTAGAATTAGGTTTTTTAGTTTACTTTCTCTTTAATTTCACCATTTAATTCTTTTTTTAATGTAGTTTCATTTATGTTTCTTACTCTCTTGTCTTGATCATCTTCATTTTTTTTGTTAATTTCTCAATTTTGTCACTTTTATATTTATGAACAATCTTGTTACTTTTAATTTCATTTAATGCAATTTTGATATTTTATGTTTCTTTAATGCTTGTTTGAGTTGTTATTATCATTTTATTGCAATTGATAGTTATAGAATTTATTTTTATTGCAATTTATGATATTTTTCCTTTTATGCATGCTAGGTGTTTGATAAAATGTCTCTTCTAATTTTTGTATAGTTTTTCACACTCTTGACTTGGAATTGGGTAATTAGGTGAACTTGAGTTATGGATGTCTATTCCACATTGTGTTAGGATTTTTAATTGGTTTAGTTTTCATTGACGCTAGTGATGACAAGTCATCTTAGCCCATTTTAGCTAGTCTTTTTCTTTTGTTTTCATTAGAATTATGCACTTTCTTAAGCTACAAGCAAGCTAATTGAGTAGAATTTCATGTTTCCCTTGATTGAACCAACCATATGTGAATTCATGCCATTTCATGAGGTTTTAAGCTATAATTGTTGCATATTGTGGAAGATTGAATACCTCATGATTTTGAGCAAAACTTTGATTAGTTTGGTTGATCAATGATAGGTGAAGAAGGCTTGGAGAAAGGTTGAAGCAAAGAGGAATGGCTAGGAGTGAAGAGAGGACAATGGAATAAGTGAAAATTGAACCGGGTTGCATGAAGTTAGCCCCAACGTTAGCCCCCTAACTTGGAGGCTAACGTTGGGCATGTGAATCACTCTTTGGAAGTAGCCAACGTTAGCTCCAACGTTAGCCCCCTAACTTGGAGGCTAACGTTGGAACTTGAGAGTTTCTCCCTGGGCTACCAACGTTTGCGCCAACGTTAGCCCCCTAACTTGGAGGCTAACGTTGGCACTTAAATCACAATGGGGGAGTAGGCAACGTTTGCGCCAACGTTAGCCCCCTAACTTGGAGGCTAACGTTGGCGCCACTCACACCAAGCATTGCCAACGTTAGGGTCAAAGTTAGACCCCTAACGTTGGCGCCAACGTCCATACCAGAAGGATGTGGTTTGCTGATATGAAAAGTTAGGGTCAAAGTTAGACCCCTAACTTTGACCCTAACGTTGAAGACCAACGTTGGCCAACTCCATTTCCGGTTCAATTGGTTCACTTCGGTTCTTCTTCAATCTTCAAAGAGCAATCAACCAAGGCCTCTTTCAACCGAATTCCACCAAGAACAAAGGCCCAACTCAAGGCTTGAAGATCATTTTGGAAAGTGTATAAATAGGAGAGAATTCAATTTATTGAGAGGGCTTTCCTTTTGGAATTTTCACAATAGTTTTCGGAGAGCTTTTGAACTTGAGTGAACTTTAATTTCTTTGCTTTCATTGCTTTCATTTTCCATTTACTTTTGTCTTGGATCTTGGATTGGAGAATTGAAGAAATTCTGTTTCAATCTCAATCTTGGATCTCTCTGTTTATTTACTGCTTAATTGAATTCCATTTCCGGTTCATTGCTCATCATCTCTTTTCTTTGCAATTTACAATTTCCTTGCTATTGTTCTTGTTGGATCTAGGAAGGCATTGAGATCTAGACTTGGTTTTCTAGTCTCTGGGTCCTGAGATCTAAATTTCTCATTTCAATTCCCTGTTTATTGCTTTTTCTGTTCATTTACTTTACTGCTTCAAGATCCGGTTCAATCCCAATTCCCTTTCCCTCTTCTGTTTGATGCAATTTAATTTTCCTTGTTTAAATTCTGCAAATCCATTCCCCAATTCCCTTTACATTTCAAGCAATTTATATTCCTTGCACTTTAAGATTCCGCAATTTACATTTCTTGCACTTTAAGTTTCTGCCATTTAATTTCTTGTTCTTTAAGTTTCAGCAATTTATTTCTTGTTCTCTTTACTTCAATGCAATTTACATTCTGCAAGTCACACAATCATCAACCAAATCTTGATTCGCTTGACTAAATCAACCACTAAACTAAAATTGCTCAATCCTTCAATCCCTGTGGGATCGACCTCACTCCCGTGAGTTTTTATTACTTGATACGACCCGGTACACTTGCCGGTTGGATTGTGATGTTTAGTGAGAGATTCGTTTCTCACCAAAATATTTCATCAAGTTTTTGGCGCCGTTGCCGGGGATTGATTAGATTGACAATGATTAAGTGAGGTGGTGATCTAGATCGAGCACTTTTTCTTTATCTTTCTTTAACCTTTGATTAACCCACTAACTGTTTGAATTTTTGCTTAAGCTAACTAAAACTTCATTCTAGCAGTAGATTGAAGTATCATTGGTTTGTGTGCTCTTATGTTCTGCTTGTATGTCAGGTACACAAAGAGCCATACCCAATTTTCATGAACAAGACGAAAGAACTCTCAGGAGGTTAAGAAGAGCCGAAAGAGGGAAAAGTATTGTTGGAGAAGAAGAATCTGAGGAAGAATACCACGAGATGGAAGGAGATACATCTAATCCAGGAGAAGGAGTTAATAATCCACCACAACAGAGGAGAGTATTGGCTTCCTATACTTTTGCAAATGCTAGACATTGTGGAAGCAGCATTCTCACCCCTAATGTCAATGCAAATAACTTTGAACTGAAGCCACAACTCATCACATTGGTCCAGAATAACTGCTCATTTGGAGGAGGACCATTGGAGGATCCAAATCAACATCTATCTACCTTCTTGAGGATCTGTGACACTGTCAAATCCAATGGTGTGAATCCTGAAACTTACAAGCTTCTGCTGTTCCCGTTCTCATTAAGGGATAAGGCTGCACAATGGCTTGAAACGTTTCCCCAAGCAAGTATCACTAGTTGGGATGACTTGGTGACTAAATTTCTAGCCAAATTCTATCCACCCCAGAGAGTCATCAGGCTGAAAACTGAGGTGCAGACATTCACACAATTAGATGCTGAATCCTTGTATGAAGCATGGGAGAGGTACAAAGCCTTAATCAGAAAGTGCCCTCCAGAGATGTTCAATGAATGGGATGTGCTGCAAAATTTCTATGAAGGCCTGACATTGAAATCTCAGGAGGCATTAGATCATTCTGCTGGAGGTTCACTACAACTAATGAAAACTGCTGAGGAAGCTCAGAATCTTGTGGACATGGTGGCCAACAATCAATATTTCTTTGCTCATCAAAGAAGCCGCCAACCATCACAAAGAAGAGGAGTAATGGAACTAGACGGAGTGGATTCAATCCTAGCTCAAAACAAGATGATGCAGCAGCAATTTCAACAACAATTTGAGCAAATGGCTAAGAGGATTGATAGTCTCCAAGTTGCAGCGGTCAACATTAGCCAGCCATCAACCACATGGGGACAGAGTGAAGAGACTCAAGAGGAGCAACAGCAAGAACAAGTCCAGTACATGCACAACCAAAATTCTGGGCCAAATGAAGTATATGGTGACACTTACAACCCTTCTTGGAAGAACCACCCAAACCTTAGGTGGGGAGACAATCACAACCAAAATCAACAACCATGGCAGAGAAACTCAAACCAAAACACTTTAAGAAACAACCAAAACCACAACCAGCAGCAAACCAACCAAAACCCCTACAGAAAACCTCAAAACAACTACTCCAACCCCAACCATTACCAATCTAATAACCAACCCACCAACCAAAATGCCTACCATCCACCATCCACATTTCACAACCCACCACAAGCATCACCTGAATCTCAAAGACTCACCAACTTGGAAACCTTGATAGACAAAATGTGGAAACACCAAGAAATGACAACCAAGAACCATGAAGCCTCCATGAAGAGCCTAGAGAGGCAAATTGGGCAAATCTCCAAACAGATTTCTGTTGAGAAATCTTCAAGCTCACTGCCAAGTGACACAATCCCAAATCCTAAGGAAGAATGCAAGGCAATACAACTGAGGAGTGGAAGAGTCTTGGTGAAAAATGAAGAAGCAACCAAGAAGCCAAAGGAAAGTGACAAGAAACAAGCTGAAGAAGAGAAAGTCAATGACAAGAAGGAGGCAGCAAGCAAGCCAACTCAGAATCAAGTTCAAGAAAAAGAAGATCAGCCACAAAAATCAAGAAAGGGAAAGGAAGTAATTGAAGGGCCAACTAAGGACCAAATGCAAGGAAATAACTTCACTCCTCCCTTGCCATACCCTCAGAGGTTCAACAAAGAGATTAATGACAAGCATTTTCACAAATTCCTTGAGATTTTTAAGAAGCTGGAAATCAACATTCCCTTGGCCGAAGCACTTGAGCAAATGCCTCTGTATTCCAAGTTTCTGAAGGATCTTATCAACAAGAAAAGAAGTTGGCTTGAAAGGGAAACCATATTACTCACAGAGGAATGCAGTGCTGTGATCCAACGGGGTATTCCACCAAAACTTAAGGATCCGGGAAGCTTTGTAGTCTCATGCACTATTGGCAAGATAATTCTCAACAAGGCCCTCTGTGACCTGGGTGCCAGCATCAACTTAATGCCTCTCTCAATGATGAGAAAACTTGCCATAGAAGAACTTAAACCCACCAGGATGTCACTAGTCATGGCTGACAGATCAATCAAGACACCTAATGGAATTGTGGAGAATCTGTTAGTAAAGATTGGGGAGTTTATCTTCCCAGCAGATTTTGTAATTTTGGATACTGAAGAAGAAGGAAACGACTCAATCATTCTGGGAAGGCCATTTCTACACACAGCAAGGGCCATCATTGATGTTGAAAAAGGAGAAATGACCTTCAGGGTCCATAATGAACAAATGATTATAAATGTGTTCAAATCAATGCAAAACGCTCCTGAGCAAGAAGATTATGTGAGAGTGGAGATGATAGATAGTTTGGTGGAAGAAACTTTGGAAGAAAATTTTCAAGAGCAAGAAGGAAATCAAGAAACAACAGAGGAACAAGTGGCTGAGACCTTTGCTGAGCAATATGAAAGGCAAGATAAGAAAGAAGATGTACGAAGACAAGAATTGAAACCTTTACCCACCCATCTCAAATATGCATTCCTTGGCACATCGGAGAGCTTCCCAGTAATCATTAATTCATCCCTGTCAAAGAAGGAAGAAGGAGAACTTCTTGATGTACTCAAAGCTCACAAAGATGCTTTAGGATGGACCATTGATGATTTGAAGGGAATCAGCCCTGCAGTATGTATGCATAAGATCCTCTTGGAAGATAATTCCAAACCAGTGGTTCAACCACAAAGAAGGCTAAATCCTACAATGAAGGAAGTTGTCCAGAAGGAAGTAATGAAGTTGTGGAATGCAGGGATAATATTCCCAATATCTGACAGCCCATGGGTAAGCCCGGTTCAAGTTGTACCAAAGAAGGGAGGGATGACAGTCATCACTAATGAGAAGAATGAGTTGATCCCTACTAGAACAGTGACTGGGTGGAGAATGTGCATAGACTATAGAAGATTGAATGATGCCACCAGGAAGGATCATTTCCCTCTCCCATTCATTGATCAGATGCTGGAAAGGTTAGCCGGCCATGCCTATTACTGTTTCTTGGACGGATATTCTGGGTATAATCAAATCGTGGTAGACCCCAAGGACCAAGAGAAAACTGCCTTCACATGTCCATTTGGAGTTTTTGCGTATAGGCGGATGCCTTTTGGGCTATGCAACGCCCCTGCCACATTTCAAAGGTGTATGCTCTCCATTTTTTCTGATATGGTCGAAAAATTTTTAGAAGTCTTCATGGATGACTTCTCTGTTTTTGGTGATAATTTCAATGCTTGCCTAAACCATTTAACTCTTGTCTTGAAACGGTGCCAAGAAACTAATTTGGTTTTAAACTGGGAGAAGTGCCATTTTATGGTACCCGAAGGAATTGTTCTTGGCCATAAAGTCTCAAGAAAAGGGATAGAGGTTGATAAGGCAAAGGTTGAGATTATAGAAAAACTCCCTCCACCAATTAATGTGAAATCTGTTAGAAGTTTCTTGGGGCATGCTGGATTTTACAGAAGGTTTATCAAGGACTTTTCAAAAATAGCCAAACCTTTAAGTAATCTGTTAATACTTGATAACCCTTTTGTTTTTGATGAAAACTGTCAGCATGCATTTGAAACTTTAAAAAATAAACTCACAACAGCACCAATAATCACACCCCCAGATTGGGGATTACCTTTTGAACTCATGTGTGATGCAAGTGACATTGCAATTGGTGCTGTACTTGGGCAAAAGAAGGGAAATTTGCATCATGTCATATATTACGCAAGTAAAGTGTTGAATGAGGCCCAAAGAAATTACACTACAACAGAAAAAGAGTTGCTAGCTGTAGTCTATGCATTTGATAAGTTTAGATCATATCTGATAGGATCGAAGGTTGTAGTTTACACTGATCATGCTGCACTTAAATATTTGATGTCAAAACAGGATGCTAAACCAAGACTCATCAGGTGGATACTGCTCCTACAAGAATTTGACATTGAAATAAGAGATAGGAAGGGCACTGAAAATCAGGTCGCTGATCATCTGTCAAGACTACCACATGAAACAAATCAAAAAGCATCCCAGCCAATAAATGAAAGCTTCCCAGATGAGCACCTTCTGCAGATCCAGCAAGCACCTTGGTTTGCTGACATAGCAAATTACAAAGTGGGAAGGAAGATACCGCAAGAATTCTCTAAGCAACAAGTGAAGAAGTTGATTAAAGAAGCAAGGAAATTTTCATGGGATGAACCCTTCTTATTCAAGAGATGCTCTGATGGAGTGATCAGGAGGTGTATTCCTGAAAGTGAAGTGAGGGACATCTTGTGGCATTGTCATGGTTCAGCTTATGGTGGACACTTTGGCCCAGAAAAAACAGCCGCAAAAATACTACAGAGTGGCTTCTATTGGCCAACTATTTTCAAGGATGCCAGAGAATATGTACACCAATGTAATGAATGCCAGAAAGCAGGAGGATTAACAAGAAGGAATGAGATGCCTCAAAATTTTATCTTGGAATTAGAATTGTTCGATCTGTGGGGAATTGATTTCATGGGGCCTTTTCCTCCTTCCTATTCTTTTAGATACATCCTGGTAGCAGTGGAATATGTCTCAAAATGGGTAGAAGCTATAGCCACAACCACCTGTGATGCACAGATCGTCCTCCAATTCCTCAAAAAGCACATCTTCACTAGGTTTGGAGTGCCCAAAAGTCTTATTAGTGATGGTGGTAGTCACTTTTGCAACAAACAAATGGAGAAACTCCTTCACAAATATGGAGTAATTCACAAAGTAGCCACACCCTACCACCCTCAGACTAACGGCCAAGCTGAACTTGCAAATAGAGAATTAAAGAAGATCCTAGAGAAAACAGTGGGAATCACAAGAAAGGATTGGGCTAGAAAGCTAGAGGATGCACTGTGGGCATATAGGACAGCTTTTAAAACTCCTATTGGCAAGTCACCCTTTCAGCTATTGTATGGCAAATCCTGCCACCTCCCTGTAGAGCTTGAACACAGAGCTTTTTGGGCCACTAAACTCCTCAACCTTGATCCCCAAGCTGCAGGAGAAAAAAGGTTGTTACAACTAAATGAACTGGATGAATTCAGACTGGAAGCTTATGAAAATGCGAAGATATACAAGGAGAAAGCTAAGAAGTGGCATGACAAGAAGATCACAAAGAAGGAATTCAAGCCTGGACAACAAGTACTCCTGTATAATTCAAGGCTTAAAATCTTCCCTGGCAAACTGAAGTCTAAGTGGACTGGCCCATACTTGGTGACAAAGATTTTTCCCTACGGGAATATTGAACTACTAGACGAGGCAACAAAGAATCAATTCACTGTGAATGGTCACAGAGCAAAGTTGTACTTGGGAGGACAATGGGTTAAGGAAAAAGAGGTTCAACACCTACAGCCCTCTTGAAAAGAATTGAAAGATGTCAAGCTAGTGACAATAAAAGAGCGCTTGTTGGGAGGCAACCCAACCGGAGGTACTTTTCTTTTCGTAATTAGTTCAATAAAAAGGTTAAATGAGTGGTATGTATTGCAAGGAGCTAAGTTTGGTGTTTCACATCAAAACATATTAAGGGAGAATAAAGGATTCTAAGTTTGGTGTTCCACCAAAATCTTACTTAAAAGCACATTCTCACTTTCTATATAAAAAGTTACCAGCTCCAAGCAATCTGACAAATCATTTAAGCATTGTCTGTTTCTAGTTTTCAATTCTATCACCTTTAGCAAAGATTTAAGCTTTCAACGTTATGGATAAGAAACATGGCAAGAGACTAAGTTTGGTGTTCACCCACCAAAGTAAGTTCAAACGCCTACAAGAAAGTCTTGCACACTAACAAATCACATAAGGGCTTGAGAAACAAGCAACTTCCATTAACACTGCAGAAAATCAATCACTCTTCTGGGAGGACTACTCACCATTAGCTGAGATGAAAGAAGAAGGAACCACCAAGAGGTTGTATTGTCATTTAACTCCATCAGTATTGAATTGCTCTAATTTGGAAGTATGAATATGCCCATTTTAACAGAAACTGTTAGTATAGTATGCATCAATTATGTTTTAGTAGGCTAGTTTATGTGTTGGCTTGTGTGTTCATTTTCACTTGACAAGAAGCATATGTTGTCCCCTGCATCTTTTAATTCAATAAAAGAACAATTTGAATGTGAAGAATAATAGTCTTTGTTAGTTAGAAGTGGAATAAAAGTAAGTGGTGGTGTGTGTGACTGTATAATAACTCACTTTAGTGAATAAAGAGCTAGGATATCTCCTTCTAAGTAGAGAGTGGCCTACTGTCTATGAATCTCAATTGAATTGAATTCCTTGGTTAGAAAGAAAAACAAAAAGAAAGAAAGAACAAAGAAAGCCAAAAAGTGGCAAAACAAAAGAAAAACAAAAAGAAATAAAGCTGGACACCAATAGCTTGAACTCTGAAATATATGCCTGTGATGTTTTTGTACTAGGATCTGCTTGGATTAGTAAGCTCTTAGGAGTGCCTCAACACTTGGTGACTTGGGTTAACTAACCCGGGATCATCAGCTGAAAATCCACTATCAAGAGCAACCTAACTACAAAGCATTTAGTAGCCCAAAGAGGTGCTGGGCATCAATGTTTTAAGAAGGAATGTGAGCCAAGTGTCTATGGTGAATAATGTGTCAAGTATAAAAAGAAAATGAACTTGCTACACATGACACTCAAATAAAGCTTTTGAATAAAGTAATAGCCAAGGATAAAGGAATAATGAGAGGTCATAGCAGTATGTCACTTGAAACTTGAAGGAGACTTTCTAGGCCTAGGAGTCAATAAGAAGTGAGCATTTGCATATCCACATAAAACCCCATGAACTATCAATAACACTTTGCTAGCATGAACTTCCTCTTCCATTTCATTCTTTCTTCTTAATAAATTCATTTCTTGCTTGGGGACAAGCAAGCTTTAAGTTTGGTGTTGTGATGACAAGTCATCTTAGCCCATTTTAGCTAGTCTTTTTCTTTTGTTTTCATTAGAATTATGCACTTTCTTAAGCTACAAGCAAGCTAATTGAGTAGAATTTCATGTTTCCCTTGATTGAACCAACCATATGTGAATTCATGCCATTTCATGAGGTTTTAAGCTATAATTGTTGCATATTGTGGAAGATTGAATACCTCATGATTTTGAGCAAAACTTTGATTAGTTTGGTTGATCAATGATAGGTGAAGAAGGCTTGGAGAAAGGTTGAAGCAAAGAGGAATGGCTAGGAGTGAAGAGAGGACAATGGAATAAGTGAAAATTGAACCGGGTTGCATGAAGTTAGCCCCAACGTTAGCCCCCTAACTTGGAGGCTAACGTTGGGCATGTGAATCACTCTTTGGAAGTAGCCAACGTTAGCTCCAACGTTAGCCCCCTAACTTGGAGGCTAACGTTGGAACTTGAGAGTTTCTCCCTGGGCTACCAACGTTTGCGCCAACGTTAGCCCCCTAACTTGGAGGCTAACGTTGGCACTTAAATCACAATGGGGGAGTAGGCAACGTTTGCGCCAACGTTAGCCCCCTAACTTGGAGGCTAACGTTGGCGCCACTCACACCAAGCATTGCCAACGTTAGGGTCAAAGTTAGACCCCTAACGTTGGCGCCAACGTCCATACCAGAAGGATGTGGTTTGCTGATATGAAAAGTTAGGGTCAAAGTTAGACCCCTAACTTTGACCCTAACGTTGAAGACCAATGTTGGCCAACTCCATTTCCGGTTCAATTGGTTCACTTCGGTTCTTCTTCAATCTTCAAAGAGCAATCAACCAAGGCCTCTTTCAACCGAATTCCACCAAGAACAAAGGCCCAACTCAAGGCTTGAAGATCATTTTGGAAAGTGTATAAATAGGAGAGAATTCAATTTATTGAGAGGGCTTTCCTTTTGGAATTTTCACAATAGTTTTCGGAGAGCTTTTGAACTTGAGTGAACTTTAATTTCTTTGCTTTCATTGCTTTCATTTTCCATTTACTTTTGTCTTGGATCTTGGATTGGAGAATTGAAGAAATTCTGTTTCAATCTCAATCTTGGATCTCTCTGTTTATTTACTGCTTAATTGAATTCCATTTCCGGTTCATTGCTCATCATCTCTTTTCTTTGCAATTTACAATTTCCTTGCTATTGTTCTTGTTGGATCTAGGAAGGCATTGAGATCTAGACTTGGTTTTCTAGTCTCTGGGTCCTGAGATCTAAATTTCTCATTTCAATTCCCTGTTTATTGCTTTTTCTGTTCATTTACTTTACTGCTTCAAGATCCGGTTCAATCCCAATTCCCTTTCCCTCTTCTGTTTGATGCAATTTAATTTTTCCTTGTTTAAATTCTGCAAATCCATTCCCCAATTCCCTTTACATTTCAAGCAATTTATATTCCTTGCACTTTAAGATTCCGCAATTTACATTTCTTGCACTTTAAGTTTCTGCCATTTAATTTCTTGTTCTTTAAGTTTCAGCAATTTATTTCTTGTTCTCTTTACTTCAATGCAATTTACATTCTGCAAGTCACACAATCATCAACCAAATCTTGATTCGCTTGACTAAATCAACCACTAAACTAAAATTGCTCAATCCTTCAATCCCTGTGGGATCGACCTCACTCCCGTGAGTTTTTATTACTTGATACGACCCGGTACACTTGCCGGTTGGATTGTGATGTTTAGTGAGAGATTCGTTTCTCACCAAAATATTTCATCAGCTAGTCTTTCACTAAGTTAATTAGTGAGTTGACTAAGACTTATGGATTGAGATCAATTATGCCCTTTTGACTTATCCTCGATGTTAGGATAGACTAATTGGGATTAATTTTATGAAATTACCATATTTGTGGTCCATGACTAGGAAATGAATCCTCAATTCCCCAATCCTTGCTACGAGTCCCCCTTGCTACTTGAATTCCATTTTTGATTTACTTGCTTTGAGTTTAAATTCCCTTGCATGCTTATTTAATTTCTTGCATTTTAATTTCTTGCAATCTTAACCCCCTTGATCTCATAGCCAATAATTGAACATTTCATTGCAATTCCTAAGGAGAATGACCCGGGACTTAATATAAGAACTGCAACTAATCAACCGATTAATTAAGTGATTATAATATCCAAATTAGACTCCAAAAAGTTAGAGTGAGAATTTGAGGATTTAAAGACGATTTTTGGACTCAGTGAGTCTTTCTGAGTCAGAAAATGTGTTTTCTGCGAAATACCGTGAAAAATCGCAAACCGGCAGTTGAATCGGTTGAACTGGTTCAAGTTTGCCTGGTACCGCACGAAAAAATGTGAAAACCGTCAAAAACCTTAGAAAAATATTAGAAATGGAAAACTGGGCGTTAATTTTAAAGGTTTGGCCCGAAGTTGGACCAAACGGGCTAAAAACGCTAACGGGTTGGACCGGGCCCAAGTTGGGCCTAAGCCCAACATATATAAGGGTTCATTTAATGAACCCATGCAGCCACAACACAACTAAACACACCCACACAACAGAAATAGAAAGGGGATAAGGGGAGGAAGAAATACTATTCACCCTCTTCTTCTCTAGCTCATATCTTGAGCTACAAAGCTCCAATCGCCGCACCGTTTGCGGCTACGCGTTCCTTGTGAAGAACTCTACAAAACTCATACAAGAAATTGGAGAGATAACCACGAAATCTTTTCTATTATTCTCTCCAAAATTTTGAATTTTAGGGTTTGTGATTAAGTAAGATTTGTAATTTTTGGGTGTTTAGGTTCGCTCTAATCCTTGCTTAGCATTGGATTTTGGCTACCAAAACTGTTGAACAAGGTAAAAGACTTTGAACTCTTATGGGATTTTGATTTATGTTGAGCCCTAGGTTAATTTGTGGTGAATTATATATATATAGCTTGATTATTGTGAGTTTGGAGCTTGTTGGTGCTTGTTGGAGTTGCATTGGTGCTTGGATTTTGGTTGAAAGCTCATTTGGTGCTCAATTTTGAGTTGTGGACATATAGGGGATCGGCCAAGGTATGGTTTTGGTTTCCTCTATATAGTATATAATATTCATGGACACTTAGGCTAGTGACCCAGAGGATAGGTTTTGAATTGTATGTTGTTGATGACTGTTTGTATTGATGAGGTATAATGAATTAATGTGTTGTTGTGATTAAATGATGAATTTGAAATATAATGGATTTAGATAATTGAGTATTGTTAATTATGAATAGGAAGAATGGTTGAGTTGATGATGAGAATTGGTGGTGAGATAATGATGATTGGTGGATATGTTGTATATGTGACAATTGAGGTTGGAAATAATGAGATGTGAAGGAAATTGTGGTATGATTGGTGTGATATGATCCAAAAGATAAATTTTGAGGAAAAAGGGAGTTTGGAATGGTTTGGTATTGTTTTGGTTGATTTGAGATATGAAAGTTGGAAAAATTGGTCATTTGAGAACTTTTGGTAAAAGTGATTGGTGAACTTTGCTTGATCATAACTTTTGCCTCAATTTTTAAACTTTGATGAGATTTGCTTGGGATTAAAGATCTTTGAAAACCTTTTAATTTGATATAAAGTTTGTAAAATTTGAAATTTTGTAGAGGAAGTTATGATCATTCAAAGTTGGTGTCGAAAATCTGAAATTCTGCTAAGTTGCAGAATTTTATGATTTCTCATATGTGCGCACGCACAGCCTTGTGCGGATGCACAACCCTGCGAAAGTTTTGATTTGTGCGTACGCACAGGCAGGGAAATGCGTTCTGTTTACAGCGCTAGCACAGCTTGTGCGCGCACATATCTAAGGATGAATTGCAACCTGTACGTCCGCACACACCTGTGCGTCCGCACACACCTGTGCGTACGCACACGTTGGGGAGGCCAGTCTGTTGGGGGCACTGGCACAGGTTGTGCGAGTGAACAAACTTTATAAATTTTGACACCTGTGCGGACGCACACCTTGTGCGTATGCACACATTTTAAAACTCTCCAGAGCGTGTGCGCGCACACCCCTATGCCGCCGCACACGCCCTGTTTTTCAAATTTTTCTTTGTTTTCAACTATTTTACCTTCCCAACAAGGTTGTAAGCTTCTCTAACACCATTTTAGGACTCTTGGGCCTAGTTTTGGATATTTAAAACATGGGAAAGAATCTAAGGGTTTTAAATGATATTATTTGGAAAAATTAGAAAACGGAGGATTAGGTTTCGAGTGTACTGAGGATGGTTCGACGTTATGTGAAGGATGATTGATATATGAGATGAGGAATGATGAACTGTTGATGTCTGGAAACTGAAATATGAATTGATAGTGGTTGAGATGAGTCGAGGACTCTGAATGAGAAGATGGATTCATGTACACTGAAAATATTTTCTGAAAACCACTAAAGTATTGATTTGTACGGAGATTATGAGACGCAATGCGCCCGGCAGGAACGGCGGTTGGATCCCGCCTGTTGAGGTAGCGGCGGCGGTGTAAGGACGGTGGTTCGTCCCGCTTGTGTTGAGATGTGAGGTGTAACAACCCTAGTTTTTGAAAATCAAATAATTAGTTATTTGTGATTTATTTTATTTGTTGATAATTTTATTTTAAGAAAATTATTTTACTAAAGGTAATTAAATAAAGTTTTATGATAATTGGAATTTAAACTAATTAGGAGTTTTATATAATCTTAATTGGATATTTGATATAATTGAAATTATAATTTTAGTAATTGAAAAATAAATAAGAATTGTATAATTTAATTTAAATAAATTCTATTATAAATAAATTATAATTTAAATTGAGTTCTTTATTTTTAGAAAATAATCTATCGAGCATGATTAAATTGATTTTATGAATACTTTAAATTTAAGTCAATTAATATTTTTGTACAATTTTTACTATTAGTTATTTTATAAATTGAAATTAGAGTTTTGATAATAGAAAAATAATGAAAAATTATATCATTTAATTTGAATAATTAATATTAAGTTTAAACTATATTTTATAAAAATGTGATTTGTATGTTTATTTTATATTTAAATTAAAAATAATTAATTGAATTTAGCAATACGTTGATAAACAATGTTCTTAAATATTTTTAATGGAGTACATTTGATTTTAAAATTATTCTACCCTTCAATTTTATCAAAATATATATTCATATCTATCCCTATTACTTTATAAAATCCCTAATTTCTAACACTAATTCCCAAAATTAACTCAGAAACCTATTTCCTAAATTCACAAACAAACCATAACCCTCCCGCACTCTCCTCAGTGCCGTCACCCTCATCACAAGCGTACAGACTCACCCGCTCTCCCTTAGCCTTACCGCAGCATACACACACACTCCTTCTGTCACACACCCACACCTTGTGAACGGAGCTACACCACGTCCAGCCCGCCTCGCCATCGCCGCCGTCATTATTGCCGACGAAAAGGACGCCGTCGTCGCTGTTCAAGGAGGAAGGAAGAACCGCGCGAGAGCCATGGGAGGAGGAAACCTTTGCTGCGTTGCCGCCATACCTCCATTGCCACCGAACGCCGTCAAGCGTGGAGAGAGAGCCAGACACCGCGAGGAAGAAGCCGCTCGTCGCCGTCACAGTCACTGTCGTTGGGCCTGTAAATCACCGCTGTGACCTATGCGAGAGGAATAAGACGCAATCAACGAAGGGAAGAAGGTTCCACCGCTACCGTGTCACTGCTGCCACTGAAGGTCTATCGCCGCCAATCCACGCCGCTGCTGAAGATGGTAAGTCAAACCGTCCTTGTTGCTGGAAAAGACCACCGGAGTTGCTGTTCTGGCTCTGGTCTATTACTTTATTTGATTCTGTTCCATTTACACACTTCCTTTGTCACTGCCATCCTTGTTAACGATTTGATTTTTAGTACATTCCTTATCCTGAATTTTCCAGAGTTGTGTTTGCTCTTGCTTCCTATTCGATTCAAATCCTTTGTCCTGTTGCAACCATCGTTGCTGCCTTAGAAAACTGAGACTGCTGTTATTCCGGTTATTTCTCCTACTGCTACTGCTGAGAAGTGATCAGAAAAGCCACTGCTGTTAGTTCGATTCAAGGTTGCTGCCACTGCAAATTAAAAATAAAAGAAGGCTTTATTGCGTTTGAATATCGAATTTCGGCTAATCGAGGTAGGAGATTTATTTTTAAAGTTAAACTTTTTTAAGTTAGAATGCCTACAGAGTTATTTGGATAAGTGCAAATGGTTAACAATGGTTAAGAATTTCTTAATTGACATGAATGACTTGAAATGCATTTGAAATTAGTTAGTTGTTGTGATTATTTTGAGCCAATTGAACTTAGATGCTGTTGTGAACAATGATATAGTATAATTTATTAAATTGAAATATGCCAAGTTAATTATTGAAAAGCTATCATATGGATATTCGATGAATTGAGTTTGGATTGTTGCTGTAAATGTAATTGGTTTTGTTGTTATGAGAAACTAATTGATAGAAATAAGCTTGGTTTGAGGTTGAGAAATTTGGATTAAGTTTGATGATGTCTTAGTGTTTCAATTGGAGTATTGAATTCAGGTTATGGTTGTGAATGTTTTTGGGCTTTGTTGTGAGTGTTTGAAGGTGTAATTGATATTGGTTTTTCTGATTTTGATGGAATTGTTGAAAAGTTCTGACTCTACTGAATTAGTTGAGTTGTGGGGCTGAAATTATTATTGGAATGATTGAGATTTTTTATTGAAACTTTGGATGGAATTCGTTGATTTTGTGAAATTGAATTATAAATTGTTTGATGAGAGATTATTATGATTTCTGTATTTTGATGGATCAAATTGAAATTGTTGCTGTTGAATTGGTTTACTGTAATGGACTTAGTTAGGGATTAATTGAAGTTGGGCTTAAGGAATAATTGGAAGACTGAATCTTGAAATATTGAACTAATTGCTGAAAATCTGAGTTTTAAAATTAAAAGATAACTTTGGAAGTAAATCAGTTATTCAATGATAATCGAAATGATATGAGAGTAAAGGCTGAGTAAACTATAATAAAATTTGTTGTTGGGATTCAATTTTGAGAAGTTTGAATTAACTATAGAACTAGTTATGATTTATCAAAATGTAAAACTTAATTTTCTGCATTACTTTTAAATGAAGCCGGAGACTTTGAAAATCTATAACTAATTCTGTGATGATCGAAATTGCGTGGGACCAAGTCTGGATTAAGCTTGGGAATATAGGAATCTGGACTGGTGAATTTGATACTTTTTCATTAAGTTTATAATTTATGGTGAATTTTTGAATTATGAATGTCAAATCTGGATTTCTGCAGAATGCTTAACACAGCAGCAACTTGTTTCCTCTATTAGAAATTCACCAGTTTGAATTTTGAAATGGAACTAATTTTAAATGAAACTCTGGTCCTAGTACTTTAATTTCATAAAAATTTAGAATTTTTAGAGTTGTGGTTTTAAAGATATGAATTTTTAAAGTAAGATGTATTATGCAGTAAAAATCAGGTTTTGTTTTCTAAGTCAATAACTTTGAGACTTTATAAATTTTAATTCTGGAATGATATTGAGATGAAACTAATTGGAGGTGAAATTTGAGTATGTTTAGTATATATGATTTAAATTTCAGGGTTTTTCATGTTTTAATAAGTGAGTTATGGGACTTGAAAGAGGTTGTGTTCAATGATTTGTAAAACAGACTTCAGCAGAAAATTACCTAACTTCCAAGCTATGTAACTCCTTCATTAAAAATGGTATGACCCTGGAACTAATTGAAAAAGAAATTTGGATAAGTTATGTTTAACCACATTAATTTTTAAAGTGGTTAGATTTAATTTGGATTTTATATGAAATTTTGAATGTTGTACGCTGCTGCTGTCTTCTGGTTTTAAGGCACTACAAAGAAGTCACGGTTCTGCTTATATTCCCGAAGTTAGAGCCAGCAAAAAATTATGATTTTTAGTTTAATAGAAAGCTTAATCCGAGATGGTCGCATGGATACAAGGTTTGCGTCATTCCGAATTCGTTTGATATTTTAAAAATAAAACTTAAAATTAGACTGCTGATGTTGTTTTGGTGATTACTTGGATATAGAATATGAGAAATAGATTTTCTATACTATTATCAAATGCTTTTGAGAATATGTTGTCGTGGCAATTGTTGAGAAAGGTTTGATGAGATGTTGAGAAAGAGGGAACCCGTAAGGGTGGTTAAGTCCGAGTTTTAGGGGAGGTGCTGTCAAAATTTTATAAAAATCTGAGGTTTTATTCGAAAAGTCATTTTAAAAGATTTGAACTTGAAAAATTATATTATTTGCGTTTTATCTAAATAAGAGAAGAATTATACTATTTAGAATTTGGAATTATCAAGGAAAGGTTTATGTTTCAAGTTTGAATTATTTAAGAAAGGAATTATGTTTTGAATTCAATTTAATATGAAAAGAGTTATGCTTTGGGCTTGAAATAGAGGAATACTTTTCAGGAGTTTGGTATATTTTATAATATTTGAATCCGAATAATAAAGAGAAATGGTTTGAACTAAGATGTTGTAAAAGTGAAAGATGTGAAGTTTGTATAGTATGATTGAATTTGTATAGTATAATTGAACAGAGAAAGAAAGAAGTACTGCCTAAGAATGTGAAAGTGATAATGAATGATGATAATGAGAATGATTATGTGATGATCTGCTGCGTAAAGGCAGTCAGATAGATGGTGGTACGACCACAAAACGTTTTCCAGTATTACACAGCTATTGAGAGCTGTACCTGCAACTGATAACCTGGGATCACTTGCAGAGGATATTAATTCATACACAGCTAGAATGCCGCACCTGTAAGGCAAGGATTGCTTACAGAGAATATGATTTCATACACGGCTGGAATGCCGCCACCTGTAAGGCAGAATTTGCTTATAGAGGATATGACGCATACGTCACTTAGTGAGAACTGTACCTATGCTGACTGGAAAACCATACCCGTTTCAGCTGCTTCGGGTTACGTCAGGAGCGGGTAGAAACCGACAAATGAGCTCATTACCTGCACTAGGGCTAGACATGCATCATCCTTATTTGCGCATCTGCATTTGATTGTGTTTGCTTGTCTTATTTCTTTGTAATTGTGTTGCTTGTCTTGTTGTAATTTGTTTGTATGTTGAATTAAATCTCTTACTTGTATTTTTAGTTTTTGAATGTTTTAAAGAGATTAATAATTGATGTTGTGATTGAGAATTAATTAAGTGACTGAAAAATGATTGATATAATTAATCTTGTCATTGAGATCTGTTTTGAGTTTAGGAAGAGGTGATCAATTAGTTAAAGTAAAGCTAAGAGTATATCCAAAAGGTTTGATGAAATATATTTTCCTTGAGTATGTTAATTATTTGCATTTTATTTCATTACTTTTACGGCATTCCCATTCCCTACTGAGAACATGTGGTTTGTTCTCACCCCAAAAATCCTCCACCTTTTCAGTGACAGGTTCGAAGACATAGTGTGAAGCTGTGGGCGATTATAGAATTTATTTATGAGTTAAGTGTGAGTTAATTTGCTTTCATAGAGTTCCCTCGCCCTTATTGCTTACGATTTTTATTTTATATAGAGGGATAGGATTTGTATCTGAGTTTTATTTGAAATCGTTTGTATGACAGATATTATTATTAATAATTATGTGATTATTACTACTTGGAAATGTTTGATATATGATTTTGATAATCAAAAACAAAAATTTTCTGGAATTTTCCATAAAATAGAAGCGCGATATCGAACTAAATGCTCAATATTAAATAGTTAATAAAAGAAATAGGTTAGTAACTCCTTACTTTTGTTACGATCATGACGTACTGGAAGTTGGGTCGTTACAAATGGTATCAGAGCAGTTCGTTCCTGTTAGAGCCTTGGGAATGGACTGACTATGCTTCATTGCATACTCTGAGTGTCTGTCATGCTTTGTGACTTGTTCTGGTAACAAGAGTTTGAGTTTTATATGCATGACTGTCTGATGATTAACGCTGCTAGTTTACCATTGCATACCTCATGTATTAGGTCTGGCCAACTTAATACTAATGATTTATGTACATGGCAACACTAACAGGTTATCTTAGACGAAATATAAGTAATAGGTAATGCGATTCATGGGGTTTGGGAGTGTTAGAGGTTCTGAAGTTAGCTTCGATTCGACGTATAATCTTTATTCGTGCCATGTTTTTCTTAGTTTCTTTCATTGGAATTCGCTGGTTTGAAATTTCTCCTTAGAATGTGGTTTAATTGTTTCCTAACCATACCTTGTCATTCTTGTATACCTTTACTTGCCTATGAATCTGATTGCTTACGTAACTCTTTGAATATTCATCATTGATAATGCCTATACTTTTGTCCATATATTCTGCTTTCCTTGATTTCAGTTTGAACTTATTTTATTCTAGCAATTTTCGAGGACGAAAATTTTTCTAAGGTGGGTAGAATGTAACAACCCTAGTTTTTGAAAATCAAATAATTAGTTATTTGTGATTTATTTTGTTTGTTGATAATTTTATTTTAAGAAAATTATTTTACTATAGGTAATTAAATAGAGTTTTATGATAATTGGAATTTAAACTAATTAGGAGTTTTATATAATCTTAATTGGATATTTGATATAATTGAAATTATAATTTTAGTAATTGAAAAATAAATAAGAATTGTATAATTTAATTTAAATAAATTCTATTATAAATAAATTATGATTTAATTTGAGTTCTTTATTTTTAGAAAATAATCTATCGAGCATGATTAAATAGATTTTATGAATAGTGTAAGTCTAAGTCAATTAATATTTTTGTACAATTTTTACTATCAGTTATTTTATAAATTGAAATTAGAGTTTTGATAATAGAAAAATTAATGAAAAGTTATATCATTTAATTTGAATAATTAATATTAAGTTTAAACTATATTTTATAAAAATGTGATTAGTATATTTATTTTATATTTTAAATTAAAAATAATTAATTGAATTTAGCAATATGTTGATAAACAATGTTCTTAAATATTTTTAATGGAGTACATTTGATTTTAAAATTATTCTACCCTTCAATTTTATCAAAATATCTATTCATATCTATCCCTATTACTTTATAAAATCCCTAATTTCTAACCCTAATTCCCAAAATTAACTCAAAAACCCTATTTCCTAAATTCACAAACAAACCCTAACCCTGCCGCACTCTCCTCAGCGCCGTCACCCTCATCACAAGCGTACAGACTCACCCGCTCTCCCTTAGCCTCACCGCGGCACACACACACTCCTTCTGTCACACACCCACACCTTGTGAATGGAGCTGCACCACGTCTAGCCCGCCTCGCCATCGCCGCTGACGTTGTTGCCAACGAAGAGGACGCCGTCGTCGTTGTTCAAGGAGGAAGGAAGAACCGCGCGAGAGCCAAGGGAGGAGGAAACCTTTGCTGTGTCGCCGCCATGCCTCCATTGCCACCGAATGCCGTCAAGCGCAGAGAGAGAGCCAGACACCGCGAGGAAGAAGCTGCTCGTCGCCATCACAATCACTGTCGTTGGGCCTGTAAATCGCCACTGTGATCTATGCGAGAGGAAGAAGACGCAATCAACGAAGGCAAGAAGGTTCTACCGCTGCCATGTCACTGCTGCCACTGAAGGTCTATCACCGCCAATCCACGCCGCTGCTGAAGATGGTAAGCCAAACCGTCGTTCTTGTTGCTGGAAAAGACCACCGGAGTTGCTGTTCTGGCTCTAGTCTATTACTTTATTTGATTCTGTTCCATTTACACACTTCCTTTGTCACTGCCATCCTTGTTAACGATTTGATTTTTAGTACATTCCTTGTCCTGAATTTTCCAGAGTTGTGTTTGCTCTTGCTTCCTATTCGATTCAAATCCTTTGTCCTGTTGCAACCATCGTCGCTGCCTTAGAAAAGTGAGACTGCTGTTATTTCGGTTATTGCTCCTACTGCTGCTGCTGAGAAGTGATCAGAAAAGCCACTGCTGTTAGTTCGGTTCAAGGTTGCTGCCACTGTGAATTAAAAATAAAAAAAGGCTTTGTTGCGTTTGAATATCAAATTTCGGCTAATCGAGGTAGGGGATTTATTTTTAAAGTTAAACGTTTTTAAGTTAGAATGCCTACAGAGTTATTTTGATAATTGCAAATGGTTAACAATGGTTAAGAATTTCTTAATTGACATGAATGACTTGAAATGCATTTGAAATTAGTTAGTTGTTGTGATTATTTTGAGCTGTGATTAAACTTAGATGCTGTTGTGAACAATGATTTAGTATAATTTATTAAATTGAAATATGCCAAGTTAATTATTGAAAAGCTGTCGTATGAATATTCGATGAATTGAGTTTGGATGGTTGCTGTGAATGTAATTGGTTTTGTTGTTATGAGAAACTAATTGATAGAAATAAGCTTGGTTTGAGGTTGAGAAATTTGGATTAAGTTTGATGATGTCTTAGTGTTTCAATTGGAGTATTGAATTCAGGTTATGGTTGTGAATGTTTTTGGGCTTTATTGTGAGTGTTTGAAGCTGTAATTGATATTAGTTTTTCTGATTTTGATGGATTGTTGAAAAGTTCTGACTCTATACTAAATTAGTTGAGTTGTGTGGCTGAAATTATGATTGGAATGATTGAGATTTTTGATTGGAACTTTGGTTGGAATTCGTTGATTTTGTGAAATTGAATTATAAATTGTTTGATGAGAGATTATTATGATTTCTGTATTTTGATGGATCAAATTGAAATCGTTGCTGTTGAATTGGTTTACTGTAATAGACTTAGTTAGGGATTAATTGAAATTGGGCTTAAGGAATAATTGGAAGACTGAATCTTGAAATGTTGCACTAATTGCTAAAAATCTGATTTTTAAAATTAAAAGATAACTTTGGAAGTAAATCAGTTATTCAACGATAATCGAAATGATATGAGAGTAAAGGCTGAGTAAACTATAATAAAAGTTGTTGTTGGGATTCAATTTTGAGAAGTTTGAATTAACTATAGAACTAGTTATTATTTTTCAAAATGTAAAACTTAATTTTCTGCATTACTTTTAAATGAAGCCGGAGACTTTGAAAATCTATAATTAATTCTGTGATGATCGGAATTGCGTGGGACCAAGTTTGGATTAAGCTTGGGAATACAGATAACTGGACTGGTGAATTTGAGACTTTTTCATTAAGTTTATGATTTATGGTGAATTTTTGAATTATGAATGTCAAATCTGGATTTCTGCAGAACGCTTAACACAGCAGCAACTTGTTTCCTCTATTAGAAATTCACCAGTTTGAATTTTAAATGGAACCAATTTTAAATGAAACTCTGGTCCTAGTACATTAATTTCATAAAAATTTAGAATTGTTAGAGTTGTAGTTTTAAAGATATGGATTTTTAAAGTAAGATGTATTGTGCAGTAAAAATCAGGTTTTGTTTTCTAAGTCGGTAACTTTGAGACTTTATAATTTTTAATTCTGGAATGATATTGAGATGAAACTAATTGGAGGTGAAATTTGAGTATGTTTAGTATATATGATTTAAAATTCAGGGTTTTCCATGTTTTAATAAGTGAGTTATGGGACTTGAAAGAGGTTGTGTTCAATGATTTGTAAAACAGACTTCAGCAGAAAATTACCTAACTTCCAAGCTACGTAACTCCTTCATTAAAAATGGTATGACCCTGGAACCAATTGAGAAAGAAATTTGGATAAGTTATGTTTAACCACATTAATTTTGAAGGTGGTTGGATTTAATTTGGATTTTATATGAAATTTCGCATGTTGTACGCTGCTGCTGTCTTCTGGTTTTAAGGCACTACAGAGCAGTCATGGTTTTGCTTATATTCCCGAAGCTAGAGCCAGCGAAAAATTATGATTTTTAGTTTAATAGAAAGCTTAATCTGACATGGTCGCATGGATACAAGGTTTGCGTAATTCCAAATTCGTTTGATATTTTAAAAATAAAACTGAAAATTAGACTGCTGATGTTGTTTTGGTGATTACTTGGATATGAAATTTGAAAAATAGATTTTCTATACTATTATCAAATATTTTTGAGAATATATTGTTGTGGCAATTGTTGAGAAAGGTTTGATGAGATGTTGAGAAAGAGGGAACCCGTAAGGGTGGTTAAGTCCGAGTTTTAGGGAAGGTGCTGTCAAAATTTTATAAAAATCTGAGGTTTTATTCGAAAAGTCATTTTAAAAGATTTGAACTTGAAAAATTATATTATTTATGTTTTATCTAAATAAGAGAAGAATTATACTATTTAGAATTTGGAATTATCAAGGAAAGGTTTATGTTTCAAGTTTGAATTATTTAAGAAAGGAATTATGTTTTGAATTCAATTTAATATGAAAAGAGTTATGCTTTGGGCTTGAAATAGAGGATTACTTTTCAGGAGTTTGGTGAATTTTATAATATTTGAATCCGAATGATAAAGAGAAATGGTTTGAGCTAAGATATTGTAAAAGTGAAAGATGTGAAGTTTGTATAGTATGATTGAATTTGTATAGTATAATTGAACAGAGAAAGAAAGAGGTACTGCCTAAGAATGTTAAAGTGATAATGAATGATTATAATGAGAATGATTATGTGATGATCTGCTGCGTAAAGGCTGTCAGATAGATGGTGGTATGACCACAGAATGTTTTCCAGTATTACACAGCTATTGAGAGCTGTACCTGCAACTGATAACCTGGGATCACTTGCAGAGGATATTAATTCATACACGGCTAGAATGCCGCACCTGTAAGGCAAGGATTGCTTAAAGAGAATATGATTTCATACACGGCTGGAATGCCGCCACCTGTAAGGCATAGTTTGCTTACAGAGGATATGATGCATATGTCAGTTAGTGAGAACTGTACCTATGCCTGGAAAACCATACCCGTTTCAGCTTCTTCGGGTTACGTCGGGAGCGGGTAGAAACCGACAAATGAGCTTATTACCTGCACTAGGGCTAGACATGCATCATCCTTATTTGCGCATCTACATTTGATTGTGTTTGCTTGTCTTATTTCTTTGTAATTGTGTTGCTTGTCTTGTTGTAATTTGTTTGTATGTTGAATTAAATCTCTTGCTTGTACTTTTAGTTTCTGAATGTTTTAAAGAGATTAATAATTGACATGATTGAGAATTAATTGACTGAAAAATAATTGATATAATTAATCTTGTCATTGAGATCTGTTTTGAGTTTAGGAAGAGGTGATCAATTAGTTAAAGTAAAGCTAAGAGTACATCCAAAAGGTTTGATGAAATATAGTTTCCTTGAGTATGTTAATTATTTGCATTTTATTTCATTACTTTTACGACATTCCCATTCCCTACTGAGAATTTGTGGTTTGTTCTCATCCCAAAAATCCTCCACCTTTTCAGTGACACAGGTTCGAAGACACAGTGTGAAGCTGCGGGTGATTATAGAATTTATTTATGAGTTAAGTGTGAGTTAATTTGCTTTCATAGAGTTCCCTCGCCCTTATTGCTTACGATTTTTATTTTATATAGAGGGATATGATTTGTATCTGAGTTTTATTTGAAATCTTTTGTATGACAGATATTATTATTAATAATTATGTGATTATTACTACTTGGAAATGTTTGATATATGATTTTGTTAATTAGAAACAAAAATTTTCTGGAGTTTTCCATAAAATAGAAGTGCGATATCGAACTAAAGGCTCAATATTAAATAGTTAATAAAAGAAATAGGTTAGTAACTCCTTACTTTTGGTATGATCATGACGTACTAGAAGTTAGGTCGTTACATGAGGTCTGTGGCAAGAGTATCCCGCTTGCATCCCTTCGGATCAATAGAGCGTGCAGGCGCTGGTACCCGGACAGAAATCCGAGCAGTATATCTCAGGGGTTCCCATATGAGGATTCCGATGGGCGACGTCTCCATGGAGATGTGTCGGGTTAGCAGTTGAATCGACAATGTGATATCACAGCCAGTAGGACAAGCATTCATCATATGCATTTTCTATCTGTTTGTATGCTTTGACTACTTGAAATGGCTTGCCTATTTGTATAACATGCCTATGTACTATTTGAATTATTGTCCTTATATGATTCTACTTGTGATTTTCTTGCATTGTAATTAATTGTGTTTTCTACTGGGATTGAGGAGGTTTGGAAGGCGATGGTGATTGGATCGCATGGAGAATAGGTTGGTGAAGGCTATGGGACAGCGGTGTTTGATTAGAGTAGAAATTCCCTAAGATAGATTACCCGGCTTATTTATGTTAAGGTTTATATAATCATGCTTATCTGTTTTAGTATGCCTTAAGATTGAATCTTGTGATGGATATGGAGCTTAGGATTGCCTTTGGCGTCCCGGGGTCTTATATCCTACATCACTGGGCACTGTTACATACTGAGAACCTCCGGTTCTCATACCATATTTCTGTTATGTTTTTCAGATGCAAGTTGCAACCCACCTAGGTGAGTTGCACTTTTGTATTTTGGTTTTGCCTAGAGGCTTGTATTTGAGAGAACAAAATTGTATAAGCTGTTTTTACTGTCTGGTTCTTTCTGGTCTGTATATGGCTAGCCGGCTTAAACTCCGCGAGCCGTGGCTAGATTCTTATGATATTACACTATTATATATTGATACACCTTATCTATATCTTGTGCTTTAAGTTAGAATCTTTGTTAGTGCGTTTTGCGCTTTATAAATCCTATTTTTGAGGTATATCCTTCATCGGACTTCTAGATTAAACTATTCTTTCTATATATATTATATGTATGAGCTTAGAACTGTCGTAATCTCTGATTAACATTTGCTTTACGACGCGAGGTAAAGCTTAGGCTAATTAGGGTGTTACACTTAACACTCCCTGTTAATTTGATTTGAATTGTGATTAATCTTTATTTTAAACTTTGATGTTGGCTGATTGTGGGTTTGGGACTATTCTTGCAATGCCAATTCTATTTTGAGAAAAATTACTAACCCACTTTAGGCCATCTATCAGTCCCCTTCCCCTTGAGTTCGGCTAATTAGAGTTCTAGGAGGCGCAGACAATTTTTGACGTTTTCTTCTTCAGCAGCTCAATCAGAAAGCTTCTCCGGAGCTTCTGTTGTTTTAATTTTATACAGAAGTAGGATTTGGTAATTTTATAATAATTAAATATGAATTTGATAAGTAAATGTTGGTTTGATTGATTATTAGTTAAGCTTGATTAAATTTATGTTGAAATTTTGTTGAATTATTGTTTGTGAATTGTGGTTCGGCCATGAAGAATAGCCCAGTTGGAGTTATTTTGATTATTTTAGGGCTATTGTGAATGAGAATTTGATTAAAATTGATGAGGTTTGATGGCAGAGAGATTAAATGAAAAGCGGCGAAAAATTGGGAATAGTAAAGCTTAAAAACGGACTGAAAACTCAAGCTGAAAACTTGAAGAATTTTGGAAATTGGGTTCAGTCTTTTGGTAAAGTTATAATCAGGAAAATAAAATTTATATTTGAGATTGAAATAGTAATCTAATAAAAATTTATATTTGATTTACTTGCTTTGAGTTTTAATTCCCTTGCATGCTTATTTAATTTCTTGCATTTTAATTTCTTGCAATCTTAACCCCCTTGATCTCATAGCCAATAATTGAACATTTTATTGTAATTCCTAGGGAGAACGACCCGGGACTTAATACTCCCGGTTAATTTGATTTGAATTGTGACTAATCTTTATTTTAAACTTTGATGTTGGTTGATTATGGATTTGGGACTATTCTTGCAATGCCAATTCTATTTTGAGAAAAATTCCTAACCCACTTTAGGCCATCTATCAAGTTTTTGGCACCGTTACTAGGGAGTTGCAATAGTGTTATATTCTATTGTTATTATGTGAATATGTGAATAGTTTACTTTTGATTGATTGCTTATTTTTGCTAGTTTTAGGAGTTTATTTTGCTTGTTCTTACTATCTTTTGTTTTTATTTTCTTTTTCTCCTATGAATTCTCACCCATTGCACTATGAGTTTGGTTGCTATTGTGTTATAGGAATTGGAAATTTCAATTGTTTGTCACCTAGATGGAATGAAGAGGATCAACAAGAAGATTGGGTGCACAAATTTTGGAATCTCAAAAGTCATGAAAATTGCAAACATGGGTGGAAATTGTAACACCCCAATTACCCTAATCCTTACCTCTAGCCGTAAAGCAAAGGTTAATCAGAGATTACAATAGTCCTAAAGGTTTTACATATTTATATATAGAAAGAAATAATATATTCTAGAAGCCTGATGAAGGATTTAGCTCAAAAACGAAATTTCAGAAGCACGAAACGTTCACACGAAACTAACGCACAAGACTCAAGGTTTAGATGAAAGAATAAAGCATATATATAGATACAATATTATTATAGTCATAGCGAACTAGCCGCAGCTCGCGGAGTTTAAGCCGACTAGTTACAAATAGGAAGATACAGAGGTTTAGAATTTAAAAAAAATAGCTTATACAACCTATCTCTCAAATAAGAGCCTCTAAGGCCATAAAGATAAATGTACAAAAGGTGAAAGAACACTATGACGAAAGTAAAACAGAATTAAACAAGGAATGAACCATACTCCGCTCTCTTACCATATCCGCAATCTCACAAAGTAGATTACGACCTACATCTGAAAAATAATAACAAAGTATGGAACGATAACCGGAGGTTCTCAGTATGGTAACAGTGCCCAATGATGTAAGATGTAAGGTTCCGAGACGCCGAAGGCAATCCTAGAACTTCACATCACATATAGATATTCAAGCTTAGAACAAAAAAAATAAATATATATATAACAAACTTAAACCATAAACCGGGTTATCTAAACTTAGGGGAATTCTAACTAAAACTAATCACACCGCTATATCCCACAGCCCTCACCAACCTAACCTCCGTGCGATCCCATCGCCATCGCCTACCTAACCTCCTCAACACCAGACAATCACAATTAATACAAACAAGTAAAACACAATAATATTCATATACAACAAGTAGTTCAAGAAGCAGATAAGCATGTTATTCAATTAGGCAAACTCAAGTAAACAAAGCAATTAAGCATATAGAAGATGCACACGATGAATGTCTGTCCTATTGGCTGTGATATCACATGTCGGTTACTGCCAACCCGACAGAAAACCCGGTCGACAACTCCCGGATTAATCTCTCTATTGCGCATAAGGAGGAAAATTTTGAGGAAGAGTGCCCTACTACCTTCACCTTTCAGAGGGAAATATATCGAGGGAGAGTGCCCTACCACCTTCCTCTGGTTGTCGCATAATTTCGAGGGTTAGTGCCCTACCATCTTGCAATCAGAGAGAAGTCGCATTTTCAGGAGGAATAGTTCTGGGGGATAAGTGCCCTACCACCTTCTCCTTTCAGAGGGAAATATATCGAGGGAGAGTGCCCTACCACCTTCCTCTAGTTGCGAAAAGTATGAGTGAGAAGCCTAACTTCACTCTCACATCCGAACGTAGGCGGGATTCTGCCACAGCCCCTACGACGGATAATAATGCATATTATAATTACATATTCAATCTCAGAAGCCACTCCTCATAACATACTTCCACTCATACTCATTCCATCAACTTAGCCATTCACCATTTTCACTACTCTTCCTTCTCTCTCAACCAAACTTAACATCAATACATCAGAAATCTAAACCACCGTTCTCTAACTTTTCAATATAATCACCAACTAAAACCCTTAGCCTATTTCCTTTATCCCCATACTCAAATCTAAGCCCAAAAGCCTTAAAAGGGTGTTATAGAAGCTTACGACCTTGTTGGGAAGGTGAAGTAGTTGAAAACAAGGTTTAAAATTATAAAATAGGGCATGTGTGTCCGCACAGAGGTGTGCGTGCGCACGCCCAGGCAAATTTTGAAAGTGTGCGTACGCATAAGGGTGTGCGTACGCACAGGTACTAAAATATACAAGCCTGTTCACTCGCACAAGCTGTGCGAGCGCCCCCAACAGACGACCCTTCCCTACTTGTGCGTGCGCACAGGGCTGTGCGTCCGCACAGGTCATAATTCTTCATTGATGTGCGCACGCACAACCTATGCTAGTGCTGCCACCAGAGCCCTTTCCCCTGCCTGTGCGTACGCACAGGTCCGTGCATCCACACAGAATAACATTTTTGCAGAGTTGTGCGTGCGCACATATCAGAAAATCTTAAAATTCTGCAACTTTGCAGAATTTCAGATTTTTAACACCAACTTTGAATGATCATAACTTCCTCTACAAAATTCCAAATTTCACAAACTTTATATCGATTTAAAGTGTTTTCAAAGATCTTTAATTCTAGACAAATTTCATCAGATTTTAAAAATCGAGGCAAAAGTTATGATCAGACAAATTTCACAAAAAATCTATTTTTACCAAAAGCCTCAAAACTCCAATTTTTCCAAAACTCACAATTCAAAATCAAACCAATGACAATCCAAACATTACCAAAACAACATAAAAGCCCATACCCTCCTTTTTCCAACTCAACCATCCATAATCCCAATTAGACTACTCAATACCATCAAATTTCTTACTCATCAACATCCAAAACCATCATAAATAATCTTTAACCAACATCAAACATCAACAACTATTTCAAAGTCTTCATCACTTAACCTCAACATTAACAATCATTATCCATACTCGTATTACCACACTCAACATACACACTCACCAACATCAACCAACATCACAATTATAATTAGCACCAATAACATCAATATTCCCCATCAACCTTTATAATCATTAAATACCAACGACATCATTATTCATCATCAACCCTTAAATACCAACAACCTCATCAACAACACTAATCATCAATACTCATTAACACCACAATTCCCAATAATCATCCTCAACCACAATAATCCAATACAACCCACAATTATCATCAATTCACATATAAATATTCATACACCAATAACATTCAATCCTATCTTAGGGTCAACTAGCCTAAGTGTCCATAAATATTACATATTACATAAAGAAAACTAAAACCATACCTTGGCCGATTTCCAAAATGTTCCAAACATCAAAATGAAGCCACCAAGCTTGCTCCAATGCCTCAACCAACTCCAACCAACACCAAAGCTCAAACTAACAACACATATATCACCAAAATCAAAATCTAAGATACATAAAACAACTAAACACAATGGTTTAGTGAAACCTTACCTTATCCAACGTGAGTAGGGGTAAAATCCATCAATTATCCACTACTAGAGATCACCTAAACAAGCAAAATGATAAAATCTACTCAAAAACTAAACCCAAAACGAACAGAACTTAGGGCACGAAACTGGAGCATGAAGAGAGAGATCTTACCAAATTTCTTTAGATAAAAAGGAAGAGCTCGTCGAGAGCTTCGCGTGGCCATAAACAGTTCGTCAATTAAAGCTCCGTAGCTCAAGATATGGCTCCCGAAAAATGGAGGTGAATAATGTCACTTCCTTCTTCCTCTCTTCTTTCATAACTAGCGCCCTTTTCTTTGTGGGTTGTTGAAAATGAGCTTATGGCTCAATGGCTCATTAAAGAGTGCTTTTATATGTTGGGTTTTGGGCCCAATTTGGGCCCGATCTAACCCGTTAGCGTTTTTAGCCCGTTCGGCCCAACTTTGGGCCAAACCTTTAACACTAACGCCCGGTTTTCCATTCCTAATATGTTTCTAGGATTTTCGACTGTTTTCACTTTTTCTCGCACAGAACCAGACAAACTTAAACCGGTTTAACCGATTCAACTGCCGATTCGCGATTTTTCACGATTTTTCGCAGAAAACACATTTTCTGACTCAAAAGGACTTACTGAGTCCGAAAATCATATTTAAATCCCCAAATTCTCATTCTAACTTTCCATAACTTAATTTGGGTATTTAAATTATTTTATTCGTGAAAAACCCGATTCTTACAGAAATTATAGGAAGAGTGGAAGCACAAACCTCCTTGATGGAAGCTTCCCCAATTGTCTAACTTAAAGACAATAAAAAGAAGTACTTGGTGGGAGACACCCTACCATGATAAAACTTTCTAACTTTCTTCCTTTATTTCGTTCTTGTAAATATGTCTCTTGGTTGTTAGTTTGACTTAATAGATTTTTGTTTCAAAATGCATATTTGAATAATTAGTAATTTTGTTTAAATTGCCTTTCTGACTTGAATTACATGTTTAAAATTTTTAATTAGTTTTTGAATGGTTAAAACAGTTTTGATAAATTTTTGTTTTGAAGTGCATATTAAAAGTGCTTTGAATAGTGTATGATTTTAATTTAAAAAATAAAATTTTGCACAATTTTAAAAGTAATGTAAATAGTTACATATTTTTATTAATTTCTTATTTATATGCATTTTGAAGTGTTGGGTGAAACTCAATTTTAAAAAAAAAATTCAAAAAATCACTTAGTACGTACGCACATGCTAGTGCGTATGCATGCACGTCCTCTCACAGCGTTCGCACAGAATGTGCATACGCACAATTGCCCATTTTCCCTTCTGTGCTTACGCCTAGGAGGTGATGCGTATGCACAAATACGAGGTTCCATCTCTTCTCGCGTCACTTCCTCTTCTCCTTCCCTGCTTCACCATCACACCCAGCTCCGACGCAACATCACCCCTCCTCTTTTTCACTGTCTCACCCTACCGAACCGCCGTTTCCTCTCTCCCTCACCACTGTCTCCAGTCTCCACCACCGACGAACCCCCTCTCCCTTTCCTTCTCTCCTTCCTCAAACACGCAACCTCTTTGTTTCCCTTCACCTCCGCCCATCCCAGAACCCACAGCGCTAGCTCCTCCACGCCGTCGTCCACCATCACCTTCGCGTCAACCACCTCCACCACGCCAGCAACCCTAATCGCGGTCCTCACCTCCAGCCACCGCCGCCTGCTCAGAACCGCAATCATCACAGACCCTATTGTCGCGTTTCCTCTTCTCCCTTACCATCGCCTCCGTCAAAACCCAGAGCAGCGGTGGCTAGATTCCCCTCTTTCTCCCCTCTCTCTGACTGGCGAACCTGGACCATCGTCGCCTTCCGTTTCAACGCCGCCGCACATACCCATCGCACAGCCCCCCTTCTTTCTTCTTTCCCCTGCGCCACCTTCCTGCGTCCGAGCCTCTTCCCCCTGTCTGAACCACCACCACGAACCAACCCCCCCCCCCCCCCCACACACGAGCCCCAACCCCCTTGCTCCATTTCCCTCCCCCTGTTCTCTCGATTGCCTTCGAACAGCAAGAACAGGGCGTCTCCCCTGTTTCTCAGCCTTGCAACGCAGCGCTACCGTTCTTTGCCGCTTCAGTCTCTGAGTATCACCGCTGGTGCCGCCACTTTGGCTGGCCGCTTCCACCCTTCCTTCCCCTTCCCTTCCTCTGCTCTGATTCTGCTTCCCAGGTTTAACCATTTTCTTTTTCCTTTATTTTGTTCTGTTTCGTTTATCATATTACAGCTAGTTAGGTCATTTTGTTTAGCTTAATTTAGTTAGTTTATGCCTGTTTAGTTGATTAGGGTGTTAGAGAATCTGGCGTGGATAGTTGATGTAGGTCTGTAATTATGATTGCTGCTGCTGTTCAGAATGATTTTCTTTCTTCCCTGAATGCTGCCATGGATGAACTTGTTTATTGTGCTGTTTTGGTGTTGAATTCTAGACTTGTGATTGCTGTTTATTGTATTTTTGTTTATTGTCCAAAATAGATGCTGTGAAAGTGTTACTGTTTCATTAATTTTTCTTGGTTTGTTGTTGCTGAGTGCTGCCCTACTTGTTGCTTGGTCCATATTATATGAACTGCAATGATTTCAGTTTGTGAAACTGGTTAAGTCATATGAATTCTTTTTACTGCTTGCTTGAACCTGGGAAACATGCTATTTACTGCTGCTATTTGGGAATGACTGATTTTATATTTGTGATTGGTTTGTTTGTTGTTAGTGATGAATTGCCCCTGTGTTAATTTGGTTTGTTGATGCTGCTGCATAGTTGTTTATTACTACTTTGTTCTTGCTGATGGCTGTTATTTGGAATGCACAAGTGCTGGTTTGCTTATGCAGTGATGATCTTGACCAAATTCTGAATTTAAGATCTTATTGCTGCTGATTTCTTGTTTCAAGTTGAACTTCATTCTTGGATTGAGCTATGTGTAATTGTTTGAATTTTTATTACTCGTAATTGATTGCTGAATTCAATGAAGGAATGCTGACTGAATCAGTTACTGTTGTTCCTTGTGCTGTTTTGGTGCTATGTTTTTAGGCCATTATTTTTCTGTTATTTGTCTAACAAAAAGAATGCTGCTGCCTGGTTATCTGTTTTTGCTGAGTGCTATTGGCTGAGTTTCTGGTTAAATTTGCACTTCATTGTTGGATTCAATTATGCTTAATTGTTTGAACTCATGCTGCTTCTGGAATGGTTATTGAACTCAATGAAAAGAATGCTGCTTGATGCTGTTGGTTTAGTTTAAATTGTTATTGATGTTATGTTGCTGTTTTATTGATTTACTTTTGTGCTAAACTGGATTGTTTGATGCTGCTACATAGTTGTATTACTGCCTTATTCTTGTTAAAGGCTTCTGCTAGAATGATGCTGATTTTCTTGAATTTGAATTCAATTGTCAATTGCACCATTTCAATTTTCCATTTTGTTCTTGCTTCAAGATTGATTGCTGCTGTGTTCGTGCTGATTGCCATTGTTTGGATGAGTCCAGAATGTTATTTGTGCAGTCATGAATTTTGAGAATTTTTGTTTTAATTTGAACCTAATCACTTGATTCAGTTAGTTGCATTTGTCTGGATTCATGCTGCTTGCTTGTGGAGTAGTTATTGAATTCAATGGAAAGAATCCTGACTGAATCAATTACTGTTGTTTTTTGTTGCTGTGCTTTTGTTCATGGCTGTTTGGGATGAACCAGCTGCTAAATATTGTTGATGGTTGCTTGTGTAGTGATGATTTTTGCTTAATGTATGAATTTAAGTTGTTTTTGCTGCTGTTTTGTTCCAATTTGAACTCAATCACTTGATTCAAGATGCTTAGTTGTTTAAATTCATGTTGAATACTTGTGATTGGTTGTTAAATTCAAAGAACAGAATGCTGCCCTGTTGTTAATTATTGCTTTTTCTTGTTGGTGGCTGGTTTTTGAAACGAACAATCCCTAGCTATGGCTGTTGCAGTGATGATGATCTTGATAAATTTATGAATTCGAGTTGTTATTGCTGCTGGATTGTTCATTATTACTGTTTTGATGCTGTATGTTGGGCCATTGATTGCTGTTTTGTTGCTGAATGATGCTGCCTTTCTTCAATTTGAATTAAATTGTCAATTGCTCAAGTTCAATTATCCATTTTGTTCTTGCTTCAAGTTTGACTGCTGCTGATTTTTCAATCCATGTTGGCTCATTTGCTTACTTCCCATGCTTACATATCTGGTTTTGGTGTTTTTAATTGTCAATGAACTCATATGGAATCTGAATTGATTGATTGAGTTTGGGAAATAGCCAATTTGCTGCTGAAATGCTGCTGGATTTTTCCTAACCTTGTTTCATTAAATGACATTGTTTTATTTGGTCCAACAAGATTCTATTTGACGGATTTCTGTGTTAATAGAATCTTGTTTGCTAAATGGTTTTGGAAAACTCCTCAAGAACTTCTTTGAAAGTTTTGGTCATGCTTCTAACTTTCTTTGCTTGCTTGTGATGCTAATTTACTTCTATGCATTGAATAGTTCAAGTGAATTTTTAAATTGACCATAAGCTTGAAATTCTTTGGAAAATTTGAGACTCTTTTGCATAAACTCACACGTTTGAAGGTTTTTAATCTATGTGGCTGATTTGATTCATTCTATTCATGCCTAATATTAAGTCACATAGATCATGAGGTTTTCAATTCTTGTTTCAACTTGTGACTTTCATGCCTCATTGGAATTTGGTGTTTGAATGTTCTTTAGCTTACTTGTTTCTCTATGTTTCTAACTTTGTCAATGCCAAATTGTTTTAATTTATGCCAATTACTTGTGATTGATATTTACTTGATTATGTGCTCTACACATATATGTGCATTACTTGTTTTGGCATCTTGAATTTTTTTCAGAAGTGAATAGAAACTTGCTTGTTTTGAAATTTTTGAAACTTTTTAGAATTAAGGAACTTGTGATTATGCACCTAACTTTTGATTTTTCTTCCATTCTTTTTACTAACTTTTTCTTTCTTTTTACATAACGTTTAACCTTTGTTTTCTTTTTCAACTAACTTTTTCTTTTTCTTCACCTAACCTTTAATTTTTCTTTTCCTTTTCAACTAACATTAATTTCTAACTTTTCATAACTTTTGACATTTTCTTTTCTTTTTCAACTAACTTCTTCTTCTTAACATAACTTTTGACTATCTTTTCTTTTTTTTCATTTTCAACTAGCTATTTTCTTTTTACTCACATAACTTTTAACTTTCCTTTTACCTTTCAACTAACACTAACTTTTTAACGGTTTCCTTTCTCTTCGTGCATAGCAACAATGCTCCTTTCTTCTCTTTACCTTTGATAAACAAGTTAGTTATCTTGGATTGATTGGAAGTTTCTTCTGATTACTTTCAACTTGAATCTCATGCATGTTTCCATTCAAATTTTTATTATCTGTTCACTTCATATGCTGTTTTGTGACTTGGTTCTTCCTTTCTTAGCACCACCATCGTTCTTGCAGCCATTCTATCACCCGAGACCCACCAGCAGACGGAAGAGCCAATGATAGCAACGATTCTTTCCACTCCGCTTGATCTGAGCACTGAGGACGGTGCTACATCTCAAGTGTGGGGAGGTTGTTCATCTTCAGCAAGCATATTTTGGGTGAAAAATTCCATTTCCGAACACTTTTAGTTTAGTTTTTTTTTGTGCTTTTTAGTTGTTTTGTATATATTTTATCTTTTTGAAAACCTTTTTGCTTAGTTTTTGCACTTTCTTAGTTTATTGCACATTTTAATTTTGCTTGTACATAACCTAGTATTATATTATAGTGATGCATATCTTTACATTTTGCTTTTGATTTTAGCATTTCCATATGCTTTTTAGTTTTTTAGCTATGATTGTGATTTGGGATGATGTGATGATTGCATCTAGTTTGATATCCTATACTCTTGTTATCTTGGTTTGATTGAAATTAGGAATTAAACTTAGGATTTTTGACCTTTTCCATCCAATCACACTATATACATATATAGAATAAATGTTAGTCAATTTAATGAAATTTCCAAGAAACTTACTTTTTATAAAGGGCATCGAAATTCAAATTGAATTGAGTTGAAATTTTTCATTGAAACTTGCATGGTTTATACATTATGGAATATGGTTTTTGAGTTAAAGAACATACAACTTGTGAGATTCTGAGCCTTATTGTGTGGTTGCATTATCCAACCACTTACTTTATTCTTCTGTGTTGCTCTTCTCTATGATTTCAATCTTTGGTTCTATATGTCCATGGTTTAATGTATATTTATGCATTTATGTGATTGACAATGGTCGATTTGCATAAAGGTTAGGAATTCGATTATCAAAATGGAATTGGCGTTGTGAGTATAGTCCTAACCCAACAAATTGACCGTCAATCAAATGTTATCACAATACAAAACAAATTATAACCGAGAGTATTTAGCTCCCGGGTTGTCTTCCCTAGGAGTTGCAATGAAATATACAATCATTGGCTATGAGAGAGAGCATGGGGAATTGGGAATGAAGGCAAGAGAGCAAGAAATGTAAATAGCAAGAAAGTAAATGAACATGTAAGGAATGTAAATGGAAACTCTTAGCAAAAATTGGGGAATTTAGGATTCCTATCCTAGTTATGGACCACAAACATGGAAATTGTGTGCAATCACTTTAAACTAGTCAATCCTCTTTGAGAATTAGTCAAAAAGTGTAATTGATCTCAATCCATAAGTCCTAGTCAATTCACTAATTACTTAGTGAAAGACTAGCGTCAATGGAAACCAAACCAATCAACTATTCTCACACAATGCGAAATGGACATCCACAACTCAATTCCACCCAAACACCTAATTTTTCAACCAAGAGTGTGAAAAATAAACATGCAAGAAATTAAACATCAAAGCAATAAAAGTCAAAGCAATTAAATGCAAGGAAAGGAAACTTCAAATGCAAGAAAACCTCTTGGCAAGCAATTGAGAGCTAAGGTTACCTATCCTAGCCATTGACCACAAACACATGATGATTATGAAGAGTTAATCCTACTTAGTCAACCTTACATCAAAGATAAGTCAAATAGGCATAGTTAATTTCAATCCCTAAGTCCTATGTCAACACTAAGGGGTCACATAGAGTCAAGGGAGACCAAATCAACTAACTACTCTAATATATCAAACAAGAATGGACATCAATGACTCAAGGGACACCAAAGTCAACAATTTCAAGTCAAGAGTGGAGAAAAACTATGTAAAAACTAAACCAAGCATTCTATCAAACACTTGGTGTGTATGAAAATAAAATAATATTAAAATACAATAAAATAAATTCTAAAGCTACCAAAGCAAGAAAATAACAATAACAACTAAAGAAAGTAATAAATGACATGTAAACATAAATTTGCATTAATTGTAAATTAAAATAACAAGTGTCATAAAACATAAAAATGACAAAATAAAGGAAATAACAAGACAAATAAAGAAGAACAAAGAAGCAATAGCAATAAATGGCAAGGAAAAGTAAATAGAAATAAGAATTAAAAGTAGAAATTATAAGAAATTAAACTAAAGAACCCTAATTCTAGAGAGAGGGGGGAGCTTCTCTCTCTAGAAAACAACCTACATAATGCTAATCTAACCCTAATTTCTCCCCCCTTCACATGGAGTAAGGCCTTCCTTCATATAGCACTCAATCAGCTTCAGAAATCCCCAAAATTGGGCCTTGGAGGCCCAAAAATCGCCCCCAGCGATTTGCAATAAATGAGTCATGTGCTGGGACGTGCGTCCGCACACATGCTGATTTTCTTCTTGTGCGTACGCACAGGATGTCGTGCGTACGCACACATGGTTTTGTGGCTTTTGTGCGTACGCACAGGTGGTTGTGCGCACGCACACTCCAATGTGTGCTTCTCGTTTGTTTTCTTCATGCTTTCTCTCTTTGTACATGCTTCCTTCCACTTTTGCCTTGCCAAACTTGTCTTTAGGACCTAAAATCACTCAACAAACATGTCATGGCATCAAATGGCTTAAAAGTGGGATAAAAGTGATTAAAATAGGCACAAAATAGCATGTTTTCACATTTAGGCACAATTAAGGGAGAGAACACAAAAGCATGCTATTTGGATGAATAAATGTGGGTTTATATGATGAAATCCATTCAAATCAAACTAAAATATACTGGAAAATATGGACTCATCAATTCCCCCACACTTAAACAATAGCATGTCCTCATGCTAATCACAATCAAAGGAGAAGGATAAGGAGGGAAAGCAATTTATTTAATGCAACTAACTACATGCATGTAACTATACTAAATACTATCTATCTATATCTACACTATGGTTCCTATTGAGTTTGGTAAAAGCAAACAAAAGAATTTCAATCAATCCAAAACAGGAACTTAGGGCCAAGAAAAAGAAATTTAGCAATATAGTAAATGTCCAAAGATTGATTTGAAATTTTCAAATTAATTTCAACAACTTGCAAAAAGATACAAGATAAGCAATGGAAACATAGAATTGAGAGATTGAACCCCTCACAGGATGTGTTTACACTCTAGTCGCTCAGTGTTTAGGGCTTAATCACTCAATCCTCCTTTAATCATGTTTTCAAAGATTTGCAAGTCATCTAACAATCAACTAATATTTGATGATTGAATGCAAATATCATGAGGACTTTTGAGGGTTGTAATGGGGCTTAGGTAAGGGTAGGATTAATATGGTTAAGTGGGCTAATAGATTGGATCTTTGATTAGCTCAAGTATCCCACCTAATCCTATATCATCCCACATACATGACAAAACAACATAACTCCCCATCCATTTCTTTTCTCACATTCACTCATGCATCCTCTTTTCAATTCAACCACATATGCATCCTTTATTTAACATTCTTATTATCATTCATTTTTTTTTATACACAAGTTTTTTTTTTCTTTGATCATAAAAGAGAGATGCATATGTTTCAAGTAATGAATGCATGGGTGTTTACCCATTTTTCTAAATATTCTCAATGAACACCCAAACTGACTTTCTACCAATGTTTTCCACAAATTCCTCCCACACTTAAATAATGCACACTCTCAAATCCAAGCTAATCAAAGATACAATTCAAGGACATAATGGTTTTTCACTTAGGGTGAATGATGTGTTTATAATGAGAACAAAGGGGAATTAAAGGCTCAAAAAGCAGTTTATAAGGATAGATGCAAGGGTTGACCATATGGATTAGTGAGCTATACAAAGATGGCCTCAATCATATTAAATGCAATCCAAAACAACAAATATAGGACATATAGACTAAAGCAAATCTAAGATCACAATCATAAAAGGAGTTTATAACATAATAAAAAAATTTGTAGTTGAGAATGTATAACCACACAATTAAAGCTCAAATCTCACTAGGTAATTTGTTCAAGCTCTTTTCTATGTTCCTTAAGAATACATCAAGCAAGTTCAAAAACAAGTTTTCAAATCTAACCAATGGAATACCCTAAAAGGGATTTCCTAAAAATTCTTTGTTATTCTACCCAACTTATTTACTCTACCATGCAACATACAAGTATTTACTATCATATAACTATAAGAATTAAAGAGATATATACAAACAAACCAAACAAAATACAAATAAGAGCAAAAATTGCACAATCAACAACAACCAATTCAATGATGAAAAGAGACTACTTATTCACCCTTAGGAATAAGGAAATAATCACATTTATAAGGTGCTTGTTACTAAAAGTGACAAGTCTTAATAAGAATCAAGTCAAGTCAACTAAAAAATATTAACAAGGAACGAATACCTTGTTATGTGATTATATTCACTTAAGAACCATGATGACTAAGTAGCTCAACTCAATTCACTAAAGTAAAAGTGCACAATTCAATATGCCAAACACCGATAAAGTCTAATACATATGGTTGCGACAACATATGAATCAAACTCACAATTAATCTAGGCAATCAAACAAAAACTCAATGCTCAGTGCACATATTCGTTAGATTAAAATCAAAACATGAAGCAACCCAACAATCATCAAGAAACACTTGCAACTTATTTAATTAATAAATAACTAAACCAAAACTAATATAATTACCGAAACAAAAAATGAGATGCAATGAAAACTAACTAGAACAAGTAGAAAAGAGGTCAAAAGTAAGAGAAGAGAGAAATGGAGGGGAAAAGAACAGAAGAAGTAGAGAGAAGAGAGGAAAAGAAGTAAAGTGGGAGAAAATAGGGGTGTGCATACGCACACTAGGCGGAAAATGGGTTATGCGCGCGCACATCAGGGTGCGGGCGCTGCGAACAGAATGAACATAAGGGCCTGTCCGCACGCACAAAGGCGTGTGCGGGCACACAGAAGGGGAAAATAGGGGATGTTCCCACGCACAAGTATTGCGTGTGTTGCGAGTGGAAGGGGTTGCTGAGGGTTGTGCGTGCGCACATAGCTATGCGCACGCACAGGTAAGTTTTTTTCTTTCTTTTTTTTTTTTTAAGGAAAGGATCATGTGTGCGTGCGCACACAGGTTCGTGCGCGCGCACAGAATCATAAGAGGGCAGGGGTTCATACACAAAGGCTGTGCCAACGCTCCCACCAGAGTGGTTGCAAGTTGGCGTGCGGACACACAAGCTTGTGCGGCCGCACATACAGTGCGAAAAAGGGTATGTGTGCGTACACATGAGTGGGTGCACACGCATAGGTCGCAGAAAACAGGGGAACATGCGCGCACAAGGCCTGCTGGCGCTGCGAACAGAGGGCAAAATCATGCGTGTGCATGCGCACAAGTCGGTGCGCACGCACAGGAAGCAGAAAATAGAAGTTGTGTATGCACGTACAAGTGTGTGCGTACGCACAGATGCCCTACTTTGCAAAAATTTTTTCTTCAAAATTCTAAGGTACGAAGCCTTAGTTCAACCAAAACTCAACATCAAAACATGCAAGAACCCATAAATGCATGATTCAAACCAAAACTAACATAAATAACTCAAAATTAAACTAATTTTAAGCTAACCAAGCATAACAAAAAGCAAATAAGTCAAAATATGTACAAAATAGAAGAGTTAGAACAATGTTACCAAGCACTTTTATTTAACATCTTTAAGTTAGACAATTGGGAGAGCCCTTGCTATGGTGGCTTGTGCTTGACTTCCCCACCAATGCTAGAATGTCCAATGTCCTCCGGGATCCCAATCCTAACCATCAACAAAGACAACCAAAAAGCAAGCTATTTACATATTAACATATTTACAATAGCCACTAACTTTACACCATTGCAACTCCCCGACAACGGCGCCAAATTTGATAAAGAGAATTTATCGTTATCTAGATTTTCACAAAATAGAATTTCGTCATTGAAAGTATAGTCTAAATCAACGATTAATTCCCAAATCAAATGTCAATCCAAAGGATATCACAATCAAAACACAATATATTAACCGAGAGTATTTAGCTCCCGGGTCGTCTTCCCTAGGAGTTGCAATGAAATGTACAATCATTGGCTATGAGAGAGAGCATAGGAAATTGGGAATGAAGGCAAGAGAGCAAGAAACGTAAATAGTAAGAAAGTAAATGAACATGCAAGGAATGTAAATGGTAACTCTTAGCAAGAATTGGGGAATTTAGGATTCCTATCCTAGTTATGGACCACAAACATGGCAATTGTGTGGAATCAATTCAAACTAGTCAATCCTCCTTGAGAATTAGTCAAAAAGTGTAATTGATCTCAATCCATAAGTCCTAGTCAACTCACAAATTACTTAGTGAAAGACTAGCGTCAATGGAAACCAAACCAATCAACTATTCTCACACAATGCGGAATGGACATCCACAACTCAATTCCACCCAAACACCCAATTTCTCAACCAAGAGTGTGAAAACTAAATATGCAAGAAATTAAACATCAAAGCAATAAAAGTCAAAGCAATTAAATTAAAGGAAAGGAAACATCAAATGCAAGAAAACCTCTTGGCAAGCAATTGAGAGCTAAGGTTACCTATCCTAGCCATTGACCACAAACACATGACGATTATGAAGAGTTAATCCTACTTAGTCAACCTTACATCGAAAATAAGTCAAACAGGCATAGTTAATTTCAATCCCTAAGTCTTATGTCAACACGAAGGTGTCACATAGAGTCAAGGGAGACCAAATCAACTAACTACTCTAATATATCAAACAAGAATGGACATCAATGACTCAAGGGACACCAAAGTCAACGATTTCAAGCCAAGAGTGGAGAAAAACTATGTAAAAACTAAACCAAGTATTTTATCAAACACTTGGTGTGCATGAAAATAAAATAATATTAAAATACAATAAAATAAATTCTAAAGCTACAAAAGCAAGAAAATAACAATAACAACTAAAGAAAGCAATAAATGACATGGAAACATAAATTTGCATTAATTATAAATTAAAATAACAAGAGTGTCATAAAACATAAAAATGACAAAATAAAGGAAATAACAAGAGAAATGAAGAAGAACAAAGAAGCAATAACAACAAATGGCAAGGAAAAGTAAATAGAAACAAGAATTAAAAGTAGAAATTACAAGAAATTAAACTAAAGAACCTTAATTCTAGAGAGAAGGGGGAGCTTCTCTCTCTAGAAAACAACCTACATAATGCTAATATAACCCTAATTTCTCCCCCCTTCACATGGAGTAAGACCTTCCTTTATATAGCACTCAATCAGTTTCAGAAAGTCCCAAAATTGGGCCCTGGAGGCCCAAAAATCGCCGCCAGCGATTTGCAATAAATGAGTCACGCGCAGGGACGTGTGCGGACGCATAGGTGTGTGCGTTTGCACACATGATGATTTTCTTCTTGTGCGTACGCACAGGTTATCGTGCGTACGCACACATAGTTTTGTGGCTTTTGTGCGTACGCACAGGTGGTTGTGCGCACGCACAGTCCAATGTTTGCTTCTCCTTTGTTTTCTTCATGCTTTCTCCCTTTGTACATGCTTCCTTCCACTTTTGCCTTGCCAAACTTGCCTTTAGGACCTAAATTCACTCAACAAACATGTCATGGCATCGAATGGCATAAAAGTGAGATAAAAGTGATTAAAATAGGCACAAAATAGCATATTTTCACATTTAGGCACAATTAAGGGAGAGAACACAAAAGCATGCTATTTGGATGAATAAATGTGGGTTTATATGATGAAATCCATTCAAATCAAACCAAAATATACTGGAAAATATGGACTCATCAGTGATTGAGGCCATCACTTCATTATAGCTCACTTAACCCAAATATCCTACTATTGTATTTACCCTTGATTGCCACCTTGAGCCTTGATAATCCCCTTTGTTCTTTATTTTGCCACATCATTAACCTTAAGCAAAAAACAATGCATACCATTTATCTGAATCTTTGAATAGCTTAAGTGTGGGAAAAATGTGGGAACTTGGATTGATGAAAATGTAATTTGTGCTTATTGAGAAATATTGAAATTTGGGTACATGCTCATGTAATATTATAGAAACTATATGCATTGATGAGTTAGTATATATTATGTTCTAAACAAAAAAAAGAGAGAAAAAGAAAAAGAAAAAAAAAGAAGAAAGAAAGAAAAAAAAAGGGTAAGCTAATTCATATGTGATGGAATTGGATTTGATGCATGAGTGTGTGTATATGTAAAAGTGAGATTATGGGTAGCTAAGCTTGATATTAGAATTGTATAGGTTGTGTATGTGTTAGGTAAGAACTTAGGTTAATCAAAGATTCAAATGCAAATTCACTTAGCCATATATATATATATATCCTTACATTAAATACTTGTTGATTGATTAGATGAAGAACAAACTTTAAAAAGCATGATTAGAGGAGAATTGAGTGAATTGACCCTAAACACTTGAGTGACTAGAGTGCATACACATATTCGGTGAGGGTTCAATCACTCAATTCCATATTTCCACCTATGATCATTGCTTATCTTGCAAGTTTGCTCAAATTCTTTTATATGACTCAATTCAATTGTGAATGTGATTTGGTTACGATTGCCTTAGCCCTTGATTGTGTATGGATGCTTTCTTGGAAATTGATTTATTTGGACTAATTAAATACATATAGATAGTTAGATAGTATAGTTACATACATATAGATACATTGCATATCGATAGATTGCATTGAATAATTGTTGATTCCCCTTCTTGTCTTCCTTTGGTATAGGATGAGGACATGCTATTGTTTAAGTGTGGGGATGTGATGAATCTATATTTCATGGTATTTATTTGCTTTAATTAGGTGGATTTCATTGAATTTTCTAACATTTATTCATTGAAATAGCATGCTTTTGTGAATTCTTTCCTAATTGTGCTTAATTGTGAAAAATATGCTTTTCATGCTTAAATTGCTAATTTTAATTCACTTTTCTCCCATTCGATGACTTGATATATTTGTTTGAGTGATTTAAGGTTTTGAAGGTAAGAATGGCTTGAGAAAGTAGAAGGAAAGCATGCAAAGTGGAAGAATTCAAGAAATGAAGGATTTGCAAAGCCGTCAATCTTGACCTCTTCGTACTAAATTGATCATAACTTGAGCTATAGAAGTCCAAATGAGGCGGTTCTAGCGGCATTGAAAAGCTAACATCCGGGGCTTCAAAATGATATACAATTTGCTATGGTGGACATAAGCTTAAGTGTACGTACGTACATAATTTGTGTGTACACACAAGTCGGGATTTAGCAAGTGTGCATACACACACACCTGTGCATACGCACAAGTCTTGGCACGTGAGCTCATTAATTGCAAATCGTTGAGGGCGAATTCTGGGCCTCCAAAACCCAGTCCAACTCATTTCTGAAGCTATTTCAAGCTAAAGTGAAGAATGATGAAGGGGGGAGTGATTAGGTTTAGGTTTTATCATGTTTTAGGGTAGTTTTCTAGAGAGAAAAGCTCCCCTTTTTCTCTAGAATGAGGTTTTTTAGTTTACTTTCTCTTTAATTTCAGCATTTAATTCTTGTTTTAATATAGTTTCATTTATGTTTCTTGCTCTCTTGTCTTGATCATCTTCATTTCTTTTATTAATTTCTCAATTTTGTCACTTTTATATTTATGAACACTCTTGTTACTTTTAATTTCATTTAATGCAATTTTGATGATTTATGTTTCTTTAATGTTTGTTTGAGTTATTATAATTTTATTGCAATTAATATTTATAGAATTTATTTTTATTGCAATTTATGATATTTTTCCTTTTATGCATGTTAGGTGTTTGATAAAATATCTCTTCTAATTTTTGTATAGTTTTTCACACTCGACTTCGAATTGGGTAATTAGGTGAACTTGAGTTATAGATGTCCATTGCACATTGTGTTAGGATTGTTAATAGGTTTGGTTTCTATTAACACTAGTCTTTCACTAAGTTAATTAGTGAGTTGACTAGGACTTATGGATTGAGATCAATTATGCCATTTTGACTTATCCTCGATGTTACGATAGACTAATTGGGATTAATTCTACACAATTACCATGTTTGTGGTCTATGACTAGGATATGAATCCTCAATTCCCCATAATTAAATATGAATTTGATAAGTGAATGTTGGTTTGATTGATTATTAGTTGAGCTTGATTAAATTTATGTTGAAATTTTGTTGAATTATTGTTGTTGTTTGTGAATTGTAGTTCGGCCATGAAGAACAGCCCAACTGGAGTTATTTTGATGATTTTAGGGCTGTTGTGAATGAGAATTTGATTAAAATTGATGAGGTTTAATGTCCGAGAGATTAAATGAAAAGCGGCGAAAAATTGGGAATAGTAAAGCTTAAAAATGGACTTAAAACTCAAGCTGAAAACATGAAGAATTTTGGAAATTGGGTTCAGTCTTTTGGTAAAGTTATAATCAGGAAAATAAAATTTATATTTGAGATTGAAATAGTAATCTAATAAAAATTGAAGTTAGTTTTGTAATTATATACGTTTTCGAGTATTTTGGGTAATAGTTAAGAAGTTTAGGGGTAAAATGGGTATTTTAGAAAAGATGCAAGGTTATTTTGGTAATTATATTATATATAAGAGTATTTTAATAAATTATAAAATATATTGGAGTAAAAATATAAATATTTTAGAAAGCTCAAAGCTTCAGAATAATTTATAAAAGCTTAATAATAAAGATTAAGTTATAAGTTTTGAGTAATAAAGAAAATCATTATTATTGTTATTAATTTATTAAGATTATTATCAAAGTATTTTTGAAATATATTATACATTAGTACTTTGTACTATAACAGAATAGAAGAGTTAAACAGTAACCTACTTAAAAGCTATAGAAAGACGAACCTAAGTTGAGAATCTTATGATTCACTCTTCGTAAAACATCTAGGGAGAGATGAGGGAAGAGTGTGAAGATGATTTCTGGTATTAAAACAAGGAATATAAAAGAAGAAGAAAAGAAAAGATTAAAAGAATCTAAAGAACCTCTATCACAGGAGAGCAGAGAGCAAGAATAAAAGAAATGAAAGAAATAACGAAACAAAAAGGAGATAAGTAAAAGTATTGTTTGGCATTGAGAACGAGCTGAGATGATTGTGTACATGCTGAAAACGAGCAGAGATATGGTGGTGAGTCCACTAAGATTTGCTTCCAGAGATACATCAGCCAATCCAGGAGATGGTTGCACCTGTAAGACAGAGGTTGCTTACAGAGTTATCGATACATACATTGGCCAGAGAGAGCCTCACCTGTAAGACCGAGGTTGTTTATAGAGGTTATGTTTGTATATATCGGGCCAAGAGAGTTGTACCTATAAGACAGAGGTTGCTTACAGAGGTTATGACACTGGAAACTAAGCTCAGACTAAGGTTGCTGAGTTACGTCAGGAGCGGGTCGAAACCTACAGATGAGCTCATTACCTGCATTAGGGATAGGCATGCATCATACTTGTTTGCGCACATTTGTTTGTAAGTGTGTTTTCTGTGATTGTGGGTGTGCTAAATGACTGTCTGAATTTTGTGTTCTATAATTGTTGAATTCGATTGTCCCTTGTTGACTGTTATTGCTGACCAAGTATATATAAAATAAACTAAACTTCTAACCTCGATTCTACTAAGAACTCTCCAGTTCTTACCCCCTATTTCCACCCCCTTTCAGCTACAGGTGTGAAGGTTTAGTGCGGAGCTACATGAGCACAGAAGATTATTTTCAAAAGTTGAGTTATTAGAATTTATTTTTCCCTCATCGTTTATTATTTTTCTTTTTAGAGGGGTAGGACTTGTAATTGAGATTCCTTAAATAAGTCTATGTATATAGAGCTATCTGAATATATATATATATATATATATATATATATATATATATATATATATATATATATTATATACTTTGGTGATTAAGTAATTTAAAATGAAGTCTCATTTCATTTTCATAATTAAAAGTTTCGGTTTGTATTTGCAAAGGCTCAATATTAAATAAAGATAGTATAAAATAAAAGATTTAGAGAGATAAGTAATGCCTGAGATTTTGGTACGATCATGATGTGCTAAAAGTTAGGGTATTACAAATACCACGGTGAGTGAATATCGTTCCCATGATGATTAATAAACTGAGCAAGCAATGATTAATTTATTACTTCTAATTAGACATTTGAAAAAAGAGAAATAATAGAATTTAACGAGTAACAGGGGCAAAGTAAACAAGCAAGTTGTGAGATGAAAACCAATAATGATGTGAATATTAAGGTTTTGGAGATGTTTACTCTCTAAGAAAACAGACCTTATATTTATTCATTTCGAAGCATGCAAAGATCAATTCATGATCAATTATAAATAATCAAATTCCAATTCCTTGGTAATTCAATTTCTCTTAACTTAATTAACTACTAATTCCTTAGTCAATGATTCAAAAAAAGAGGTTAAGCATAATTCTGATTTATATTCACATAAAATTCAAGAGTGATCCTAGGTTGAATTATATGTTACTTATTCAAACTAGTTCTAAACCAATTAAAGATTATGAAAATTATAAAGTCGCACACTTTTTAAAACACTATTACTAGTTGAATTTAAAAAGTCATGAGAAAGAGTTTTCAAGTTAATTCCAATATTAAATTTTCAAAAGTAATAATAGAATCCAAAATGGAGTTAAAATATTTTCCAGTAATTCTAATCTTTAGGGATGAAGAACGAAAACTCAATTATGAAATAGATCAAAGCATAAACCTTAAAATAAAATAAACACTTAGATTGATAATCCGTGAAAAGATAAACAGAGCTCATAACCATACCATGGGAGATTGGATGCTCAAGGTGTAGAGAAAACAAAAACTAGGATTGTAAAGTAAAAGATGTAAAACATGATAGTCCGCTGTTGCATTCCTTAGACTTAATTAAATCCTAAGCTAAAACCTAAAATTCAAATTCAAAACAAAATCAAATCAAATCTAATTATATATTTGCTAATAAATCTTAACTGACTAATGATCTTCTTTCTAATTAGGATTCAAGACTTGGTGTGTTACTTCATTGGAATCATGGGCTTGCAACTTGATCTTGGGCCTGATATGAAACTTGGTCAATTGGGATGACACTTGAGGTCTTGGCATGGCACGCCAATGCATTGAGTTGTCCCCAGAAGTTTACTCAAAGTGAGGTTGCATGGACATGTAACTGGCGTGTGAATGGCGTGCCACTTGAGCTCATTAAAAGGCATGGACACTTGTCGGATTTTAGTCAAGCGTACCACGCCACCGAATGGCGTGGCACGCCCTTGAAGGAGGAGGACACGTTGTGGTCGAAGGCATGTGGGGATGAAAGTGGCGTGTTGCACAACTTTGCTTTGGAGGAGACTTGGCGTACACAAAGGCATTTAGAGAGGTACTTGGCGTGTAGCACGCCCTTGTTCCATGCATGCATGGTTAGGCATAAAGGCGTGTGGAGGGGGCTAACATATAGCATGCCTCTGAGTGGAGTGTCGCAGGTGTGTGGCACGCCATTTGTTACTGGAAGGTGAGGCACGAAGGCGTGCCAAGTTGAGGCTGACGTGTGGCACGCCCATAGCTGGAGGAACACAGGCATATAGCACGCCCAAGTGGCGTGGCACAGAGCTTGGGGATGGATCTTGGCGTGCCACTTGAGGTTGTGGTGTGGCACACCACTTCAAGTTTGGTTCCCTAGATGTTGCATTCTTGCTCTTTTGTATGGGCATTGCATGTCCTCCTCTTTGGCTCTTAAGAGCTTCTCTGCTTATCCTTCTCCTTCTTTGTTCTTACATAAAATCTTTTAATAATCTCCTAAACATATCAAAACTCAAAACAAATCTAAGAAACATTGATTGATGCACAAAAATCTAAATTATAATAAGAAAATCACTAACTTTATTCAAAAAAGTAATAAAAAACTAAAAATGCTCATGCATCATACACGTACCAGATAAGAAAGTCCCATAACTGGAGGTGCAGCGCGTTGCCGGTGGCAAGTCTTCCCAGCGGTACTGGTACGTCTCGGTAAACTGGAATTTGCTTCAACCCCTTTTGTCCTCTATTCTTGGCAAGAACAAAAACAAAACAATAGTAAATTTAAATCAAGTCAAGAAGAAAAGGGGATGGACAATAATCTAAACTGAGAAGCTTGATAGAGAAAGAAACTTGTATGTACCAAATTAAAAGAGGAAAAACCTAGGAACAAGAACCAGTGTTAGAGGGAGGAAGGAGCAAATCAGTGATGGACATAGCAAGGAGAAGGACGAGTCAACTGGAACAAGCAGAGGGGAGCTACACAGCAGCAGGGATTTGCAGAGGTATGGTTTGCACCCTTGCACACTTCTGTTCATGCAAAAATAATTAGGAGAACCCGCTTTCACTGAAAGTTACGCGTCTTAATTAAAATTCAATAAATTGATTTGCGACTGTTGGGAAGCTAAACCGCCGCTATCTTGGTTCCTTTTGTAGCAAAAGCCCAAACTGCTACTTGATGACAAGTCATCTTAGCCTAGTTTCACTAGTCTTTTTTCTTTGTTTTCATTTAGTTTCATGCACTTTCTTAAGCCATAAGTAAGTTAATTGGGTTGAATTTCATGTTTCCTTTGATTCAATCAACCATGGATAAATTGATGCATTTTCATGAGTTTTTGTGCCATAATTGCTCATATGACAAGAAGAAGAACAACTCTCATGATTATGGCATAGCTTTGATACAATTGTTGATTGTTGATAGGTGAAATAAAGCTTGGAAGAAGGTTGCAAGAATGGGCTTGAAAAGAGGGATTCATGTTTGAGCTAACGTTTGCCTCAAACGTTAACTCAAACGTGAGAAGCAGATGAAGAACACCCTGGAGAAGAGCCAACGTTTGTGCCAACGTTTGCCTCAAACGTTGAGGCAAACGTTGGCTGAAGAAGGAGCAAGGGAAGGCAACGTTTGCGCCAACGTTTGCCTCAAACATGAGGTCAAACGTTGGCGCCAAAAAGAAGAGAAATAGCACTCCTGGGCACAGCAACGTTTGAGCCAACGTTTGCCTCAAACGTGAGGTCAAACGTTGGCGCCAAACAGCATGAAGGGGCATACTTCCAACAAGAATAACTTGAGTTGTAGATGTCCAATTGAGGTGATTCCAAGTGGGTTAGAAAGCTGACATTCAGAGCTTTCCAACCATATATAATAGTCTATATTGGGCATAAAATTGGCAACGCGACAAGAGGACAAAGTAGCCCCCAAGAAGCATACAAAAAGGGAGCCTGGGAAGAACCACGTTTGAGCTCACGTTTGACCTCAAATGTTGGCTCAAACGTGGAAGACAACAACTTGGCCGAGCTGCATAATGTCACACAAGAGACGTTTGAGCACTAATGGATTTCTTTCCAACACCAAGAGAAAGCAACGGAGGCCACTATCAACCCAATTCCATCAAGACTAAAGGCCCAATTCAAGGCTTAATGATCATTTGAAGAAAGTGTATAAATAGCTTAGGATTTGAAGTTTTAGAGAGTTTTTTTCGTTTAGAGTTTTCTTTAAGAGTTTTCATAGTATTCACAGTAGAGAACCTTTGGGTTTTGAGCTATTTGGGGATTTAGAGTCTTGGGTGTTGAAGAATTGAGGAAATTCTGTCTCAATCTCACCTTGAGATCTCTTTTTGTTTCTTTCACTGCATCATTGGAGAATTGAGATTTGAATCCAAGTTTTCTTCTGTTTTGATTTTTAATCTCTTGCAATTGAATTCTAAATTTGGATCTAAGAAGGCAGTGAGATCTAGACTTGGTTATCTAGTCTCTTGAGTCCTGAGATCTACATCTTTCAATTTCAATTTCCTTGTTACATTGCTACACCAAGTTTATTTTCATTTGCATTTAAGATCCGGTTCAATTAGATCCATCTTCTACGTTTCTGTTTGTTGAGATTTACTGCTCTCTTGTTTAATTTTTGCAATCCCACATCCCTGATCCATTTACAATTCAAGCCATTTACATTTCTCGCATTCTAAGATTCTGCAATTTACATTTCTTGCATTCTAAGATTCTGCAATTTACATTTCTTGCGTTCTAAGTTTCTGCCATTTAATTTCTTGTTCTTTAATATTCAGCACTTTTATTTTCTGTTCTCTTTAATTTCCTGCAATTTACCCCTCTCCCTTTACTTTTCATGCAATTTAATTTCTGTTAATCACAAATCACTCAATCAACTCTTGATCTGCTTGACTAAATCAACCACTAAACTAAAATTGCTCAATCCTTCAATCCCTGTGGGATCGACCTCACTCATGTGAGTTATTATTACTTGATGCGACCCGGTGCACTTGCCGATGAGTTTTGTGTTGGATCGTTTTCCGCACATCACTACTATAACTGCCATTATCTTGACAATTTGTGGCCGTTTGGTAAACGGCCACCAATTAACTGACGCTATATTCCGAATTTGATCTGGTGTATGCTTCTAAGGTGATATATTGGTAAAGATAAATGTATCATATTCTTTTAACTTATGATAAGTATGAGTGATGAAAAATCTAGCCTTTCGTGTTGTAGTACAACCCTTTAAAAGTATAGTTTATTCTAGTCTTCAAAAATGTAGCATTAGATATGGAAAAGCGATATCTTTAAAAATGAGCAACGATTTATAAACAACCTCTAATAAAACGTCTCCTAGCCAAATAAATGTAACATTTGACAAAGATATTATTTTTTATCATTTTAATTATACTTTGTAAGAGTACATTATGGATAATTTGTCTCTAATGATATAGGTGATACATGTAAAAATTAGAATAAAGAAACAAATTTAAACAATGACCATCTTGAACAATATGAATAACCACCAATCAAATAAAAATACACTACATCCTAGTTTAATGCTACTAATTAAATTTAAGATTAATTTACTCTTTTAACTCTATTAATTTACATTGTTCACACATTGTTCAAAAATATTGTTGATTACCTATACTTTTCTCCTTTTTTTTCTCTCTCTCTCCCTCTATATATATATATTAGGAAAAAGTTTGGTAACCAAAACTTTTCAGCCATAATTAGCCAAAACATTCCATAATTCACTTCATTTATATCACTTAATATCTGTTTTTTTTATCCCACTCTCTCATCATTCTACTTATCACCGTTCTTATCAAATCTACTTATTAATGATATTAATTATAAAATTATATCCCTTTTTATTAGGTATTATTGTAATCAATACTTAACATTCTTTTTTATAATTTGATTTTTATATATAAAAATACAATAAAGATTAATAATAATTATATTTAAGAACGGTAATTATAATATCAATTACATTAAATATTTACAATTGATTCTTTGTCCGTTATGGTATTTATAATCAATTATTGGAGATATGAAACATGAAACCTATCCTAATATATACTTTATGTTAATTCAATTATATTCATTCAAAAATCACAAGAATAACACCATTGCAAGCACAATAGTGTATAAGCCAAGAAATTTTACAAGAAATTGTTTTTGTCATTGTAATTTGTATGGCAATTGATTTCGACCTTAATACAGTACCTATGGCAGAAGGTGCTAAAGAATTTGAACAACAGACGGATTCACCCGATGAAATTGTTGCAAGTCAATCAATTTCTGAGAATATGAAAAACTACACTAGCTCTGATGAGGTATGGTAATAGCCCGGATTATTTTTTGTGTATTTTTTAGCACTTTAATTATATGCGTAACATTCTTGATCATTATTTGTTTGCTATTTATGTCTAGAAAGATAAATTTTTTTATTATTTTTGTTATATTTTTTAATTTTTAAAAATAGTTTTATGAAAATAAAAGCATTTAAAATTGTTTTCGTAACATGTGAACGATATACTTTCACCTTTGATTTATTTTTACATCTTTTTTTCAAATTTTTATTTGTAGTATCCTTAATTATATCTTTGGATCTCTTATTAGAAAAAACCTAATTTTTATAGAGACTAAAAACTGGAAAACCAATAATTATTTTAGAAGAATGTTTTATATACAATTTTATATATGTTTCAAATGTGTACCTTCAATTTTTATATATGTTTCAAATGTACACCTTCAATTTTTTAAAATTGTTTTATGATGTTGATTGCTAAAATAAGAAGTATTTTTTTTAATATTTAAACTTTCTTTTGGTAATTGGTATTTAAATCTTTTGATTTTGCTCACTAATTTTTTTTTAGTTATATGCATAATATTCGTGTAAAGTTCATGCTTTACGCAATCAATAAGTTTATATGAATAACATCCATAATTACATGAAATTAATATCCATGTTAACATACATAATAAAATGAAATTAGCACCTAAAATTACAGTATTGTGTTTTATTTATTATACTCGATAGTGAAATTAGCCACTTTTGTATAGTTAACCTTTAGGTAGAGTTTCATTTGTTTTTTTTCTTTCTTTTTTTTTTCCAGGTCATAAACCAAGCCATTGGTGACGAGGAGCTAGATCCCGAGGAGGGAATGTGTTTCGGCACATTAGAAGATGCGCGTGCATATTATTACCAATATGCGGCTAGGACTGGATTTGTCGTCAAAATAAGAACCACGGGCTGGAAGACTAGAAACGATCAGAGGGTGGTTATTAATCTGGCTTTACATTGTAACAGAGATGGATACCGCACATCCTGTGTAAAGGCACCCAAGAGAAGGAAAACGGTGGCCTCAATAAATTGCAAAGCCCGTTGCTATTTGGCATTAGATAAAATGACAGGGCAGTGGAGCATTTCTCTAGTAGAGGTATCCCACTTACACCCGCTTAATCCGACGCTATCTAGAATGTTCTCAGCAAACCGTAAGCTAAGTATGCATGTGAAAGACCTAATACAGCAAAACGATCAAGCTGGTATTAGACTGAGTAAGATGTACCAGGCACTAGCCAATGCCGTCGGTGGCCCTGCCAACCTCACCTTTACGGAGAACGATGTTAGAGAAGTATGTAGAGAAGCATGTGTAGTCGATTATCAAACCACAAGAAGAGGAGCAAGCAAATTCTTTCCTAAGAGATATAATACAAGATCCTATAGAAGAAAGTGAGGAAATTAATCAAAGGAGTTCATACTCCAGTAAACTAGAGAACTTTCCATCCTCACACATGGAAGAAGAGGAAGATGCAAAAATAAAGGAGGAAGATGCACCCACAAAGGAGGACGATGCACAACCCCCCATGCCCTTGGTAAGCAATGAAGAAGAAATTGAATTAGAAGACAGCTACCAAGAGGAAGAGGTTGAAATTGAGGAAGTTCGCAAAGAAGTGGAAGAATTCAAAAAAGAACACAAGGGAGTGAAGCTTGCAAGATCTTTCCCAAAGCCATCACCATCCAATACAACATTCAAGTGGGTAAAATTCTTATCCTTAACCTTTACGTTCCCACTTGAATATGGGCTACTGGAGATAGATGGTCAACTTAGAGCTCTTTGTGGCATTAAGAGTAAGAGGAAGATGGTTAGTGGTGAGAGTTGTCAAGCAAGGTTCCATATGGTTGCATGCTCCAAATTGAAGTGCAAGGATTGGTGTAGAGCTCAATTGAATGGGTCTAGAAGGTTGTTTAGATGTCTCTGTGAGAATTTAGATTACTTGCCACCCGGTGGGAACAATGGTGATCCACAAGAAGACGGGTGTAAAAGCAAGGTTTGGGACCCTGGAATTCATTCTCACAATCAACACTCTTGGGGCCTTGTCACTTGCTTCAACGTGCTCGAAGGAGTTATGCGCCTAGTTTGGAATCCTGGTGGCCATTGGATTTACAAACATTGGTCGAGATTCCTAGATCAATACAAGCACAAGCCACCATGACAATGAGCTCACCACATGTCCAACTTAAGGACTTTAACTAAAAGTACTAGGTGGAAGACAACCCACCGTGGTATGATCATTCCTTTTCATTCTTAGCTTTATTTTGTTTTATTTTTATTAGTAGTAGTTTTTCTTCCTTATTTGATTTTTACTAAGTTCTTACTAATTTTCTGATCATGCAGCTATTTTAGAACAGGAATCGGATAATAATAATAAAAAAAATGGCACACGACGCGCAAGCGTCGCTGACGCGTACGCGTCAGATGGGTGTGCGTGAAAAAAAAATTTGACAGAGAGTTGCGCGGGAGTGGCACAAGAATGATGCCTCTATCACAAATAAACCCACGCGTACGTGTACCTCACGCGTGCGCGTCGTTGTGATTTTCGCCATCCATGCGTGCGCGTCATCGACGCGTACGCGTGACCTGCAAAATCGACGTAAAAGAGTATTTGGGCAGAGAGTTGTGCTGGCTTGGGGCAGGAAGTGTGCTAGACTAAAAAATTTGGTCATGCGGATGCGTCCCTGACGCGTGCGCATCGATTGCACATATGGCCATCCACGCGTGCGCGTGTATGACGAGCACGCATCGTATGAAATTTTTGGATCCCAAGCCACGCGAACAGAGAGTTGCGCGTGCACGCGGCTGGCTTCGCGCGAATCGCACAAACCAAAGGCATGTGGACGCGTGCCTGACGCTCACGTGTCATTGAGGAAAATTCGCGACCCATGCGGACGCGTGCTGCACGCGTACGCGTTGCCTGCGCCGCACAACTTTACTAGTTCGCCTCTCTGTTTTAATTTTCTTTCTCTCTCTCCCAATCCTAATTCTCTCTTGTTCTTTTATCCTTATATTCTTTTTTCCTCTTACTATTTGTTTTTATTTTTAGTTCTTCTTTGCTTGAGGACAAGCAAACCTTTAAGTTGGTGTTGACGCTTCGCTTAAGGGTTTTCTGTTTCTTTTTATGGCACTAAGGGAGGTGAATCATCTTCACAAAGGAGCACAACCTGAAGAATAAAATGACCGCTCGGATAACTAAGGTGGTTGAGTTCCTTTCTTTTTTATTCCTCCCCACTTTTATTATGTTATGTTTTGGTTTCCTGCTACTTTGTTTTATTTATTGCATGATCCTTTATTAGTAGATTCATAGGTTCTAGTTAATTTTCTATTAAGTGCTTTAATTCTGAAAGATGTCTCATTTATTGCCCACTGAGCTTGAATTCAAATAAAAAATACAGAAGTGATGTATTACATGAGAAATTGAGTTAATTTTTAGAGTAGTCTCATTTACTTAGATGTGGTGGCAATACATTTTATTTTCTGAATGAATGCTTGAACAGTGCATATTTTTGATAGTGAAGTTTATGAATGTTAAAATTGTTGGCTCTTAAAAGAATGATGAAAAAAGAGAAATGTTATTGATAATCTGAAAAATCATAAAATTGATTCTTGAAGCAAGAAAAAGCAGTGAAAAACACAAAGCTTGTGAAAAAAAAGCCAATAACCCTTTAAACTAAAAGGCAAAGGGTAAAAAGGATCCAAGGCTTTGAGCATTAATGGATAGGAGGGCCCAAAGGAATAAAATCCTGGCCTAAGCGGCTAAATCAAGCTATCTCTAACCATGTGCTTGTGGCGTGAAGGTGTCAAGTGAAAAGCTTGAGACTGAGAGGTTAAAGTCGTGGTCCAAAGCAAAACGAGTGTGCTTAAGAACTCTAGGCACCTCTAACTGGGGACTCTAGCAAAGCTGAGTCACAATCTGAAAAGGTTCACCCAGTTATGTGTCTGTGGCATTTATGTATCCGGTGGTAATATTGGAAAACAAAATGCTTATGGTCACGGCCAAGACTCATAAAGTAGCTGTGTTCAAGAATCAACATACTGAACTAGGAGAATCAATAACACTATCTGAATTCTGAGTTCCTATGGATGCCAATCATTCTGAACTTCAAAGGATAAAGTGAGATGCCAAACCTATTCAGGAATGCAGTTGTAAACCCCACTATAAGAAGAGACATGAGCTTAATCGAACTCTCATTCTCATGCAAATTCACATCCTAAGCTTATATTAGTTTTGGTTGCTTGAGGACAAGCAACAGTTCAAGTTTGATGTTGTTATACGTGAGCATCTTTTCTATCTTTTTCTAGTGAATTTGCATCTAAATTATTGAGTTTAATAAAGAATTAATTATCTTTTAGCCAATATGGATGCTACTTTGAGTCTTTTGTAATTTTGTTTATTTTAGGTTGTATTCGGTGGAATTTGATGGAGTTTCTGCAGCACAAGAATCAAAGGAGATGGCAGCAAGGAGCGATGCATACGCGTGACTGACGCGTACGCGTGACCGACGCGTCCGCGTGACTCGCGAAAAAGACCATCGACGCGTATGCATGACATGCGCCACGTGCAGAAAACGCAGAAAAATGCTGGGGGCGATTTCTGGGCTGTTTTGACCCAGTTTCCAGCCCAGAAAATACAGATCAGAAGCTGCAGAATGGACAAAACAAGTGGTTCCCACCCATCAACTGAAGACTTGTTAATTAATTCAAATTTAAATTCAAATATTTATTTTTAGGAAAAAATATTATTTTTAGTTTTAGATATTTGATTTTAAATTTATTATGATTAGTTATAAAAGGGAGAAACTTTCCTTCCCTGGGGGAGGATCCAATTCTATACAAATTTACATTCCATATTCCATAACTTTTCTACTCTGAACCATGAGCAACTAATCCTCCATTGTTAAGGTTAGGAGCTCTGTCTATTTGTATGGATTGATTTGATTGCTTTTTCTATTTTCATTCATGTCTGGATATATAATTTAAGAATTGTTTTCGTTCTTTATTTTATGAATTTGGGTAGAACGGAAGTATGACCCTCTTTCTATTTGAATTCTTGTATAACTTGGAAAAGCTCTTTACTTGAACAACAGCTTGAAAACATATTCTCCTAAATTTCTAATTTATCTGGATTTAATAGGATACGTGACCTATAATCCTTTTATTTTTGGGTAATTAGAGTTTTTGTGGCATATAAATTGGAATTTGATTATGCAGCTTCTAACTGGAATTAATTGACCAAGGAATTGGCAGTTAATGAACTTTAGAGGAGACTAGAAGGTTCTAAGGAATTAGGGTCTAGTCACATATAGTTTGCCATAAATTAAATCTTACATAATTAAAATAGTTAGTAAGAAAAGTTAATCCGGAAAAATAGATAACTTTGAAACCTTAACTGCTTCTTCATATTTTATTCCTCACCTATTCACCTGCCTGTCTTCAACTTTGAATTTACTGTTTAATGTTTTAAACTTCCAAACACTATTTTCTGTTTGTCTAACTAAGCCTATCAAACACTATTGTTGCTTAATCCATCAATCCTCATGGGATCTACCCTTACTCACGTAATGTATTACTTGGTACGACCCGGTGCACTTTTCGGTTAGTTAGTGGGTTATAAATTCTGCACCAGATACTTGTTGGCAGTTGGCACTCATTTGATTAAAATGGATCTTAATAGATAACCCAATGCTCATTCTGGGATCCATTTACTGTTAACAGCTAGTGATTAGTACAAATTCAGTCTGTCTTGCAAAGTAATTGGACTGTAGAAAATAATAAAACAAAAGAAAAGAGAATAATAACATTTGTTGAACATGATTCTTTTTATTACTAGATATAACATTTGTTACATGCATTGTGCATGGATCAGAGGCAGCTTGTGGTATATATAGTATGGTCCCTCAATTTTGCAATCTCATAGATTGGTTTTATGCCATTTTTGTCTCTATTCATCCTAATTAATGCTTGTTGAATGGCTGTTGTGTGTATTTAGTACGCAAAACGCAATGTGACAGATGCTTTGATGAGTTAAAATTCCTTAGGTGTAGAGATGTTTTTTTTATCCCCAAAGTGAAATTATTAAATTCTTCCTTCTCTTTCTTATTCCTTTTGTTGTGTGGTTATTAATGAATAGCAAGTTGTTAATTTTGTATGATCCTTAATTTCCTTCATGTTTAGCAAGTAGAGTAGCACACAATGCAAGCACTATATTTGATTCTTGTGCTCTACTACTGATAAATGGATTGTAACTGCGTTGTTGTGTAGGAATTGAAGCTCGGGGATTCATATTCGGGCCTCCCATAGCATTGGCAATAGGAGCAAAGTTGGTACCATTGAGGAAACCAAAGAAGTTACCTGGTATGGTATTATTATCTTATAACACTAGTAGTGTTTGTAGGGTGTTAAGACTCAAGAAGGTTGCATTATTGGTTTGATGGCAGGGAAAGTGATATCTCAAGAGTATATTTTGGAGTATGGAAGGGACTGTCTTGAGATGCATGTTGGAGCAGTTGAAGCTGGTGAACACGCTATAGTGGTTGATGATTTGATTACAACTGGTGGAACACTCTGTGCTACTATAGACTTACTCGGTAATTGAATTCAAAATTTGGTTAGAGAATCTGGACTGGTTAGTGGATGTAGGTTTTGTTTTGTTTACTGCTGCTGTTCAAAATGAATTTTTCTTTCCTCTGAATGTTGCGTTGGATGAACTTGTTTATTGTGCTGTTTTGGTGTTGAATTCTGGACTTATGATTGCTGTTTATTGTATTTTTTTTCATTGTCCAAAATAGATGCTGTGAAAGTGTTACTGTTTCATTAATTTTTTTTGGTTTATTGTTGCTGAGTGCTGCTCTGCTTGTTGCTTGGTCCATATTATATGAACTGCAATTTCAGTTTGTGGAACTGGTTAAGTCATATGAATTCTGTTTGGTGCTTGTTTGAACCTGGGAAACATGCTATTTACTGTTGCTATTTAATAAGTGTTACTGCTTCGTGCCATGGGTTAGCAACTCGTTTCCTCATTGTGATTCTTTGTGCTTATTATGAATTGATGCTCATTACATCCTTAATCATTGGCTGCTGCTGATTTCTCAATTTGTATTTCCTCTTCTGCTCACTTCCTATGCAGGCATATATGATGTTGATGAATTTAATTGTTAAAGCATTCATATGAAATTTGATTTGATTGATTGAGTTTGGGAAATAGCCAATTTACTGCTGAAATACTGCTGGATTTTTCCTAACCTTGTTTTATTACTTCCAACATTATTCTATATATTTACTGCTGAAATGCTACTGGAAATAACCTATTTGCATTTTTTGGTTATTCCTTGCTTGGACTCTCTTATATAAGTGGATGAGTAATGAATATTATTGAAGAAGTGAGGAATGGAGAGATGAGTTTTTTTTTTGTTTACGTGGGCGAGCTGGCTATCTTTAAGAAGCAAAGGAACTGGTTTCATAGATGCCTTTTGAGGCAAATTACTGCAATTTGGGGATCCATTCTTGCTGGTGCAACAAGTTATAGCAATGCTGGGTTAGCAGCAGAAGTGCTGCATCATCTAATAAAGTTGGAGCCTCATAATAGCGGTAATTATTCGCTGTTATCAAATATGTACGCTTCACTTGGTAGGTGGAGTAAAGCTCGGATGGTAAGGAAGGCTATACGGGACACAGGTGTGGAAAAGATGCCGGGTGTGAGTTTTATTGAGGTGAACAACAAAGTATATGAATTCATTGCTGGAGACAAATCAGGCATCTATTTTGTTGACATAGTGATGTCCTACATAGCATAAATGGGCAGCTAAAGATGGTTTATCATATAGTGGATAGCTAGATATTGATGGCTGACATGGACTATTGTTCCTTTTTAGCTAACACTCCTAAAGATGGTTTATCATATTGTGCACTTGCAATCTTCAACATCTGCCTGAGGTCACGTGTATGTCAGATTCCTATATTCTTGAGATGGGTATCTCACATCTGTGTGCATATAATTCCTACAAATCAAATATGCCTGGCATATTAGATGGCTGTGTACCAAATATCTCATTCATTTATCTATCCACACTTTTTAACCTTGCACCTGATGCTGATTTCTTTCTTTATATATAATAAAGTAAACCGTGATTAGGTTCCAAGTATTGTATTTGCAAGAGGACCTACTGTGACTGTGTTGATACTTCTGGAATCAGATGGTGAAACTTATGCTGTCCTTACTGAAAAGGTTCTTAGATGTTGGATCCTTACAGAGAGAACTATGTTTTTTTTCAAACATTTTAACTAGAGTTCCATATTATGCTTATTATTTTTTATTTATCAGGCAAGGGTTCCTACTGGAAGAATTATTTTGGAATTGCCTACTGATGAGCGGATAATTTATACGCTTTTTGGCATTGTTGTTTTTAGTATATTTTAGTTAGTTTTTATTATGTTTTTAAATAAAAATCACATTTCTGGACTTTACTATGAGTTTGTGTATTTTTCTATGATTTTAGGTATTTTCTGGCTAAAATTGAGGGACCTGAGCAAAAATCTGATTCAGAGGCTGAAAAAGGACTGCAGATGTTGTTGGATTCTGACCTCCCTGCACTCTAAGAGGATTTTCTGGAGCTACAGAAGCCCAATTGGTGTGCTCTCAATTGCGTTGGAACGTAGACATTCTGGGCTTTCCAGAAATATATAATAGTCAATACTTTGCCCAAGATTTGATGGCCCAAACCGGCGTTCCAAGTCAGCATAGAAATTCTGGCATCAAAACGCCAGAATTGGCATAAAAGCTGGAGTTAAACGCCCAAACTGGCACAAAAGCTGGCGTTTAACTCCAAGAAAAGTCTCTACACATGAAAGCTTCAATATTCAGCCCAAGCACACACCAAGTGGGCCCGGAAGTAGATTCTGCATCATTTACTCATTTCTGTAAACCCTAGGTTACTAGTTTTCTACAAATAGGACCTTTTACTATTGTATTTAAAGAGACTTTTTACACACTTGATCATACTTTTGATCTTGGTTCTTCTGGTCCCCACTCTGGGACCGAAGCCAATGATCACCATTATCACTTTTGTATTTTTAACGGTGGAGTTTCTACACACCATAAATTAAGGTGTGGAGCTCTGCTGTTCTTCATGAATTAATGCAAAGTACTACTGTTTTTCTATTCAATGCACGCCTACCTCTTCTCTAAGATTTACACTCGTTCTTCAACTTGATAAATGTGATGATCCGTGACACTCATCATCATTCTCACCTATGAACGCGTGCCTGACAACCACTACCATTCTACATGCAAACAAGCTTGAATGTGTATCTCTTGGGTTTCTAATCTAAGATTAGAACCTTCGTGGTATAGGCTAGAATCAATTGGCGGCCATTCCTGAGATCCGGAAAGTCTAAAATTTGTCTGTGGTATTCCGAGTAGGATCTGGGAAGGGATGACTGTGACGAGCTTCAAACTCACAAATGTTGGGCGTAGTGACAGACGCAAAAGGATCAATGGATCCTATTCCAACATGATCGAGAACTAACAGCTGATTAGCCGTGCGGTGACAGCGCATTTGGAACATTTTCACTGAGAGGACGGGAGGTAGCCATTGACAACAGTGAAACCCAACATACAGCTTGCCATGGAAAGGAGTATGAATGATTGGAAGAAGACAATAGGAAAGCAGAGGTTCAGAAGGAACAAAGCATCTCCATACGCTTATCTGAAATTCCTACCAATGAATTGCATAAGTATCTCTATCTTTATTTTATGTTTTATTCATATTTTAATTATCAATTCTCCATAACCATTTGAATCTGCCTGACTGAGATTTACAAGATGACCATAGCTTGCTTTAAGCTGACAATCTCCGTGGGATCAACCCTTACTCACGTAAGGTTTATTACTTGGACGACCCAGTGCACTTGCTGGTTAGTTGTGCGGAGTTTTGACAAAGAGTTGAGATTACAATTGTGCACACCAAGCTGTTGGCGCCATTGAAGATCACAATTTCGTGCACCAAGTTTTTGGCGCCGTTGTCGGGGATTGTTCGAGTTTGGACAACTGACAGTTCATCTTGTTGCTCAGATTAGGTAATTTTATTTTATGTTTAAGCTTTTTACTTTTTCATTTCGAAAAAAAAATATTTCTATTCTCTTCTTCAGAGTTTTTAAGAATGAATTCTAGAGTTTCATGATGATCTATTGAAATCTGGCTGGCTGTGAAGCCATGTCTAATCTTTTGGACCGAGGTTTCAACTTATCATCACAAGGGCTTGTTGATTTCTATCAATGTTGCTGTTGAATGTAATGATCTGCTAAAGCTCGGCTGGCCATTGGCCATGTCTAGTGTTTTGGACCGAAGCTCTCACTGAAAGCTTGGCTGGCTAGTAAGCCATGTCTAATTCCTGGACCGGAGTTTTAGACTAACATTGCATGATTCCTGGAATTCTCATTAAAAATTTTGAATCTCTTTATTTTCTTTTCCATATAATTTTTGAAAAATCACACACAAAAAAAAATTTATAAAATCTTAAAATAAAAAAATTTTATGTTTCTCGTTTGAGTCTAGTGTCTAATTTTAAGTTTGGTGTCAATTGCATGTCTTTATTCTTCTAATTTTCGAAAATTACATGCATTATGTTCTTCATTGATCTTCAAGTTATTCTTGATGATTTTCTTGCTCTGATTTTTAAATTCTCTTGTTTTGTATGTTTTGTTGTTTCTCATATGCATTCTCAATTTGTTAGTGTCTCTAATATGAAAATTTCTAAGTTTGGTGTCTTGCATGCATTGTTTGTTTGATCTTAGTTTTCATGATTAGTTGCATTTTGATTATTTCTCATCATTAAAAATTCAAAATTTTTTTTCAAAATTATGTCTTTTCAAGTCAATAATACAAAGAATTGAAGATTCAGAACATGCAGCAGAGGAATTACAGAAAAAAAGCTGGGCATTCAAAACGCTCAGTGAGGAAGGAAAACTGGCGTTTAAACGCCAACCAGGGAGGACATTCTAGGCGTTTAACGCCAGGAGGACACTAGAGGGAAGATTTTGTTTTTAATTCAAATCTTTTTCAATTCATATCTCTTCAATCATATCTTTTCAAAATCAATTTCTTTCCATTTTTTAAATTATTATTATTTTCAAAAATCCTTGCTACAATTAATCATTTAACTCAAAATTTTCAAGTTGTTACTTGCCTATTAAGAAAGGATCAAGTTTTAATTCTAGAACAATATCTTTTAATTTCTTGTTAGTCAAGTAATCAACTTTAATTTTAAAAAATTTCTTTTTAATTTGATTCTCAATCATATCTTCTCAATCATATCTTTTCGATCACATCTTTTTCAACATAATTTTCAATCATATCTTTTTGATTTCTAATTTCAAAATCTTTTTCAAAAATCACTTAATTTCTTTCCCAATCTTAGTTTTCAAAAATCATTTACCAAATTTTCAAAATTTCTTTTAATTATTTCAGAATCTTTTACTTTAATTTTGAAAATTCTTCCCCTCTTCCCAAATCCTTTTATTTAAAGGACTAACACTTCTCCATTATCAGCAATTCGAACTCTGTCCCTCTTGATAAGTTCGAATTCTCTCTTCTCTACCTCATCCTTCTATTTTTATTTTCCTCTGACACCTCAAGGAATCTCTATACTGTGACATAGAGGATTTCATATTTTCTTCTCCTCTCTTTTCATATGAGCAGGAGCAAGGACAAGGGCATTCTTGTTGAAGCTGATCCTGAACCTGAAAGGAGCTTGAAGAGAAAGCTAAGAGAAGCTAAAGTACAACTCTCTAAAGAGGACCTGACAGAAATTTTTAAACAAGAAGAAGCAATGGCAGCCGAAAACAACAACAATGCCAACAATGCAAGGAAGGTTCTTGGTGATTTTACTGTACCTACTCCTGACTTCTATGGGAGAAGCATCTCAATCCCTGCCATTAGAGCAAATAACTTTGAGCTTAAGCCTCAATTAGTTTCTCTGATGCAACAGAATTGCAAGTTTCATGGACTTTCATTGGAAGATCCTCATCAGTTCTTAGCTGAATTCTTGTAAATCTGTGACACTGTCAAGACCAATGGGGTTGATCCCGAGGTCTACAGACTTATGCTCTTCCCTTTTGCTATAAGAGACAGAGCTAGGATATGGTTGGACTCACAACCTAAAGAAAGCCTGAACTCTTGGGAAAAGCTAGTGAATGCCTTCTTGGCAAAGTTCTTTTCACCTCAAAAATTGAGTAAGCTTAGAGTGGAAGTCCAAACCTTCAGACAGAAGGAAGGTGAATCCCTCTATGAAGCTTGGGAGAGATACAAGCAATTGATCAGAATGTGTCCTTCTGACATGCTTTCAGAATGGAGCATCATAGGTATCTTCTATGATGGTCTTTCTGAACTGTCCAAGATGTCATTGGACAGCTCTGCTGGAGGATCTCTTCATTTGAAAAAGACGCCTGCAGAAGCTCAGGAACTCATTGAAATGGTTGTAAATAACCAATTCATGTACACTTCTGAAAGGAATCTTGTGAATAATGGAACAAATCAGAAGAAAGAAGTTCTTGAGATTGATACTCTGAATGCCATATTGGCTTAGAACAAAATATTGACTCAGCAAGTCAATATGATTTCTCAAAGTCTGTCTAGAATGCAAGCAGCAACAGTCAGTACCAAAGAAGCTTCATCTGAAGAAGAAGCTTATGATCCTGAGAACCCAGCAATGGAAGAGGTGAATTACATGGGAGAATCCTATGGAAACACCTATAATCCTTCATAGAGAAATCATCCAAACCTCTCATAGAAGGATCAACAGAGGACTCAACAAGGCTTCCATAATAATAATGGTGGAAGAAATAGGTTTAGCAATGGCAAACCCTTTCCATCATCTTCTCAGCAACAAACAGAGAATTCCAAGCAGAACCACTCTGAATTAGCAACTGTAATCTCTGATTTAATTAAAACCATTCAAAGTTTCATGACTGAAACAAGATCCTCCATTATAAATTTAGAGGCACAAGTGGGTCAACTGAGTAAGAAAGTTACTGAACTCCCTCCCAGTACTCTTCCAAGCAATGCAGAAGAGAATCCAAACGGAGAGTGCAAGGCCATCAACATAACCTACACGGCCGAACCTGGAGAGGAGGAAGAGGCAGTGATCTCCACTGAAGAAGACCTCAATGGACATCCACTGGCCTCCAAGGAGTCCCCTAATGAGGAACCATGGGAATCTAAGGCTCACACTGAGACCATAGAGATTCCATTGAATTTACTTCTGCCATTCATGAGCTCTGATGAATATTCTTCCTCTGAAGAGGATGAAGATGTTACTGAAGAGCAAGTTGCTAAGTACCTTGGAGCAATCATGAAGTTAAATGCCAAGTTATTTGGTAATGAGACTTGGGAGGATGAACCCCCCTTGCTCACCAAAGAACTGGATGACTTGACTAGGCAGAGATTACCTCAGAAGAGGTAGGATCCTGGAAAGTTCTCAATACCTTGTACCATAGGCACCATGACCTTTGAGAAGGCTCTATGTGACCTAGGGTCAAGCATAAACCTCATGCCTCTCTCTATAATGGAGAATCTAGGGATCCTTGAGGTACAAGCTGCAAGAATATCACTTGAGATGGCAGACAATTCAAGAAAACAAGCTTATGGACTTGTAGAGGATGTCTTGATAAAGGTTGAAGACCACTACATCCCTGCTGATTTCATAATCCTAGATACTGGAAAGTGTATGGATGAATCCATCATCCTTGGAAGACCCTTCCTAGCCACAGCAAAAGCTGTGATTGATGTTGACAGAGGAGAATAGGTCCTTCAAGTGAATGAGGACTCCCTTGTGTTTAAAGCTCAAGGATCTCCCTCTGTAACCATGGAGAAGAAGCATGAAAAGCTTCTCTCAATACAGAGTCAAACAAAACCCCCACATTCAAACTCTAAGCTTGGTATTGGGAGGCCACAACCAAACTCTAAGTTCGGTGTTAAGAGGCCATCATCATGCTCTGAGTATCTGTGAGGCTCCATGAGAGCCCACTGTCAAGCTACTGACATTAAAGAAGCGCTTGTTGGGAGGCAACCCAATTTCACTTATCTATGTTAAATTTCTATTTTCTGTTATTATTTTATATTTTCTGCAAGTTGATGATCATGTGAAGTCACAAAAATAATTGAAAAAGTAAAAACAAACTGAAAAACATAATGAAAAATAGCACATCCTGGAGGAGAAGCCTACTGGCATTTAAACGCCAGGAAGGGTAGCAGAATGGGCGTTAAACGCCCAGTTTGGCACCATTCTGGGCGTTTAACGCCAGAAAAGGGCAAGAAGCTGGCGTTAAACGCCAGAAAGGGGCAGTAACCTGGCGTTTAACGCCAGGATTGGCAGCAAAGGGCGTTTTGCAAGCCTAATTAGTGCAGGGATGAGATATCCTTGACACCTCAGGATCTGTAGCCCCCACAGGATCTCCACCAACCTCAACTCACTCTCTCTCTTCTTCACACCTTTTCATAATACTCTTCCCCAAATACCCTTCACCAATCACCTCAGTACCTCTTCCCCAAAAACCCCTCACCTATCAAATCCTACGCACTTCTCCATAAACCGTTCACCAATCCACATCCATGCATTATAAACCCCACCTACCTCACCATTCAAATTCAAACCACTTTCCCCCCCCCCAAACCCACCCATACATGGACGAACCTTACCCTCTTCCCACTCCCATATAAACATATCTTCACCCCTTCATTTTCACACATCTTAAACACTACTTCTCCTACTTGGCCGAAACACTAACACTCCCTCCATCTCCTCTATTTCTTCTTCTTCTACTCTCTTCTTTCTTCTTTTGCTCGGGGACGAGCAAACCTTCTAAGTTTGGTGTGGTAAAAGCGTTGCTTTTTGTTTTTCCATAACCATTTATGGCACCTAAGGCCGGAGAAACCTCTAGAAAGAGGAAAGGGAAGGCAAAAGCTTCCACCTCCGAGTCATGGAAGATGGAGAGATTCATCTCAAGGGTGCATCAAGAACACTTCTATGAAGTTGTGGCCAAGAAGAAGGTAATCCCTGAGGTCCCTTTCAAGCTCAAAAAGGGTGAATATCCGGAGATCTGACATGAGATTCGAAGAAGAGGTTGGGAAATTCTCATCAACCCCATTCAACAAGTCGGGATCTTAATGGTTCAAGAGTTCTGTGCCAATGCATGGATCACCAAGAACCATGATCAAAGTGTGAACCCGGACCCTAAGAATTGTCTTACAATGGTTCGGGGGAAATGCTTAAATTTTAGTCCGAAAAATGTAAGGTTGGCATTCAACTTGCCCATGATGCAAGGAGATGCACACCCCTACACTAGAAGGGTCAACTTTGATCAAAGGTTGGACCAAGTCCTTATAGACATTTGTGAAGAGGACGCTCAATGGAAGAGAGATTCAAGAGGAAAGCTGGTTCAACTAAGAAGGCATGACCTCAAGCCCGTGGCTAGGGGATGGTTGGAATTCATCCAACGCTCAATCATTCCCACTAGCAACCGGTCTGAAGTTACTATAGACCGGGCTATTATGATCCATAGCATCATGATTGGAGAGGAAGTAGAAGTTCATGAGGTTATATCCCTAGAACTCTAGAAGGTGGCAGACAAGTCCTCTATTTTGTCAAGGTTAGCCTTTCCTCATCTCATTTGTCACCTTTGCAATTCAGCTGGAATTGACATAGAGGAAGACATCCTCATTGATGAGGACAAGCCCATCACTAAGAAAAGGATGGAGCAAACAAGAGATCCCACTCATGTGCAAGAGTATATGGAAATTCCTCATCATGAAATCCCTGAGATAGCTCAAGGGATGCATTTTCCTCCACAAAACTATTGGGAGCAAATTAACACCTCCCTAGGAGAATTGAGTTCCAATATGGGACAACTAAGGGTAGAGCACCAAGAGCATTCTATCCTCCTCCATGAAATTAGAGAAGACCAAAAAGTCATGAGAGAGGAGCAACAAAGGCAAGGAAGAGACATTGAGGAGCTCAAGCACTCCACAAGATCTTCAAGAGGAAGAACAAGCTGCCATCACTAAGGTGGACCCGTTCTTTAATTTCCTTGTTCTTTATTTTCTGTTTTTCGAATTTTTATGCTTTATGTTTATCTATATTTGTGTCTTTATTACATGATCATTAGTGTCTTAGTGTCTATGCCTTAAAGCTATGAGTGTCCTATGAATCTATCACCTTTCTTAAATAAAAAATGTTTTAATTGCAAAAGAACAAGAAGTACATGAATTTTGAATTTTAAAATAGTTTATTTATTTTGATGTGGTGGCAATACTTTTTTTTTTCTGAATGAATGCTTGAACAGTGCATATTTTTGAATTTGTTGTTTATGAATGTTAAAATTGTTGGCTCTTGAAAGAATGATGAAAAAGGGAGAAATGTTATTGATAATCTGAAAAATCATAAAAAAAATGATTCTTGAAGCAAGAAAGAGCAGTGAAAAGCTTGCAAAAAAAAAAGAAAGAAAAAGTAAGCAGAAAAAGCCAATAGCCCTTTAAACCAAAAGGCAAGGGTAAAATAAAAAAGGGTCCAAGGCTTTGAGCATCAGTGGATAGGAGGGCCCACATGAATAAAATTCTGGCCTAAGCGGCTAAACCAAGCTGTCCCTAACCATGTGCTTGTGGCATGAAGGTGTCAAGTGAAAACTTGAGACTGAGCGGTTAAAGTCGTGGTCCAAAGCAATAAGAGTGTGCTTAAGAGCTCTGGATACCTCTAATTGGGGACTCTAGCAAAGCTGAGTCACAATCTGAAAAGGTTCACCCAGTTATGTGTCTGTGGCATTTATGTATCCGGTGGTAATACTGGAAAACAAAATGCTTAGGGTCACAGCCAAGACTCATAAAGTAACTGTATTCAAGAATCAAAATACTGAACTAGTAGAATCAATAACACTAACTAAATTCTGAGTTCCTATAGATGCCAATCGTTCTGAACTTCAAAGGATAAAATGAGATGCCAAAACTGTTCGGAAGCAAAAAGCTAAAAGCCCCGCTCATCTAATTAAAACTGATCTTCATAGATGTTTTTGGAATTCATTGTATATTCTATTCTTTTTATCCTACTTTGTTTTTAGTTGTTTGGGGACAAGCAACAATTTAAGTTTGGTGTTGTGATGAGCGGATAATTTATACGCTTTTTGGCATTGTTTTTAGTATGTTTTTAGTATATTTTAGTTAGTTTTTATTAGTTTTTAAATAAAAATCACATTTCTGGACTTTACTATGAGTTTGTGTGTTTTTCTGTGATTTCAGGTATTTTCTGGCTAAAATTGAGGGACCTGAGCAAAAATCTGATTCAGAGGCTGAAATAGGACTGCAGATGCTGTTGGATTCTGACCTCCCTACACTCTAAGTGGATTTTCTGGAGATATAGAAACCCAATTGGTGCACTCTTAATTGCGTTGGAAAGTACACATCCTGGGCTTTCCAGAAATATATAATAGTCCATACTTTGCCCGAGATTTGATGGCCCAAACCGGCGTTCCAAGTCAGCATAGAAATTCTGGCGTCAAAACGCCAGAACTGGCATAAAAGCTGGAGTTAAACGCCCAAACTGGCACAAAAGCTGGCGTTTAACTCCAAGAAAATCCTCTACACGTAAAAGCTTCAATACTCAGCCCAAGCACACACCAATCGGGCCTGAAAGTGGATTCTGCATCATTTACTCATTTCTATATACCCTAGGTTACTAGTTTTCTACAAATATGACCTTTTACTATTGTATTTAAAGAGACTTTTTACACACTTGATCATACTTTTAATCTTGGTTCTTCTGGTCCCCTCTCTGGGGCCAAAGCCAATGATCACCATTATCACTTTTGTATTTTCAACGGTGGAGTTTCTACACACCATAGATTAAGGTGTGGAGCTCTGCTGGTCTTCATGAATTAATGCAAAGTACTACTATTTTTCTATTCAATCCACGCCTACTTCTTCTCTAAGATATACACTCGTTCTTTAACTTGATGAATGTGATGATCCGTGACACTCATCATCATTCTCATCTATGAACGCGTGCCTGACAACCACTGCCGTTCTACATGCAATCAAGCTTGAATGTGTATCTCTTGGGTTTTTAATCTAAGATTAGAACCTTCGTGGTATAGGCTAGAATCAATTGGCGGCCATTCCTGATATCCAGAAAGTCTAAACCTTGTCTGTGGTATTCCGAGTAGGATCTGGGAAGAGATGACTGTGACGAGCTTCAAACTCGCAAGTGTTGGGCGTAGTGACAGACGCAAAAGGATCAATGGATCCTATTCCAACATGATCGAGAACCAACAGCTGATTAGCCGTGCGGTGACAGCGCATTTGGAACATTTTCATTGAGAGGATGGGAGGTAGCCATTGACAATGGTGAAACCCAACATACAGCTTGCCATGGAAAGGAGTATGAATGATTGGAAGAAGACAATAGGAAAGCAGAGGTTCAGAAGGAACAAAGCATCTCCATACGCTTATCTGAAATTCCTACCAATGAATTGTATAAGTATCTCTATCTTTATTTTATGTTTTATTCATATTTTAATTATCAATTCTCCATAACCACTTGAATCCGCCTGACTGAGATTTACAAGATGACCATAGCTTGCTTCAAGCCGATAATCTCCGTGGGATCGACCCTTACTCACGTAAGATTTATTACTTGGACGAACCAGTGCACTTGCTGGTTAGTTGTGCGGAGTTGTGACAAAGAATTGAGATTACAATTGTGCACACCAAGCTGTTGGCGCCATTGATGATCACAATTTTGTGCACCACCTACTGGAATGTTGGATGATGACAAGGGTGATTTTGTTGGCACTACAGTTCGTGAGGTCTCTCTCTCTCTCTCTCTCTTTCTCTCTCTTTACAATTCTCTTCATGGCTTAGTTGTGCCTCTGACAGGTTGAAGAGGAGACTGGCATAAAGTTCAAACTTGAAGACATGGTTGATCTCACTGCTTTCTTGGATTCTTCAACAGGATGCAGATTTTTTCCCTCGCCGGTATACCTTAAGCATTCTGCATCGACCTTATTGCTTTATTGGTTTTGCAAATAAATAATTTTGTCGCTTGAAAAAGAGCTAATAATGCATTTGCTTTATAGTTGTTCAATAATTTAGTTTGGTATTTTGAGCATAGCTTAGTTTCGTGTTATTGTGCTTTTATATTTGCATTTATCAATCATTGAGCATTCAATTCAATTTCTGGCTATCTGTGGTTTGATGAATCCAATTCACACCCCCATTCAAAAATGGTGAATTAGTTCTTTTGGCAAGTGCACCAAAATTATCGTCAAGTAATAACCCACAGTGGAGTGGGATCGTATCCACAGAGATTGGCGAATTCAAGCAGTTTTAATCGATTGATGAATTAGTCAAGCGGAACAAGTATATTGTGAATTGCAGAATTATAAATGACAGAAATGTAAATGGCTAGAATATAAAGGAAAGCAATAAAGTGCAGAAATGGAAATGGCAGAATGTAAAGTGAAGAATCATAAATGACTTCAATGTAAATGGGAGTGGGGAATTGCTGAATGTAAAATTAAGCTATAAAGAAAGGGATAGATAAGAATGGGAAAATTCATTGAGATCAGGAGATGTTGTCTCTCTGGATCAATTCTAGCTTATATCCTCTTCAATCATACAATTCATTGACCTCTTGGCAATCATGATTGATTGAGCCCCAATCCATTGGTAACTCAATCTCTCAGATCTTGATCAATAGCCAATTCCTTGGTCTAATTGCTCATGAAGAGAGATATGCTTGGTCCCTAATTATACCACACATCATCATAGGTCCAAGTAGAGGGAGGATTATATGTCACATATCCAAACACCAAAACCCAGATCCTACTCAAATGTGAGAAGGGATTTCAAGCATGGTTTCATGTTTCCTTTCCCAAGGTTCCCATGAAACCCATTTTGCATTCAATCTCTTTCCCAAGATAATTGAACACTAAGCATTAAGAACAAAATTCCTTCTAGCAAATCAAAGAAAAGATGAAGAAAAGAAGAATTTCACTATCATCAATCCATCAAGTACAACAGAGCTCCCTCTCACAATGAGAGGAAATTTAGCTACTCATAGCTCAAAGAAAAGTACTCAAAAGTGATGTGTAAAAGTGAATCTAAAACTAATCTCTCAAACTGCTTAACCCCCTCTTCAGTATTCCTTGGGGGTATTTATACTACTCCTAGCAAAAATAAAAGAATTACAAAAGTGAAAAAAAGGAAAATTACATTTTGGAGGGAAAAAACTCAATAAGTGTGACTTCCCAGGTGGCGTGTGGTTGGCGTTCCAGTGGCGTGTCACGTGCACCCTCAATTTTGGCTTGGCATGCCACGCCCAGTCCCTCAAGTGGCACGCCCTAGCTTCTCTCCATTTCTCTTTGCCTCTGGAAACTTGAACTAGCGTGGCACGCCCAGGGTATGGCGTGCCACGCCCTTGTGGCATGCTTGACCAAGCTTCTCTGGAAAATTGAACTAGCGTGGCACGCCCAGGGTCTGGCGTGCCACGCCCCTTTGTGACCAAGCGATTCCTCTGTTTGGTGTGCCACGCCACTCTTTGCTCTCTGAATGACACTGGCGTGCCACGCCTGAGGTTCAAGTGGCACGCCCAAGTGAGGAATAGTGGATGGCGTGCCACGCCTTCGACACCAAGTGGCACGCCCCATGTATTTGGCCTCCTTCACCCTCTCTGGAAATTTATACCAGCATGCCATGCCTAGAGGCTGGCGTGCCACGCCTTAGCCTTCAAGTGGCACGCCATAGTGAGATTCTTGGGTTGGCGTGCCACGCCTTCGATATCAAGTGGCAGGCTCAGCCCTTGCTTTGTCCTCTTTGTCCATTGGCATGCCACACCTGGTCGCTCAAGTGGCATGCCTAAGTGAGATTGGGAGCCTGGCGTGCCACGCCTTCGACCTCAAGTGGCACGCCCAGTCTTCCATTTCCTTCAGCCCTTTCTCTGGATTATTGTACTAGCTTGCCACGCCCAGTCTCTGGCGTGCCACGCCCACATGCATGCTTGAACTTCTCCTCTGGAATTTAGTACTGGCATGCCATGCCTAGCTCCTGACGTGCCACGCTAATGCATTTTTGTGGCGTTTGCACCCAAGTGGCACGCCAGTTTCACACGCCCAGCTTCTTGTTGCTTTCTTCCCATTTTTGATGTCTTTTTCACCTGAAATTCAGCATAACTCATCTCAAAGTAGTGTACCATAATATTCATCAAATAATGCATGAATTGTACTGATCAAATGAGATTTATGCTCTTTTATGGTCCTCTTTATGAAAGAAAGAAGGGTAGATGATGCAAGTCATCACAACACCAAACTTAAGCTTTGCTTGTCCCAAGAAAATCGTGAGTAAGCCTTTATAACTTTGAGGCCTTGGCCTTGAATGATTGCAACATAACTAAGGGTAGGACTAAGTGTTCAACACATGTATGAATATTTTAATGTCATGAAAAACTCTTAGATCCTTGATGATTCTTTCAAGTATAGGCTTTAGGTGCCTTTCTATTGATTGTCACCTTGAAGTAGTAAGAGTTGTTTTGCTTTCTCTTTGGTTGTGGTTTCTTGACCACGACTCTAAGTGTTTTGTCTCAAGACAACCCTTTAATTAAGCTTTCAATTAGCACTCCCAAACCAGTTGGTTTTAGGGTATTGGGTGTTGAAACACCCCTAAGAATCTACTTGCCCAAGCCTCTTCTTGACACATCTTCACCACAAGCATCTACTAGGATTCTTAACTCCCTTTTTTTTTTGCTTTTTAGTGTTTCTTTTTCATCCCAGTAGTTGATGCTCAGAGCCTTGGGTCTTTATTGCTTACTACTTCTTGGTTCTATGGATATTCAAGGAACACCTAATAAACCACTATTTTATGGTTTATATTGTGTTTAATTATGTGGTTTTATCATGATCTTTACCCACTTATTCATTAAATAAGCATGCATTTATAATTCCTTCCTAAAGTTATTGCATGATTGAAAATTTGCTTCCTAGAGACTTTTAATTATGTATTTTATTTCTCGTTTATTCCATTCGATGCCGTGATCTGTGTGTTAAGTGTTTCAGGCTTTATAGGGCATGAATGAGTTAGAGATTGGAAAGGAAGCTTGCAAAAAAATGGAAGGAACACAAGAAATTGAGGAGATGACCAGCGAGAAGCGACGCGGCCACATGGATGACGCGACCGCACGGAAGAGAGTAAATCGCAATGACGCGGCCGCATGGATGACGCGGCCGCGCGAATTGGAAACTGCACAAGTGACGCGGAGGCGTGGACGACACGCCCGCGTGGCAAAGCGAAACGCCGAATGATGCGTCCGCCTAAATGACACGTCCGCGTGACATGCGCGATCTGCATAATCTGCAGAATCGCTGGGGGCGATTTTGGGCCTTATTTTGACGCAGTTTTCGGCCCAGAAAAGCAGACTAGAGCCAGAGAACATGCAGAAACCAACAACAACATTCATTCTGCATAGTTTTAGTTTTTAGATCTAGTTTTCCTCTCCTCTAGGTTTTCTCTCTACACATTCATTGTTTTTAGGATTTGTTATTTTCATTGTTTTTGCATTGGGATATTGAGAAGAGTTATTGCCTCATCAAGACTTCGACATTCTAGTTCGTTCTCTTTTCTTTTCACTTACTCTTCCATGTTCCTTAATTTACTTAATTTTACTATTGGATTATTTTAGCATTTATTAATACAAGAATTACTTTTATTTTTAATTAATCTTTTGATCATTATTTATCATGTCTTTCTTTAATTCCCTTTCTTATGTTATGAATTTTACATTTACAATGAGCGAGTAGTTCCCTAACTTGATGGGGAGTTGATTGAAAGGAACCCTTGAGTTGGGATGCTCAAGAGAAAGATTGTAATTGGGTTTATTGTTGGATTGCTCTCTAGTCACTAACACCAATCCTCCCAAGAGCGGATTGGAACTTGTGGATAGAAACAGCATTCCAACTTGTTTAACTTTCCCTTACTTAGTGAGGGACAACTAAACATAGTAACCCTCAATTGTCAATTAATCTTGAGAGTACTCCAACAAGAATAGGGCTTCCAGCTAATCAACTCCCAGTCAAGGCTTTTATTTAAATTTATATAAATTCTCTAATTTAATTTTCTACCATTCAACTCAAACCTTTTTGAAAACATCTGATTAATAAAATAGCACACTTTTCTGCAACTCGTTGGGAGATGACCTGGGATTCATACTCTCAGTATTTCAATTTTAATTTCTGTGACACCCTTCTAAATTGATAAGCGGATTTCTGGTTGGTTGAGAACTATACTTGCAACGCATATTTTATAATCATTCTTAACTCGCCAATTTCCGCCACCATCAATTTTTGGCGCCGTTGCCGGGAAGTTGCAATAGAGTGCTAAAGTTATTGATTGGATTTTATTTATTTGCATTTTATTTTATTTTACTACTATGAGCTGCTTGTTTCTTTCGTTGGATGATGCGTTCGCTTCCTGACCTAAGCTTGCTAGTATTCGATCCTGAGATTGAAAGAACTATTTCACGAATAAGGCAAGCTCGACGTCGGTTAGTCCTCTCTGAGGGCGAATCTGAAATGTCACTTGAGAAAGAAACCAGCCCCCGTTCTACTGATTTGGTTGTTTTACGTGCAGGTAACATGGCAGTAGCTAGGAGAGTTACTATCTAGGAGGCTGGAGCCCCTGATTTTACAATGCAACCATTTTAAGCGCATCACCCAGCGGTGGCTACACACTTTGAAATAAAGACTGCACTGCTCAATTTGATGCCCAAGTTTCATGGCTTGCCTGCTCAAGAGCCTATCAAGCACCTGAGAGATTTTCAGGCAGCTTATTCTACTGTCAGGCGTGATGGTGCAAATGAAACTTCAATTTTGCTTAAAGCTTTCCCGTTTTCTCTTGAGGGGAAGGCAAGAGAGTGGTACTACACTCAACCAGCAGCAATTGTATCCAACTGGGATACACTGAGAAGAAAATTCTTGGAAAAGTTCTTTCCAGCTGAAGTTACTGATAAACTGAGGAAAGATATTTCCATGATTGTTCAGGATGATTCTGAAACTCTCTATGAGTACTAGGAGCGCTTCAATAATCTTTTGGAATCTTGTCCCCACCATATGATTGACAAGATAGTGTTACTCGATTACGTCACACAAGGCATGAGGCCCCAAGACAAGACCACATTGGAAAGTGCTAGTAATGGGTCCATGAAAAAGTACAAGACCACTGATGAGGCATGGCAATTGATCAGCGACTTAGCTGAATCTACTAGGAATCACAGGCAGAAACAAGGCTGTGCAAAAGCCGTTGCAGAAGTATCCTCTAGTAGAGAGACTACTGCTTTAACTCAGAGTATCTGTGAAATGACCAACTTGCTGAAGCAGATGCAATTGAATCAACAACAAGTTCAGCAAGCTCAACCTTCTCCACCACAGCAAAACCAACAGTTAGTCCCACAGAGAGTTTGCAGAATCTGTGCTGATTATAGCCATTATACTGATGAATGTTCGCAGCTCCAGCAGGAAGACAACACCATGGCAGCCACTCATAACTTCTATGACCGCCCCAACCAAGGGTACAATCAAAGTGGCAATTACAACCATAGATGGCAGGACAATTCTAACCAGAATTGGAGGGACAACAACAACAACAGATGAGGCAGAGATAATCAGGGGAATCAGAGGTGGAATAACAACAATAACAGGCAGCAGAACCAGTACTAGCCTTACAGAGCACCTCACCTAAGGCAATCCCAAGGACCACATAATACCCAACAGCAGACCTCTCAAATTACCTATCCTTCTTCTTCTGCTAATGATGACTTACTACAATCAATTGATCGGAGACAGCAGACCATAGAAAATAACATTAATGCCACTCTGAATGGTTTGAACGCTACTTTGCAAGCTCTTGTCTCACAGATTGGTTCAATGAATAACTCCAATAATCAATCTTTGAGCTCCAGTAGAATTCCCTCTCAACCATTACCCAATCCCAAGGGTGGTATTAATGCCATCACCCTAAGGTCTGGAACCACACTGCATGAGAGGAACCAGGAGGAGCCAAGCTCACTAGAACACGCCTCAGCTGAAGAGGTAGTGGAAATAGAAGATGTTGAAGAGGAAGAAGACATACAGGACATAGCTGAAAAAGAAGAAGCTCGACCACAGGAGGAAGCATCAAAAGAAGCAGACACTACAGAAGACACCACTCCTATTCCATTTCCATAACTTGAAAGGAAGTCCAGGAAGCAGCTAGAACCTGATCCAAAAATGGTAGATTTATTCAAAAAGGTTGAGGTAACTGTTCCTCTATTTGATGTTATTCAACAGGTACCTAAGTATGCAAAGTTTCTAAAAGATTTATGTATCCATAAAGACAAAATTAATGAATTAGAAACTATTCCTTTAGGAAGTTCCATATCTGCTTTAATGGGAGGTTTACCTGAAAAGTGTAGTGACCTAGGTCCTTGTATAGTTAATTATACTATTGGTGGTGTGATAATTTCTGACTGCATGTATGATTTAGGAGCATGTGTGAGTATAATGCCTTTGTCTATATATGATGTTTTGAGGCTCCCTCCCTTAAAAAGGTCGGCAGCTCGTTTTGTGTTAGCAGATAAAAGCATTATTACAGTGGTTGGAGTTGCTGATGATGTATTAGTGGGCATTAAGGGACTCACGTTCCCCACTGATTTTTATATCCTGGAAATGCCCCAAAATGACTCAAACAAGCCATCATCAATCCTACTCAGAAGGCCATTCTTGAACCTCAAAGTTTAAATTAGATGCTTTTTCAGGAACATACTCTTTTGAAATAGATGGCCGAATAGTGATGTTTAACCTGAATGGAGTTATGACGCACCCTCCGAAGGATCATTCTATCCTCCAGTGTGACATTATAGATGAAACCGTGGCTGAAGTTCACCAGGAGGAATTTGAAGAGAAGCACACAGGACAAGGCCCAAGTGTGGGGACATTCTCAGAGGACAATGACAGTGCTTTACCACTGTTACCAGCTCCAGACAACCCAGAGCCTGAACATGATCAAAAGTTAGAATTAAAACCCCTTCTTCCACACCTCAAATATGCTTACCTTGAAGACGGGCAGAAGTTTCCGGTTATCATTGCAAGGGAACTCACTTCTCAACAGGAAGATCAGCTACTTGGTGTGCTGAGGAGGCACAAGAAGGCAATTGGTTGGAGTTTGGCAGACATAGTAGGCATCAATCCTCAAGTCTGTGAGCATATAATATTTTTAGAAGAGGGAGCAAGACCTGTCCGTCAACCCCAGAGAAGACTGAACCCCACTATCCTAGAGGTTGTCAGGAAGTGACCAGACTACTAGAGGCAAATATCATCTATCCCATCTCAGACAGTGAATGGGTAAGCCCAGTACAAGTGGTGCCAAAGAAGTTTGGAGTCACTGCAGTGAAGAATGAGCATGGAGAGCTCCTGACAACCAGAGTTCAGAACGCCTGGAGGGTCTGCATTGACTACAGACGCCTCAACTAAGCAACCCGTAAGGATCACTATCCTCTTCCATTCATTGATCAAATGCTGGATCGCCTGTCAGATAAATCGCATTATTGTTTTTTAGATGGTTACACAGGTTATTTCCAGATTCATATAGCTCCTGAGGATTAGGAAAAGACCACTTTTACATGTCTTTTTGGGACTTATGCTTACAAGAGAATGCCCTTTGGCTTGTGTAATGCACCAGCTACTTTTCAGAGGTGCATGATGAGTCTTTTCTCTGATCTTATTGAGGACTGCATGGAAGTTTTTATGGATGATTTTAGTGTTTATGGCGATTCTTTTAGCCTTTACTTAGATGGATTATCTAGAGTATTAGATAGATGTGTCAGTACAAACCTGGTATTAAATTTTGGAAAATGTCACTTTATGGTTAAACAAGGGATTGTACTAGGACATGTTGTGTCTAATACTGGCATTTCTGTAGATCCAGCAAAGGTGGATGTTATTTCTAGTTTACCTTACCCCTCTTCTGTGAGGGAGGTCCGTTCTTTCCTTGGCCATGCAGGTTTTTACAGGAGGTTCATTAAGGACTTCAGTAAGGTAGCACTTCCCTTATCCAGGCTACTGTAGAAAGATATTGAGTTCGAGTTCAGTGAAAATTGCAAACAAGCGTTTGATAAGCTGAAAACCGCCCTAACTCAAGCTCCAATTGTGAGAGGACCAGACTGGAGCTAACCATTTGAAATAATGTGTGATGCTTCCAACCATGCCGTAGGAGCAGCACTGGCTCAGCGTGAAGGTAAGGATCCTTTTGTTATTGCTTACGCGTCTTAAACTTTAGATGCCGCTCAATCGAATTACACTACTACTGAGAAAGAGCTTCTTGCTATTGTTTTTGCTCTGGATAAATTCCGAGCCTATTTACTTGGTACTAAAGTAGTAGTGTATTCAGACCACACAGCTCTAAAGTATTTATTAGCTAAAAAGGAGTCCAAACCAAGGCTTATACGTTGGATACTGCTATTACAAGAATTTGATTTGGAAATTAAGGACAGGAGTGGTAACCAGAATTTATTGGCAGACCACTTGAGTCGCCTTGAACATATTACAGATGACTCCATTCCTATAGCTGATAATTTCCCATTTGATAACCTGCAAGCAGTATCTGAGATAGTCCATTGGTATGCACCTGTAGCTAATTATCTAGTTAGCCGCACCTTCCCTCCGAACTTTTCTAAGCATCAAAGAGACAAGCTGAAAAGCGAGTCTAAATATTATATATGGGATGACCCATATTTATGGAGATGTGGCGCTGACCAGGTAATTAGACGGTGTGTGCCTCAATCAGAATTCCAGTCCATCTTAGAGGCCTGTCACTTATCTAAGAGTGGAGGACATTTTGGCCCTCAAAGAACTGCTAGAAAAATCTTAGACTGTGGATTCTGGTGGCCTACTCTTTTTAAGGACGCTGCTGAATTTTGTAGATCTTGTTTTCCATGCCAGAAATTTGGTAATATATCCAGGAGGGATGAGATGCTTCAACAGATTATGCTTTTCTGCAAAATTTTTTATATTTGGGACATTGACTTCATGGGTCCATTTCCAAATTCTAATGGTTATTTCTATATATTGTTAGCTGTGGATTACGTTTCCAAATGGGTGGAAGCAATTCCTACCCGCAATGATGATGTTAACACTGTTGTTTTCTTTGTGAGAAACCATATTATTTGTCGCTTTGGATCACCACGAGCAATCATGAGCGATCAAGGCACCCCTTTTTGTAACAGGAGACTAACCGGATTAATGAAGAAGCATGGGATAATTCATAAAGTTGCAATAGCATACCACCCTCAGACTAATGGGCAAGCTGAGGTGTCAAACAGAGAAATAAAGCGTATCTTGCAGAAGATAGTCAAACCTCATAGAAGAGACTGGAGCACCAGGCTACAAGATGCACTTTGGGCGTACAGAACCGCATACAAAACACCCATTGGGATGAGTCCTTTCTGCTTAGTTTATGGAAAAGCTTGTCATCTCCCTGTTGAAGTAGAGCACAAAGCCTTCTGGGCAGTAAAGGAGTGTAACATGGGAATTGAAAAAGCTGGAGCTGAAAGGAGATTACAACTGCAAGAATTAGAGAGCCTTCGCCTAGAAGCTTATGATAACTCAAGACTATACAAGGAGAAGATGAAGGCTGTACATGATCAGCTCATCAAGAGGAAAGAGTTCCAACCTGGGGACTTAGTCCTCCTTTATAAATCTCAACTGAGGCTCATGCCAGGCAAGTTGAGATCAAGATGGGAAGGTCCATACAGAGTAGAGAAGGCCGAACCGTACGGAGTTTATCACCTAAGCCATCCTTCAAGCTCTGAACTTATCAAAGTTAATGGACATCGTTTAAAGCTGTACCATGGCGAGAAGCTGAAGAAAAACAAGGAGCTTGAGATCTTCCTCTTGGAAGATCCCCACATAGCTGAAGACTGAGCTAGTGGAGCGTCCATCTTACAGACGTTAAAGCAAAGTGCTAGGTGGGAGACAACCCACCATGGTATGATCGTTCTCTTCCTTATTTTTTTATTTTCTTATTCAATAACTCTTCTCTTTATTAGTACATTTCGTGCATCTGCATCTGTATATTTTTATTAAAAAAAAAAATTTCACGCGACGCGACCGCCTCATTGACGCGTCCGCGTCGTAGGTGTGGGAGAGAATAATAAATTGAACAGAGAGTCACGCGAGAGCGTGGCTGGAGGCGTGCCAATGGCACAAATTGTCCCACGCGACCGCGTCGCCGATGCGACTGCGTCATATGGGAATAATGGCCTCCCACGCGACCGCGTGCCCCACGCGGCTGCGTGACCAGGATTTCGACGACAAAGTGGTGCAAATCCGAAAGTTGGGCTAGAGTGGTGCTGGACTGGCGCTGGACACGCAGTCCCTCTCACGCTATCGCGTGCCCTACGCGTCCGCATCGTACCCCAATAATTGACCACTCACGCGATCGCATGCCCCATGCGATCGCATGCCCCATGCGATCGCGTCACCCAAAATTTGGCATTTAATGATTTTGAACAGAGAGTTGTGCGAGTGCGCGGCTGCCTTCGCGCCAATGGCATAATACGGGTCATGCGACTGCGAGACCGACGCGATCGCGTCATTCAGTTTAAGCGCAAGTCGCGCGATCGCGTGCCCCACGCGACCGCGTCGCTTGCGCCGCACAGTTTTCCTAATTTGCCAATTATCATATCTTTTTCTCCCTAAATCTTATTTTCTCTTTTCCCTCCTTATTTCTTCTCCCTCCCTTCCTCCCTTCTTCCTTCTTTCTCACTTTTTACTCTCTCTCACCCCATTAACAAGGTTCTTCTTGTTCTCCTTCCCTCCTTACTTTTCTATTATTCTTCTTATTTTTATATGTTATCTTCTTTTCTTTTCTTTTTACTTTCATTACTCATATCTTCTTTTTCTTTCTTTCTTTTTCCTTTTTACTTGGTGTTATAAATTTATTTGAGTCATTGTTTTTCATTATATGCTTGTGGATTGTTGTAAATTTGTTTGACAATTATATATTGCTTTTTAAGGGATTACTTGCATGTTCAAATTCTTATTTTCAAGGGCTTCTTCTACATGCATGCTATGTGTTTGTGAAAAAGCCCATATGGCATTATGAACTTCTTTACATTTTTCTACTCTAATATTCAATGCTTGCTTTTCACAAATTCCCTTTACAATTTTATTCATTGAATTTAATTGTCAATACAAACGTGATGGTTAGTTACGAGTTATAACATATTTTAATTGGACACTCAATGCTTGATCTATGCTACTCATGCCTTTGCCAGCATGCCAATAAACACCTTGCATTTACTTGTCATCATATGCGCTAGCTATCTTCCATTAATGACTTTTCACATGTAGTCATGACCATGTGTTAACATTATTTACCTTTAAATGTGCATTCATAACCATCCTTTTCCGTTCTCCTCCTTGCTCTATCTCTTTGAATTTAATTTTCTTTCTCTTCCCTTTTTCAGAATGGCCACCAAGAAAGGAAAAGAGAAAGCCACTTCCAAACAACCAGCAAGAAGAGGAACGAAAAAAGCATTAGTGGCAGAACCCTCTTCAACTGTAGTTAAGCCCTCAACAAAGAAAATTAAGAGGATTATAAAAGTTGATGATAAAGAAAGAGCCTTCCCAGCAAAGGACACTGCGCGATTCCCCAATCGCTACTGTGAGCAGATGTTCCCCATCCTGGCAGAAAGGAGTTACAACAACGAATACCTTCTTCTCCTCCCAAACCATATTGCTACATTTGTTGAGCCATAGATTACATGAAGACAATAGGGTTTCCTATAGAGACAGCCAAGGCAGGTCAATCTTTCTTGGGTAGTCGAGTTCTACTCCAACTTCCACCTGCCAACCTTGCAGTCTGTCTATGTCCGTCAGAAGCAAGTCCCCATCACTGAAGAAGCCATTCAAAAAGCTCTAGGTCTTCCCCCTGTTCCAGAAGGATTGGATGCCTTTCAAGAAGCCGCACTCAAGCGCCAGCTGTACCAATTTGACTGGGACGCTGTTCTCAGAGTTATCGCACTACCTGGCAGCAGATGGATCTACGGATACCATCGTACCCGCCCTAAGGGAATTTCGGCTTCAGCACTTACCTTGGAGGCTCGCGTATGGGCACAGATTATGTCCCATTACGTCTTTCCATGCACTCACGAGTCCTCCTTCACTGCGGACATGGCCGTTTTACTATGGTGCATCCTTACAGACCAACCTCTGAATCTACCAAGATATATCCGGAATGCCATGGGACACATACAAATCGCTGGCAACTTACCTTTTTCTGCCCTGGTCTCAGATCTTATCTCAGCAGCCAGAGTCTCCTACAGAGCTGGGGACACCAAAGCCATGTTTCCACGGGATGATCAGTATGTCCCCAACGGGAAGTACCTTAGACTTCCAGCAGCCACTTTTAGCCAGCCTACTGAACCAGTTGAAGATATTCCTTTTTCAACACCACAGGCACCTACAACAGCCCAACTGCTCCATCAGATACTTGAAAAGTTGGATCGGCATGAACAGAAAGCTAAGATGAGAGAGCGCCGTAACAAGCGCCGATTCACATACCTCAAGGAGCTGATCATGGGAAATTTCAAGGACTCAGATACCCCAGACTCCACTTCCTTTACCAGTACAGGGAGCCACGATGGCCCCGACGATGGAGATACTGCTACCAACCCACCTTTGTTCCTAACAGATGGCACCGAGGACGGTGCAAAGCCTTAAGTGTTGGGAGGTCGGTCAGTACCTGACTTCCGGAGGTAATTTCTCTTCCCTAGCACCAATAAATTAGGATATTTAGTTAGATTTTTCTTTTGTAGAATAGGATAAATTGCATAGTAATAGATTAGTTGCATGCATGTTCTGCTTGATTGAAAAGACAATAAGTTTCTTCTGAGACCCTATCTTTGGAATAAATTTCACTAATTTTAATTAAAACTTTTATGTTAAATTTGCTTGAAGTTGTATTTGGAACATGATTTTTGAGCTAAAGAACACACAACCTATGAGATTTGAGCCTTTATGAATGGTTACATTATTTAACCATAATTATTTTATTCTTGTGTGTTTACTTCTCTATGATTGTAATCTATATTTTGTTTCATCCTATATGTCCAATGTTTATTATATTTATATGTTTGCATATGATTGAGGCCATTATTTGTTTAGCTTACTTATCCAAATTAAGCCTACCCTTTCAATTACCTTTGTTAGCCACTTTGAGCCTTTAAATCCCATTTGTTCTATATTTTACCACATTACTAGCCTTAAGCGGAACAACAATTATATATCCCAAATTGAATCTTTGGTTAGCTTAAGATAGAATTATGTGTGTTATTTAAGTATGAAAAATTGTGGAAGCAAAAGATAATAAGGGAATGTGTCATGATAATATACTAGGAATTTGGATACCTACTCATGAGAAACTGTAAGAATTAAAAAACTATGTGCATTGATAAGCTATGTTTATGTTTATATATATATATTCAAAAAATAAATAAGGAGACAAAATTACCCCAATGTTAAATTAAGAATTCAAGGGTCAATGCATGTATGATAAAATTAAAATAAAAGGTTGAAACATGAGTATGGAATGTGAAAGGAAATTTCTGGGTAGCTAGGTATGAATTTTAAAAGTTATATAGAATATATATAGGTTATGTTAAAGCTTGGGTTAATTAAAGATTCAATTTATAAGCTTACTTAGCCATATATATATCCTTACCCTCACCTTGGCCCCATTACAACCTTGAAAAGACCTCATGATGTTTGCATTGGTGTATTAAATGTTGTTGATTGGTTAGGAGAAGAACAAAAACTAGAAAGCATGATTAGAGAAGGATAGAGTAATTACCCTATACACTAGAGAGACTGGAGTGTACATACACGTCAGTGAAGGTTCAATGCTTGAAATATTATGTTCCGTACATTCATGAGCTATCTTCTTGCATTTTTATCTGCTCTTGCTTTATAAGAATTGGGTTAGTGGAATTTGATTTGTAATTATTTTGAAGAGCTTATTTACTTTAGATCAAGTGGACAAGAATCATATAGTTGCATTCGCATATATAGGCTGCATTGCATTGCATGGGTTTTACATGTTTTTACTCATTCATTTTATCTCCTTCAACTAAGCATGAGGACATGCTAATGTTTAAGTGTGGGGAGGTTGATAAACCACTATTTTATGGTTTATATTGTGTTTAATTATGTGGTTTTATCATGATCTTTACCCACTTATTCATTAAATAAGCATGCATTTATAATTCCTTCGTAAAGTTATTGCATGATTGAAAACTTGCTTCCTAGAGACTTTTAATTATGTATTTTATTTCTCCTTTATTCCATTCGATGCCGTGATCTGTGTGTTAAGTGTTTCAGGCTTTATAGGGCATGAATGAGTTAGAGATTGGAAAGGAAGCTTGCAAAAAAATGGAAGGAACACAAGAAATTGAGGATATGACCAGCGAGAAGCGACGCGGCCACATGGATGACGCGACTGCGCGGAAGAGAGTAAATCGCAATGACGCAGCCGCATGGATGACGCGGCCGCGCGAATTGGAAACTGCACAAGTGACGCGGAGGCGTGGACGACGCGCCCGCGAAACGCCGAATGACGCGTCCGCCTGAATGACGCGTCCGCGTGACATGCGTGATCTGCATAATCTGCAGAATCGCTGGGGGCAATTTCGGGCCTTATTTTGACCCAGTTTTCGGCCCAGAAAAGTAGACTAGAGCCAGAGAACATGCATAAACCAACAACAATATTCATTCCGCATAGTTTTAGTTTTTAGATCTAGTTTTCCTCTCCTCTAGGTTTTCTCTCTACACATTCATAGTTTTTAGGATTTGTTATTTTCATTGTTTTTGCATTGGGATATTGAGAAGAGTTATTGCCTCATCAAGACTTCGACATTCTAGTTCGTTCTCTTTACTTGTCTCTTACTCTTCCATGTTCCTTAATTTACTTAATTTTACTATTGGATTATTTTAGCATTTATTAATACAAGAATTACTTTTATTTTTAATTAATCTTTTGATCATTATTTATGATGTATTTCTTTAATTCCCTTTCTTATGTTATGAATTTTACATTTACAATGAGCGAGTAGTTTCCTAACTTGATGGGGAGTTGATTGAAAGGAACCCTTGAGTTGGGATGCTCAAGAGAAAGATTGTAATTGGGTTTATTATTGGATTGCTCTCTAGTCACTAACACCAATCCTCCCAAGAGCGGATTGGAACTTGTGGATAGAAACAGCATTCCAACTTGTTTAACTTTCCCTTACTTAGTGAGGGACAACTAAACATAGTAACCCTCAATTGTCAATTAATCTTGAGAGTACTCCAACAAGAATAGGGCTTCCAGCTAATCAACTTCCAGTCAAGGCTTTTATTTAAATTTATATAAATTCTCTAATTTAATTTTCTGCCATTCAACTCAAACCTTTTTGAAAACATCTGATTAATAAAATAGCACACTTTTCTGCAACTCGTTGGGAGATGACCTGGGATTCATACTCCCAGTATTTCAATTTTAATTTCTGTGACACCCTTCTAAATTGATAAGCAGATTTCTGGTTAGTTGAGAACTATACTTGCAACGCATATTTTATAATCATTCTTAACTCGCCAATTTCTGCCACCATCAACACCCCTTTACCTTTTCTTGTTATGCCTTCTAAGACTAGTTGCTTTCCATAACTCATTTTCTTTTTAGTTCATTCAAGGTTCTACACTTAGTTTCTTATTTCTTAGTTTGTTGGATGATCTATCTTGGCCTTGGTTTCTCTTACTCTTGTTTTTGCCCAACTCACAGTAACTCTTATGGAGACAAGCTCTACTTTTATTTATGTTAGAAATGAAGACTTGAAATACATGGCATTTTCTTTCTTGTAAACTAGAGGACTCATAAAGACTTCAAACATGAAATTAAACTAAGCAGAAAACATAAACTATCCTAGCATGATTATTTATTATAACCAAAAGTAAATCAAACAAAAGCTTAAAACAGGATTTCAGAAATTAGAGAAAGTCAACCATGGAACCCAACAACCTTGAACAGCTTCATCTGCAGTTCATTGGCCCCTTTCCTTTGTCCTTCTTCTTGGAAGGGGAGGAGCCACCTTCATCTTGCTTGGAGGATCCTTTTTGTGCCTTGGCATCCTTAGGCTTCCAGAATCCTAGCCTCCTCATGTAATTCCTTTCATCCTCCTTATGTTTGGCTAGAATTTCCTCTTGTCTTGCAGTCAGCTCCTCCATTCCTTGCATGAAGGTTGGGTATCCTGGGTTTAGAGTGGCCATGGCATTACACAAGTGATTAAGCTTTGCTTGTGTATTGATGTCATACTGCCTCCTGGATATGGTTCTGGCATCATAGAAATTTCTGAATTCAGCCAAGTTCCTCTGTTGCCATTTGCCTTGCTCCACTATTTTGTCCAGTGCACTTCGCACCTCTCCCTAGTCAAATTGTTCTTGCTGCTCCTTCCTCATATGCTCCCAACTTCCTTGGAGTTGTTGGATGTTCTGGTTGACTTGGCTCCATAGTTGTTGCTGAGTCTTCTTGAGTTAGTTGACACCTTCCCTCAAATGGTGTAGGTCTCCCTTCATTTGGTGTACATCTCTTTGCAATTGTTTCTAGTTGAATCCCTCTGAAAATTGTTGGTATTGGTAGTGTGGTGGTGGTGGTTGCAATGCTAGAAAGTGAGGTTGCTCTTCTGCTTCTTCCTCTTCTTGTTGTTGTTGCACATGTGGCCCATGAGCATGAGCTCTTTGTTTTCTCTGAAGTGGCTGAATAGCCACCATTTTGGCCATCTTCTTAGCAGTTATGAACTTGTCTTGCTTTACTAGCACCTCATCAATAATCTTTTTAACTCCAGCTTCATCACATAACCTTTGTATGATGCTGGGGAATGCCAACCTCGTGTTGTCACTAGTGCTTTTCAGCACTTTATTAATGTTGTTGGCAATCATCTCCCCCACATTAACATTCTTACCATTCATGATGCTGTATATGAGCACAGCTCTTTCCTTGGTCACCTCTGAAGTGTTGGATGTGGGGATTAGGGACCTCCTCACAAATTCTAGCCACCCTCTAGCTTGGGACCTCAAATCCCTTCTTCTCAACTGGTTGGGTATCCCATCCTTATCCTTGATCCATTGCACATGAAGCATGCAGATCTCGTTCAGGATCTCATCAAACCCAGGGTCTTGCTGCTTCATTCTTTCTTCATAGCTCTGGGTGGAGCTTGTCCTCTTCACCATTAGCATCCTTTCTATGCTAGAGGGACTATAGTCAATGGACTTCCCCCTCACATAGATAATGTAGCCATATGGTTGTCCTGGTTGGGGCACAGCGTTGGCATAAAACTCCCTCACCAAGCTCTCTACTACCTTCCTTGGTGGGTTACATAGGATTGCCCAGCCCCTACTGTTGATCTCAATGTTGATCTCAAGATGCTCATTCCTCCCTAGTTGGAACCCAACCTCTGGAATGATTTCCCTCTCACTCACCCAACCATAGAATTGATTTTGGTTGAATGCGGAGAGGAACTTGTAGTCATTGAAAGATGAGCTTGAAGATCCAGAAATTGGTTCCTTGGTTTTTCTTTTCTTTTAGGCTGAGCTTTTTGGTGGTGCCATTAGGTTGAGAGAGTGTGTTTGAGGTTGCAAAAAAATTGGGGGTGGGGGAATTGCAAGAGAGGGCAAGCAAAACAAGGTTTTGCTCCAACACCAAACTTAGGACTTAATTGTCCCAATCAAGAAAAAGAAGAAAGAAAGTAGGGAAAGAGAGATAGTAGAAGGTGAAAAGAAAAAGGAAGAAGAAGGGTGTATGGATTCTCTTCGTGTGTGATTGGGGTTTTGAAGTGGGAGAAGAGTTGGGAAGGTGAAGCTTTTATAAGGGGTGAATGGTGTGATTCAAAAGGTGAGAAATAAAAAGGGTTAAATATTTTCCCACTTGGGGAGTGGCGCCTAGTGTGGGAAGAGGCGCCAACTCTTATCTCACTGTGCCTTCTGCATGTGTTGAGTTCCAAACTGTAAGTACACTTTGACTTCCTTGCTTTGTGAGTTGTTCACCATATGGGTGATGACAAGTCATCTTAGCCTATTTTAACTAGTCTTTTTCTTTTGTTTTCATTAGAATTATGCACTTTCTTGAGCTACAAGCAAGCCAATTAGCTAGATTTTCATGTTTCCTTTGATTTAATCAACCATGTATGAATTCATGCTATTTCATGAGGTTTTATACTATAATTGTCACATATTATGAAAGAATGAATATCTCATGATTTTAAGCATAGCTTTGATGTGTTTGGTTGATTAATGATAGGTGAAGAAAGCTTGGAGAAAGGTTGAAGCAAGAAGGCATAGCTAGGAGTAAAGAGAAGACAATGGAATAAGTGAAATTGAACCAGGAAGCAAAAAGCTGGACCTAAAGTTAGCCTCAAACTTTTGCACAAACTTTTGGGTGAAAAGTTAGCCCCAACGTTAGCCCCTAACTTGGAGGCTAACGTTGGCATGATGAAAATCACTCCCTGGGTACCAAAAGTTTGCGCCAACGTTAGCCCCCTAACTTGGTGGCTAACGTTGGCACATGAAAATCACCCCTGGGCACCAAAAGTTTGCGCCAACGTTAGCCCCCTAACTTTGAGGCTAACGTTGGCATGAAGAAAACCTCCCTGGGCACCAAAAGTTTGCGCCAACGTTAGCCCCCTAACTTGGTGGCTAACGTTGGCACATGAAAATCACAAGGGGAGGAGCAAAAGTTTGCGCCAACGTTAGCCCCTAACTTGGTGGCTAACGTTGGCGCCACAAGTGCACAAGGTAAGGCCAACGTTAGGGCCAAAGTTAGACCCCTAACTTTGGCACCAACGTTGGTATCAGATGGATATAGCTGCTGATATGAAAAGTTTGGGCAAAAGTTAGCCCCCTAACTTTTGCTCAAACTTTTGGTCCAACTTTTGCAAAACTCAAACCCGGTTCAATTGGTTCACTTTGGTTCTTCTCCAAACTTCAAGAGCAATCAACCAAGGCCTCTTTCAACCCAATTCCACCAAGAGCAAAGGCCCAACTCAAGGCTTGAAGATCATTGGAAGAAAGTGTATAAATAGGATAGAATTCAAGTTCTTCGGGGAGCTTTCCTTTAGAATTTTCATAATAGTTTTCGGAGAGCTTTGGATATTGAGTGATCTTTAATTTCTTAGTTTCGGGGAAGGAGAATTCCATTCTCTTCCTCTGAGTTTTATTTGCTTTCAATTTCAATTTCAATTACACTTGTCTTGGATCTTGGGTTGAAGAATTGAAGGAATTCTGTTTCAATCTCATCCTTGGATCTCTCTGTTTATTTACTGCAATTGAATTTCCGTTTCTGTTACTTGCTTCTCATCTACTTTCCTTGCAATTTACAATTCCCTTGCAATTGTTCTTGTTGGATCTAGGAAGGCATTGAGATCTAGACTTGGTTTTCTAGTCTCTGGGCCCTGAGATCTGAATTCCTAATTTACATTTTGTTTCTTGCTTTTAATGTTCATTTACTTTACTGCTTCAAGATCCGATTCAACCCAAACCTTCTTTTACTCTTTTGTTTGATGCAAGTTACTTTTCTTTGTTTAATTTCTGCAAATCCAACTCCTAATCCCCTTTACATTTCGAGCCATTTACATTTCTTGCACTTTAAGATTCCGCAATTTACATTTCTTGCACTCTAAGTTTCTGCCATTTAATTTCTTGTTCTTTAAGATTCAGCAATTTAATTTCCTGCTCTCTTTAATTTCATGCAATTTAAATTCTGCAAATCACAAATCACCCAACCAAATCTTGATTCGCTTGACTAAATCAACCACTAAACTAAAATTGCTCAATCCTTCAATCCCTGTGGGATCGACCTCACTCCCGTGAGTTTTTATTACTTGATGCGACCCGATGCACTTGCCGGTTAGATTGGTGTTGTTTTGGAGATATTCGTTTCTCCACCAAAATAGCTCATCAAGTTTTTGGCGCCGTTGCCGGGGATTGATTAGATTGACAATGATTAAGTGAGGTGGTAATCTAGATCAAGCACTTTCTCTTTAATTTTGATTAACCCACTAACTGTTTGATTTTTTGCTTAAACTAACTAACACTTCAATCTAGCAGTAGATTGAAGTGTCACTAGTTTTGTGCATTTCTCATGCTCTGCTTGTATGACAGGTACAAGAAGAACCATACCCAATTTTCATGAACAAGACGAAAGAACTCTCAGGAGGTTAAGAAGAGATGAAAGAGGGAAAAATATTGTTGGAGAAGAGGAATCAGACGAAGAATTCCAAGAGATGGAGGAACATTCAACCAATCCACCAGGTGGAGCAGACAACAACAATGACAACCCACCCCAGAGGAGAGTTTTGGCTTCCTATACCTTTGCAAATCCTAGACATTGTGGGAGCAGCATCTTGGCCCCAAATGTCAATGCTAACAATTTTGAACTCAAGCCACAACTCATCACTTTGGTTCAGAACAATTGCTCTTTTGGTGGAGGACCACTTGAAGACCCACACCAACACTTATCCACTTTCTTGAGGATATGCAACACTGTCAAAACTAATGGTGTGCCTCCTGACAGTTACAAGCTGATGCTATTCCCATTTTCTCTCAGGGACAAGGCCACTCAATGGTTGGAATCTTTTCCAAGGGACAGCATCAACAACTGGGATGATTTGGTAACCAAGTTTCTCGCCAAGTTTTACCCACCTCAGAGGATTATAAGGTTGAAGGCTGAGGTACAAACATTTACGCAAATGGAGGCTGAACCCATCTATGAGGCATGGGAGAGGTATAAGGCTCTAATCAGGAAATGTCCCCCTGCCATGTTTAATGAGTGGGAGAAGCTGCAGAACTTCTATGAAGGTTTAACACTGAAATCCCAGGAAACTTTGGATCATTCAGCTGGAGGTTCCTTGCAACTCATGAAAACTGCAGAGGAGGCTCAAGAACTCATCGATATGGTGGCCAACAACCAATATTTCTTTGCTCATCAAAGAGGCCGCCAACCATCACAAAGGAGAGGAGTAATGGAGCTAGAAGGAGTGGATTCAATCTTAGCCCAAAACAAATTAATGCAGCAGCAAATTCAACAACAATTTGAGCAAATGACCAAGAGGATTGACGGCCTCCAAGTTGCAGCAGTTAACACTAGCCAACCATCAACCACATGGGGGCAAAATGAAGAAATCCAAGAGGAGCACCAGCAGGAACAAGTCCAGTACATGCATTCAAGTCCAAATGAATTCTATGGTGATACCTACAATCCCTCATGGAAAAATCACCCCAACCTCAGATGGGGAGACACTCACAACCAAAACCAACAACCATGGCCGAGGAACTCAAACCAAAACAACCCAAGAAACAACCAAAACTACAACCAGCAGCAGACTAACCAAAATACATACAGAAAACCTCAAAACAACTACCCTAATCTCAACCAGTACCAATCCAACAACCATTCCACCAACCAAAATGTTTACCACCCACAAACCACATCTCACAACCCACCACAAGCACTACCTGAACCTCAAAGACTCACCAACATAGAGACCTTGATAGAGAAAATGATGAAACATCAAGAAATAACAAACAAAAACCATGAAGCATCATTGAAGAACCTAGAGAGGCAGATTGGGCAACTCTCCAAGCAAGTATCTGTTGAGAGACCTTCAAACTCACTGCCGAGTGACACAATCCCAAATCCTAAGGAGGAATGCAAGGCAATACAATTAAGGAGTGGGAGAACATTGATGAGCAACAATGACACTACAAAGAAGCAAGCAGAGAGCATCAAAGAACCAACAGAGGATGAGAAGCAAACAAAGGCAGATGAACCTAAGGAGCAAGTTGTGATGCCAAACAAAAGCACTGAGAAACCCAAGGAGAAAAACAACCAGCCACATAGCTCAAAGGAAGTGACTCAGGGACAGCAGCAAATAGGGAAGAGCATCACACCTCCACTGCCATATCCTCAGAGGTTTAACAAAGAGGCTAAGGACCAACATTTTCATAAGTTTCTTGAGATTTTTAAGAAACTGGAAATCAATATTCCCTTGGCCGAAGCACTTGAACAAATGCCTCTGTATTCCAAGTTTTTGAAGGAGCTTATCAACAAGAAAAGAAGCTGGGATGAGAAAGAAACCATAGTGATTACTGAGGAATGCAGGGCCTTGATTCAAAAGGGGCTTCCTCCCAAGCTTGAGGACCCAGGGAGCTTCCTGCTGCCGTGCACCATTGGGGAAGTAACCATCACTAAAGCAATGTGCGATCTAGGAGCAAGCATTAACTTAATACCATCCTCCCTGGTGAAAAAGCTGCATATAAAGGAAGTCAAACCGGTAAAGATGACTCTAGAGTTGGTAGATAAATCAATGGTGCACCCCAGGGGTGTAATTGAAAATCTGTTGGTCAAGGTGGACAGTTTTATATACCCTGCTGATTTTGTGGTTCTAGATTCAGACAAGGATGATGGTGACTCTGTTATACTGGGAAGGCTATTCTTGGCCACTGCTAGAGCTATCATAGACGTAGAGGAAGGGGAATTAACTCTCAGGATGCATGATCAGAGTGTTACTCTGAAGGTATTACCAGAGGCACAATTGAGCAAGGAGAAGAAAGACTATATGAAAATTGACAAGGAAGAATCACAGTTGAAGGAAGAAAATGACAAAGAGAGTCACAACAACATCCCAAGGCTAAGGATTGTGCAGACTAATGAAGAAGCCCAAGAAGATATTGGAGTATTAGCCACTGAGAAGAGAGGTCCCCAAGGGAAGCCTACGGCCAGAAAAGAAAGATCAACAAAAGCAAAGATGAAACGGAGAAACAAAACAAAAAGGGATTGGAAGAATAGGAAGATCCCAACAGAGGGACTTTCCAAAGGTGACAAAGTGCAACTGATATATCAACAGCTGGGGGCAAACCAACAAATTGAGGATTACTACACTGTCAGCAACATACTCTCATTAGAGCATGCTGAAATTGAACACCAGAGAACAAAGAAGAGGATCACGGTCAGAGGAGACAAATTGAGGCCCTACAAGCACCAACCACCATAAAAGAAAGCCTCAATGTCAAGCTAATGACAATAAAAGAGCGCTCCATGGGAGGCAACCCATGCTTTAAAATCCATGTCATTTTAAATTCAATAAGTTATGATCAATTGAGCATGAATTCTTTTCTCTTTTCATGAACATGTCCATTGACTGCATGCACTATTTTGAAACATATGCTAAGTTTGGTGTGCCTTCAAGCACACTAAACCAATGTTACAAATAATTCCATTTTGCATGTTTGGAGTATCTTGACAAAGCATATGGCCAAACACTAAGTTTGGTGTCCACATAGCTTCATGAAAAGTAGAAACTCATGCATCAATAATCATATAATTGTTGTTTTCCAAAATCTTATAAATGGAAAAATTCTTTTCCGGTAATGAAGGCATTAATTGTGATGTACCCTTTGACAAAAAACAAGTTTGGTGTTCATCAAACCTTGATGCACCGATTTAGGGATACAATTGATCCTTCATGAAAAAAAAAGGGAGAAAAAGAAAGTATGATGAAAACAATTCTTATGAACATTTAACATTTGAATCTCACTAATTGGAGGAAGATACTCATTTTCTTTATATATGACCAAATATTAAGTTTGGTGTCCTCAAAGGAGAGTGTCACGGTTCAAATGATATAAGAATTGATGGTTCACATAGTATTAATAAAAAGAACACTCTTGCTACGGTTGGATAAAACTAATGTATGTTGTCTTGTTGTGGTGACTAGGAGGTCAAAGAATCTTCAAAGAAAAAGACAAGACAAAGGAAAGCATAGCATATGGACAAAATCCCATCACATGCCTCGAAAAAGAAATCTGCCACTCCTTGAGAATGATCACGGCAAAGGCAAGGGAAGGAGCAAACTTTGTCTTCATTCATCCTTACATGCATACCTTTGATCTCCATAAGTTTAATTGCATCCCAGCCCTTCATTGCTCATTTAAAAGCATACCACCTTCAAGCCATGCACATGACCGAATCACTCCAACCTTGGAAACTTCACTCCCTTCATCACTCCTCAACATAACAAGCTCTGTGCAACATTTCTCTTACTTTAAACTCCAACCATTTAAACTTCTCTTCATCATTTCTTGTCATAGCAAGTTCGGTCTCAATTTCCTTTTGCTCCAAACACACATCAAACTCTCCAACATTCTTCACACTCCTTCTAACCTCACAAGACTCAACCAACCAAGTGATCATGGCCTCCTCCTCAAGAACCAAACGAAGAAAAGGGAAAGATCCTATGGTGGAGGAAGACACACATGAATATGACCAACGGAGATTCAAGTCTTGGTTTCATCAAATGCAAATTCAATGGATGAACGAGAAAAGAATCTATCCTGAAATTCCATTCTTGTTGCCGGATGATGGATGTTAAGAAATGAAGGACAAAATTCGGAAGAGGAGGTGGGAGGAACTTGCATCACCAGCCATCCGAATCAATGCCAATATCATAAGAGAGTTCTATGCAAATGTCCCAAGGCTTGACATGCGTGAGCCCCCAACGTACAAGAGCTATGTGCGGGGGGTGGAAGTAGACTTTAGCCCGGATGCAATCAAGAAAGTCTTGAAACTAAAGTCAGTCCGCTTTAGTGAACCGAGATACCAACAAAGATTGAATGAGGATCAGGATTATGAGGAGATTGCGAGAGACATTTGTATGGAGAACTCAGAGTGGGAAGGAGATAACAAGAACAGATATAAGTACCTGAAGAGATGTAACCTCACCCCGGAAGCAAAAGGATGGTATGAGTTAATGAAAAGATCAATTCTGGGCACAGTGAACACCTCAGAAGTTAACAGGGAGAGAGCCGTGATGCTGCATTGCATCATTGTGGGAGGAGAGATAAGAGTTCATGAAATCCTTGCAAAAGATATTCAAAAGCTGGCTGAAAAGAATTCGGCCGGATCTTGGTTGTACTATCCGAGTACCATTTGGAGGTTGTGTGCAAAGGCTAAAGTTCCAATGGAAGAGGAGAATCCAATGTGGTTAAGCCAAGGCATGCCCATAACCATTGAACGAATGATGATGCCCCTTGAAGCACATCAAGGCCGAAGACCACATGGAAGAAGGGAAAGAGAAGAACCAATGGAAGAAGATGAGCCACACATAGAAGAAGAGCCACAAGAGGAGGAGGAACAGCCACACTTTTTCCCACATGGCAATATGGATATGACTCAAATGCAAGAAGCAATAGGAAGATTGTCACAACAGTACACGAGAATCCAAGAAAGGCAAGAGGAATACCATTCTCTGTACATGAAAAACCAACAAGCACAAGAAGAAAGGGAGTTAAGAATAATGAACAAACAAAGTGAATTCGAGTCAAGATTCCTTGTGATGCAAGAAGAACATGCTTTTCAATCTCATGAATCTTTTGGAAAGTTGGAACAGATGCAAGCTGAAAATTTGAGGGCTCTCAAAGAGTTCACAACACTCCAAGATGCAAGGTATGAAGTACAAGCCGATTACAACATCAATAGCCAAATCAAACTGAACTATATTGGAGAACATTTGCACAACATGGATCCGGCTTTCCCAACTTTTGATGAATTCTTCAAAAAGAGAAGTGAGGTAGAGGTAAGTAATGCTATGAGACTTGAAGATAGAGTGGAGGAGGCTATGAATAAGGCTGGCTTTTGGCGAGGTCAACAGGCACCAAACACGGATGGTGGGAACACTAGCAGCCAAGTGTATGAAAGGAGAAAGAAAAGGCATGACAAATGAAAGGTGGACTTGCTCCTTGTTCATCACTACAAAGAAAAAAAAACATGCATTCTATCTGTTCTAAGTGTCTTTGCATCTTTAAGTAGTTCTTTTTAATTAAAAGTCTTTGCATTATGTTTGTTTCTTTTAAAATAAGTAGGCTAGTTTATGTGTGAGCTTGTGTGTTTACTTTCACTTGACAAGAAGCATGTGTTGTCCCCTGCATCTTTAAGTTCAATAAAAGAAAAGTTTGAATGTGAAGCAAGATGATCTCTGTTAGATAAAAGTAGAATAAAAGTAAGTGGTGGTATGTGTGTGGTTGTATAATAGCTCACTTTTAGTGAATAAAGAGCTAGGATATCTCTTTCTAAGTAAAGAGTGGCCTACTGTCTATGAATCTCAATTAAATAAAAAAATTCCTTGGTTGGAAAGAAAAACAAAAAGACGGAAAGAAAAGAGATAGCCAAAAAGTGGCAGAACAAAAGGAAACAAAAAGAAACAAAGCTGGACACCAATAGCTTGAACTTTAAAATATATGCATGTGATGTCTTTGTACTAGGATCTGCTTGGATTAGTAAGCTCTTAGGAGTGCATCAACACTCGGTGACTTGGGTTAACTAATCCGGGATCATCAGCTGAAAGTCCACTATCAAGAGCAACCTAACTACAAGGCATTTAGTAACCCAAAGAGGTGCTGGGCATCAATGTTTTAAGAAGGAATGTGAGCCAAGTGTCTATGGTGAATAATGTGTCAAGTATAAAGAAAAGAAAATGAACTTGCTACACATGACACTCAAATAAAGCTTATAAACAAAGTAATAGCCAAGGATAAAGGAATAATGAGAGGTCATAGCAGTATGTTACTTGAAGCTTGAAGGAGACTTTCTAGGCCTAGGAGTCAGTAAGAAGTGAGTATTTACATATCCACACAAAATCCCATGAGCTATCAATAATACTCTGCTAGCATGAACATCCTCTTCCATTTCATTCTTTCTTCTCAATAAATCTTTTCTTGCTTGGGGACAAGCAAGCTTTAAGTTTGGTGTTGTGATGACAAGTCATCTTAGCCTATTTTAACTAGTCTTTTTCTTTTGTTTTCATTAGAATTATGCACTTTCTTGAGCTACAAGCAAGCCAATTAGCTAGATTTTCATGTTTCCTTTGATTTAATCAACCATGTATGAATTCATGCTATTTCATGAGGTTTTATACTATAATTGTCACATATTATGAAAGAATGAATATCTCATGATTTTAAGCATAGCTTTGATGTGTTTGGTTGATTAATGATAGGTGAAGAAAGCTTGGAGAAAAGTTGAAGCAAGAAGGCATAGCTAGGAGTAAAGAGAAGACAATGGAATAAGTGAAATTGAACCAGGAAGCAAAAAGCTGGACCTAAAGTTAGCCTCAAACTTTTGCACAAACTTTTGGGTGAAAAGTTAGCCCCAACGTTAGCCCCTAACTTGGAGGCTAACGTTGGCATGATGAAAATCACTCCCTGGGTACCAAAAGTTTGCGCCAACGTTAGCCCCCTAACTTGGTGGCTAACGTTGGCACATGAAAATCACCCCTGGGCACCAAAAGTTTGCGCCAACGTTAGCCCCCTAACTTTGAGGCTAACGTTGGCATGAAGAAAACCTCCCTGGGCACCAAAAGTTTGCGCCAACGTTAGCCCCCTAACTTGGTGGCTAACGTTGGCACATGAAAATCACAAGGGGAGGAGCAAAAGTTTGCGCCAACGTTAGCCCCTAACTTGGTGGCTAACGTTGGCGCCACAAGTGCACAAGGTAAGGCCAACGTTAGGGCCAAAGTTAGACCCCTAACTTTGGCACCAACGTTGGTATCAGATGGATATAGCTGCTGATATGAAAAGTTTGGGCAAAAGTTAGCCCCCTAACTTTTGCTCAAACTTTTGGTCCAACTTTTGCAAAACTCAAACCCGGTTCAATTGGTTCACTTTGGTTCTTCTCCAAACTTCAAGAGCAATCAACCAAGGCCTCTTTCAACCCAATTCCACCAAGAGCAAAGGCCCAACTCAAGGCTTGAAGATCATTGGAAGAAAGTGTATAAATAGGATAGAATTCAAGTTCTTCGGGGAGCTTTCCTTTAGAATTTTCATAATAGTTTTCGGAGAGCTTTGGATATTGAGTGATCTTTAATTTCTTAGTTTCGGGGAAGGAGAATTCCATTCTCTTCCTCTGAGTTTTATTTGCTTTCAATTTCAATTTCAATTACACTTGTCTTGGATCTTGGGTTGAAGAATTGAAGGAATTCTGTTTCAATCTCATCCTTGGATCTCTCTGTTTATTTACTGCAATTGAATTTCCGTTTCTGTTACTTGCTTCTCATCTACTTTCCTTGCAATTTACAATTCCCTTGCAATTGTTCTTGTTGGATCTAGGAAGGCATTGAGATCTAGACTTGGTTTTCTAGTCTCTGGGCCCTGAGATCTGAATTCCTAATTTACATTTTGTTTCTTGCTTTTAATGTTCATTTACTTTACTGCTTCAAGATCCGATTCAACCCAAACCTTCTTTTACTCTTTTGTTTGATGCAAGTTACTTTTCTTTGTTTAATTTCTGCAAATCCAACTCCTAATCCCCTTTACATTTCGAGCCATTTACATTTCTTGCACTTTAAGATTCCGCAATTTACATTTCTTGCACTCTAAGTTTCTGCCATTTAATTTCTTGTTCTTTAAGATTCAGCAATTTAATTTCCTGCTCTCTTTAATTTCATGCAATTTAAATTCTGCAAATCACAAATCACCCAACCAAATCTTGATTCGCTTGACTAAATCAACCACTAAACTAAAATTGCTCAATCCTTCAATCCCTGTGGGATCGACCTCACTCCCGTGAGTTTTTATTACTTGATGCGACCCGGTGCACTTGCCGGTTAGATTGGTGTTGTTTTGGAGAGATTCGTTTCTCCACCAAAATAGCTCATCAATGGGGCCCATATTTTCTCCTGAAATTGAAACTGAAATCCATTAGTAATGACAAAAGAATCCTTCACATTCCTTCTTATCATGAGTAGTTTGGATTGCAACTGATGGGTGTCCCTTGGGACACCAAACTTAATCCTTTAGCATCTTAATAAATTGGTTCCATCATTGTGTATTTAATGTGTTCATAAGGATGAAATAACTCCAATCTTTTCATTTTCTTTTGATTCCAACCTCCTCTGAACACATTAAACCACGTTCATGTTCTTGCCCAAAACATTAAGTGCTTTCAAATTGGGTAAACTTGGGCTTGCTAGGTGATCCTTGGTGGTGGCCACATCAAACTTAATCTCTGGGCTTACTCTTCAAGATTAGGCTATTAAAATGGTTGTAAGCCTAGATTAAGTGGGTGAGTGACCACACCAAACTTAGCATTTTGGCTACTTCTCAGCTCATTTACTCATCATTAGCAACGCATTCATCAAGTTGCAATTCCAAAAAAAAACAAAAGAATGTAAGAGTAATCTACTACCAAAGCTAGTATCAAACTTCCTAACCTACTATTGCAATCTAATTCTAATTGGTAATGTAACACAAATGTGAGACTGAAACTTGAACTATCTAAAGCAATAGATTTTAAACTACTTTTAAGAAAAATAATAAATCAAAAGGATAAAGTGTTGGGGTGCCTCCCAACTAGCACTTCTTTATTGTCACTAGCTTGACACTCCTCCATCTTTAGTTAAGCTTGTAGCTCACTCTCTGCTCCTCTAAGGAGCCTCCCAAGTAGTGTTTGAGTCTATGGCCATTGACAGTAAAGGTTCTCTGAGTCTTATCCTCCATGAGCTCTTCATGACCATAGGAAAACACATTGAGTATGGTGAAGGGTCCTGACCATCGAGACTTAAGTTTCCCAGGGAAGAACTTGAGCCTTGAATTGTAGAGTAGCACCTTCTGTCCTTTAGTGAACTCCCTTCTTGCTATCTTTTGATCATGCAACCTTTTTGTGTTCTCTTTGTAGATTTTTGCATTCTCATATGCTTGATTTCTAAATTCCTCCGGCTCATTGAGTTGCATTAATCTTCTTTCTCCAGTAGCTTTCTCATCATAGTTTAGCATTTTTAGAGCCCAAAACGCTCTATGCTCAAGTTCAACTGATAAATGACAAGCCTTGCCATATACCAGTTGGTATGGAGACATCCCAATGGGTGTCTTGTAGGCTGTTATGTAGGCCCATAATGCATCATCCAGCTTCTTAGACCAATCCTTTCTTGAGCTTCCAATAGTTTTTTCAAGGATTTATTTTAGCTCTCTGTTGGAAATTTCAGCTTGCCCGTTGGTCTGTAGGTGGTATGGAGTTGCCACCTTGTGCTTGACTCCATACCTGAGAAGGAGTGTCTCGAGTTGTTTATTGCAGAAGTGTGTCCCTCCATCACTAATGAGAGCTCTAGGAACTCCAAATCTGCTGAAGATGTTCCTTCTCAAGAAGCTTATCACAACTTTGTTGTCATTTGTTGCAGTGGCTATGGCTTCTACCCATCTTGAGACATAATCAATAGCTACCAATATGTAGCTATTTGAGTAGGAGGTTGGGAAGGATCCCATGAAGTCAATCCCCATACATCAAATAGTTCTAGCTCTAGTATGAATTGCTGTGGCATCTCATTTCTCTTGGTTAGATTACCAGCTCTTTGGCACTCGTCACATCTTGACACTAATTCCTTAGCATCCTTAAACATTGTTGGCCAATAAAATCTGGATTGAAGCACTTTTGCTGCTATTCTTTCTCCACTGAAGTGACCTCCATATGCGGATCCATGGCACTGCCACAACACTTCTTGCCCTTCTTCATAGGATATACACCTTCTCAAGATTCCGTCAGCACACTTCTTGAACAAATAGGGGTCATCCCAGATGTAGTGTTTCGCATCCTTAATTAGCTTTCTCCTCATGTGTTTGTTGATGTTGGTTGGTAGTTCCCCAATAGCCTTAAAGTTAGCTATGTCTGCAAACCAAGGGGCTACTCGAATCATCATCAATTGCTCATCAGGGAAGCTTTCATTTACTGCTACTTGATTCATTTCTTCTTCTTGTGGGATCCTTGAGAGGTGGTTAGCTACCATATTTTTTGCTCCACTCCTATCTTTAATCTCAATGTCAAATTCTTGGAGCAGCAGAATCCATCATATTAGTTTGGGCTTAGATTCTTGTTTGGTAAGCAAGTATTTGAGTGCTGCATGATCAGTGAACACAATTACTTTCGAGCCAATAAGATATGATCTAAACTTATCAAAAGCAAAGACTTTGGCTAAAAGTTCTTTCTCCGTGGTGGTATAGTTCCTTTGATTCTCATTAAGGACCTTGCTAGCATAGTAAATAACATGTACTAGCTTGTCTTTCCTCTGTCCTAGAACAACACCAACAGCAAAATCAGATGCATCACACATTAGTTCAAAGGGAAGATCCCAGCTAGGTGGTGCTATAATAAGTGCAGAGGAGAGTCTCTTCTTAAGCTCATCAAAGGCTACTATGCATTCTCTATCAAAAACAAAGGGAGTATTTGAGACAAGTAGGTTGCTAAGAGGTTTTGCAATCTTTGAAAAGTCTTTGATAAACCTCCTATAGAACCCAGCGTGTCCCAAAAAGCTTCTGATTGCCTTGACATTGCAAGGTGGAGGTAATTTCTCAATTACTTCCACTTTTGCCTTGTCCACTTCTATGCCATTTTTTGAAATCTTGTGACCAAGAACCACCCCTTCAGTTACCATAAAGTGGCACTTCTCCCAGTTCAAAACCAGGTTGGTTTCTTGGCACCTTTTTAGCACAAGGGTAAGATGGCATAGGCAATCAGAATATGAGTTTCCAAACACATAAAAGTCATCCATGAATACTTCTATGAACTTGTCAATCATGTCCGAAAAAATGGAGAGCATGCACCTTTGGAATGTTGCAGGTGCATTGCACAATCCAAAGGGCATTCTCCTATAAGCAAAGACACCATATGGACAAGTAAATAAAGTTTTTTCCTGATCCTTGGGGTCTAGAACAATTTGATTGTAGCCCAAATACCCATCCAGGAAGCAATAATATTCATGTCCTGCCAATCTTTCAAGCATCTGGTCCATGAAAAGTAGGGGAAAGTGATATTTCTGGGTGGCTTCATTGAGTTTCCAGTAGTCAATGCACATACACCATCCGGTCACTGTCCTTGTGGGTATCAATTCATTCTTCTCATTTGCCACAATAGTGATCCCTCCCTTCTTAGGGACTACTTGCATCGGGCTTACCCAAGGGCTGTCTGAGATGGAGTATATCACCCCTGCTTGCCACAATTTCAAAACTTTTTTTTTGAACCACTTCATTCATAGTTGGGTTCAGCCTCCTTTGTTGTTGCCTTGAAGGTTTGGCATCCTCTTTAAGTAGGATTTTGTGCATGTACATTAAAGGACTGATCCCTTTTAAATCTGCAAGTGTCCATCCTATGGCATCCTTGTGTTGTCTCAGCACTTGGATAAGCTCCTCTTCTTGTTCCTTACTCAGACGTGAATTTATGATCACTGGGTGAGTGTTGTTGGAACCCAAATATGCATATTTCAAGCTGGGTGGTAAGGTTTTCAGCTCTAGTTTTGGTGACTCTGCATCTTTGTTGTCTGTGGTGGTTGGTGATGCCAGGGCATTTTGGCCAGTTTCACTGACATTTTCTTTACTGTTTTAGGGTAGTTTCATGCATTTTCTTAGTAAATAAGAAAGTTTTTGGTAGAAATACACTTACATCTTGATTCAAGCAAACATTGTGAACTTTACATGATTTCATGAGAATTTTGCATGAATTGAATGACAAATTGGATAATGCATGATCTCATGACTTGGAGTAGAGCTTTAATACACTTTATTTGCTTGATTTCAGGACAAAGGAAGCAAGGAAGAGCCACGTTAGTAGCCACGTTAGTCTAATTAATGTGACCACTAATGTGGAATGGGCATAAGCTTGTAGCGTTAATGAGAAAAGTGATCGCCAATAACGCCTTCGAAGCCTTCATAGCCCACGTTAGTTGCCACGTTAGTTACATTAACGTGGTAGCTAACGTGGAGGAAAAGGGATGCTCCAACGTTAATGGTAAAAGTGAATACCACTAACGTTCCAAAAGGGCACAATTGGCCACGTTAAGAGTCACGTTAATTGCATTAACGTGAACTCTAACGTGGGAGGAGCAAGGAATTGCCAACGTTAGTGACATTCACCTTTGTCACTAATGTTAGACTAAGCCAATATTGCCCACGTTAGTTGCCACGTTAATTACATTAACGTGGAAGCTAACGTGGAGGAAAGAAATGATGGGCCAACGTTAGTGACACTCACCTTTGTCACTAACATTAGAGATGGCAATCACCACCACGTTAGTGGTCACGTTAATGCAATTAACGTGAACTCTAATGTGGAAAGGAGGGGCGTTTGGAGCGTTAGTGACAAAGGTAAGTGTCACTAACGCTCTCGAAGCTCAGGCATGCCCACGTTAAGGGTCACATTAGTTATACTAACGTGAACTCTAACGTGGGGAAAAGGGGCAATAAGCAACGTTATTGGAAAAAGGTGAATGCTAATAACGTTTGCGAAGGACCAAGAGGCAATGTTAGTGGTCATGTTAGTGCCACTAACGTTGAAGTTAACGGTGATCGTCACTAACGTTCTCGAACCCACATTTTCACTTAACGATAACACCACTAACGTCCTAACTAATGTCCATGCCTAACTCACACTTTTTCTGCAAGCAAAGCTGAGCCCACTAAAGACTATAACTGCTTCAACTCAAGATCAAAGGCCCATATCCAAGACTTGAAGAGCCAACTAGAAGATCAGAGAGTAGTATATATAGGAGTAGTTTTGAACTAGTAGGAAGCTTTTGGCATGTTGGAGAACTACACTCTGTATATTTTACTTTCTCTGCAACTTCTAGTTTTATTTTCAGAATGTATTTTTCATTTATTCTTTCCATTCCCAGAGCTATGAACAACTAAACCCCTTTCATTGGGTTAGGGAGCTCTGTTGTAATTTGATGGATCAATAATAGTTTTCATTATTCTTCTTCTTTCTTTTTTCTTGATTTTACTAGAAGGCTTTCAATCTTTATCCAATTGGGTAGTTATCTTGGAAAAGAAGCTATTCATACTTGGATCTCTTCGGAACCTTGGAAGAGGAATGAAGAGATCATGCTAGAAATGCTTTCTCATGTTGGACCAAATTGGGGTTTGGATGGATATAGTGACATATAATCCTACCAACACTTTGATTTGGGAATACATGTGGTATAATCAGTGACCATACTTCATCTCTTCTCATGAGCAATTAGACCAAGGAATTGGCTATTGATCAAGATTTGAGAGATTGAATTACCGAGAAATTGGAATCCAATCACTTAAGATTGCGAAGGAGATCAATGAATGCATTGATTGAGGAAGAGATGAGAATGAACTTGATCCGGAGAATACAACATCTCCTGAGCCCAATGAATCCCGCATTTCTGATCTTACCCATTCTCTTTACTTTCTGCCATTTACTTTTATGTTCATTTCCCCAAATCCCCATTTAAGATTCTGCAATTTACTTTCTGCCATTTACATTTTGCTATTTATTTCTAGCATTTACACTTTCTGTTATTTACTCTCCCACCATTTACATTTCTGCAAAAATCTACTCAATTTCTCCTTAGCTCAACTAGAACATTCCTCTGATTAAAGTTGCTGGACCAATCAATCTCTGTGGGATTCGACCTCACTCTATTGTGAGTTTTTACTTGACGACAATTCGGTATACTTGCCGAAGGGAAATTTGTTGAGAGACAAGTTTCCGTGCATTCAGTTTATGGCGCCGTTGCCGGGGATTGATTTTGTATCAACAATGATTAAATTGGTGGATAACTAGATTGAGCATTTTTCTTTTGTTTGATTTAATTTCATTTGAGTGATTTACTTTCAGTTCTAGCTATTTTCTTCCCTTTACCCCTTATCCGTTGGTGGTGTCCTCTTATTTGTTACAATTCAGTTCACTAACCCACTAACTGTTTGATATATTGCATCACTCACCCTAACAGCATTCCTGACAAGAGTAAACTCTATTCAATTTCTCTCTTGCTTTTTGCTCTGTTGGTTGTATGACAGGTAGAAGAAGCGTGGCTGAGGAAGAGGAAAGAGAGTCGTTGGTGCTAAGGAAGAGGAAGAGTACTTTGAACTAAACATGGATGAGAATATGGAGAACCATCATGAAGAAGAGGCTCACAACCATGGCAGAGAAGGTCCAGTGCATCATGCTAGGCAAGAGAGAAGAGTTTTAGGCTCTTACATCAATCCAAACCCAGGAAACTGTGGAAGTAGCATCCAAAAGCCAACCATACATGCCAATAAATTTGAACTAAAGCCACAGCTCATCACCCTTGTTCAGAACAACTGTTCATTCGGAGGAAGTGTCCAAGAAGACCCCAATCAACATCTCACCACATTTCTGAGGATATGTGATACTGTGAAGTCTAATGGTGTTCATCCTGACACCTATAGACTGTTTCTGTTTCCCTCTTCACTCAAGGATAAGGCATCCAAATGGCTTGAATCCTTCCCAAAGGAGAGTTTAACAACCTGGGAAGATGTGGTGAACAAATTCTTGGCAAGATTCTATCCTCCTCAAAGAATCAACAGGTTGAGAGCTGAGGTACAAACCTTCAGGTAACAAGATGGTGAAACTATCTATGAAGCATGGGAGAGGTTTAAGGACTTGACAAGAAGGTGCTCGCCAGATATGTTCAATGAATGGGTGTAGTTACGTATTTTCTATGAGGGTCTTTCGTATGAATCAAAGAAGGTAGTAGACCACTCATCCGGGGGATCTCTAAACAAGAAGAAGACCATTGAAGAAGCCATAGATGTCATTGAGACTGTAGCCGAGAATGACTACTTCTATGCTTCTGAAAGAGGCAATAGTAGAGGAGTGATGGAGCTAAACAACATGGATGCGCTGCTGGCTTAAAACAAGATGATCACCAAGCAGCTGGCTGACCTTACCAAGAAGATGGAAAGGAACCAAGTAGCAGCAATTACCACCTCATCAGCAGCTCAAGAAGGAGTGAATGTAGAGGCAGAGGATGATCAGGAACAAGCTAACTACATTGGGAACTCACCTAGGCAGACCCATGATCCATACTCCAAAACTTATAATCCTGGTTAGAGGAACCACCCAAACTTTGGGTGGGAAAATCAACAAGATCAAGGCCAAGATCAGAGACGTCACAACCCCAACAACAATGCAGCTCAACAACATTCCACACAGAGATCATATCAGCACCCACCTAACAATACCTCTCAACATCCATATCAAAACCAAAATGGACCTTCTCATCCCTCCAATCTCAACTCACCATCATCCGAAGATAGACTCTCAAGGATTGAGACTCTACTTGAAGGTATATGTAAGGAAATCCAAGACAATAAGGTGTTCAAGGAGGAGGTGCGAGCCAATATCAAAAACCAGGGAGACACCATCAAGAGGCTAGAATTTCAAGTGGGATACCTCTCTGAGAAGATTCCCAAACCTACTGATAACTTCCCAAGTGACACAGAGAAAAACCTGAGAGGTGAAGCAAAGAAAGTAAGATGGGAAGAATGCAAGATGGTCACTATAAGTGATAGGGGGACTGAGGAAGATATGAACTAACCCTTGGAACGACCTGGAGATACCTCAATAGAGAAGCAAGAAGAGGGTCACCAAGAAACCAAAACTATATAGAAGGAGATTCTGAACCTCTATGCACCTTTCCCCCAAAGACTCAAGGGTGGTGTAGAAAAGAGAATATACTCAAAGTTCCTCGACATGTTTGCATCCCTTCATGTGAACATACCATTCATCAAGGCTCTCCAACAAATGCCCTCATACATTAAGTGTATGAAGGAGTTGCTGACCAGGAAAAGCTCACTCAAAGGAGGGCAAATAATAGTGATGAATAAGGAGTGCAGTGCTCTCATTCAACCAGATTTGCCTACAAAAAGGAAGGATCCAGGGAGTTTTCACATCCCCTGTGCCATAGGAGAAACACTGATTGATAAGGGACTCTGTGATCTGGGAGCAAGCATTAATTTAATGCCTCTATCTCTCATGAAGAAGCTGCAGATCAATGAGCTAATGCCCACAGACGTAGTCATCAGGCTAGCTGACAAAACTCAAAAACAAGCAGTAAGAGTTGTTGAAAACGTGTTGGTGAAGGTTGGGAACTACTTCCTTCCCATAGACTTTGTCATATTGGAAATGGAAGAGAGTTACCTCCATCCAATCATATTGGGAAGACCATTCCTAGCTACAGCCAGAGCGCTTATAGATGTGGAGCGAGGAGAGCTAATACTGAAGATACATGATGAACAACTTACCTTCAATGTCTTCAAACCCTCACAAGAAGCAGATCAAGAAAACAAGGAACCAAAAGAATATCACGACAAGGCACTGGTGGAAGAAACAAGCACTGAAGCACAAACTGTACACCTGGGAATCCCTTTAATTGGTAAGCAAAATAGTCAGAAGGTGCCACAGCTAGAGGAAACCCAAGAAGAGCTAAAACCACCAGAGTCATATGAGACCAGCAATAAAATTTTCCTGGAAAAAGAGGCCACAAGGAGCAGGGTAGCGTTAAAAGAAACAAGGAAGAAGGCACCAAGGGGATGGAGGAACAAGAAGATCCCTACAGAGGATTTCTCTCCAAGGGATAAAGTGATCTCAGCTTATCTCCCAGCTATCCCACCTCATCTGCCCACCATCCCATCTCAGCTGCCTAAAGTCTTCACTATCAGCAGAATTCTCTCCTTAGAATATGTGGAGATCCTTAATGAAGCCAATGGAGATAGATTCACTGCGAGGGGAGAAGATTTGAAGCATTACCAACCACCCTGACAAAGGCAGAACGTCAAGCTAGTGATGCTAAAGAAGTGCTTCATGGGAGGTAACCCATGTTTTATATGCTTTTAAAGTAGTTAATAAAGCAAGGTTCATGAATTCCAAATCAACTTTGACATACACTTAAATGAATCCTTGTATGCAGCACATAGTGAACAATAAGTTTGGTGTTCAAGGCACACTAAGAGAACATAAATGCAATTCATATCATTTTACTCTTAGAGCCTTGAACAAATCTTTTTACACCACATGGCCACAAACTAAGTTTGGTGTCACCAATGTTGCATACATGGACAATTAAATAGTCAGTTGGTTTGCATTCATGAATAGCACTTGGTTATTTAAAAACAAAAATTTTAAAAAAGTAGTTATTCTTTCTTTTTAAATTTTGCCGCCACTATTTAAAAATTTATTAATTACATTCCTTTTTTTTCTTGTAGGAGAAATGAAGGGAAGATTGGAAGGAATTGATGGGACAATTGAAGAAGGAGGGTTCAGCCACTTAACAAAGGGGGACTATACACATGTCTTCAAAGGGAATACATTGGGAAATGTTGCCATGCAACATTGGAAGAATAATACCCTTGGAGACTGGTGCACGAAATTGTGATCTCAGGTAACGGCACCAGAAACTCTGTACGCACGTCTTAATAAATCGTTTTTCATTCACAACTTCGATACAACTAACCAGCAAGTGCACTAGGTCGTCCAAGTAATAAACCTTACGTGAGTAAGGGTCGATCCCACGGAGATTGTCGGTATGAAGCAAGCTATGGTCACCTTGTAAATCTCAGTCAGGCGGATATAAAATAGTTATGGAGTTTTCGAACATAAATAATAAATAGATAGAAAATAAGGATAGAAACACTTATGTAATTCATTGGTGAGAATTTCAGATAAGCATATAGAGATGCTTTCATTCCTCTGAATCTCTGGTTTCCTGCTGTCTTCATCCAATCAGTCTTACTCCTTTCCATGGCTGGCTTTATGTAAGGACATCACCGTTGTCAATGGCTACTTTTAATCCTCTTTGGAAAATGGTCTGATGCGCTGTCACTGTATGGCTAATCGTCTGGAGGCATCACCCTTGCCAATGGCTGCATCCTATCCTCTTGTGAAAATGGTCCAAATGCTCTGTCACAGCACGGCTAATCATCTGAGGTTCTCGATCATACTGGAATAGGATTCACCCTCCTTTTGCGTCTGTCACTACGCCCAGCACTCGCGAGTTTGAAGTTCGTCACAATCATTCAATCCCAGAATCCTACTCGGAATACCACAGACAAGGTTTAGACTTTCCGGACTCTCATGAATGCCGCCATCAATCTAGCTTATACCACGAAGATTCTGATTAAGAGATCCAAGAGATACTCATTCAATCTAAGGTAGAACGGAAGTGGTAGTCAGGCACACGTTCATAGGGAATGATGATGATTGTCACGTTCATCACATTCAGGTTGAAGTGCGAATGAATATCTTAGAAGTGGAATAAGTTGAATTGAATAGAAAAATAGTAGTACTTTGCATTAATCTTTGAGGAACAACAGAGCTCCACACCTTAATCTATGGAGTGCAGAAACTCTACCGTTAAAAATACATAAGTGAAAGGTCCAGGCATGGCCGAATGGCCAGCCCCCAAAACATGATCACAGGATCAAAAATACAATCCAGGATGTCTAATACAATAGTAAGAAGTCCTATTTATAATAAACTAGCTACTAGGGTTTACAGAAGTAAGTAATTGATGCATAAATCCACTTCCGGGGCCCACTTGGTGTGTGCTTGGGTTGAGCTTGAATGTTACACGTGCAGAGGTCATTCTTGGAGTTGAACGCCAGTTTGTAATGTATTTCTGGCGTTCAACTCTGGCTTGTAACGTATTTCTGGCGTTTAACTCCAGACAGCAGCGTAAAACTGGCGTTCAACGCCCTTTTACGTCGTCTAAACTCGGCCAAAGTATGGACTATTATATATTGCTGAAAAGCCCTGGATGTCTAGTTTCCAACGCAATTCGAAGCGCGCCATTTTGTGTTCTGTAGCTCCAGAAAATCTATTTTGAGTGCAGGGAGGTCAGAATCAAACAGCATCAGCAGTCCTTCTTCAGCCTCTGAATCTGATTTTTGCTCATGTCCCTCAATTTCAGCCAGAAAATACCTGAAATCACAGAAAAATACACAAACTCATAGTAAAGTCCAGAAATGTGAATTTAACATAAAAACTAATGAAAACATCCCTAAAAGTAACTAGATTCTACTAAAAACATACTAAAAACAATGCCAAAAAGCATATAAATTATCCGCTCATCACAACACCAAACTTAAATTGTTGCTTGTCCCCAACCAACTGAAAATCAAATAGGATAAAAAGAAGAGAATATACTATAAATTCCAAACTATCAATGAAACATAGCTCCAATTAAATGAGCGGGACTTGTAGCTTTTTGCCTCTTGAATAGTTTTGGCATTTCACTTTATCCATTGAAGTTCAGAATGATTGGCATCTATAGGAACTCAGAGTTCAGATAGTGTTATTGATTCTCCTAGTTCAGTATGATGATTCTTGAACACAGCTATTTTATGAGTCTTGGCCGTGGCCCTAAGCACTTTGTTTTCCAGTATTACCACCGGATACATAAATGCCACAGACACATAATTGGGTGAACTTTTTCAGATTGTGACTCAGCTTTGCTAAAGTCCCCAATTAGAGGTGTTCAGGGTTCTTAAGCACACTCTTTTTTTGCTTTGGACCTTGACTTTAACCGCTCAGTCTCAAGTTTTCACTTGACACCTACACGCCACAAGCACATGGTTAGAGACAGCTTGGTTTAGCCGCTTAGACCAGGATTTTATTCCTTTAGGCCCTCCTATCCACTGATGCTCAAAGCCTTGGGATCCTTTCTATTTACCCTTGCCTTTTGGTTTTAAGGGTTATTGGCTTTTTGCTCTTGCCTCTTGGTTTTAAGAGCTTTTGGCTTTTTCTGCTTGCTTTTTCTTTTTTTTTTCTCCTATATTTTTTTTTCTCTTTTTTTTTCTGCAAGCTTTGTTCTTTGCTGCTTTTTCTTGCTTCAAGAATCATTTTTATGATTTTTCAGATTATCAAATAACATGTCTCCTTATCATCATTCTTTCAAGAGCCAACATATTTAACATTCTTAAACAACAACTTCAAAAGACATATGCATTGTTCAAGCATTCATTCAAAAAACAAAAAGTATTATCACCACATCAATATAATTAAATTAAGTTCAAGGATAAATTCGAAACTCATGTACTTCTTGTTCTTTTGAATTAAAACATTTTTCATTTAAGAGAGGTGATGGAGTCATAGGACATTCATAACTTTAAGACATAGTTACTAAATACTAATGATCATGTAATAAGATACAAACATGGATAAGCACTTAACATAAAGAAAACGAAAAACAGAGAATGTAAGAACAAGGAATGAGTCCACCTTAGTGATGGTGGCATTTCCTTCTTGAGGAACCAATGATGTCCTTGAGCTCTTCTATGTCTCTTCCTTGTCTTTGTTGCTCCTCCCTCATTGCTCTTTGATCTTCTCTTATTTCATGAAGGATGATGGAGTGCTCTTGATGTTCCACCCTTAGTTGTCCCTTGTTGGAACTTAATTCTCCTAGGGAGGTGTTGATTTTCTCCCAATAGTTTTGTGGAGGAAAATGCATTTGAGGCATCTCCGGGATCTCATGGTGATGAGCTTCATGCGTCTCTTGAGATCCATGAATGGGCTCTCTTGCTTGCTCCATCCTTTTCTTAGTGATGGGCTTCTCTTCCTCAATGGGAATGTCTCCTTCTATAAAAGCTCCAGCTGAGTAACATAGATGGCAAATAAGATGAGGAAAAGCTAGCATTGCCCCAGGAGAGGGTTTTTCGGCTATTTTGTAGAGTTCAAGGGAGATGACTTCATGAACTTCTACTTCCTCTCCAATCATGATGCTGTGAATCATGATGGCCCGATCCACAGTAACTTCAGATCGGTTGCTAGTGGGGATGATGGAGCGTTGGATGAACTCCAACCATCCTCTAGCCACAGGCTTGAGGTCCAGTCTTCTTAATTGAACCGGCTTGCCTTTGGAGTCAATCTTCCATTGAGCTCCTTCCACACATATGTCCATGAGGACTTGGTCCAACCTTTGATTAAAGTTGACCCTTCTAGTGTAGGGGCGTGCATCTCCTTGCATCATAGGCAAGTTGAACGCCAACCTCACATTTTCCGGACTAAAATCTAAGTATTTCCCCTGAACCATTGTAATATAATTCTTTGGATTCGGGTTCTTACTTTGATCATGGTTCCTAGTGATCCATGCATTGGCATAGAACTCTTGAACCATTAGGATGCCGACTTGTTGGATGGGGTTTGTTAGAACTTCCCAACCTCTTCTTTGGATTTCATGTCGGATCTCTGGATACTCATTCTTCTTGAGCTTGAAAGGGACCTCGGAGATCACCTTCTTCTTGACCACAACATCATAGAAGTGGTCTTGATGAGCTTTGGAGATGAATCTTTCCATCTCCCATGACTCGGAGGTGGAAGCTTTTGTCTTCCCTTTCCCTTTTCTAGAGGATTTTTCGGTCTTAGGTGCCATCAATGGTAATGGAAAAACAAAAAGCTTATGCTTTTACCACACCAAATTTAAAATATTGCTCGCCCTCGAGCAAGAGAAGAAAGAAGAGATGAAGAAGAAGAAGAAATGGAGGAGAGGGAGAGAGATGTGTTTCAGCCAAGAAGGGAAAGAGAGGGTAGTATTGTGTGAAAATGAGGAGGAATGGAGGGCTATATATAGGGAAGGGAGGGGGTAAGGTTTCGGCCATATAGGGTGGGTTTGGGTGGGAAATTGATTTTGAATTTTGAAGGTAGGTGGTGTTTATGAGGTAGGTTTATGGGGAAGAGTGGATGGATGTGAGTGGTGAAGTGGTGATAGGGAAGAGAGATTGAGGTGATTGGTGAAGAGTTTTGGGGAAGAGTGTTTATGGGATTGTGTGAAAGAGGGGTGAAAAGAAGTGAGTGGAGGTAGGTGGGGATCCTGTGGGGTCCACAGATCCTGAGGTGTTCAAGGATTTACAATCTTGCACCAAATTAGGCTAGCAAAATGCCCTTGCACACAACTCTGGGCGTTCAGCGCCAGATTGGTGCTTGTTCTGGGCATTGAACGCCCATTTGTTGCCCATTTCTGGCATTGAACGGCAGAACCATGCTTGTTCTGGGCGTTCAGCGCCAGCTCTTCTCCAGGGTGCAATTCTGGCGTTCAAACGCCCATATGCTGCCCATTTTGGGCGTTCAGTGCCAGAACCATGCTCTGTTCTGGCATTGAACGCCAGCCAGATGCTTCTTACTGGCGTTTAAACGCCAGTAAGGTCTTCCTCCAGGGTGTGATTTTTCTTCTGCTGTTTTTGATTCCGTTTTCAATTTTTATATTTATTTTGTGACTCCACATGATCATGAACCTAATAAAACATGAAAGAACAAGAAAAATAAAATTAGATAAATAAAAATTGGGTTGCCTCCTAACAAGCGCTTCTTTAATGTCAATAGCTTGACAGTGGGCTCTCATGGAGCCTCACAGATGTTCAGAGCATTGTTGAGACTCCCCAACACCAAACTTAGAGTTTGGATATGGGAGTTCAACACCAAACTTAGAGTTTGGTTGTGGCCTCCCAACACCAAACTTAAAGTTTGACTGTGGGGGCTCTGGTTGACTCTGCAGTGAGAGAAGCTTTTTATGCTTCCTCTCTATGTTTACAGAAGGATGACCTCGAGTTGTAAACACAAGGGAGTCCTTATTCAATTGAAGGACTAATTCACCTCTGTCAACATCAATCACAGCTCTTGCAGTGGCTAGGAAGGGTCTTCCAAGGATGATGAATTCATCTTCATCCTTCCCAGTATCTAGGATTATGAAATCAGCAGGGATGTAAAGGCCTTCGACCTTTACTAATACGTCCTCTACTTGTCTATAAGCCTGTTTTCTTGAATTGTCTGCCATCTCTAATGAGATTTTAGCAGCTTGCACCCCATAGATTCCCAGTTTCTCTATTACAGAGAGGGGCATGAGGTTTATCCCTGAACCAAGGTCACACAGAGCCTTTTCAAAGATCATGTTACCTATGGTACAAGGTATTACGAACTTTCCAGGATCCTGTTTCTTCTGAGGCAATGTCAGTTGATCCAGATCACTTAGTTCATTGGTGAACAAGGGAGGTTCATCTTCCCAAGTATCAATACCAAACAATTTGGCATTCAGCTTCATGATTGCACCAAGAAACTTGGAAGCTTGCTCTTCAGTAACATCCTCATTTTCTTCAGAAGAGGAATACTCATCATAGCTCATGAATGGCATAAGGAGGTTCAATGGAATCTCTATGGTCTCTAGATGAGTCTCAGATTCCTTTGGTTCCTCAGAGGGAAACTCCTTATTGATCACTGGACGTCCTAGGAGGTCTTCCTCACTGGGATTCACGTCCTCAACCTCCCTTACAGGTTCGGCCATGGTGGTTATGTCAATGGCCTTGCACTCTCCTTTTGGATTTTTTTCTGTATTGCTTGGGAGAGTACTAGGAGGGATTTCAGTGATCCTTTTACTCAGCTGGCCCACTTGTGCTTCCAAATTTCTAATGAAAGACCTTGTTTCATTCATGAAACTTACAGTGGCCTTGGACATATCAGAGACTAAGTTTGCTAAATTAGAGGTATTTTGTTCAGAGTTCTCTGTCTGTTGCTGAGTGGATGATGGAAAAGGTTTACTATTGTTAAACCTATTTCTTCCACCATTATTAAAACCTTGTTGAGGATTTTGTTGATCCTTCCATGAGAGATTTGGGTGAGTTTTCCATGATGGATTATATGTATTTCCATAAGGTTCACCCATATAATTTACCTCTGCTATTGCAGGGTTTTCAGGATCATAAGCTTCTTCTTCAGAAGATGCCTCTTGAGTACTGTTGGATGCAGCTTGCATTCCTTTCAGACTCTGAGAAATCATATTGACTTGCTGAGTCAATATTTTATTCTGAGCCAATATAGCATTCAGAGTATCAATTTCAAGAACTCCCTTCTTCATAGGCATCCCATTATTCACAGGATTCCTTTCAGAAGTGTACATGAACTAGTTATTAGCAACCATGTCAATGAGTTCTTGAGCTTCTGCAGGCGTTTTCTTTAGGTGAATTGATCCACCTGCAGAAGTATCCAATGACATCTTAGCTAATTCAGACAGACCATCATAGAATATATCCAGGATGGTCCATTCTGAAAGCATGTCAGAAGGACACTTTTTGGTCAGTCCTTTGTATCTCTCCCAAGCTTCATAGAGGGATTCACCTTCTTTTTGTCTGAAGGTCTGAACATCCACTCTAAGCTTACTCAGCTTTTGAGGAGGAAAGAACTTGGCTAAGAAAGCCTTGACCAGCTTATCCCAAGAGTTCAGGCTATCCTTAGGTTGAGAGTCCAACCATATTCTAGCTCTGTCTCTTACAACAAAAGGGAAAAGCATGAGCCTGTAGACTTCAGGATCTACTCCATTAGTCTTAATAGTATCACATATCTGCAAGAATTCAGTTAAGAACTGAAAAGGATCTTCAGATGGAAGTCCATGAAACTTGCAGTTCTGCTGCATCAGAGAAACTAATTGAGGTTTAAGCTCAAAATTGTTTGCTCCAATGGCAGGAATGGAGATGCTTCTTCCATGTAAATTGGAATTAGGTGCAGTAAAGTCACCAAGCATCCTCCTTGCATTATTATTATTTTCGGCTGCCATCTCCTCTTCTTGTTCGAAAATTTCTGAAAGGTTGTCTCTGGACTGTTGTATTTTAGCTTCTCTTAGTTTCCTTTTTAGAGTCCTTTCAGGTTCTGGATCTGCTTCAACAAGAATATTCTTGTCTTTGCTCCTGCTCGTATGAAAAAGAGGGACAGAAAAATAAAAATAATAATAATAGGGATCCTTTTTACCACAGTATAGAGGTCCCTGTGTGAGTAGAAGAAAAGAAGAAGAAAAAATTCGAACACAGATGGAAGAGGGGGGTTCGAATTTGGGTGAGATGAAGTGTTAGTAGATGAATAAATAAATAGAAGGAGATGAGAGGGGGAAGTGAATTTTCGAAAATAATTTTTGAAAAAGAGTTAGTGATTTTCAAAAATATTTTTGAAAAAGGTTAGTAATTTTCGAAAATTAGGAATAAGATTAAAATAATTAGTTAATTAAAAAGAAATTTTGAAAAAGAGGGAAGATATTTTCGAAAATTAGAGAGAGAGAGTTAGTTAGGTAGTTTTGAAAAAGATAAGAAACAAACAAAAAGTTAGTTAGTTAGTTGAAACAAATTTGAAAATCAATTTTGAAAAGATAAGAAGATAAGAAGTTAGGAAAGATATTTTAAAATCAAATTTTTTAAAAAGATATGATTTTGAAAAGATAAGATAGAAAGATATTTTTGAAAAGATATGATTGAAATTAGTTTTGAAAAAGATTTGATTTTTAAAATCACAATTAATGACTTGATTCACAAGAAATCACAAGATATGATTCTAGAACTCAAAGTTTGAATCTTTCTTAACAAGCAAGTAACAAACTTGAAATTTTTGAATCAAAACATTAATTGATGATGTTATTTTCGAAAATTATGTGATAAAATTAAGAAAATTTTTAAAATTTTCGAAAATAAATAAGAAAAATGAAAAAGATTTGATTTTTTAAAAATATTTTGAAAAAGATAAGATTTTTAAATTGAAAATTTGATTTGACTCATAAAAACAACTAGATTTTAAAAATTTTTGAAAAAGTCAAATCTAATTTTCGAAATTTTAAGAGAGAAAAAGGGAAAGATATTTTTTTGATTTTTTGAATTTTTATGATGAGAGAGAAAAACAATGAAAATGCTCAATGCATGGAGATTTTAGATCAAAACAATGAATGCATGCAAGAATGCTATGAATGTCAAGATGAACACCAAGAACACTTTGAAAATCATGATGAACATCAAGAACATATTTTTGAAAAATTTTTAATGCAAAGAAAACATGCAAGACACCAAACTTAGAAATCTTTCATGTTTAGACACTATGAATGCAAAAATGCACATGAAAAATAAGAAAAGATGCAAAACAAGAAAACATCAAGATCAAACAAGAAGACTTACCAAGAACAACTTGAAGATCATGAAGAACACTATGAATGCATGAATTTTTCGAAAAATGCAAGATGAATATGCAATTGACACCAAACTTTAAATCTGACTCAAGACTCAAACAAGAAACATGAAATATTTTTTATTTTTATGATTTTATGATTTTTTTGTTTTTTTTTTTCGAAAATCACTTTGAAAAAGAAAAATAAGGATTTCAAAATTTTTAATATGAATTCCAGGAATCTTATGCTCTTTAAACTAAAGCTCCAATCAAAGGGTCAGGCATGGCTTAATAGCCAGCCAAGCTTTAGTATGTAACTCAGACATGACACGCTTGACATTCCCTATCCAGAAGAATTAGACCTGGCTTTACAGCCAGCCAGGCTTCAACATGCTTCATGAAACACTAGAATTCATTCTTAAAAATTCTGAAGAAAAATATATTTTTGAAAATATTTTTATTTTAAAATTTTTTCGAAAAGAAAGGAGAAATTTTTGAAAGATTTTAAAAAATTTTTGAAAATAAAACAAGAAGAAAATTACCTAATCTGAGCAACAAGATGAACCGTCAGTTGTCCAAACTCGAACAATCCCCGGCAACGGCGCCAAAAACTTGGTGCACGAAATTGTAATCTCAGGTAACGGCGCCAGAAACTCTGTACGCACGTCTTAATAAATCATTTTTCATTCACAACTTCGATACAACTAACCAGCAAGTGCACTGGGTCGTCCAAGTAATAAACCTTACGTGAGTAAGGGTCGATCCCACGGAGATTGTCGGTATGAAGCAAGCTATGGTCACCTTGTAAATCTCAGTCAGGCGGATATAAAATAGTTATGGAGTTTTCGAACATAAATAATAAATAAATAGAAAATAAGGATAGAAACACTTATGTAATTCATTGGTGAGAATTTCAGATAAGCGTATAGAGATGCTTTCGTTCCTCTGAATCTCTGCTTTCCTGCTGTCTTCATCCAATCAGTCTTACTCCTTTCCATGGCTGGCTTTATGTAAGGACATCACCGTTGTCAATGGCTACTTTTAATCCTCTCTGGAAAATGGTCCGATGCGCTGTCACTGCATGGCTAATCGTCTGGAGGCATCACCCTTGCCAATGGCTGTATCCTATCCTCTTGTGAAAATAGTCCAAATGCTCTGTCACAGCACGGCTAATCATCTGAGGTTCTCGATCATACTGGAATAGGATTCACCCTCCTTTTGCGTCTGTCACTACGCCCAGCACTCGCGAGTTTGAAGTTCGTCACAGTCATTCAATCCCAGAGTCCTACTCGGAATACCATAGACAAGGTTTAGATTTTCCGGACTCTCATGAATGCCGCCATCAATCTAGCTTATACCACGAAGATTCTGATTAAGAGATCCAAGAGATACTCATTCAATCTAAGGTAGAACGGAAGTGGTTGTCAGGCACGCGTTCATAGGGAATAATGATGATTGTCACGTTCATCACATTCAGGTTGAAGTGCGAATAAATATCTTAGAAGCAGAATAAGTTGAATTGAATAGAAAAACAGTAGTACTTTGCATTAATCTTTGAGGAACAGCAGAGCTCCACACCTTAATCTATGGAGTGTAGAAACTCTACCGTTAAAAACACATAAGTGAAAGGTCCAGGCATGGCCGAATGGCCAGCCCCCAAAACATGATCACAGGATCAAAAATACAATCCAGGATGTCTAATACAATAGTAAGAAGTCCTATTTATAATAAACTAGCTACTAGGGTTTACAGAAGTAAGTAATTGATGCATAAATCCACTTCCGGGGCCCACTTGGTGTGTGCTTAGGCTGAGCTTGAATGTTACACGTGCAAAGGTCATTCTTGGAGTTGAACGCCAGTTTGTAACGTATTTCTGGCGTTCAACTCTGGCTTGTAACGTATATCTGGCGTTTAACTCCAGACAGCAGCGTAGAACTGGCATTCAACGCCCTTTTACATCGTCTAAACGCAGACAAAGTATGGACTATTATATATTTCTGGAAAGCCCTGGATGTCTACTTTCCAACGCAATTGGAAGCGCGCCATTTTGAGTTTTGTAGCTCCAGAAAATCTATTTTGAGTGCAAGGAGGTCAGAATCCAACAGCATCAGCAGTCCTTCTTCAGCCTCTGAATCTGATTTTTGCTCAAGTCCCTCAATTTCAGCCAGAAAATACCTGAAATCACAGAAAAACACACAAACTCATAGTAAAATCCAGAAATGTGAATTTAACATAAAAACTAATAAAAACATCCCTAAAAGTAACTAGATTCTACTAAAAACATACTAAAAACAATGCCAAAAAGCGTATAAATTATCCGCTCATCAGAGACCGAACCAACCCCATCATAAAAGTGATGATCCTTGTGCCCATCCCATGCTAGCCCCAACCAATCAGGGAAACCACTTAACAATAGTTTAGTTTCTAATTCATAGTCGTTTTATTAATAAAAGCACATGAGGTTCTCTGCATGTATTCAATCTGTAGCATTATGCAAGGAACTAAGTTTGGTGTTCATACACCAAATTAAGTTCAAGAATTCACAAGCATACATGCATGCTAACTATTTCCCAAGTGCTTTGAGAACAAGCAACTTCCAATAACTTTGCAGAAATTCAATCAATCTTCTAGAAAAACAGTGCACCATCATCCAAGGAGGCGAAGAAGGATGCAAAAGCTATAGATGATGACAACAAAGAGATAGCTAGAAGTCACCACCAAAAGGTTGAATTGTTACTTGCTTCCATATGCTTGGAAATGCTCAAATTGGAAGTCTGAATATGCCCCTGATTAATAGTTACTCTTTAGTTTAAGTCATTAGAATTTAATGTTTGTTTTTTTCTCTTTGCTGTTGTCACATGTGTGCTGGTCCAAGTTACCTGTTTTCATCTTCATCCTACTTACTTGTATGCTTGCCCTTTGAATTTAATAAAAGAGAATGTTTGAAAGAAACTAGAGTAGAGTTCATGTGGTGAAATAAGTCCTCAAGGTTTGTGGTGTGGTAATAGATTAGCTAAGTTGGATCACCTATAAGGAATGAGGGCACTTATGTGTATTGAAGAACATGCTTGAAGCACATTCTATGAGATTAGCCAAACAACAAGATCCTAATAAGAAAAAGAAAAAGAACAATAAGAGTTGGAAAAAGAAAAAAAATAATAAGAAATAAGGCTAGGCACCAAGGGTTTGAATCTTGAGGGATGTGTCTGTGGTGATCTTGTACCAAGGATCTGCTTAGATGAATAAGTTCTTAGGAGTGCTTCATCACTTGGTAACTTGGGTTAACTAACCCTGGATTACCAACTGAAAATCCACTATCGAGAGCAACCTTGCTACAGAACATTTAGTAACCCAAAGAGGTGCTGGACACCAAGGCCTCAAGGAAATAAAATAACAAACCATGTGCCTGTGGTGTGTATGTATGGGGGAGAGAGACTTGAGGGAGTAAGTCCTTAGAGGTGTTTCAACACCTAGCACCTTGAACCAACTGGTTCGGGAGTGTTGGCTGAAAGCTTACTTTAAAGAGTTGCCCCCTCACAGAGCACTTTGAGTGCTGCATGATCAGTGAACACAATTACTTTCGAGCCAATAAGATATGATATAAACTTATCAAAAGCAAATACTATGGCTAAAAGTTCTTTCTCCGTGGTGGTATAGTTCCTTTGATTCTCATTAAGGACCTTGCTAGCATAGTAAATAACATGTACTAGCTTGTCTTTCCTCTGTCCTAGAACAGCACCAACAGCAAAATCAGATGCATCACACATTAGTTCAAAGGGAAGATCCTAGCTAGGTGGTGCTATAATAGGTGCAGAGGAGAGTCTCTTCTTAAGCTCATCAAAGGCTACCATGCATTCTCTATTAAAAACAAAGGGAGTATTTGAGACAAGTAGGTTGCTAAGAGGTTTTGCAATCTTTGAAAAGTCTTTGATAAACCTCCTATAGAACCCAGCGTGTCCCAAAAAGCTTCTGATTGCCCTGATATTGCAAGGTGGAGGTAATTTCTCAATTACTTCCACTTTTGCCTTGTCCACTTCTATGCCATTTTTTGAAATCTTATGACCAAGAACCACTCCTTCAGTTACCATAAAGTGGCACTTCTCCCAGTTCAAAACTAGGTTGGTTTCTTGGCACCTTTTTAGCACAAGGGCAAGATGGCATAGGCAATCAGAATATGAGTTTCCAAACACAGAAAAGTCATCCATGAATACTTCTATGAACTTCTCAATCATGTCCGAAAAAATGGAGAGCATGCACCTTTGGAATGTTGCAGGTGCATTGCACAATCCAAAGGGCATTCTCCTATAAGCAAAGACACCATATGGACAAGTAAATGAAGTTTTTTCCTGATCCTTGGGGTCTACAACAATTTGATTGTATCCCGAATACCCATCCAGGAAGCAATAATATTCATGTCCTGCCAATCTTTCAAGCATCTAGTCCATGAAAGGTAGGTGAAAGTGATATTTTTGGGTGGCTTCATTGAGTTTCCGGTAGTCAATGCACATACACCATCCGGTCACTGTCCTTGTGGGTATCAATTCATTCTTCTCATTTGCCACAACAGTGATCCCTCCCTTCTTAGGGACTACTTGCATCGGGCTTACCCAAGGGCTGTCTGAGATGGAGTATATCACCCCTGCTTGCCACAATTTCAACACTTCTTTTTGAACCACTTCATTCATAGTTGGGTTCAGCCTCCTTTGTTGTTGCCTTGAAGGTTTGGCATCCTCTTCAGGTAGGATTTTGTGCATGCACATTAAAGGACTGATCCCTTTTAAATCTGCAAGTGTTCAGCCTATGGCATCCTTGTATTGTCTCAGCACTTGGATAAGCTCCTCTTCTTGTTCCTTACTCAGACGTGAATTTATGATCACTAGGTGAGTGTTGTTGGCACCCAAATATGCATATTTCAAGCTGGGTGATAAGGTTTTCAGCTCTAGTTTTGGTGACTCTGCATCTTTGTTGTCTGTGGTGGTTGGTGATGCCAGGGCATTTTGGCCAGTTTCACTGACATTTTCTTTACTGTTTTAGGGTAGTTTCATGCATTTTCTTAGTAAATAAGAAAGTTTTTGGTAGAAATACACTTACATCTTGATTCAAGCAAACATTGTGAACTTTACATGATTTCATGAGAATTTTGCATGAATTGAATGAAAAATTGGATAATGCATTATCTCATGACTTGGAGTAGAGCTTTGATGCACTTTATTTGCTTGATTTCAGGACAAAGGAAGCAAGGAAGAGCCACATTAGTAGCCACGTTAGTCTAATTAACGTGACCACTAACGTGGAATGGGCATAAGCTTATAGCGTTAATGAGAAAAGTGATCGCCAATAATGCCTTTGAAGCCATCATAGCCCACGTTAGTTGCCACATTAGTTACATTAACGTGGTAGCTAACGTAGAGGAAAAGGGATGCTCCAACGTTAGTGGTAAAAGTGAATACCACTAACGTTCCAAAAGGGCACAATTGGCCACGTTAAGAGTCACGTTAATTGCATTAACGTGAACTCTAACGTGGGAGGAAATAGGAATTGCCAACATTAGTGACATTTACCTTTGTCACTAACGTTAGACTAAGCCAATATTGCCCACGTTAGTTGCCACGTTAATTACATTAACGTGGAAGCTAACGTGGAGGAAAGAAATGATGGGCCAACGTTAGTGACACTCACCTTTGTCACTAACATTGGAGATGGCAATCACCACCACATTAGTGGTCACGTTAATGCAATTAACGTGAACTCTAATGTGGGAAGGAGGGGCATTTGGAGCGTTAGTGACAAAGGTAAGTGTCACTAACGCTCTCGAAGCTCAGGCATGCCCACGTTAAGGGTCACGTTAGTTATACTAACGTGAACTCTAACGTGGGGAAAAGGGCAATAAGCAACGTTATTGGAAGAAGGTGAATGCTAATAACGTTTGTGAAGGACCAAGAGGCAATGTTAGTGGTCACGTTAGTGCCACTAACGTTGAAGTTAACGGTGATCGTCACTAACGTTCTCGAACCGACATTTTCACTTAACGTTAACACCACTAACGTCCTAACTAACGTCCAAGCCTAACTCACACTTTTTCTGCAAGCAAAGCTGAGCCCACTGAAGACTATAACTGCTTCAACTCAAAATCAAAGGCCCATATCCAATACTTGAAGAGCCAACTAGAAGATCAGAGAGTAGTATATATAGGAGTAGTTTTGAACTAGTAGGAAGCTTTTGCCATTTTGGAGAATTACACTCTGTATATTTTACTTTCTCTGCAACTTCTAGTTTTATTTTCAGAATGTATTTTTCATTTATGCTTTCCATTCCTAGAGCTATGAACAACTAAACCCCTTTCATTGGGTTAGGGAGCTCTGTTGTAATTTGATGGATCAATAATAGTTTTCATTATTCTTCTTCTTTTTTTTCTCTTGATTTTACTAGAAGGCTTTCAATCTTCATCCAATTGGGTAGTTGTCTTAGAAAAGAAGCTATTCATACTTGGATCTCTTCGGAACCTTGGAAGAGGAATGAAGAGATCATGCTAGAAATGCTTTCTCATGTTGGACCAAATTGGGGTTTGGATGGATATAGTGACATATAATCCTACCAACACTTTGATTTGGGAATACATGTGGTATAATCAATGACCATACTTCATCTCTTCTCATGAGCAATTAGACCAAGGAATTGGCAATTGATCAAGATTTAAGAGATTGAATTACCAAGGAATTGGAATCCAATCACTTAAGATTGCCAAGGAGATCAATGAATGCATTGATTGAGGAAGAGATGAGAATGAACTTGATCTGGAGAATACAATATCTCCTGAGCCCAATGAATCCCCCATTTCTAATCTTACCCATTCTCTTTACTTTCTGCCATTTACTTTTATGTTCATTTCCCCAAATCCCCATTTAAGATTCTGCAATTTACTTTCTGCCATTTACATTCTGCTCTTTATTTCTAGCATTTACACTTTCTGTTATTTACTCTCCCGCCATTTACGTTTCTGCAAATATCAACTCAATTTCTGCTTAGTTCAACTAGAACATTCCTCTGATTAAAGTTGCTTGACCAATCAATCCCTGTGGAATTCGACCTCACTCTATTGTGAGTTTTTACTTGACGACAATTCGGTATACTTACCGAAGGAAAATTTGTTGAGAGACAAGTTTCCGTGCATCAGTTGGCATGATTGAAGTTCTCATGGTTGCTTGTGGTAGTTCTCTATCTGATGCTTGTTCCAGCTCAATGGTTCCTTCACATTGTTCTTCTTCCAAGACCCCTTGAACTATCTGTTCCATGGTGTCTACCATCATGCATTCTCCTATGGATTCTTTAGGGTAACTCATTGCTTTAAAGACTTTGAAGACCATCTTCTCTTCATGCAATCTCAAGACTAGTTTCCCTTTTTGCACATCAATGATGGCTCCAGCAGTAGCTAGAAATGGCCTTCCTATCTTCTATGTCCAACACAACAAAATCAGCTGGGAAAATGAATTCCCCCACTTTTACTAACAAGTCTTCCACCACCCCATGTGGAAACTTAAATGTTCTGTCAGCCAATTGGAGTGCCATTCTTGTTGGCTTGGCTTCCTCAATCTTTATCCTTCTCATCATGGTTAAGGACATAAGATTTATGCTAGCTCCCAGGTCACACAAAGCTTTCTCAATAATGATATCCCCTATGATACAGGGGATTTGGAAACTCCCTGGGTCCTTCAGCTTTTGAGGCAGCTTCTTTTGTATGACGGCGCTGCATTCCTTAGTTAATACTATGGTCTCTTTTGCCTCCCAGTTCCTCTTTCTTGTTATAAGCTCTTTTAAGAATTTGGCATAGAGTGTCATTTGTTCTAATACCTCAGCAAATGGTATGTTGATTTGGAGCTTCTTGAAGATCTCTAGGAACTTAGAGAATTGGCCATCCTTCCCACTTTTTCCCAGCCTTTGTGGGTATGGTGCTTTTGGCACATAAGGCTTCAGGACTGGTTTTGATGAAGATGGAGCAGGGGTCTCTTCTTCATTCTTATTCCCATGCTTTTCTGCAACTTCTTCTTCATGGTTGTCTTTGCTTGGGGTTCCTTCCTCCATAACTTTTCCACTTCTTAGTGTAATAGCCTTGCATTCCCCTCTTGGGTTGGTCATGGTATCATTGGGAAATGTGTGTGTGGGCAATGGGATTTGCTTGGATAAGATCCCCACTTGTGCTTCCAACTTTGAGATTGCTGCGCCTTGATTTTTCAGATTTGACCTGTATTCTTCTTGATTAGCGTCTATCCTTCTTTCACTCAGTGCTTGTCTCTCCATAAGGGTGGAGACTGCTCCTATAATCTGTGATGACAGTTGTGCTATTGCAACCTCCATCCTCTCAAAGTTTCTCTTGATTTCACATGGTTGCATAGTTGAGGGTGGTGTGTCTTGATTGAGGTTGTTGTGTATTGGTTGGTTGCTATGGTATGATGTATTTTATGAGTTATGGTAGGTTCTATGGTTACCTGTTTGACGGTTGGGGTTGTGAGTAGAGTGTTGATTTAATGGATAAGGTTTGTTGTGGTCCTGATTGTGGCTTTGCTGGTTTCCCCACCCAGAATTTGGGTGGTTCTTCCAACCTGGGTTGTATGTCTTAGAGTGTGGGTCATATGGTGGTCTGGATGAGTTGCTCACATAATTAGCTTGTTCTCAATCACCTTCAGATTCTGGTGCATTCCCTTCTTATTGAGGAGTTTGGTCTTGAATGACTGAGGCTTGATTAGCCTCCATCCTCTTGGTTAAGGTTGCTATTTGTGCTGCAATTGCCTTGTTCTATGCTAAAAAATCATCTACAGAGTTGAATTCTAGCACTCCTTTCTTCTGAGTCCTTTCTGAAGTATAGAAATACTCATTTTCAGCTACAGTCTCAATGACATCTATGGCTTCTTCAATGATTTTCTTCCTATTGAGTGAGTCTCCTGAAGAATGATCCACGGCCTTCTTTGATTCATAGGATAGCCCTTCATAGAAGATGTGTAGTTGTACCCACTCATTGAACATTTCTGGTGGAATCTTCTTGTCAGATCTTTGAATCTCTCCCAGGCCTCATAGAGTGTTTCTCCATCATGTTTTCTGAAGGTTTGCACCTCAGCTCTCAGCCTGTTGATTCTTTGTGGAGGGTAAAATCTTGCAAGGAATCTGTTCACGACCTCCTCCCATGTAGTTAGGCTATCCTTGGGAAATGATTCCAACCACTTTGCTGCCTTATCTCTGAGTAAGAAAGGGAACAAGAGTAGTTTGTAGATGTCAGGGTGTACCCCATTAGACTTTACAGTGTCACATATCCTCAAGAATGTGGTGAGATGTTGATTAGGGTCTTCTTGGGTACTTCCTCCATATGAGCAATTATTCTGGACAAGTGTGATGAGCTGAGGCTTCAGCTCAAAATTATTAACATGAATTATTGGCTTTAGAATGCTGCTGCCACAATTTCCTGGATTTGGATTGATGTAGGAGCCTAAGACTCTCCTTTCTTGCCCAGCATGATTGCCAGCTTCCTCTTCAACATGGTTATGTGCTTCTTCTTCCATGGTGGGTTCTAGATTTTCCTCCACTAGTTCCCCTCCAACTATGCCTTTGCCTCTTGCTTCCCTCCTTCGCCTAAGGAAGGTCCTCTCAATTTCACTATCAAAGGGAGATGAAGTCTCTCCTCTTCTACCTGTCATACACTTGGCAAATAACCAGCAGAGAACAAGTGAAGTAAGAAAAATCTTGTTGAGATTAGTGGTTAGCTTTGTTGATGCAATTAATCGAACAGTTAGAAGAGTGGAAATATGGGTAACTAAAATAATCAAAGAAGAAAGAAATAGAACTCAGAGTAGAGATGAAAGTAAAATAAAAAGTGCTAAATAAAAGAAAATAAAATAACAAAGAAATTAAATTGCTTAATCTGGCTCTCCAATCAATTTAATCACTGTCAAATTTAAGCCAATCCCCGGCAACGGCGCCATAAAACTTGATGAATCCAATTCACACCCTCATTCAAAAATGGTGAATTAGTTCTTTTGGGAAGTGCACCAAAATTATCGTCAAGTAATAACCCACAGTGGAGTGGGATCGTATCCACAGAGATTGGCAAATTCAAGCAGTTTTAATCGATTGATGAATTAGTCAAGCGGAACAAGTAGATTGTGAATTGCAGAATTATAAATGACAAAAATATAAATGGCTAGAATATAAAGGAAAGTAATAAAGTACAGAAATGGAAATGGCAGAATGTAAAGTACAGAATCATAAATGACTTGAATGTAAATGGGAGTGGGGAATTGCTGAATGTAAAATTAAGCTATAAAGAAAAGGATAGATAAGAATGGGGAAATTCATTGAGATCAGGAGATGTTGTCTTTCTGGATCAATTCTAGCTTATATCCTCTTCAATCATGCAATTCATTGACCTCTTGGCAATCATGATTGATTGAGCCACAATCCCTTGGTAACTCAATCTCTCAGATCTTGATCAATAGCCAATTCCTTGGTCTAATTGCTCATGAAGAGAGATATGCTTGGTCCTTGATTATACCACACATCATCATAGGTCCAAGTAGAGGGAGGATTATATGTCACATATCCAAACACCAAAACCCAGATCCTACTCAAATGTGAGAAGGGATTTCAAGCATGGTTTCATGTTTCCTTTCCCAAGGTTCCCATGAAACCCATTTTGCATTCAATCTCTTTTCCAAGATAACTGAATACTAAGCATTAAGAATGAAATTCTTTCTAGCAAATCAAAGAAAAGATGAAGAGAAGAAGAATTTCACTATCATCAATCCATCAAGTACAACAGAGCTCCCTCTCTCAATGAGAGGGAATTTAGCTACTCATAGCTTAAAGAAAAGTACTCAAAAGTGAAGTGTAAAAGTGAATCTAAAACTAATCTCTCTAACTGCTTAACCCCCTTTTCAGTATTTCTTGGGGGTATTTATACTACTCCTAGCAAAAATAAAAGAATTACAAAAGTGAAAAAAAGGAAAATTACATTTTGGAGGGAAAAGAAACTCAATAAGTGTGACTTCCCAGCTGGCGTGTGGTTGGCATTCCAGTGGCGTGTCACGTGCTTCCTCAATTTTGGCTTGGCGTGCCACGCCCAGTCCCTCAAGTGGCACGCTCGTCTTCATAACAACCATGGCGTGCCACGCCTTCGAGCTCAAGTGGCACGCCCTAGCTTCTCTCCATTTCTCTTTGCCTCTGGAAACTTGAACTAGCGTGGCACGCCCAGGGTATGGCGTGCCACGCCCTTGTTGCATGCTTGACCAAGCTTCTCTGAAAAGTTGAACTAGCGTGGCACGCCCAGGGTCTGGCATGCCACGCCCCTTTGTGAACAAGCGATTCCTCTGTTTGGCGTGCCACGCCACGAACTCAAGTGGCACGCCCCAATGGTTCTTTGCTCTCTGAATGACACTGGCGTGCCACACCTGAGGTTCAAGTGGCACACCCAAGTGAGGAATAGTGGATGGCGTGCCACGCCTTCGACACCAAGTGGCACGCCCGATATATTTGGCCTCTTTCACCCTCTCTGGGAATTTATACCAGCGTGCCACTCCTAGAGGCTGGCGTGCCACGCCCATGATCTTGCCTTGGTTCCAGTAGCTGGCGTGCCACGCCTTAGCCTTCAAGTGGCACGCCATAGTGAGATTCTTGGGTTTGCGTGCCACGCCTTCGATATCAAGTGGCATGCCCAGCCCTTGCTTTGGCCTCTTTGTCCATTGGCGTACCACGCCTGGTCGCTCAAGTGGCACGCCTAAGTGAGATTGAGAACCTGGCATGCCACGCCTTCGACCTCAAGTGGCACGCCCAATCTTCCATTGCCTTCAGCCCCTTCTCTGGATTATTGTACCAGCGTGCCACGCCATGCTGCTCAAGTGGCATGCTGATAAACCCATATTTCATGAGTTCTTTTGTGCTTAATTTGAGTGATTTATTCAATCCTCCACCTACTTATTCATATTAACTGCATGGTTTTACTTTCCCTTCCTTATTATGTCATATTGTGAAAAACATGTTTTTCTAAGCTTTAAAAATTAATTATTTTAATTACCTTTATTTCCATTCGATGCCGTGATTAGTGTGTTGAGTAGTTTCAGATTTTCTAAGGCAGAATGACTTAAAGGATGGAAAAGGAAACATAAAAAAATAGAAAGAGAAAGCAGAACGGAGCTTTGAAGGAAACTGGTATTCACGCGATCGCATGGACGACGCGATCGCGTGCCAGAAGCGAAGATGCAGCAACGCGGCCGCATGACTGACGCGACCGCGCGACATAAGCAGAACGCATACGACGCGGACGCGTGACTGACGCGACCGTGTGGCAAGGAAAAGCTCCGAATGATGCGACCGCGTGACCCACGCGGACGCGTGACAGAGGCCACGTATCAGAATTTACAGAATACGCCCCCAGTGATTTCTGAAGCCCTTTTTGGCCCAGATCCAAGTATAGACAGCATAGACCAGAGGTTATAAAGTGTGGGAATGCAACCATTCAAGAGAGAGCTCGCATATTTTATTTTTCAATGATTTATATTTAGTTGAGAGGGAGATCTTCTCCTCTCTCTCTTAGGATTTAGGATTTCTTCTCGCTTTAAGAGTGACTCTCAATCCAGGTTTTATATTTCTTTGCTTTAAACTTCCCTTTTACTTTATTTATTTATTTCAGTATCTGAGTTGGCTATTTACCTTTATAATTGAATCTATGAATTCTTCCATGTTACAGACTGTTATTTGAATTAATGATAATTGAGGTATTTTCAGTTTATGATTGTTCTCTTTGATTTAAGTTACCATTGCTTCCCATCTAAGGACATTTTTTATTATTCCAGCAATTTTACTTTTTCCCCTTTTGGTCCTGGTTAAGAATTCAGTAACTCAATAGTTATTAAACTCAACATAATTGATAATCATTATCTTGCTAATTGAGCTGAACTTAAGTAATCCCAACCTTTTTTTAGGAAATAAATAGGATTCAAAGGTCAATTTAATTAGTCCCTTGACTTTCCTTTGCCCTAGTAAAGGTTGACCAAATGGAGTTTAGATTCAACTTTCATTATAGTTGAGAGAGATAACTACGTTGGACCTCTAACTTCTCTTACCTTGCCAAAAGTCTGCTTTACAGTATTTTTTTATTTTAATTGCCATTTACTTTACTTGTCATTTAAATTACTTGCTTCTCATCTTCTAAACCCCGATTACAACCTTTATAGCCAATAATAAGAACATACCTCCTCGCAGTTCCTTGAGAAGACGACCCGAGGTTTGAATACTCGGTTAACAATTTTTAAAGGGGTTTGTTACCTGTGACACCCAAAACGTTTGTACGAAGGGATTTTTGTCGGTTTAAAGACTATATCTACAACGCCACTGTTTTTATGACATTCTTTACTGGCAAAAATCCTAACGTCAAAATGCCGCCGTTGCCGGGGAACTGCTAACGTGTGCCTTATTATTGGTTATTGTAAATATTTTTCTTTTGCTTGTTTATTTATTTTTGGTTTTTTTCTATTTATCTTTATTTGCTACCATGAACTCTCACCCCTCTCACTTTGAGTTTGGTTCTAATATTGTTAAAGGAAATAGAAGTTACAGCAGGAACGCACATCAAGGTCAGACCAATCAAGGATGGATGGAACCAAGAGGATCTAATCAACCCTTTTGGCAGCAACACCCTCCGAGATATCCTGGACAAAGAGCATTCTACAATGCATACCCAGCTGAAAGATATGGTGGACAACCTTGTAACTACCAACAAGCCCCACCCCGTGCATGTAAACCATCCTTTCAATATAACCTCGAACCACCACACTCACAAGCTTCTCTTCACCATTCGCCACCATATGATCCTTCCTTACCCCAGTGCCAATCCAATCGCTCCCATTCACCACCATTTTCCTTTATGTCATGTCCAAGTCCAGCAACCCGAGAAGCAGAGGTTCGCCTAACGGAAACAGTAAATAAATTTCAAACCACCATTCAACAACTAGAACAAGCGATAATTCAATGGGTTTCTAGGCGCTCAAATACACAAAGATCAGCCACAGCCCCATGTGAACAGTCTAACAAAGAGCGTAGCATGAAGGAAATACCAGAAACTCCAGTGGACAAGACAGAGAATGAATTCGTACTAGAACAAGTAGAAGAAGCTGTCATCGCTCAAGAAGAAGAGTTGGTTGAAGATCTAGGAGATGCTGAACCTCCATGGGAATCCACAATTGAGGAACACGCCGTCAAGGAGACTACAGTTGATGCTAAGGAGGATATTTCTCCAAGGCAAGTCATTTATGAAGAATCAGACGGAATAATCCAAGAAACAAATTCCCTCGATAGTGATAGTCACAAGTCTAGCTCTCTTAGTGATGAACTTGCATCCGCAAGTGAATTCTCTGAGATCGAAGAATCTTCCCCAAGTGAATATGAAGATGATGCAGAGGTAGATTTCTCTCAACCTCCAATCTATGACTCAAGTGATGAGGAAGACACAGAAGACTTTGACCAGGATACAGATACAATTGAGGATCTTTGCAAAGAATTGGAGGAATTTACAGAAGAGCACAAAGAAATGGAACTTGCAGAACCACCAAAAACACCTATCCCAAGGCCATTACCACCTAATACAAGCTTCAAGTAAGTACAATCCTTAACTTATAACTTTACTTATTCACTTGAATATGGTTTGCTTGAAACAGATGGCCAGCTTAGAGCTCTCTGCAGCTTTAAGAGTAAGAGGGAAATGGCTCGTACTCAGAGCTGGTGCACAAGGTTAAATAAGGTTCCACGCTTCACCTCGAAGTACACGGATTGGTATCATGCTCAATTGCATGGATCACGGAAAATGTTTGGTCACCAAGGTGAGATTCTACTTTTTAAACCGTCCGAATGGAAACATGTAGATCAAGATAGAGGCGGATTTAAAAGCAAGGCTTGGAATCCTGGACTCTATCCTGACATTCGTCATTCCGGGAGCCTGAAAATCTGTTTGGAGCTGCTCAGAAGCTTTGCATGCTTGGTTTGGGACCCCGGAGGCTATTGGCATTTCAAGCACTGGTGAAGATTTTTAGACAAATTTAAACATAAGCCGCCATAACAGGATACTCCTCCAATGTCCAACTTAAGGACTTTAACTAAAAGTGCTAGGTGGGAGACAACCCACCATGGTATGGTCGCTTCTTTTTCAATTTATTTCTTGTTAATTGCTTTCATTTTTCCTTTTTCATTTTAATTTATTAAACCTGGAATCATGCATAGCATTCATGTTAATCATTGCATTCTGCATTTTTCATGCATATATAAAAAAAAAGGGGTGCATGACGCGACCGCATGCCCCATGCGATCGCGTCATATTGCGAGAAACACCACCCACGCGACTGCATGACCCACGCGGCCGCGTGATATATATATATTGGCGTAAGGATCCAACAAACAGAAAGTTAGGCTGGAATCGTGCGGCCCTTGTGCGTTTCGCACAAATTGGCCCACGCGATCGCATGCCCCATGCGATCGCGTCACTTGCACAATACCAATCCCACGCGACCGCGTGAGCGACGCGATCGCGTCGCATGGATTGCACATCACCCCAAAAGGAGACATAGAGTTGCGCTAAAACGGCGCTGGAATCATGCGTTTAGCACGAATTCCAGCGACGTGATCGCGCGACCCACGCGATCGCGTCACCCCTCTTTCCCCCTCTCATGCGATCGCGTGCCCCACGCGATCGCGTCACTCCCATTTTCACCCCAACCACGCGACCGCGTGCCCCATGCGGCCGCGTAGGTTCGAAAATATAACCCCCCAGCCACGCGAACCCTATCAGTCACGCAGCCCCCCACCCCCAACCCTCTTCTCCCTCTCTGCTTCTTCTTCCTCCAGCCACCACCCAGCCGCCACCGCGCCACCACCCAGACGCCGCCGCCGTCCAGACACCGCCGCCGTACCACCCCCTCTCCCTTTTTCTTCTTCTTTCTTCCTCTCTCCTCTCCTCTCCGCCACCACCCAGAAGCACCACCCACCACCGCCGGCCATCCAGCCGCGCCCCCTCCCTCCGCCACCCACCCGCAACCCCCCTTCCTCTATCACTAACCCTAAGACCCTATCCCCATTCCCCCTCAGCCGCCACCGTGCCGCCGAGCCCCGCCACCGCGCCGGACACCACCACCGCCATCACCCAACCGTTCTGCTTCTTTCGCTTTCCAGGTTCCGCAACACGCACTCCCTTTTATCTGTTCGACGTTTTTCTGTATTTTTTTCCGTTTTTGTTCATACTTAGGATAGATAGATATGCATGCTGTAGTGGATTTTTAGGTTGTTAGGTAGCTTAGCCTGTGGTTAGTGGATCTAGGTCTGTTTACTTGCACTATTCCTATTTCTGTTTTATCATAACTGCAATTCTACTGTTCCTGTGACCTCGTTCATATGCTGTGATTTCTTGCATTTGCTGCTTGTTACTCTGAATTTTCCTGTTTCTATTAATTATAGGTAACTACAGCAAGTTTTTAATTCATATGCACTGCTATGATTGCTGTTTATTTTCCGGGACAATCCAATTTTAGCCGGAATACTGCCCAAATTTTTTGTAAATTGTTTTCATTCATGTTTTGGTTTGGCATTTCTGAACTCTGTTTTACTCTGCTTTACCCAAACCGTTTCGTGAATGCTATGGCAGACTTTCTTATCCTTTTTGGTTTCCTGGTTCATAAACTGCATTTGTGATTCACTGATTCCAATTTTTGCTTTCTTTATTTCTATTCGAATCAGCATCACCCTGTTTTCCTTGTTCGATTATGAGTACTTCTATTCTTACCTGTGAATCCTTGTTATAGGGAATTTTTTTTCTATGCCACTTACTTTAACTTGCACTTTACTAACTCACTAATTTTAATTTACTAATTTCTTCTTCAAATTCTAACCATACTAACCCTTTTGATCTCTTTTCTATTTATTTTTACTTTCCTCTAATTTTCTAACCATGGCATATTGATTATTTTTCCATTTAACATAAATTCAATCACATTTCATATACTCATTTTCCTTATTTTATTTCTCCTTTGCCGCTTTTAGTTTCCTTTGTTTAATTGCCTATTTGCTTTACTATTTTTATCCATATCCTGGTTTTCTGTTTTTCAGGATGTCTGCCTCACAAAGGAAAGGAAAAGGCAAGGCTACTGGCAAGCGCAAGCGAGGAGATTCCTCCCAGTCCATCATTGCCCTCATGCACGATTCCTCATGGCGGGAGAAGAACTTCACACAGCAGGAAAAAGCTGACCAGCTGCTCCCTGCAAATGATCCTATAAAATTTGCAAACCGGTACTGTGAGCTGAAGTACCCGGCTTTTGCAAACTCCAGAAATCTATACCTGGAGCGAACTCTGAAGATTCCAGAAGCACTCCAGCAGTACACCACTGAGCAAATCAAGCAAAGGGGCTGGTTCTTTCTGGAGAGAACACTGACAGAGGTTAACGCATCTTGGGTCCGGGAATTCTACTGCAACTACTACCTCACCACCCTAGATGCAGTGAACCTGAGACGAAAACAAATTCTGGTCACTGAAGAGGCCTTAGAGGACATTCTCCAGCTCCCAGCCAAGTCTGATCAGCCTGATGGTTATTCAAAGGCTGAGGAGGACATGCGTCAGATGCAGTTTGATTGGGATGCCGTGAAGGCACGGATAGCTCTCGACCCGACAGTTCCTTGGGAGATAGGTCAGGACACCACCATGCCTCGAGGGATCAAGAGAGCGTACTTAAATGATGAGGCTTGGTTATGGCATCAGATCTTGAGTAATTATGTGATGCCGAGTACTCACGAGACGGAGATCCCGGCTGCTATGATCACCCTCCTTTGGTGTGTGATGGAGGGGAAGGACCTTTATCTGCCACGCTTTATCCGGCATTTTATTGCCAGGGTCCACATCCGAGGCACCCTCCCTTTTCCGTATCTGGTTACACAGCTGGGCCGTCGAGCTGACGTGCCATGGGAGGATGCCGATGAGAGACAACCAGCGGCGGATTGCAGGAAGATCATTCCTCACAGCAGGAACTTCTTAGCTTTGGGCTACAGACCACCACCCTTCACTACTACCGATGAGCCAGCCCCACCGTCTGCTGGACCCTCTTCATCCACAGCTGCCACTGCTGCTCCTGCTGCTACCACTGCACCTTCACCTGCCTCTGAGCCCGTATACCGCCTCGTGCACCGCCTATTCCGACAGCTTGATCAGATGGAGCACCGTAACCGGCGCCGGTATGAGAGATTGGAGCGTCGCAACAAGCGACGCTATGAGCACCTGAAATTGATGATATGATCCGGCGACATCCCCTCTGAGCCCGACACACCATCTGAGCCATCAGAGGAGGAGGAGGATGGGCACGAGGAGGAGACTCATTTTTAGGAGGAGACCCATCAGTAGGCAGCCACAGAGCAGGCTGCCCCGCATCAGGAGGTTATGCCCCAGATAGAGGCTGCGGATCCAGAGATCCCGATCCAGTCAACCCCACCTCTACAGCAGCCAGACCCTCAGCCCACCACCACCGCAGAGCCTCCAGCTGCCATCCCTACCAGTGATGACACCCCTTCACACCCGGCTTGATTGAGCATCAGGGACGATGCTTCATTTTAAGTGTGGGGAGGTCGCCATCTCTAGCGTTTATTTTGGTGAACCACTACATACTTTTTCTTTTATTTTGAATATTTTTTCTGTATTTTTCTTTTTACTGTTATTTTCTGAGTACTTATACATTGCTTTTATGTATTTTTACTCTATTTTTGCATATTGCATCTTTAGTTCATATTTTTAGTTATTTAGTTTAGTTTGCAATTCTGATTTATTAGTGGATTAATTAGTATAGTTTACCCTTTTTAGCATAAGATAGTATAGTTTAAATTGAAAAATATAAAAAGGAAGTAAGCTAGGAAATTGAACATATCAGATTTAAATCCATAAAATCTTGTATATAGCATTACATGATGTAGTTAAGCTGACAACATTTCATCAAGGAGGAATATTAAAACTTTAAAAGCTACCCTAAATAATTTTTTTATGAGAATAATGGAAATTTTTAACTAAACCTGCATAACATATATGAATGATATATGATGCTTGAGTTAGAGAACACACAGCCTGTGAGTCTTGAGCTTAATTGTATGGTTGCATTCAAACCATAACTTCATTCCTGTGTGTTTCGCTTCTTTTTATTCTGATGTTCTTTACTTTGCTTTAATCTATATGTCCAATTATAGAATATAGAATAGATACATACCAAAAGAATGATTGAGACCATCATTTGATTTTAGCTCACTTACCCCAGAATAACCTACCTTTCACATCACCCTTGTCAGCCCCCTTGAGCCTTTAAAATTCCTTTTATTCTATTTAGCCACACTACTAGCCTTAAGCAGAAAAACAAAATAAAATCCCAAGTTGAATCCTTGGTTAGCTTAAGATAGAAAATTATGAATAGATTAGAACATGGGAAACCTATTGAGAACATGGATGATAGAAACAAAAGGGTAGAGAAGTTAAAAGAAATAAAATAAATTTGGGAAGCATGCTCATGAGAAAATCAAAGTGATTTAATTGCCATGTGCCTTGAAAAAAAAAAGAGAGTTATTTTTCAGCATTTAATAAAAGGGATACAAAAGAACCCCCCCCCCCCAATCTAACAATAAGTGGGATAATATGGGAAAATAGGTAAAGAGATTTTGTTTTACTAAATATGTATGTTAAGGTGAGATCTTAGTCTAATTAAGGATTCACTTATTAGCTCACTTGACCCTATACATAAATCTTTATCCTTACCTTGACCCCATTACAACCTCAATTAAAGACCTCATGACTTTTTGGTATGACTATATTTTATAATTGTTGATTGGTTAGATAAAAAGCAAAGCTATAGAAAGTAAGAATAAAAAGAAAAGTAGAGTGAATAAACCCAGTAAACACTGAGTGACTAGAGGGTAAACACAAAATCCAGTGAGGGTTCAATAACTCATCAACATATATCTGTACTTAATTTGCTAATTATTTTGCAAGTTTGTACAATGTTTTCTTTCCCATCTCATTTGCTGAAATGCTTCATTATTTAAGGGTTGGCTATACATATACATGACTCCTTGAGAATATGAACTAACTTGACTACATGTAAGCTTTATATATGAGTGAATAATTTAGAGTTGCATGATGCATCATTCATTTAGGTAGTTGCATTTACATTAGGTTGCATTGCATGACATTCCATCACTTTAACCTTAATTATTTACCTTGGGTTTAGCATGAGGACATGCTAGTGTTTAAGTGTGGGGAGGTTGATAAACCCATATTTCATGAGTTCTTTTGTGCTTAACTTGAGTGATTTATTCAATCCTCCACCTACTTATTCATATTAACTGCATGGTTTTACTTTTCCTTCCTTATTATGTCATATTGTGAAAAACATGTTTTTCTAAGCTTTAAAAATTAATTATTTTAATTACCTTTATTTCCATTCGATGCCGTGATTAGTGTGTTGAGTAGTTTCAGATTTTCTAAGGCAGAATAACTTAAAGGATGGAAAAGGAAACATACAAAAATGGAAGGAGAAAGCAAAACGGAGCTTTGAAGGAAACTGGTATTCACGCGATCGCATGGACGACGCGATCGCGTGCCAGAAGCGAAGATGCAGCAACGCGGCCGCATGACTGACGCGACCGCGCGACATAAGCAGAACGCATACGACGCGGACGCATGACTGACGCGACCGCGTGGCAAGGAAAAGCTCCGAATGACGCGACCGCGTGACCCACGCGGACGCGTGACAGAGGCCACGTATCAGAATTTACAGAATACGCCCCCAGCGATTTCTGAAGCCCTTTTTGGCCCAGATCCAAGTACAGACAGCATAGACCAGAGGTTATAAAGTGTGGGAATGCAACCATTCAAGAGAGAGCTCGCATATTTTATTTTTCAATGATTTAGATTTAGTTGAGAGGGAGATCTTCTCCTCTCTCTCTTAGGATTTAGGATTTCTTCTCGCTTTAAGAGTGACTCTCAATCCAGGTTTTATATTTCTTTGCTTTAAACTTCCCTTTTACTTTATTTATTTATTTCAGTATCCGAGTTGGCTATTTATCTTTATAATTGAATCTATGAATTCTTCCATGTTACAGACTGTTATTTGAATTAATGATAATTGAGGTATTTTCAGTTTATGATTGTTCTCTTTGATTTAAGTTACCATTGCTTCCCATCTAAGGACATTTTTTATTATTCCAGCAATTTTACTTTTTCCCCTTTTGGTCCTGGTTAAGAATTCAGTAACTCAACAGTTATTAAACTCAACATAATTGATAATCGTTATCTTGCTAATTGAGCTGAACTTAAGTAATCCCAACCTTTTCTTAGGAAATAAATAGGATTCAAAGGTCAATTTAATTAGTCCCTTGACTTTCCTTTGCCCTAGTAAAGGTTGACCAAGTGGAGTTTAGATTCAAATTTCATTATAGTTGAGAGAGATAACTACGTTGGACCTCCAACTTCTCTTACCTTGCCAAAAGTTTGCTTTACAGTATTTATTTATTTTAATTTCCATTTACTTTACTTGTCATTTAAATTACTTGCTTCTCATCTTCTAAACCCCGATTACAACCTTTATAGCCAACAATAAGAACATACCTCCTCGCAGTTCTTTGAGAAGACGACCCGAGGTTTGAATACTCGGTTAACAATTTTTAAAGGGGTTTGTTACCTATGACACCCAAAACATTTGTACGAAGGGATTTTTGTCGGTTTAGAGACTATATCTACAACGCGACTGTTTTTATGACATTCTTTACTGGCAAAAATCCTAACGTCACATGCCCATACATTTGTGGACTCTTCAAGCTTGGCGTGCCACTCCTAGATCCTCAAGTGGCACGCCCAAGTGACTTTCTGGAGCTGGCGTGCGACGCCTTCGATACCAAGTGGAACGCCATAGTGAAGGTTCCTCCTGGATTGGTGAATTGGCGTGCCACGCCCCTTGACTCAAGTGGCATGCCCATAGTAGCTGATGGGTTAGGCGTGCCACGCCCAACCTGGCGTGCCATGCCCCTTTTGTGTTCTCCATTGTTGCTCTCTGGAACTTTATACTAGCATGTCACGCCCAGTCTCTGGCGTGCCACGCCCACATGCATGCTTGAACTTCTCCTCTGGAATTTAGTACTGGCGTGCCACGCCTAGCTCCTAGCGTGCCACGCCAATTCATTTTTGTGGCGTTTGCACCCAAGTGGCACGCCAGTTTCACACGCCCAGCTTCTTGTTGCTTTCTTCCCATTTTGATGTCTTTTTCACCTGAAATTCAGCATAACTCATCTAAAAGTAGTGTACCATAATATTCATCAAATAATGTATGAATTTTACTGATCAAATGAGATTTATACTCTTTTATGGTCCTCTTTATACAGGAAAGAAGGGTAGATGATGCAAGTCATCATGGTTCAATCTAACAGTATTTGATAATCCTCGTTTATGGGTCTTTTTTTTCTAAATAAAATAAAATAGTGAGAATTTATTATCTCTCTCTCTCCAAGGATCTAATTGTTTTGCTAAATGATTAACAGACAGTAAACTATAAGAAACCAACCTATGAAGAAGTTATGAGAACCTCCAAGCCTTACTTCCAAGGGAGTGCAATATCTGCCAAGTGCAAGTCGGCAAAATGGTGAACTTTATGGATTCAAAATGTAGTTCAATCCATTTTCTTCACTAATTTTCACTTACAATGAGTTTGGAATACCACTGCCACTATTTGTAAATGGAGGCTAGGTAGAAGCTGCTCATTAGTTGCCTATTACTTTTTGTAATAATAAAGATAAATAGATCTGCAAGGTGTTTGGAATTTTTATTCCTATTAGCATAATAATGGTGATGAATTTTTATAGTAGAATGTGAACCTGGTTTAATTTAGAATTGTTAATACATGCATAAATTAGATTATTTCTTATAATATTTTTATATATATCATTTTTGTTGGTTCAATTTGTTCTTGATATTTTGCTCCAGGCTAGTATTGGAATGGATAACTTGAACGCTTAATGCACAAAGTGGAGCAGTTTTAGGTTGATTCTGGTCTTTTACTAAGTATTTAGGCTGATGATCATCTCTATTAGTGTAATTTGATATATTATGAGTAGTTCTAACTTGTATTGTTTCTGTATTTTTCTTCGGTTTTTAGTTTTGGAATTTGAACTCGAGATTTATTTTGTATTTGAGTATTAGTTTTTTAATGTATAAAACAATTATAATAAATTATATATGTCACTAATTATTGTTTGATTTGTCTTGTAATAAAATTGCATATTATATTTAAGGTTTGGTAATAAAAAGGATTGAAAATTTATATTGTGTAGCAATGAAGATCAAGTAAGGAAAAGAATCTTTTTTAATTTAACAAGGCTTTTGCCACGCTTTTAAAGCGTGGCTGTATATCTTACTATGGCCACGATTTAAAAGCGTGGCCGTATCTCTCGCTATTGCCACACTTTAAAAGCGTGACCATATCTCTCCCTTTCGCCACGCTTTAAAAGCGTGGCCGTATCTCTCCCTGTCACCACACTTTAAAAGCGTGGCCGTATCTCCCACTTACAGCCACGCTTTTAAAAGTACCAATTTGTAAAAAAGCGTGGTGATAGGCTGAAAAAAGCGTGGTAATAGAGCAACCGCCACCCTTTCAGATGCCACCTTTTCAAAAGTGAGGCGGTAGCTCAAAAAGCGTGGCGAAAAGCTATCGCCACACTTTTTTTAGCTTTTCGCCACGTTTTAAAAGCGTAGCAATAGACGTGTTTTCTTGTAGTGTGAACAAAAGTATGATATCAAGAGATTGCATATGAAATTATGACGCTAATTAGGTTTGTTCAATATAAAAATCGTGATTATTTACTATGTATCCATCATTCTCATTATCATTTCACTAAAGTAACTACTCAAAATTCAGTGAATTAATTTGTTTAACTATATACCATTATTTAAATAGTCATATATGTATGTAGTTCAGTTTTTAAGAGACACCAATAAAGATAAAGCTCTTCACACTAAAAAAATTCCATGCAAAATTTCAACTCAACCTTTTATAAAGATAAAGCAAGTCAAACGAAAAAAATATCAATGCATAACATCTCTATTGCATCCGAATCTAGAAGGATTTTTTTTTCTTTACATGAATAAAAACAGAAATCTAAAAAAAGATAATAATTTGCCACTAACCTTAAGTACTCCTAATGTACTCCCAATGTAGTAAACTACCATAATCAGTCAACTATTAAAAAATACATAATCCAGCCGCATGCAACAACTGATAATGTAGCCCCTATATGCCAATTAATCAAAACACAATTAACAGAAACATAAAACTACATAACATACCTATAGGAGTTGGAGACAAGGCTATGCGATGCTCGGCTTTTCCAATGGAGACTTTCGAAAAATGGAGGCAACTTGAACGAAATGGCTGCTTCATATTTGTCACAATATTAACTACTTGAAAGAAAGCAAACACCAAGTATGCAAAATAGCAATTCAAATCACGGTTGAATAGATAAAAAATCAGGAGAACCATAACACATCCAAAAAATCATAGCTACTTATCACGGTTTGACTTAGCCTTGTGTCCTATTGGCTGATTTTGATGCTTAATCACAATGCACCCAAATAAGTTCATAGCATTTTTTTTCAATTGATTAAAAAAAAAAACCAGCTCAATACACGTTGATATGCACCGCATACGTGAGAATAAAATATTCATAAAAAATGGGAAATTGAAATTTTGATAAAAGGCTTTTTATAAATGGATTGTCATATTAGAAAGCATCCACGAAGTACACACCAAATTCCATTGAAGAGTTAAGACAGAAATTTTGAATGGTGCCTTGCCATATCCATAATCAATTAAGAGGAAATACTTTCTGCCAAAATAAAAACCAAAAAATTAAAAACTCCACCTAACACCCAGTATCAAGATTCAAGAGTAATATATACTATAACCTATAATCAAAACATGTCATTCACATTGCAAAACTAGTCTGTTATACCATATTTACATAGTGACTCCACAATCCCGATTAACAAAGATTCCAGAAGAAGAATGATTAGCATCAGAACCGAATGAGATTATTAATAATGAGCAAAGAGAGAAGTCACAATACGACAAACACAACGAAGACAGTGATCAAAAGTATGATAATGTAACATACAGAACATGATCAAGCGCACTTTGCAAAATGGAAAACAGTTCTAATGGCCGCAACAGTTCGAAAAAAAAACGATTCAATGAGTTTCAATAGACAGAAAAATCATTCAGATAATGTAAGTCCAAAGCCCATAAAGAGAAAACGAGCGAGCGAGCGAGAAAAGCGTTTTACTTACCGTAGAAAACCGTGAATGAATGCATATATAGGGAAGATGAGAGTGTGAGATTGAGAATTGAGAAGTGCGTTGAAACCATTGGGTGCGAAAATCGCGCGGAAGATAAAGGGATTAGATGACGAAACGTGTTTCGGTGTGTTAGCGAAGAAGAGAAGCGCCGGAAAACAAAAAAAAACCCCTTTTCTGATACCTTCCCTTCATCTCTACCCCCAAAACGTCATCTTTTTCAAGCTTTTCCCTTTTCCCTTTTTCGAAACCCATCAACGTGATATAAAGATGAAAACTTTCATCGTTAACATCCACTCTAACGACATGCAACAACAGCTAATGTAGTCCCAATATGTCAATTAATGGAAACATGAAACTAAATAACATACCTATAGAAATCAACGACAAGGCTATGGAATGCTCCTATGAAGAAGCTGCTGGGTTACTCCTCTCTGCGTCTTTTCCTTTTCCTCGGTTGTGGGATTATGGATGGAATGAAATGGGGAGAAAAGTCTTGATCTTTAGCTCGGGTTAATATCGTAGTGTATTCGGATGTTAATCCACTGCACTGAAATTGCATTTAAATGGAATTAAATGTATATGAGAGATTTTTAGGAATTTGATTGAGAGAAAACTGAAATTAATTTTGGGAATGGAATTAATTACTCGAAGAATGGGAAAGAAGGTAGAGTGATAAGTATATTATTGATAAGCAAGTGTACTCCACTCACTTATCATGAAACTGACGTTTATTTTGTATTATATCTATAGTATACATTATCTTTTGGCTACCTAACACTACCCAATTAATTATTGCTGTGGTGCCTATAACTAAGTTGCTCAATGCAAATATAAACGAGTGAGCTCTATTTTTTCTCATCACTACAAATGAGTCTTATCTAGACAAGTTAGACAAAAATTTAAAAAACACCGTAGAATCTCCCATATATAAAAGTCCGCTAACAAGCTAAAACCTCCATTTTCGATATTAATTAACATATGTTCTCTTACACAAACACACTAATATATATATATATGTTATAAAGTATATATCTAATGACTGCTCCTCAAATAAACTAAGATATATATATATATACATATATATATGAATTTACAAGCTAGGGGTATCAACAGTGAATTTGAGAACAGATCCAAGCTCATCCCAGTCATCATCAAATGCAAACAAATCGTTCATCGCAGAAGGATTAATCCACATGTTAGAAGCTGGAGCCGTCATTAGCTGATGATGATGATGATATTGTTGTTGTTGTTGCTGTGGCACAGTAGTAGCCACCGCTGAAGAAGGGTGATAGTTCAACTGATGATGATGATGATGATTGCTATTGTTCCTTTGGATTTGATCAGTGTTGTTATTGCATGCTGTGTAGTTAGTCACTGGCTTCTGTTCATTTTGATGACGATGATGATGGTAATGGTGATGGCCAATGATTGTTGCACCAAAGTTGATGTAAGATTCTTGATGTTGATTAATATTGTTATTATTGGATTGAACAACATGGGTTCTAGTGGTTTTGTGCTTGTTACTATTAGCTGTTACTAAATGTGATCTCAAGTCTACTGTGTGCTTCCTTTGTGACACATTTCGCTTGAATATTCTACACAATGTCCAGATTTCCTGCATCCATCACAAGCTTATTATTTGTTAACTCAGAAATCAAATACTACTATTAACTATGAAAGTAAGTTGTCAAGAATTGAAATATTATTATTATTATTGTATTACTTGGGTTTGCTATATTACATGGTAAGAGGGAAATATATTACTAATGTTTTCTTTTTATGAAAGAACTTATATATATACATAGAAGACTACGAGTATATTGCAAATAAGGTTAAGTGAGAGCATGCGTATAAAAGAATAATAATATATATAAAATTAAACCTATGATGGAAGGAAAATGTTTATTTTTTTCCGTGTCAAAAAAGGAAAATGTTTTTCTTAATTTAAACTACATATAGTATTTATATATGAACATTAAGTGTACAAGACTATCTATTACTGAATACCTAATCATAATTGCGACGGAAATATTCACATGGAGTTTAATGTAATAATCATAATGATCATAACAATAATTGTGCCTGCGAATTGCAATCACAGATTGAATCACAACTATAATAATTTAAAACCATTTATCTAATTAAGTTACTTACAGCTTCTTGGGCAACATCGGCATTGTTGATATTATTATTATTCTTGTTGTTGGCAAGTAGGCTTGTGTTGTTTTCGGTTGTGGCAGAAGGGAGGCGAAACTCGTGCATCATCCAATCAGTCTTGGTACCTTTACCGGCGCTGCCGCGGTAGTAGACAAGCGTCTTCTTGAGTCCAATGCAGTCGGTTCCTTCGCCTCCATGGGAGTATACCGGCTTGTCTATCCCGGTTGCTTTCCAGAAGCCGGAACTGGTGACTCTGTTAGGCCTTATGCTGTTCCTATACTTCCTCCCTCTCTTGCAAAAGAAGTAACCTTCCTTCTCTCCTCCACTTCCACTCGCTTCTAATTAACCAAATTCAATAGTGTTAGCAACATACATATGTATGTAAAGTAGTTACTAACAATGGAAAGGAAAATGTTTGTTTTTTTCTATATTTATTCTGTCTATTAGTTTATATATAATAATGGATTAATAATCATTAGAGAGGGAAAGAAATTCTATATGATATATTCACCATGCATGCTAAGTGCGATTCTGTTTATTCCTAAATCAAAAGGTTGATAAATCATACTCTATGTACAATTAATTTCCTGTAAAATATTGCGGCTATACCTCATAATTCTACTAATTATATCTTAATAATCAAACTGGGTTTATGCATTTAGTGCTATCATTTAATAATTTTCACTTCCTAATATAGACTTTGGATCACTAGCTACTAATTAGTTAATTAACCCAAGGTAGGCTAAGAAATAATATATTATATTATAATTAAGTAACTGAGTAATAAAAATGTTCGATAAAGAACAAAAATCAGTTTAAATAAAATAAGTTTACATTATTGTTTTATTAATATTACTGATTCAGTAATTGTGTTTAGATGAAACCCTGCTATTAGTTACTCGTAATAATAATTAAATCTTAATGGGAGAAAATGATATTCTTGAATTTAAAGAGGAATACTAATTAAAAAAGAAAAGAATAAATACATACTTGGAAGATCCCAAGGATCATACTTGTAGATATCAATCTGTTTGATGAGTTCGATGCTGATTGGTTTCTTGTCAAGCTTCCTCTTTAGATAGAAACTCACAAGTTCTTCATCTGTTGGGTGGAATCTAAACCCTGGAAGTGGAACATCATCCTCTTCCTCCATTACTGATGATGCATATGAATCATCCTTCATCATCAAATCTTCATTGACCCCCATATATAACAATTATAATAACAATAATGATAACAATGATGTTCTCTTATTTATTCTTTTTGTGTTGTGTGTGTGTGTGTGTTTTTTCTTTCTCTCTAAGGAAGATGAAGAAGCTAGTAAGGGATATTATTAGAAGACAAAAACGGTTAATAAGGTTTGTGGCACAATTTTTCAACGAAGTGGAGAGGAACCTTAGCTTCTTTTATATTATTATAGAGAGTCGTGGAATGGATGAAGATTGTTATTATTATTTATTTTGGTATGATTTTTGATGAATTGAAGCTTATAAGGTCAAGTCATGAGGTTTGACTTGTTGTGGCCATATGTGATGATTTTTGCTGATGGTGGACTTGTTCTATATATGGTATTATATATTGTTAGTTTAAAGTCACCATTTGAGACTTAAGATATGTGGGTTTTTGTTAATGCATATATACAAAAAAGGGTGGAATTATTCCTTTCAAATATATACTTTTCTTCCTATCTATCTGTCTCTATTTTCTCTCTCTGATCTTTGTAGAAGCTACTATACCAATAATTGTTGTTCGAATTCTTGGGTTGAAGTCTTGAACCATAATAAATTATATACACACCTGTCCTATCAAACATGACAAATTATGCTGCTATCTACCCCAAGCATATATTTATTTATTTATATTAAAGTACATACAAGAGGAAAACTAAAGCTCTGTGTTTATAAAGTAATAATCTGATAAAATCATATATAGTAATTCACAAATAATTATTAACTTCTGATTATAACTGTAAATTAACTTCAAAGGCTGCATTCAAAAAGAAAACTGAAACTAAAAGACTAAAACTGCGAAACAGAGATTGAGAGACAAAAACTAAATTAAGTCTCTGTATAATGAGTAAATTTAGAATTTAAAAAGTTAAATAAGTATTTTTAAAAAGAGATATTTTAAAATTTTAGTTTTCATTCTCAAAAATTTCAGTTCTTTGTGTTCCACTTTCTGAAAGTACGAATTAAAATGATTGAAATTTTGTGTTTTAAGACCAAAATTTTAGTTTTAGGCTCTGTCCACCAAAGACAATATTAAATCTCAGTTCCTCAATCTCTCTCAATTTCTGAAAATAAATGCTATTAAAATATTTATTATACTTATAATTTCGCTTTTAAAATTTTATTAAATCAATTTTCATAATCTTTTCAAACAAAATATTTTATTTTAACGAAAGAAAAACAACTTCTGCTAGAAAAGGAACACAAAAAGCAAAAAGTTATTTTACAGGCGTTTCCAAATACATTCAAAAGAGGCTGGGTTGAGTTATATATTGACTTATCATGATAATTTTGAATTTTCATTTATAAATTAAACGCGAATATATAGTATATGTCACGTGCATAACAAAAAAAAAAAACTAAATGTTAATTTAATTTTAATGAAATATTATTAAGGTGTAAAAATTTTATATATTTTCAGAACTATTTTTAAATATTTTTTTATGAGTAAATAATCAAAATGGTTCCTAAAAGATAACGTAATCTCCAATTTAGTTTTTAAAAGATTTTTTTTAATCAAATAATGCATCCCCAAAAGATTTTCAGCTAGTCACGTTAGTCTTTCCATCAACTCTCTCATTAATACCGTTAACGAAAGCTAACATGGCACGTTAAGAATACACGTCAGCTATAAAACAAAGCCGTTTTAAGTGTGTGAGAAGTCATCATTGAAATAGCACCTGATGTGTGAGCATCTTGTACCCTTTTCCCCTTATTTTCTAGTCGTTTTCAGTTAGAATTTAGTAAGTTTTATTATATTTTAGTGTTAAAATCCTCTTTGGATGCTACTTTAAATTTTTCTGATGTTTTTATTATTTTAGGTGAAATTCAAAACAAGTTGACATAGTTTTGTGCAAAAAGGAGAAGATTGGGAGCTGCCATTCTGGGTGCCAGCAAGCCCCACAAAACAGCAATGCCTCTGCCTTCTATGGGCGCTAAACGACCAACCGGCGTTTAGTGCTAGGCGGTCTGAATTGAAACCCACACTTTTGGACCATCTCTAGTGGATTTAGCTTTTATTAGTTATCTTATCTTTTATTTTTGTAATTTTTATTTGCAAACAGTATCTTTTAGTTATAGGATTTCTTATTTTATTTTATTTTCAAATCAAATTAGGTTAGATATAGAAGGGAAAAGATTCACCTTTGAAGGGATCTTCTCACTTCCGCACTTTCATACTTTTCAGAACGCTTGTTTTCTCTGTAAGTCATGAGCCACTAAACCGCCTTGGTTAAGGTTAGGAGTTCTGTTTATTTCTATGGATTAAGATCATTAGTCTTCAATTTTAATTAATGTACTGATTTAATTTCTTGGATTACTTTCGTTCTTATTTTTATGAATTTGAGTGGAAACAAGAGTATGACCCTTATTCTAGATACATTCTTGTGACCATTGGGAGAGGTCTCTCACCTGAACACAACTTGAAAGTAAATTCATCCTAAATTGCTAATTACTTGAACTAATCTAGATATAGATACGTGACATATAATCCGTTTAGCTTTTGGTAATTAGGGTTTTTGTGGCCATAAACTAGATTTGAACTTAACCCTCTAATCGGAATCAAGTGACCAAGAGATTGGCGATTGATGAAGATTAGAGGAGACTAAATCATTAAGAGATTAGGGTTTAGTTAATTACAGTTTACCATGAAATGAATCTTACATGATTAAAATAGTTGGTAAGAAAACTTGATCCAAAAAAATAAACATCTCTGATACCTTAACTATTTCTCTCATTGATTTCTATACCAAACTCATTATTTGCTTTCTTTACTCTTGCTTTATTGTTTAATGCTTTTTAAAATCCACAAAACCAACTTTTTCTATTCACTTGACTAAGCCAATCAGTTGACCATTGTTGTTCAGTTCCTCAGTTCTCGTCGGATCAACCCTCACTTACCTAAGGTATTACTTCGACGACCTGATATACTTACCAGTTTAGTTATGGATATTCTAAAACTATTTTCAAAAACTCTAGTATTTTTCATTGTTTAATTTTCAAAAATTTTGGTTTACCTTTTCTTACTAGTTTTTGAAATCCTTAGCTTAATTGCTTGCTTTATTTTATTTCTTTTTACATAGGATATCTCACTGAGAATTCTCTATACTCTGAGATAGAGATTTCCACTTTTCTTTATTTTCTGTTTGTTTATGAGCAGGAACAGGGATAGAGAACCACTTTTTGATTTTGATCCTAAACCTGAAAGGACCCTAAGGCGGCGTTTGTAACAAGCTAGAGCTTACAGAGCCAGTGAGAATCTCAAGGACACCTTTGAGAAGGAAGCCATGGATCCCGACAATCTCAATAATGGGGGGAATTCTAATGGTAATGAGCAATCAAGGAGGACTCTGAGCTCCTGCACTACTCCTACTCCTAACTTTTATGGGTGCAGTTTCTCAGTACCTCCCATAGGTGCCAACAATTTTGAGTTAAAGCCACAGTTGATCACTCTGGTGCAACAAAACTACCAGTTTCATGGACTCCCGCAGGAAGACCCAAATTTGTTATTTATAATTTCTTACAGATCTATGACACTGTAAAGACTAATGGAGTAAATCCTTATGTCTACAAGCTTATACTCTTCCCATTTGCTATGAAGGACAGAGCAAAGCAGTGGTTGGATACTCAGTCTAAGGAGAGCTTGGACTTCTTGGACAAGGTGATCAATGAATTTCTGACCAAATTCTTTTTACCTCAGAGGTTGGCTAAGCTGAGGGTGGATATCCAGACTTTTAGGCAGAGAGATGGTGAGTCCCTCTATGAAGCCTGGGAAAGATACAAGAAGATGATCAGGAAGTGTCCCCCAGATATGTTTTTAGACTAGACCAAGCTATATATTTCTATCATGGCCTCTCTGAAATGGCAAAAATGTCTATGGACAATTTTGCAGGTGGTTCTTTGCACATGAAGAAGACGCCTGAAGAGGCTAATGAGCTTATTGAGATGGTTGCTAACAACTAGTATCTATACTCTTCTGAGAGGAATCCTGTGAATCTTGTAAAGAAAGGATTTATGAAGGTGGACACCCTGGATGCCATCTTAGCTCAGAACAAGATCATGTCACAATAAATCAACATGATTTTTCAGCACTTGAGTAGGATGCAAGTCTCAGCTGTTAGTACTCAAGAGGTATCTTATGACATGAATGGAGGCTTTAACCAAGGGGAGAATTATGGTTATGTTCAACCCACTCCTGAGCAAGTTAATTATATGGGAAATTCCTCCAGAAATCCTAATAATGATCCTTATTCGAACACATTCAATCAAGGATGGAGGAATCACCCTAATTTTCAGTGGAGAGAGCAACTCCAGAAGCCTCAACAGAACTTCAACAACATCTCTCAGGGCGGTTTCAATCAGAATAAGCTCAATAATTTCAACAACAACGAATTTCAAGCCTCTTAGCCACAGCAGGCATCCACTCAGCCTCAGAATACTCCTAACTTGGCCTCTTTAGTTGAAGAACTTTCCAAGAGCACTCAGAGCTTTATGCAGGAGACTAGAGCTTTCATTTGGAACATGAAAATACATATGGGTCAATTGAGTAAGAGGATACCTGAGAGACCTCCTAACACTCTTCCTGGTGACACAGAGGTAAACCCAAGAGAAGAGTGTAAGGCCCTCAAAATGGACATTGAATCCATACTAAAGAAGGAGGTGCAAGTTACTAAGGGGTCAGTAGAGAAAGAAGCTTTAAGACATGATGAGGTTATTGTTACAGGCCCCACCTAGGGCACCTATCCAAGAGCTTGAAGTATCACACCCTCAGGAGCTCCAAAAGGAGACCAAGGATGAGCAGTTCTCTTAGTTCTTGGAAGTCTTTAAAAAGCTACAAGTCAATATTCCTTTTGTTGAGACTCTTGAGAAAATGCCTCCCTATGCTGCAATCAGAAAGACTTACTCTTTGAGAAGAAGGCCTTGAAGGGAGATGAAACAGTGGTGCTGACCAAGAAGTCCAGTGCACTCATTTAGAGCAAGCTGCCTAAGAAGATGTCAGATCTAGGGAGCTTTCAGATTCCCTGTACTATTGGGAATATCACTTTTGACAAAGCCCTTTGTGATCTTGGCTCAAGTATTAATCTGATGTCATTGTCTGTGATGAAAAAGCTACAAATTCAAGAAGCACAGCCTAAAAAGATAGCATTGGAGATGGCTAAGAAATCTCTGAAGCAAGTAAACGGGCTAGTGAAAAATATCTTCGTCAAGGTTGGAGAGCTCTTCCTCCCTGCAGATTTTGTGATACTTGATATGGGAGAAGATGAAAATGACTCCCTCATCTTAGGTGAGGAGGAGCAGCCGAGGCAGGTGATTAATCCTCAGTTGATCAACAGATGATGTCAGCTCCCCTACGGATGTGGTCTACTAGTCCCAGTAGTCACGGAGAAAGAAATAGAATCCCTGAGGTATCTATAGAAGCTCTTAGTAAGTCGGTGGAACTAGCTCATGTGGTGGTGCATACCCATGCTCTCTAGCATACTCCATACCGCTCCTAGTGATAGTTCGGTCAATGTCAATAGGGGTATGGCCATCAATGCAGACTCGGGCCTTGATCTCTTTGCCGAGCATGATTGATGACAAGTCATCTTAGCCTAGTTTCACTAGTCTTTTTTCTTTGTTTTCATTTAGTTTTATGCACTTTCTTAAGCCATAAGTAAGCCAATTGGGTTGAATTTCATGTTTTCTTTGATTCAATCAACCATGGATAAATTGATGCATTTTCATGAGTTTTTGTGCCATAATTGCTCATATGACAAGAAGAAGAACAACTCTCATGATTATGGCATAGCTTTGATACAATTGTTGATTGATGATAGGTGAAATAAAGCTTGGAAGAAGGTTGCAAGAATGGGCTTGAAAAGAGGGATTCACGTTTGAGCTAACGTTTGCCTCAAACGTTAACTCAAACGTGAGAAGCAGATGAAGAACACCCTGGAGAAGAGCCAATGTTTGCGCTAACGTTTGCCTCAAACGTTGAGGTAAACGTTGGCCGAAGAAGAAGCAAGGGAAGGCAACGTTTGCGCCAACGTTTGCCTCAAACGTGAGGTCAAACGTTGGCGCCAAAAAGAAGAGAAAAAGCACCCCTGGAGCAAACCAACGTTTTCGCCAATGTTTGCCTCAAACGTGAGGTCAAACGTTGGCGCCAATTTAGCATAAAGAAGAGTCCCTGATTGATGAGTTAATTGAGCCACGTTTGCGCCAACGTTTGCCTCAAATGTTGGGCCAAACGTTGGCCAAAGGAGTAGCATGGGGGAACCACGTTTGAGCTCATGTTTGACCTCAAACGTTGGCTCAAACGTGGATGACAGCAAGTGGTCGAGCTGTATAATTGGTTTTATGAAGACGTTTGAGTCAACGTTTGCCTCAAACGTTGACTCAAACGTGAATGGTTCATGGCCCGGTTCACAAGTGGATTTCTTCCTAACACCAAGAGCAATCAACAGAGGCTATTGTCAACCCAATTCCATCAAGACTAAAGGCCCAATTCAAGGCTTAATGATCATTTGAAGAAAGTGTATAAATAGCTTAGGATTTGAAGTTTTAAGGGAGCTTTTCCTTTTAGTTTTGCTGAGTAGTTTTTGGAGAGCTTTTAGTTTTGAGTTCTTTTGAGTTTCTGAGTCTCGGGGAAGGAGAATTGAATTCTCTTCCTCTTAAGTTTTCTTATTTTCAATTTCATTTACTCTTTGTTTGAATCTTGGGTGTTGGAGTATTGAAGGAATTCTGTTTCAATCTCACCCTGAGATCTCTCTGTTTTCTTTACTGCACTTTTTGAGAAATCAATATTTGAATTCCTTTCTTCTACTACTTGATCTTTACTTTTCTTGCAATTGAATTCTAAATTTGGATCTAGGAAGGCATTGAGATCTAGACTTGGTTATCTAGTCTCTTGGGTCCTGAGATCTACATCTTTCAATTTCAATTTCCTTGTTTCGTTGCTACACCAAGCTTATTGTTATTGTCATTTGAGATCCGGTTTAATTGAATCCATCTTTTATATTTTTTTGTTGAATTTTACCTTGCCTTGTTTAAATTCTGCAAATTCACTTCCCAATTCCCTTTATAATTCAAGTAATTTACATCTCTTGCACTTTAAGATTCTGCAATTTACATTTCTTGCGTTCTAAGTTTCTGCCATTTAATTTCTTGTTCTTTAAGATTCAGCACTTTTATATTTCTTGTTCACTTTAATTTCCTGCGAATCACCCACTCCCCTTTACATTCTATGCAATTTAATTCCTACCAACACAATTTCACACAATCAACACTTGTTTGCTTGACTAATTCAACCACTAAACTAAAGTTGCTCAACTCAATCCTTCAATCCTTGTGGGATCGACCTCACTCCCGTGAGTTTTATTACTTGATGCGACCCGGTACACTTGCCGGTGAGTTTTGTGTCGGATCGTTTTCCGCACATCAAGTTTTTGGCGCCGTTGCCGGGGATTGAATAGATTGACAATGATTAAGTGAGGTGGCAGTTTAGATCAAGCACTTTTTCTTTAATTTTTGACTAACCCACTAACTGTTTGAAGTTTTGTCTCAACTGACTACACTCAATTTTCAAGAGTACCACTGTGTGTTCCGTTTGTTGATTTATATGTCACAGGAAAGAAGAGAGGCCAGAGGGAAGGATATCATTGAAGAAGGAGTTTCTGAGAAAGAAGAACACCACAACATGAAGCCGCAACTCATTACACTAATCAAGAACAATTGTTCCTATGGTGGAAATCCATTGGAGGATCCTAAACAGCACCTATCCATTTTTCTGAGGACTTGTGGTGCTGTCAATCTCGATAGTGTAAATCATGATACCTATAAGCTCTTGTTATTTCCTTTCTCACTGAAGGATGAAGCGGCACAATGGCTTGAAACCTTTCCCTAAGGAAGTATCACTAGTTGGGATGATTTGGTTGCCAAGTTTCTAGCCAAATTCTCCTCATTCCAACAAAACATCAAGATGAAAGAGGGAATACATCCATTCATACAAGGAGAGGAAGAACCATTGTTCAAAGCATGGGAAAGATACAAGAAAGCAAGTGACAAAGTGGGTTTCCAAGCGTTCTATGAAGGATTAACCTCAGAAACAAGAAGAGCGGTGGATTACTTCTCAGATGGCCTACTCAAAGCAACAGCAACCAGCCAAGGAACTGTAGAGTTCAACGACAAAAGAGCCAATAACCAACACTCATTTGAGACACCATAGAATGCAATTTCAGAAAAGGAAGTAATGAATCTTGAAGGAGTGAAGGCAGTCATGAATCAAAACAAACAGCTACACCAGCAAACTCAGCAACAATTGGAGTCAATAGCTAGACAAATTGATTTTCTACATTCTACTACAGTGAATGCACAATTTTCACCATGGAAGCCACATTCTTATCTAAGAATGAGGGAATCTCAACATTAGGAACAAAGGGACTTCAACTACAACAACCCCAATTTCCCAAACCTGCAAAAACACCACCATACCAACAACAATTACTACATACCACCACACTACCCACCTTTCCAACCCCAACACCCCACAACCAACCAATCTCACAAGACTCTCAGAGGATCACCAATCTTGAGATCTTAATAGAGAGAATGATGAAACACCAAGAGGTGACAATGAAGAACCAGGAAGCCTCAGTCAGAAGAATTGAGAAGCAAATACAACAACTGGCTAAGAACCTCGCAGAAATGGGTGAGAAGAGGGCTAAAGAAAAAGAATCACTCATCCAGGATGAGCATCACAGAGCAAAGCCTCACTTAGGAGGACAATGGGACAAGGAGAAGGAAGCTCAGAATCTGAGCTGAGCAAGCATAGAGGATGTCAAGCTAATGACAATAAAAAAGCGCTTGTTGGGAGGCAACCCAACCTGAGGTAGTTCTCTTTTCATCGCTATTTTAAGAAAAAGGTTAATTAACTTCATCTATATTGCAAGAAGCTAAGTTTGGTGTTACACACCAAAACAATATAAAGGAGAATGAAGGATTCTATGTTTGGTGTTCCACCAAAATCCCATCATAAAACACATTCTCACGTTCTGCATAATGCTAGCTTCAAGCATCTAGACGAACTAGTTAACTATTTTGCTGTTTCCTAGTTTTTAGTTCTATTGCTTTTGAAAAAGAAAAAAGAGTTTCACACATGGTTAATCTGATGCATGAGAACCATTGGCAAGGTACTAAGTTTGGTGTTCCCACACCAAAGTAAGTTCAAAGACCCACAAATAAATTATGCATGCTAACCATTTTTCAAGTGCTTGGGGAACAAGCAACTTTCAATATCATTGCAGAGCACCATACAAACTTTTGGAAGATTTAGCATCATCAATCAAAGAGGTGAAAGGGGAATGTGAAGACCAGCAATGATGATGAGGAAGAGGACATCAAGTAAACTCCAAAAGGTTGTATTGTTCATTATCAGATATTACTGTGATTGAAAGTGATATTATACCCCTATCTGTCCTTCTGTCTAGTATCATTTTTCTGCAATTCAATAATCAAGATGCTTGATCATTTACAACACTATACTCTCCAAACTTGTTTGCACTCAATATTTCAAAAATGCATCACATGAAAGTTCTTTGAAAAGAAGGATCGAGGAATTAAACAATTTTGAGGCAAGCAAAAGATTAGGAAAAGTGGTGGTTCTAGTTGTATGATTATGTATTGAGGTTGCATGCTTATGAATACTTGCATGGGAGCTCATAGGCGGGACATAGAATTCAAAGAAGTGTTGTGGAAATTCTCAAACATTTATTGATCCAAGAAGCAGCAAACAAAACAAAAGAAAATAAAGAAAATACAAAAACAAAAAGAACATGGCCCAAGGCTCTGAGCATCAATTACTAGGCAGAAAAGAAGAAAGAAACAAGAACTCAAAGAGTTGTTATCCTAGTAAATGCTTGTGGTCGAACTGTGTCAAAGAGAGAGGCTTGAGCAAGTAAATCCTAAGGGGTGCTTCAACACCTAATACCTTAAAACCAACTGGTTTAGGAGTATTGATTGAAAGCTTATCTAAAGAGCCGCTTTGAGACATGACACTTAGAGTCAAGGCCAAAGCACAAAAACGATAAGCTGCTTCAAGGTGATTACCTATAGAGAGATCTCCATGATATTATTTGGATGAAAGTTCTAAGACCTAAGAATCCCAAGATGTAGGGACTAGTAAGCACTAAAGCCCTTGCATGAGCACATAATTTAGAGTTCACCCCACTGTCACTTAATCAGTTCACTCACAGGATAGTACATGTAATTCTTCAAATCCATTCTAATTGAAAGGACCTTTGAGCATAATTCTTTTCTTGCTTGGGGACAAGCAAGTTTTAAGTTTGGTGTTGTGATGATAAGTCATCATAGCCTAGTTTCACTAGTCTTTTTCCTTTGTTTTCATTTAGTTTTATGCACTTTTTTAAGCCATAAGTAAGGCAATTGGGTTGAATTTCATGTTTCCTTTGATTCAATCAACCATGGATAAATTGATGCATTTTCATGAGTTTTTGTGCCATAATTGCTCATATGACAAGAAGAAGAACAACTCTCATGATTATGGCATAGCTTTGATACAATTGTTGATTGATGATAGGTGAAATAAAGCTTGGAAGAAGGTTGCAAGAATGGGCTTGAAAAGAGGGATTCACGTTTGAGCTAACGTTTGCCTCAAACGTTAACTCAAACGTGAGAAGCAGATGAAGAACACCCTGGAGAAGAGCCAACGTTGGCCGAAGAAGAAGCAAGGGAAGGCAATGTTTGCGCCAACGTTTGCCTCAAACGTTAGGTCAAACGTTGGCGCCAAAAAGAAGAGAAAAATCACCCCTGGAGCAAACCAACGTTTTTGCCAATGTTTGCCTAAAACGTGAGGTCAAACGTTGGTGCCAATTTAGCATAAAGAAGAGTCCCTGATTGATGAGTTAATTGAGCCTCGTTTGCGCCAACGTTTGCCTCAAACGTTGGGCCAAACATTGGCCAAAGGAGTAGCATGGGGGAATCACGTTTGAGCTCACGTTTGACCTCAAACGTTGGCTCAAACGTGGATGACAGCAAGTGGCCGAGCTGCATAATTGGTTTTACGAAGACGTTTGAGTCAATGTTTGCCTCAAACGTTGACTCAAACGTGAATGGTTCATGGCCCGGTTCACATGTGGATTTCTTCCCAACACCAAGAGCAATCAACAGAGGCTATTGTCAACCCAATTCCATCAAGACTAAAGGCCCAATTCAAGGCTTAATGATCATTTGAAGAAAGTGTATAAATAGCTTAGGATTTGAAGTTTCAAGGGAGTTTTCCTTTTAGTTTTGCTGAGTAGTTTTTGGAGAGCTTTTGGTTTTGAGTTGTTTTGAGTTTCTGAGTCTCGGGGAAGGAGAATTGAATTCTCTTCCTCTTAAGTTTTCTTATTTTCAATTTCATTTACTCTTTGTTTGAATCTTGGGTGTTGGAGTATTGAAGGAATTCTGTTTCAATCTCACCCTGAGATCTCTCTGTTTTCTTTACTGCTCTTTTTGAGAAATCAATATTTGAATTCCTTTCTTCTACTGCTTGATCTTTACTTTTCTTGCAATTGAATTCTAAATTTGGATCTAGGAAGGCATTGAGATCTAGACTTGGTTATCTAGTCTCTTGGGTCCTGAGATCTACATCTTTCAATTTCAATTTCCTTGTTTCGTTGCTACACCAAGCTTATTGTTATTGTCATTTGAGATCCGGTTTAATTGAATCCATCTTTTATATTTCTATTTGTTGAATTTTACCTTGCCTTGTTTAAATTCTGAAAATCCACTTCCCAATTCCCTTTATAATTCAAGTAATTTACATCTCTTGCACTTTAAGATTCTGCAATTTACATTTCTTGCGTTCTAAGTTTCTGTCATTTAATTTCTTGTTCTTTAAGATTCAGCACTTTTATATTTCTTGTTCACTTTAATTTCCTGCGAATCACCCACTCCCCTTTACATTCTATGCAATTTAATTCCTGCCAACACAATTTCACACAATCAACACTTGTTTGCTTGACTAATTCAACCACTAAACTAAAGTTGCTCAATCCTTCAATCCTTGTGGGATCGACCTCACTCCCGTGAGTTTTATTACTTGATGCGACCCGGTACACTTGCCGGTGGGTTTTGTGTCGGATCGTTTTCCGCACATCAAGTTTTTGGCGCCGTTGCCGGGGATTGAATAGATTGACAATGATTAAGTGAGGTGGCAGTTTAGATCAAGCACTTTTTCTTTAATTTTTGACTAACCCACTAACTGTTTGAATTTTTGTCTCAACTGACTACACTCAATTTTCAAGAGTACCACTGTGTGTTCCGTTTGTTGATTTATATGTCACAGGAAAGAAGAGAGGCCAGAGGGAAGGATATCATTGAAGAAGGAGTTTCTGAGAAAGAAGAACACCACAACATGAAGCCGCAACTCATTACACTAATCAAGAACAATTGTTCCTATGGTGGAAATCCATTGGAGGATCCTAAACAGCAATTATCCATTTTTCTGAGGACTTGTGGTGTTGTCAATCTCGATAGTGTAAATCATGATACCTATAAGCTCTTGTTATTTCCTTTCTCACTGAAGGATGAAGCGGCACAATGGCTTGAAACCTTTCCCCAAGGAAGTATCACTAGTTGGGATGATTTGGTTGCCAAGTTTCTAGCCAAATTCTCCTCATCCCAACATAACATCAAGATGAAAGAGGGAATACATCCATTCATACAAGGAGAGGAAGAACCATTGTTCAAAGCATGGGAAAGATACAAGAAAGCAAGTGACAAAGTGGGTTTCCAAGCGTTCTATGAAGGATTAACCTCAGAAACAAGAAGAGCGGTGGATTACTTCTCAGATGGCCTACTCAAAGCAACAGCAACCAGCCAAGGAACTGCGGAGTTCAACGACAAAAGAGCCAATAACCAACACTCATTTGAGACACCACAGAATGCAATTTCAGAAAATGAAGTAATGAATCTTGAAGGAGTGAAGGCAGTCATGAATCAAAACAAACAGCTACACCAGCAAACTCAGCAACAATTGGAGTCAATAGCTAGACAAATTGATTTTCTACATTCTACTACAGTGAATGCACAATTTCCACCATGGAAGCCACATTCTATTTTAAGAATGAGGGAATCTCAACATCAGGAACAAAGGGACTTCAACTACAATAACCCCAATTTCCCGAACCTACAAAAACACCACCATACCAACAACAATCACTACATACCACCACGCTACCCACCCTTCCAACCCCAACACCCCACAACCAACCAATCTCACAAGACTCTCAGAGGATCACCAATCTGGAGATCTTAATAGAGAGAATGATGAAACACCAAGAGGTGACAATGAAGAACCAGGAAGCCTCAGTCAGAAGAATTGAGAAGCAAATACAACAACTGGCTAAGAACCTCGCAGAAATGGGTGAGAAGAGGGCTAAAGGAAAAGAATCACTCATCCAGGATGAGCATCACAGAGCAAAGCCTCACTTAGGAGGACAATGGGACAAGGAGAAGGAAGCTCAGAATCTGAGCTGAGCAAGCATAGAGGATGTCAAGCTAATGACAATAAAAAAGCGCTTGTTGGGAGGCAACCCAACCTGAGGTAGTTCTCTTTTCATAGCTATTTTAAGAAAAAGGTTAACTAACTTCATCTATATTGCAAGAAGCTAAGTTTGGTGTTACACACCAAAACAATATAAAGGAGAATGAAGGATTCTAAGTTTGGTGTTCCACCAAAATCCCATCATAAAACACATTCTCACGTTCTGCATAATGCTAGCTTCAAGCATCTAGACGAACTAGTTAACTATTTTGCTGTTTCCTAGTTTTTAGTTCTATTGCTTTTGAAAAAGAAAAAAGAGTTTCACACATGGTTAATCTGATGCATGAGAACCATTGGCAAGGTACTAAGTTTGGTGTTCCCACACCAAAGTAAGTTCAAAGACCCACAAATAAATTATGCATGCTAACCATTTTTCAAGTGCTTGGGGAACAAGCAACTTTCAATATCATTGCAGAGCACCATACAAACTTTTGGAAGATTTAGCATCATCAATCAAAGAGGTGAAAGGGGAATGTGAAGACCAGCAATGATGATGAGGAAGAGGACATCAAGTAAACTCCAAAAGGTTGTATTGTTCATTATCAGATATTACTGTGATTGAAAGTGATATTATACCCCTATCTGTCCTTCTGTCTAGTATGGTTTTTCTGCAATTCAATAATCAAGATGCTTGATCATTTACAACACTATACTCTCCAAACTTGTTTGGACTCAATATTTCAAAAATGCATCACATGAAAGTTCTTTGAAAAGAAGGATCGAGGAATTAAACAATTTTGAGGCAAGCAAAAGATTAGGAAAAGTGGTGGTTCTAGTTGTATGATTATGTATTGAGGTTGCATGCTTATGAATACTTGCATGGGAGCTCATAGGCGGGACATAGAATTCAAAGAAGTGTTGTGGAGATTCTCAAACATTTATTGATCCAAGAAGCAGCAAACAAAACAAAAGAAAATAAAGAAAATACAAAAACAAAAAGAACATGGCCCAAGGCTCTGAGCATCAATTACTAGGCAGAAAAGAAGAAAGAAACAAGAACTCAAAGAGTTGTTATCCTAGTAAATGCTTGTGGTCGAACTGTGTCAAAGAGAGAGGCTTGAGCAAGTAAATCCTAAGGGGTGCTTCAACACCTAATACCTTAAAACCAACTGGTTTAGGAGTATTGATTGAAAGCTTATCTAAAGAGCCGCTTTGAGACATGACACTTAGAGTCAAGGCCAAAGCACAGAAACGATAAGCTGCTTCAAGGTGATTACCTATAGAGAGATCTCCATGATATTATTTGGATGAAAGTTCTAAGACCTAAGAATCCCAAGATGTAGGGACTAGTAAGCACTAAAGCCCTTGCATGAGCACATAATTTAGAGTTCACCCCACTGTCACTTAATCACTTCACTCACAGGATAGTACATGTAATTCTTCAAATCCATTCTAATTGAAAGGACCTTTGAGCATAATTCTTTTCTTGCTTGGGGACAAGCAAGTTTTAAGTTTAGCGTTGTGATGACAAGTCATCTTAGCCTAGTTTCACTAGTCTTTTTCCTTTGTTTTCATTTAGTTTTATGCACTTTTTTAAGCCATAAGTAAGCCAATTGGGTTGAATTTCATGTTTCCTTTGATTCAATCAACCATGGATAAATTGATGCATTTTCATGAGTTTTTGTGCCATAATTGCTCATATGACAAGAAGAAGAACAACTCTCATGATTATGGCATAGATTTGATACAATTGTTGATTGATGATAGGTGAAATAAAACTTGGAAGAAGGTTGCAAGAATGGGCTTGAAAAGAGGGATTCACGTTTGAGCTAACGTTTGCCTCATACGTTAACTCAAACGTGAGAAGCAGATGAAGAACACCCTGGAGAAGAGCCAACGTTTGCACCAACGTTTGCCTCAAACGTTAGGTCAAACGTTGGCGCCAAAAAGAAGAGAAAAAGCACCCCTGGAGCAAACCAACATTTTCGCCAACGTTTGCCTCAAACGTGAGGTCAAACGTTGGTGCCAATTTAGCATAAAGAAGAGTCCCTGATTGATGAGTTAATTGAGCCACGTTTGCGCCAACGTTTGCCTCAAACGTTGGGCCAAACGTTGGCTAAAGGAGTAGCATGGGGGAACCACGTTTGAGCTCACGTTTGACCTCAAACGTTGGCTCAAAGGTGGATGACAGCAAGTGGCCGAGCTGCATAATTGGTTTTACGAAGACGTTTGAGTCAACATTTGTCTCAAACGTTGACTCAAACGTGAATGGTTCATGGCCCGGTTCACAAGTGGATTTCTTCCCAACACCAAGAGCAATCAACAGAGGCTATTGTCAACCCAATTCCATCAAGACTAAAGGCCCAATTCAAGGCTTAATGATCATTTGAAGAAAGTTTATAAATAGCTTAGGATTTGAAGTTTCAAGGGAGCTTTTCCTTTTAGTTTTGATGAGTAGTTTTTGGAGAGCTTTTGGTTTTGAGTTGTTTTGAGTTTCTGAGTCTCGGGGAAGGAGAATTGAATTCTCTTCCTCTTAAGTTTTCTTATTTTCAATTTCATTTACTCTTTGTTTGAATCTTGGGTGTTGGAGTATTGAAGGAATTCTGTTTCAATCTCACCCTGAGATCTCTCTGTTTTCTTTACTGCACTTTTTGAGAAATCAATATTTGAATTCCTTTCTTCTACTGCTTGATCTTTACTTTTCTTGCAATTGAATTCTAAATTTGGATCTAGGAAGGCATTGAGATCTAGACTTGGTTATCTAGTCTCTTGGGTCCTGAGATCTACATCTTTCAATTTCAATTTCCTTGTTTCGTTGCTACACCAAGCTTATTGTTATTGTCATTTGAGATCCGGTTTAATTGAATCCATCTTTTATATTTCTATTTGTTGAATTTTACCTCGCCTTGTTTAAATTCTGAAAATCCACTTCCCAATTCCCTTTATAATTCAAGTAATTTACATCTCTTGCACTTTAAGATTCTGCAATTTACATTTCTTGTGTTCTAAGTTTCTGCCATTTAATTTCTTGTTCTTTAAGATTCAGCACTTTTATATTTCTTGTTCACTTTAATTTCCTGCGAATCACCCACTCCCCTTTACATTCTATGCAATTTAATTCCTGCCAACACAATTTCACACAATCAACACTTGTTTGCTTGACTAATTCAACCACTAAACTAAAGTTGCTCAATCCTTCAATCCTTGTGGGATCGACCTCACTCCCGTGAGTTTTATTACTTGATGCGACCCGGTACACTTGCCGGTGAGTTTTGTGTCGGATCGTTTTCCGCACATCAAGCCCTGTTTGCGTACGCGAGATACCCAACCCGAAAAGGTTGGTCACGTCGCGTGCAGGTGGTCGCATAGGCGATTTTTGCAGAACGGCAAAAATGCTGAATGCTGCAGAATTTTCAGCTTTGCACTCTAAACTTTCGAAGCGCATAACTCTTTTGTTTTAAAACATATTTCATCCATTCTTTGAATGGCGTAAAATTCACAGACCCAATTCTATTTTTAAAGAAGTTTGATACAAATCAGGGGTTCGGAGATCAAGTTATGCTCCGCCAAAGTTTGGTCAAAATAATGATTTTTCACAAAATTGAACAAACCTCTAAATTTCAAAACATACAAGTTCCAAACCTCTTCAAAACCAACCAAAACCTCACCAACTCAGCATCAACCATATTTCAACTCCTATCCTAAGCTTCCTCATTCAATCCACCACTTTTATGAATCTCATTTCAACATTTCAATCCAAACAATATCCAATCATTTCCAAGTTCAATAATACACAACAAGCATTATTAATTACACATATCAATTACCACATCCACTTAGCCCCCAACATGATATCAAGTTAATCACATCACAAAATCAAGCTACAACTTCCAACATTACAAACCATATACATAATAATACATTCCATACCAACCAATCAACCACATCAATAATTCAATTCTTATCTTAGGGTCTCTAGCCTAAGTTTTCACATTACATTATATTTTAGATACGAGAAACCGAAACCATACCTTGGCCGCTTTTCACGTATTGTCTAAGGCAAAATCACCAAAACCAACAAAGCCCCTCAAGCCCAAAATCACCAAAGCATAAGCATTCAACCTCGACCAAGTTCCAAGGCTCACAATTCAAGCTCCAACATATACATATATACAAATAATTTCTCATATATCACACCTACATATCCAAATTCAATACCCAACCTACTCAAATCAAGAAATAGATAGGGTTAGTGATCCTCACCGTACCCACGGACCGAAAGAGCCAAGTCCAATAAGTTTTGCAAACAAGATTGAACCTAGAGAACCAAAACCAACCAATTCTCAACTTGAATAGTTTTAAAATTCAAAATTTGAGGGGTGGAGAGACTGTGGTGATAGAGTGTCTTATCTATAAGATTGTTCTAATGGATTTGTAGATCTCGACGCGGTGGTTGCATGGCCACAAACGATGCGACGATTGGAGCTCCGGATTAAAAGTTACAAGGATTTGAATCTAATCAAGGGTTTGTGTTTTGGAAGAGTATCCTTCCCCCTTTTCTTGAGTTTTCCAGCGTGGAAATGATGATGAAGAAGATAAATGAGCTGAATCTCATTTATTTAGATGGGTTTGTTGGGCCCTTGGGCCCATAATGAGCCCGGTTTGGCCCTTTCGGCCCAATCTTAGGCCAAATTCTTTAAAATTGGTGTCAAAATTCTTGTTTTAATTTTCTCTATCACATTAAACTATAAAATTTTATTTTCTACTTTTCTAGAATAAATTCTAACTTATGGGTTCATTATATACTAATTAATCAGATTTTACATTCTACTCACCTAACAGAAATTTTTGCCCTAGAAAATATCGTTCGCTCCAAGAGTCCGCATGAGTGGTTCCTCTCTCAACCTAATGGATAGTCTCTTGCCTGATACCATCATTCTCGGTAGCGACTTACCTCCCACGTTTCCTCCAACCTAACCTTAGCTGTCCTAACATCCTCCCAAGCTTCTCGCTTTCGCTGCGTCACTCTGATCGCTTTTTATTAAGGACCTACCTAATCATTTACGCTAGCCAAACCTCCTATTAAGATAACTTAGGGTCGTTTACAGTAGATCATGATTTTTCATTCAACCATGTGTTACGAGTGAATACCAGTGTTCAGTATTGTACAAAGTGGTAAAGAATTAAGTTATCAGTTTTCTTATTACCTCAGATCTGAGGATCGGATCCGGCAGTACCCCGGTTTCTCCTGTGTGGGCAATCTCTAACCAAATGTCTTGGCTTCCCACAATTGTAACACAAACCCAAACCATAACCATGGCCTATTCGGGTGATTACCTCCATATCTCTGACAGCTCAAAACATCTGAAGCGGTCGCTGTCTATTTTTGCTTACTGTTTTCTTGGGAATCCTCATTTGTCGCAAAGTTATTCCGTCCTTGGAAAAAATGTTTTGCGTATCCTCTTCTCTTAAACTCTTGACCACTTAGCGCAAATCCTTGGTTATGCTCCCTGCAGTGGGATTCCCAGCGGTCATTCTCCGTCACAACAGCCTTCCTCACGCATTCTTCAGCGATACGACTCTTGTTCACAAGTTCGGAAAAGACCCTAATCTCCATCGGTCCAATGGAGCTCAAAATGTCACTCCAAAGTCCTCCTTCATGCTTAATACACTTTCAATCCTCGAAGTCTCCAGGGGCACCTTGATAAATACGGGAAAATCAGCACAGTTCCTCAAACTTGTTTGTATACTCAGACACGGACATAGTACCCTGCTTCAGCTGCAGTAACTCAAGTTCCTTTGCCATCCTTACAAAATTTGGAAAGTACTTCTTATAAAATTCTACCTAGAAGGCATTTCAGGAAATAGGATCATCGCCATGCTGCAGGAGGCATCGTGTTCCCAGCCACCAATGCAATGCTTCCCCAGTGAGCTGATAAGTAGCGAATTCGACACACTATTCTTCACGCACCAGTTGTGCTTTTAATGCTTACTCCATTGCCTGGAACTAGTTATTGGTTTCAGTCGGATTGGTGGTTCTCCTGAATATCAGTGGATTGACTTTCAAGAAAGTTGTGAGAGTCATCGGGCCCTAATTTCTATTTTCGCCATTTCCCCTATTATCGTGATTCATCTACTGCCCAAGTGCTGCCACAGTGGCCTGCATAGCAGCAGCCATATTCTCCAATGCAGCCATGAAGTTTACTAGATTGTTTGTGTCAGTTTTCGGTCCCTCATTACTAGCCTGACCTCTCCCACGGCCTCGATCGCGTACACGAGGCCCCATCTGATTCCTATACACACCAAACAATCGATATCAAGTTGATCAGTCTCAATATCGGAAGTCTAGTACTTCAGAGTCCCAAATGCATGCTCATGAACGTTTATGCTAGTTATATCAGTCAGATATGCTAATAGCACATTGACACACACACACAAAGAATGCACAGAAGCATAGTCAGTCCGTCCCTCAGCCTTTATGGGAATGAACTGCTCTATGGGTAGGCATGATCTAAAGCCAATTGCTAGAGGATGGTTGTAGTTCATTCAGCGCTCCATCATCTCCAAAAACAACGGGTCTGAAGTTATAGTGGACCGAGTAGTGATGATTCATCGCATCATGCTCGGCAAAGAGATCGAGGCCCGAGTCTGCATTGATGGCCATACCCATATTGACATTGACCGAACTATCACCAGGAGCGGTATGGAGTATGCTAGAGAGTATGGGCATGCACCACCACAGGAGCTAGTTCCACTGACTCACTAAGAGCTTCTAGAGATACCTCAGGGATTCTATTTCTCTCTCCATAACTACTGGGACTAGTAGACCACATCCGTAGGGGAGCTGACATCATCTGTTGATCAACTGAGGATTGATCACCAGGACCATTCGGCCCTCCTCCACCAGTTGGAGGAGGAGCAGCGGAGGCAGGTGATGCCTAGGCATGTTAGGCTAGTCTCACAAGCCTTTTTCATTAGTTTTCATTTGGTTTCATGCATGCATAACTTGATTCAATCAAACATGGTTAATTATGTGCATTTTCATGAGATTTATGCAAGATTTACTTGAATGTCATGAATGATGCAAAATCTTGTGATTATGGCAAGGCTTTGATGCATTTGTTTGGTTGATGATAGGTGAGAAAAAGCAGAGGAAGAGCAAGGAAGAAGCAGAGAAAGCAACGTTGGGGGGAAAGTTGGTGCCACCAACGATGCCTCAAACGTTGCTTAAAGAGAAAAGAAAGCAATGTTGGGGCCTAGTTTGGCTTACCAACGTTGCCACAAACGTTGGCTTAGCAAAAAGGCAACGTTGGTGGCCTAGTTTGGCTCACCAACATTGCCACAAACGTTCCAAGGAAGAGAGTGAGCAACGTTGGTGGCCTAAGATGGCTCACCAATGTTGCCCACCAATATGTCAAGCCTCACAAGCAACGTTTAGTGGCCAAAATTGGCTTACCAACGTTGTTGGCAACGTTACTTGCAAAGAAAAGGGTGCCCAACGTTGGTGGGAACGTTGGTGAACCAACATTACCACCAACGTCTTCGATAATTTCAAGAGGAATGCATTGGAAAAATTTTCTGCGATGCGCACGTGTGGGCGACGCGTACGCGTGAACGTGGAAAATTGACACTCCAGGCACACGCGTGGGTGATGTGCACGCGTGACCAGGCTAACGTTGGTGTGCAAACGTTGCCACAAACGTTGCACACCAATGTCTTCGATAAAATCTTTGGAAAAATTTGATGTGATGCGTACGTGTCGATGACGTGTACGCGTGAAAATGGAAAAATAGCAAGTCACGCGCACGCGTGAAATGGAAAAAAAAAACAGCTTTGACGCGTACGCATGGGCGACACGCACGCGTGACCAAGTGAATGTTGGTGCCACCAACGTTGAGCCCAACGTTAGTGGCAACACCCAAAGTGGCTCATGCTCACAACGTTTGGACTACCATTTGTGCCACAAACGTTGGTCACCAACGCCAATGCTAACCTCAATTTTAATGGCACCCATGCAAGTAATAAACGTTGTAAGCTAACATCCTTATCAACGTCACAAAGAGTCATTCCTAACTGCTTCAACTAAGGCCAAAGGCCCACATCCAAGTACTTGAAGACCCATTTTTGAAAATGAGAAGAAGAGTATAAATAGAAGAGATTTGGAGTTTGAAATGTAGGCTGGAGGATTAGAGACTCTAGAGCTCACTTGTAACATGGAGGATTAGAGACTCCATAGAGCTTAGAATTTTAGTTTCTTTTGATATACTTTTTCTTTTCTGCAATTCTACATTTTAGTTTGTATTGAGCTTCATTTACTTTCATGAAATTTCAATTTCTTGCACTTCTTCTTCTTGCAATTTTACAACTCCGTTCATATTGAGTTCAATTTATTTTCATGCTATTTTAATTCCTTGCACTTGTTCTTAGAGCGATGATTAGCAAAACCCCAATCATTAGGGGGAGGAGCTCTATTGTAATTCACATGATTGAATGAAATTCTTCCTCTTCTCAATCTGATTGCTGTGGCTAAGGGAAATCTTCTATGCTTATTGTGATCCACTCACTTCGGAAAGAGGTTTGGGTCTTTTGGATTCCTATGTGAGCCTCGGAAGGGGAATCATAGGAATTAGAATTGAAGCTCTATCCCTCACAGTTCTCTTGACTAACACTATTCGGGAGGAATTGAGGGCTTGAGAATATGTGTGGCTTATGGATAAGAGAATGTGCTTAACCTCTTCTCATGATAATTTGATCAAGAAATTGGCAAATTGATTGTGATTAGAGAGATTGGATTGCCAAGAAATTGGGATCCAATCAATTACAATCCGCCATAGATCTACTTCATATATATGATTGAGAAGGGAGTTGAAACACATTGATTCATGATGGATTATGATATCTCCAATCCTTAATGAATCTTTCTTTTTGTTGTTCTTCACTTTAATTGTCCTTGAGTTCACTTTAATTTCTTTGATTTACTGCTTCCCTTTAATTTCCAGCACCCAAATCCTCTTTACATTTCATGTAATTTACTTTCCGTTGTCATTTATAGGGGTGTGCATGGTTCAGTTTTTCTATAAACTGAACTGAAACTGCACTAAACCATTTTAAATGGTTTAGAAACTGAACCAAACTGCTTTGTCACATATGAAACTGGTTCTAAACTAGTTTATAATACAGTGCACCAGTTTAAACCAGTTCATAAAAATAAAATTGGTTTTAATTAAAAAAACCAGTTTAAACTGGTTTATAGGCTAAAACTAGTTTTCACACTCTCCATCTTTCTTTCTCTCTCTCTCCCCTCTCTCTCCCCACTCTCTCTCTCCCCTCTCACTCTCTCTCCTCTCCCACTCTCTCTTCCTCCCTCCTCCCTCTCTCTCTCCCTCTCTCTTCCTCCCTCCCCTCTCTCTCTCTCTCCCTCTCTCTCTCCCTCTCTCTCTCTTTCTCTCTCTCTCCTTTCCCTCTTCCGCTCTCCTCTCTTCTTCCCTCCCTCTCTCCTTCTCTCCCTCTCTCTCCTTTCTCTCTTTTTTCTCTCTCTTCTTCTCTCCCTCTCTCTCCTTTCTCTCTTTCTTTCTCTCTTTCTTTCTCTCTCTTCTTCTCTCCCTCTCTCCCCTCCTTTCTCTCTCTCCCTCCTCTCTATTTTCCTTTTCCCTCTTTCTCCCCTCTCCTCTCTTTGTCTTCCTCTTTCTCTCTCTCCATCTCTCCCTCTCTCTTTCTCTCTCCCTTTTATCCCTCTCTCCTTCTCTCCCTCCTCTCTCTCTCTCTCTCCCTCTCTCTCTCTCTCTCTCTCTCTCTCTCTCCACTCTCTTCCTCTTCTCTCTAACTCCCTTCTTTCTCCCCCTCCCTTTCTTTGTCTTCCCCTTTCTCTCTCTCCACCTTTTCTTTCTCTCTCTTTCCCTCTCTCTCCCTATCTCCATCTTTCTCTCCCTCCTCTCTCTCTCTCTCTCTCTCTCTCTCTCTCTCTCTCTTTCTCTCTACTGCCCCTCTTTCTTTCCCTTCCATTTCTTTCTCTCTCCTTTTCTCCCTCTCTATCCCTTTCTCTCATTTCTCTCTCTCCCCTATCCCTCTCTCTCTGTCTCTCACTCCCTCTCTCTCCCATTTCTGTCTCTCTCTCTCTCCCTCTCCCTTTTTCTCTGTCTCTCTCAATTTTTCTCCCTCTCTCTCTTCCTCCTTCTCTCTTTCCTTGTACTCTTTTTCCCCTCTCTTCTCTCTCTTTCTCTCTCTCCTCCTCCTTCTCCTCTCTCTCCTCTTCTCTCTCTCTCTCCTCCTTCTCTCTCTTATTTTGGAGAAAAGAGGGAGAGAAAGAGAAGAAGGATATAGAGTGAAAAAAGGATGAGAGAGAAATAGAAAAGAGAAAAAGGAAGGAGAAAAAGAGAAAAAGAGAGAGATGAAGGAGAAAAAAGAGAGAGAAAAGGCTAGAAAGAAGGGAAGAGAGAGAAATAAGGGAACGAGAGAGAAATAAGGGAAGGAGAGAGAGAGGAATAGGAGAGAGAAAGAAAAAAGAGAAAAATGAGAGAGAGAGAGAGAGAAAGAGGAAGAGAGAGGGGAGGTGGAGAAAGGACGGAGAGGAGAGAAATAAAAAGGAAAGAGGGAAAAGAGAAAGAGAGAGAGAAGGGGAAGGGAGGGAGGGAGAGAGAGAGAGAGAGAGAGAGAGAGAGAGAGAGAGAGAAGGGGGATGGGAGGGGGAGAGGGGAGAAAAGGAGAGAGAGAGAGAGAGAGAGAGAGAGAGAGAGAGAGAGAGAGAGAGGAGGGGAGTAAGAGGAGAAGGAGAGAGCGAGAGAGGAAGAAAGAGGGGAGGAGGAGAGAGAGAGAAAGGAGGGAGAGGAGAGAGAGAAAAAAGGGAGAGAGAGAGAGGAAGAGAGAGAAGAAGGAAGGGGGAGGGAGAGGGGGAGAGAAAGAAAGAGATAAGAGGGGGAGAGAGAGGGGGAATGGAGGGAGAGGGAGAAAGAGGAGGGGGAAAGAGAGAGAGAGAGAAGAAAGAGGGGAGGGAGAGAGAGGAGGGAGAGAAGATAGAGAGGAAGAGAGAGGGGAAGGAAGGGAGAGGGAGAGGGAAAAAAGGAGAGAGAGAGAGAGAGAGAGAGTAGGGAGAGAGAGAAAAAAGAGAGAGGGGGAGAGAGAGAGAAGGAGAGGAGGAGAGAGAAAAAGAGGGAGACAAAGAGGAGGGGGAGAGAGAGAGAAAGAGAGAGAGATAGAGAAGGGAGAGAAGGAAGAAAGGGAAAGAGAGAGAGAGAGAAGGGAGAGAGAAGGGGGAGAAAGAGGAGAAGAAGAGAGAGAGGAAGAAAGAGGGAAGGGAGAGAGAGAGAGGAGGGAGAGGAGAGAGAGAAAAAAAGGGGGGAGAGAGAGGGGAGGAGAGAGAAAAAAGAAGGGGGAAGGAGAGGTAGAGGGGGGAGAGAGAGGAAAAAGAGGGAGAGGGAGAAAAAGGAAGGGGGTGAGAGAGAGAAGGAGAGGAGAGAGTGAGAGATGGGAAGGGAGATGGAGAGAGAGAGAGAGAGAGAGAGAGAGAGAGAGAAAGAAAGGGGAGAGAGAGAGAGAAGGGAGAAAGAGAAAGAAAGAGTATGTAAAATTAATTTTGGAGTTTAAATAAAACCAGTTTTAATTTGGTTTAAAACTAAACTGAACCATAAAAACTGGTTTTTAATAAACTGGTTTTTCATAAAAACTATGGTTTCAGTTTAGTTTTTTATTTAAAAAAACTGGTTTATTTAAAACAGTTTCAGTTCAGTTTCAATTCAGTTCAGTGAAACCAGTTTTTTTGCACACCCCTAGTCATTTACATTCTTGCTTGTTATTTAGGTTTTAGTTCTTTTAATTTCTTGCTCTTTACATTTCAGTTATTTGGTTCCTTGCCATTTACGTTTCCACAATTTACATTCTGTCATTTACTTCTAGCACTTTAAAATTCTTGCAATTTATATTTTTTTCATCAAATTTAACCAAACCTTTCAATATTCGCTTGACTAGAGTCATCACCTCACTAAAGTTGCTTGATCCATCAATCCTCGTGGGATCGACCTCACTCTTGTTAGTTTTACTACTTGATGCGACCCGGTATACTTGCCGGTAGTTTGTGCGGATGCGTTTTCCCGCCATCAAGTTCTTAGCGCCGTTGCCGGGGATTGATTAAGATTGACAATGATTAAGTAGGTGATAGTCTCGATTAAGCATTTTTTTTCTTTTTGTTTAAGCATATTAACTGTTTGACACATTGTTTCACCTAACTCTCTAACCACATTCTAGCACTAGAATGTCCATCTTTCATTTGGTTTGTTTGTGATTGTGCAAGTCATGGAGAATGAGGTGCATGAGGCAGGGGTGGCTAACAACAATGCCCAACCTACTAGGAGGGTGTTGGCCTCTTACACCATCCCCAGTCCTAGACACTTTGGAAGCAACATCCTCACCCCAAATGTTCATGCAAATGACTTCGAGTTGAAGCCTCAACTCATCACTTTGGTGCAGAACAGTTGTGCTTATGGAGGTGGCCCTCTTGAAGACCCCAATCAACATTTGTCTATTTTCTTGAGGATTTGTGAAACTATCAAGACAAATGAGATACATCCTGACATTTACAAGTTACTTCTATTCCCATTCTCCTTGAGGGGCAATGCATCCCAATGGCTGGAAACCTTTCCCAAGGAGAGCATCAACAATTGGGATAACTTGGTGAGCAAATTCTTAGCCAAGTTTTACCCACCTCAAAGGATCTTTAAGCTGAAAACAGAGGTGCAAACCTTCATACAAATGGAGGTTGAATCACTCTATGAGGCATGGGAGAGATACAAAGCCCTGATAAGGAGATGTCCACCAGATATGTTCAGTGAGTGGGTGAAACTTCAAAACTTCTATGAAGGTCTTTCTTTAAAAGCAAGAAAAGTATTAGACTACTCCTCGGGAGGATCACTTCAGATGATGAAAACTGCTCAAAGAGCACAAGACCTCATTGATATGGTGGCCAACAATCAATATTTCTACTCTTCTGAGAGGCACCACAACACAACTGCAAAGAGGGGAATGATGGAACTTGAAGGCATAAATGCAATACTAGCCTAGAATAAGGAGATGCACCAAAAAATTTAGCAACAAATGGAGATGATGGCCAAAAGAATTAATGGACTACAATTTGCTGCAGTGAGCACACAAGGCCAATCTCAAGTCTCACATGGATGGAATCAATCTAAAGAAGGTTTTGAGTCATCCAACTATGAGCTACAAGGTCCTGAGTAGGTGCAATACATGAACCACACCCGAAGTTCGTTCCAACATGACCTCCATGGTGATGCATACAATCCATCTTGGAGAAATCACTCTAACTTGAGGTGGGGTGACAACCAGAATCAAGGACCAAGGAACTTCAATTCTAATAGCTTCTGCAACATAAAAAATCACAACCACCCCCATACTAACAACAACCAATATACAAAACCACAAAACACATACCTCCAACCCCATAACACTTCACAATTTTCCCAAAACAACTTCTCCACACCACCATTTAACTCAAAAAACACGTTCCCCAATGTCAATAGTTGTCATCAGGAACCATCACATCCCATACAACCACAACCACATCCAGACTCTCAAAGGATCTCTAACTTAGAGATGCTAATGGAGAAACTCATCAAAATTCAAGAGATGGTCAGACAGGATCAAGAACTTGCAAGGAAAGATCAAGCCATGGGCAAGCGAAAACCAAGAGGCCTCAATCAGAAATCTTGAATGGCACATGGAGCAAATGGCTAAACAAATCACAGAGATGGGTGAGAAGCGAGCAAATGCATTCCCTAGTGCCACTGAAGACAACCCAAGGGATAAAAGAAAAGCTACAAAATGGGAGGAGTGCAAAGCAATGATATTGAGAAGTGGGAAGACTATGGAAAAAGAAGACATCATTCAAGAAGAACACAATAGAAAAGTTTCAAAAGAAGAGATAGAGGAGAAAAGTGAAGAGGATCAGAAAACCAAAGATTCACAAATCTCAAAGGGAGACAAGAACATCCTTGAACCACAGCTACAAGAGAAGAAGGAAGAGGTGAAGACTCCCCAAGCTTCCATATCCTCAAAGGTTCAAGATAGAAAACAAGGATAAGCAATACTCCAAATTCCTAGAAACATTCAAGACACTCAGCATCAATATTCCTTTCTTGGAAGCACTTGAACAGATGCCATTATATGCCAAGTTTATGAAGGAAGTGTTGACAAAGAAAAGGCCCTTGAAAGAAGGACAAATTGTTGAGATGACAATGGAGTGTAGTGCTATATTCCAAAGAGGTCTACCAGTGAAGAATGATGATCCTGGGAGCTTTCATATCCCTTGCATCATAGGAAGCATAACAATTGAGAAGTCATTTTATGACCTTGGTGCAAGCATAAACTTGATGCCTCTATCTCTCATGAGGAAACTCCAAATTCTTAAACTGAAATCCACTCAAAGGAAAGCCAACAATGATGATGACATGGAGGAAGCAAGAAGACATCAAGAGGTTGTATCTTTACTTGCCTGTCTCTAGCTTAAATATGTTAATTGAAAGTACAATTGTGCCCCTGTTGATCAGTGTCCTGTTTTCATGATTCATTTGCATTAGGTTAATTTTATGTTTATTTTTGGCTTGCTAGTTTAAGTGCTTGGATCATGACATTTTGCTTAAGTTTTTTGCTTTGTTTCCCATGCTTGAATAAAAGAAAATGTCTTGAAATAGAGAAAGAGTACAGGTCTATTTTAATAGAAGTTAGAATGAGGTTATGTGGTGGTATGTGCTTGTTCATTAGTTGATTCATGAATAAGGCTAGAGGGTAGCATGACTTTGAGATATGAACTTGGGTTACATTCTATGAGACTTGACAAATAAAAAAGGTCCATAATAAAAGAAAGAAAATGCAAAGAGAAAGAAACAAAAAGAAATAAATAGGGCTGGGCACCAATGTCTTGAGATTTTAGATATATGCCTGTGATACTCTTGTACAAAGATAAGCTTGGACAACTAGGTTCTAAGGGGTGCTTCATCACCTAGCAACTTGGGTTAGCTAACCCGGGATTGCCAACCGAAAGTCCACCATCAAGAGCTACTTTGAGACAAAGCATTTAGTGACCCAAAGAGGTGTTGGACATCAATGTCCAAAGAACAAAACAAGCTAAATGTCTATTTATTAAAAAAAACTAAAAATTAATATTTAATTTAAAAGATATAAAAATAAATAATTTTAAAAAATCAAAATTTATTATAAAAAATAAATTAGATAAAATTTAAATACCAACTTATAAGTATCATAGAATTGGCCATGATTATATTACTTGCTTGTATGCGCTTATGCAATTCTACCTTTTGGTTTTTTTCATGATAGCCTCTGAAGTTTCATGATAGAAAGTTAAGAGTTGAGACGAGGGACAATGCTCTCAAAACCTAGCATCTTGAACTAACTGGGGCGAGAATGCTGGTTGAAAGCTTACTATAAAGAGCTGCCTTAACACATAGCATTTAGCCTCAGCTAAGCAATAAATTTCAATAAAAAGAAAAAAAAGCAAGAAAAGCTCAAACTAAGGACCAAACCATAATAAGTCTCATTTTTTCGTGTAATCTAAGTAAGTATCCAAAGGAGTGTCACTACCTTAGCCACAAAGAAAAATCACTAAGATACCATGCATGAAACCCCATTAACCATGATTGAATGTCTTCCAATAAGGACCTATATCTCTCTCCGTTTTCATTCATTCTTCTTATGTTTTACTGCTTGTTTGGGGACAAGCAAGATTTAAGTTTGGTATTGTGATGCCTAGGCATCATAGGCTAGTTTCACAAGCCTTTTTCATTAGTTTTCATTTGGTTTCATGCACTTTCTTAGGCAATAAGTAAGCTTTAGATGAAAATTGCATGCATATCTTGATTCAATCAAACATGGTTAATTATGTGCATTTTCATGAGATTTATGCAAGATTTACTTGAATGCTATGAATGATGCAAAATCTTGTGATTATGGCAAGGATTTTAATGCATTTGTTTGGTTGATGATAGGTGAGGAGAAGCAGAGGAAGAGCAAGGAAGAAGCAGAGAAAGCAACGTTGGTGGCCTAGTTTGGCTCACCAACGATGTGACAGAGGTTCCAAGGAAGAGAGTGCGCAACGTTGGTGGCCTAAGATGGCTCACCAATCTTGCCCACCAATATGCCAAGCCTAACAAGCAACGTTGGTGGCCAAAATTTGCTTATCAACGTTGCTGGCAACGTTGCTTGCAAAGAAAAGGGTGCCCAACATTGGTGGGAACATTGGTGAACCAGCGTTACCACCAACATCTTCGATAATCTCAAGAGGAATGCATTGGAAAAATTTTCTGCGATGCGCACACGTGGGCGACGCGTACGCGTGAGCATGGAAAATTGACACTACACGCGCACGCGTGACCAGGCCAACGTTGGTGTGCAAACGTTGCCACAAACGTTGTACACCAACGTCTTCGATAAAATCTTTGGAAAAATTTGATGTGACGTGTATGTGTTGATGATGAATGAAATTTTGTGTGGTTTAGAATTTCACAAATGAAATATCGTTGCAAGTATAGTTTCTAAACCAACAATAATCCTTTCATACAAAAATTTGGTTGTCACAAGTAACAAACCCCTATAAAAATAACCGAAGTATTCAAACCTCGGATCGTTCTTCCTAGGAATTGCAATAAAGTGTTATTTTTATTGGCTTTGAAGTATGTTTTGGGGTTTTTGAATTAAGAGACAAGAAATGTAAATGGCAAAGGAAATAAACTAACAACTAGAAAAGCTCTTGGCAAGGTATGAGAACTAGAAGTCCTATCCTAGCTATCCTTATCAATTGTGACGAGAATTGTCCATTGCTCCCACTTAGTTAACCTCTAACTATGAAGGAAAGTCAAGTGGATGGATTAACTTGAGTCCACAAGTCCTAGTCTAATCATAATGAAAGACTAGCTTTAGTGGCATTCAAGTCAATTAACAACTTCTAATTATCAATCAACAAAGGAGTTTGATAACTCAAGAGTCACCAATTACTCTACCTAGGCCAGGAGAAACAAAATCTAACTCATAGCTAAGAGAAGCATTTCATCGAACACATAAAAGGCAATAAAGGTAAACAACAATCTACACTATCAATTGCAAGGAATTAAACAACAACAAAGCAATTCAACAATAAAGGAACATGAATCATAAATTGCATTAAAGAAAAATAGAGGAAACAAAAGTGCATCAACATAAAAATAGAGAATTACAAGACTTAAATGCTAAACTAGAGAGAGGAGATGTAGAGGAACAAGAATTACAAAAAGGAAAAGTAAATCAAAGCATGAAATTAACCTAGATCTAAGAAATCCTAATCTACCTCTAACCTAATTCTAGAGAGAATAGAGAGCTTCTCTCTCTAGAAATTAACTCTCACTAAAACTAAAATTAAACTAATTGGTAACTTCCTTGTTGATCCCTCTTCATTCTTTGGGTTAAATAGCATCAGAAATGAGTTGGATCTAGGCCTAGAAAGCCCAGAAATCGCCCCCAGTGGATTGCCTTTAAGTGAGTCACGTGCGAGCATTGATGCGTACGCGTGGGTCACGCGTGCGCGTGGGTCACGCGTGCGCGTCGCTTGACAAATTGCTATCCACGCGTACGCGTCGCCATGCGAATTCACTTTCCACGCGTGTGCGTCTGCTGTGTGTGCGCGTTGATCTCAGCATCCTAAATCCTTATTTTTTCATGAGTTCTCCACTTGCATGCTTTTCCTTTCCATCCCTTTGATCCATTCCTAGCCTTTCCATCCTGAATTCACTAACAAACATATCAAGGCATCTTGTGGAATCAAAGGTGAATCAAAATTAACAATTAAGGGCCTAAAAAGTATGTTTTCACACTTAAGCATAAATTAGGAGACAATCATGAAACCATACTATTTCATTGAATAAATGTGGGTAAAAGGTCATAAAATCTCCTAAATTAAGCACAAGATAAACTTTAAAAATGGATTTTATCAACCTCCCCATACTTAAACCATAGCATGTCCTCATGCTAAATCAAGAAGGAAACAAAGGGTATCAACATTTATTCAATGTAAACTAACTAAATGCAACCTACCCAAATGTAACTATTTAAATAAATGCAACTACTTGGTCCAAATAAATCAATTCCCAAGAGAACATATATAAGCGCATGGGCTAAAGGTGTCAACAACCAAGCCAAACCACAATTGAATTGAGTTATTAAAGATTTTACAAACTTGCAAGAAGAGTGATGATCATAGGTGGAAACATGTAATTGCAAGCAATCGAACCCTCACCGGATGTGTATCCGCTCTAATCACTCAAGTGTATAGGGGTTGATTCACTCAATTCTCCTCTAATCATGCTTTCCAAGATTTATTTTTCTTCTAACAATCAACAATTATTTCATACATGCATACAAATATCATGAGGTCTTTTTATAGGTTGTAATGGGGCTAGGGTCAAGGTAGGATGCATATTTGGTCAAGTGGACTTGAAATTTGAATCCTTGATAAGGTTAGACTTCCCACCTAACTTATGACATCCTATACAATTTTAAAGCTAACCTAACTACCCATTTTTCACTTTTTCACATACTCATGCATTCCCTTTTCATTTCACAACACTTATGCATTAATTCTTATTGAACTTTAATTTGGGGCATCTTGTCCCCTTTTTATTTCTTTCTTTTTTTTTCTTTTCTCTCTATTTTTTTCTTTTCTTTTGTTTTTCATATATATATATATATATATATATATATATATATATATATATATATATTCTTTTTTCTTTATCATTCATTTTTCTCTTTTTTTTTTCAAACTAAAATATATACAAGAGCATAAATGCATATGGTTTTACATTTAATTAACACATGAGTATGTACCCAATTCCCAAATATAGAAATACAAAACAAAAACACCATTTTCTCTCAACCAATGTCCCAAGTTTCCCCACACTTGAATGACACACACACACACACACTAGCCTAAGCTAATCAAAGATCCAAATTGAGGACGTTTATTATTTTTCTCTTTAAGGCTTGTAATGTGCTAAAATTAAGAACAAGTGGGTTAATCGTAGGCTCAAAGTTGGCTAACAAAGGTTGATAAAAGGTAGGTTATTTGGGTAAGTGAGCTAATAAAGTAATGGCCTCAATCATATAAGTGCATGAATACAAGGAATAATGGACATATAGAATTAAACAAATCAAAGATTACAATCATAGAGAGAGAATAATGCACACAAGAAGGAAGATAAGTGGTTATAAGATATAACGACACCATTAGGCTGAAAACTCACAAGCTTGTGTTCTTAGCTCAAAAATCATGTTCCACAATATATAATTCAAGCAAGTTCGATGAAAATTTTTACTCAAATCAATTGAGGTGCCCTATAGATAAATTTCTTGAAAAATTTTATTATTTTGACTAAGCTTATTATATATATGCAAAAATAAGAAAATGCAACTAAAATAATACTAAAAGACCTAAAAAATGAAATGCATAAGTGTTGGGATTAGAAACTTGTCACCCAAAAGCGCCGATTGGTCGGACGACCTCCCCACAATTAAAAATTTGCATCGTCCTCGGTGCATTCAAAGATGAGCAAGGGGGTACGGCGACTTTCCGAGTTGCTACCTTCAGCTAGTAGGTCAACCAGTGCTGCGTGTTCTTTCTCCCGCATCCGTTTTTGCTTGTGGTGCAGGAATCATGAAAAATAGAAAATAACACTATAAGATAAGAAAATACAAAAGCAAGGAAGCGTAACTTGTTGGAATGAGGTAAATCACTAGAATGGGCTGAGTGGATTAGTGTGACATGGGTCAAAGTAAGTGTGCATTCTAAGTTGCGCGCGGCTTAGAACATACACACCAACATAAAAACTATGCCACAGTTACACAAAAGGAACATGCACTTCACTCATTCTAGTGTACTTGAGATGCTTTAAACTTGTAGGTCAAGATAACCGAACAAGTAATAAAGAAGCATGAAAGCATTCAAGCCAAAAATATATGGATGCATATGATCATAAAACACAATGCATTAAGATAAATGCACAACATCCATCAAGAAGTTGCCTATCAAAGAAAATGGTTCAAATCACATGGTGGCCAAATCATGCAATTCAAAAAGATTTACAAGCTTGAAGGCAATTCTCATTCACTTGGTTAAGCATTAAAGAATCAAAACCAAGTAGCAAAATATAACCGCAACAATAGAATCCAACAACAAATGACAAAAATGATTATGCTAAAATAGCATTCAATTAGTACTAAACAGCAGTATATAGTGAATGAAATCAATAATCCAACACTTATTATAAAAAATGGAAAATTAAACAAAATTTAAACCATCAAAATAGCTAACTAACCAAAGTAACTAATGATTGATGGTGTATGGTAGTGTTGGATGAGGTATAGGAGAGGGGAAGAAGAAAGGAGAAGAGAAGAAATAGAAAGATGAGAAGAAAAGAAGATGGATGAAACAAGGCAGCCCACGCGTACGCGTAGGTGACGCGTGCGCGTGGAGTGGTGAAATGGGAACGACGTGTACGCGTGTGTCATGCGTGCTCGTCGATGGCTTATTTTAAGAGCGACGCGTACGCGTTAGATGCGCGTACGCGTGAGTTGGTTTGTGCGAGAGGCACAATATTAGCGCAATGTAGGCATAACTCTCGGGAAAATGGCTTGGAGTGTGAAATTTTGTATCCACGCGTACGCATGCGCGTGGATTGGCCGAAAAGCTTGGGGCACACGTACGCGTGGGTCACGCGTACGCATGGATGGTGCCCTGTTTTTCAAAAATTTTTTCAAGTTCTTGCACCAAACCAAGCATTCCAACCTCCAAACAGATACCAAAACACCATAAAACCTTATTCAACATACTTAACTACCAAATAAACTCAACAAATCAATCAAAACATGAAATTAAACTAATTCTACCAATATGTACAAAAGAGAAAAAGGAAAGATTTTACCATGGTGGGGTGTCTACCACCTAGCACTTTTGTTTATTATCCTTAAGTTGGACTTATGGGGAGCTCCTCATCAAGGTGGTTTGTACTTACACGTATCCTTGAACATCCACCAATGCTTGAGTCTCCAATGAGCTCCATTCTTCAAATTTAATACATTCAAGCTTTGATGGAGTTCTTCACAAACCATGAGCTCTCAAAGTTGATTTTTCATGTGCGATCTGGGATCCCACACTTTATTTTGATACCCATCTTCAAGTTGATCATCATTGTTCCAACCGGATGGCATGTTAGATGAATTCTCAGTAGAATGACCAAGCATCCCTCTAGACCCAAGCACTCTAGTTCTACACCAACCATGGCTATTCAACTTTGAGCGTGCAACCATCATAAACTTAGAGTGACGTTTCCAACCACTACACAACTCTCTCCTACTCTTAACTCCACAAAGAGCTCTAAGTTGACCATCATTTTCAACCAAACCATATTCAAGTGAGAAAGTAAAGCTTAGGGATAAGAATTTTACCCACTTGAAAGTTGTGTAAGATGTTGACTTAGGAAGGGGTGGTCCCAATGATCTTGCAAGTGCTACTCCTTTTTGCTCTTCTTTGCACTACAAGGTTTTTATTTATTTGTGGCAGTTTTTTTCTTATTTGTGGAGGTTTATAACCCCCACAAAATGTCGGGGTTTCTAAAACTCCCAAAATTTGAGGTGCCACGAGGTCTTTTGTGGGGGGTTTTTAAAAACTCCACAATCTATTTAGTGGGGTTTTTTTGTTTGTTTAGTGGGGGGTTTTATATTAAACTTTTGTGGCAATTTTAAATCACTTTTGTGGCAGTTTAAAATCCCCACAAATTGATTTTTTAATTTAACAAAAATTATCTATTTTGTAAAATTTTCAAACTTCCACAAACCCTGTATTTATTTATTTATTTTTAATTTCAAATTATTTATTAATCTAATCTCATTTACATATTCTCAAATTAGAAATTTATTTTTTAATATCAAAATTTAAAATCTAAATCTTTTATAACACAATTCCTCAATATAAGACATAGTTCTATATATTAAAAAACTCTCAATGTCAATAATTCCAAACATAATTATATATAGTATGGTTCTGCATAATTATTACTGTTTTTCTTTAAAAAGTAAAATAAAACAACTTCAATATTTCAATATCATCTAATTATATAAAAAGTTATCTATCAAATACATCTCGATGGCCATAGTGAAACCGCACCCTGAACGGAAAGCATACATAAGAAAAGGTAAGCATCTGTTGGAGTTTGCAAACATGTTTATAGTGAAGTTTTGCATGGTTACCTGAGAGGATTGGCAAGAAGTCTTTGATTAATAGTGATAAAGTTGGTTTCTTGATATGACATGAACCATGCCAGAGAAGACACACTGAAATTTTTAAAAGCAATTAAAAGTGAGAAAAGAAAACAATTAGTAATGGGAACAAGCAAGAAAAGAAATAGTTAATGTGAATTTAAAATAGAACATGAAAACAATCAAAGAAACGGAGGTAGTATTGTCTTGAGGAAATGAAAGGTAGCAGATTGAACACCTCATATGGGAGCTCAAAGCCCAAACTAGTAGAAGGAATAACTTTGTTGAATTGATAGAAACTAGAATATATTTATAGAATAAATTTGATGGAAACTAGTATCACAAATTTTTAATAATAAAAATATTATAAAATATAAAAAAATATAAACCCCACCGTAACATTGTTAGTATTATTAATATAAACCAAAGATATAAAACTAATTTAGCTTAGTGCCACTCAATTCTTATCTTTGAAGCTCTCTATAGCTAGCTAAGCTAAGCTATCTCTAATAAAGCTACTAATTAATTAAGTAATAATAAGGAAGTAGTTGTGAGATATGAATGGAACTTATTCTAAGTTTGAGGGATTGAAGAAGACAGAGTGCTTTTAATGGTAGAGAGTAACTTTTTAAAACCAATAAACCTTCACATTTAGTATGTAAATTTTAGGGACCCTTTAATAATTAAACATGATATACATATAATTAATGGTGTGTGTTTAAATGCTTTGCAGGGAAGAGACAGTGGCTCATCTGGTTGGAAAAAGTTCCTGTCATGTTGCCTTTAATAATTATTAGTACAGCCATGTGGATATATACATATATACAGTAAGGTTTTGAAGCAGATAGATATAAAATGAAAATAGTTTTGGTTTGCAGATATGACCACAACAGCAACAAGAACATAATAATATTGCACACTCACTCACTTCATTATGTTCATAATATATCAAGGTTATTATTATTATTATTATTATTATTATTATTATTATTTCTCTGTTAGCCACTCCAAAGATTTTTAACAAGATTATAAAAGTTTACTTTAGTAGACATAGAGAACCATTTGTGAGTATGCAGTAAAAACACCATAAAGTTGTAGAGATATATCTTCCTAAGAAATTAATCAGTTTGGTTAACTAGCAATGAGTCGCTTTACGCCGTGACAGATTCTGATCTGGCATATGTGAAGCTTGTATCAACATGTTCATAATGCTACTTGTCTACAACAAAATAAAATTGCAATAATTAGCAGTGAATGACCAACGAAGATGTACAAAATTACTGAAAGAAAAATCTAAAAAGATTTGATAAAATAAACAAAATGAATCCCAAACTACATATTCAGCAAATAAATGTAGATGATTCACACCTTTGTCCATGAGTATGGCCTATAGACCAAATTAGGCAAGCTCCCATTATATTCCTCATTTTGAAATCCAAGTAGTCCTAAAATGCAACTTGGGTAAAACTTGTGGAATCAACTCATGTTATGTGGATTTTTGGGTAAAACTTGTGGAATCAACTCACCTACAAGTTAATATGTAGTGCAGGAAATGGAGTTGTATTGTTAAGATCACAGCAAATCAGGTTTGTTGAAGAACAAGCTAAGATTACAGAACTGAAACAGAGAAAGAGAATGATGAATAAGAAAGAATGATGAACTGAAGTAAACTTGTATTATTGATCTGCATTAGAGTCATATGATCCTCTTATATACAAGCTGAGCTACTTCTTACTATGTATATACACAAGCATAACTAAATATCTCAGTAAATATCTAACTCTAACTAACTTTCTTTGACTCTTTTTGTTGGTGCTTTATAAATAAAATAAAGTTTGGGCTTTAAAAGCTAATTCTGATCCAATTATGTTGAGTCCCTTGTGTAGCAGCAACTAGCAAGGATTGCTATTCATTAATTAGAGTTAGAGATGACAACTTCAAGCCATCAACAGTTATTAAAGCATGGCACTTACCAAAATAAGGAACCCTGGCAATTGTTTCAAGAACAAAAAACCTTGCATAATCCCGATCATGGTACAAAGTATCAAGTATCTTTATCACAGAATTCTGAAAATATCAACAAGGCAAAAAATAAACAAACAGAAATACACATCAAAACAAGCTTCTTATGTAAAAAGCCACCTCTGTCTCCTTGAGAGGGGATCAACCAATTCAAGATTACAGCCTCAATATGAGAAATGACAGACCAAGCATCATATTACTAAAAACATTCTACAAAGTATTGATTTCTCATTCTCAAAGCTATAGTATTAATTCTCATTGCCAAATCCATAGCTTTTAGATGCTATAAACTATCAATCAATGACATCTACCTTAAATTTCCAGCTGAATTGAAATCGAGCATACTTTTAACTGAGCACTTCCACACTAACACTAAGCAGTTGAAGTAGAAAACTTAAGCCAACACGAACACAATAACGATATAAACGAAGATAAAGTAATTGACTTACCGTGAGAGAGATATTGACTGATTGTTCAACGTTGATGACAAATTTCTCAAAGGACGAGGACGACGAACTTGAAGTTAAGTCCCCGCTTTCAATACTGGCTTTACCGGCATCATCAAAAGTAGAAATCTTAGAGGGTAAGGATTCTTTCACTTTCACTTTCTCCTTGTTATCTTGTAACATAGTTATGTTGGCACAATGTATTGTTAACAAAGAAGAAAAATATCAGCAAATTAATAGAGAAGAAGAAGAAAAGAAAGTAGCAGCGGCAATTCAAAGGAGAAATTAGAGTGAGAGAAAGCGGCATTGAATAAGAAGTTCGAGAGTGAACAGATTTGAAACTGCGTTGTACCACGGCAACTATGGTGGCATCAACGACAGAAACTGTGGCGGCAACGGCGGTAGAAACTGTGGTGGCAACAGTGATAGCAATGTCAGTATAAAGAGAGATCTGAAAATACGTTGATAAGATAGATGGCTCGATCCAGAAGCTCTCTATTGCAATAGATACGACAGTGGTAATGATGCCGGCGGCAAAAACGGCAGCGGGAACGGTGGCAAAAATGGCGGTAGAGAATTTAGGGTTTGATCGCCGTTCTCTTCTCCGCTAACCAGCCTCTCATCTTTGCAAAAAGGAAAAATTAGGTTTTGAGGAATAAATTTTTCATTTTAATGAATTAATTGTTAGTGGAGGTTTTCTAAATTGTCATGAATAAAATGTATTGTAGAGGTTTTTAGAAACCTCCACTAAAATACTCCCAAAATTAAATATTAATCTTGTAGTGTTGACTACCTCCAACTCTTGGCAAGCTTCTTCAACGTCAATTCCTTGTTCACCAATTTTTTCTATACATTCCTCAATGCCCAAGTCATGTGTTAGAGAACTATTCTCCTCAACATCAATTTCACAACACAATGAGGAAGGTTCAACAATCTCACATAGCACATTAGTTAGTGTGGAATTAACTTCAACAATAGGACTTATTGCTGTCAACTTCTTTCAATTTTTCATCTTCCATAATATGTGTAGGAGGTTGCATATTATCTTCCTCACTATCAATTTCAAGCTCAACATAAGAATGTTCAAAAACTTCCACAAAATTATCAACAACATTGCTTGGTGTGGAAGTGTTCTCAAGCTTGAAATCCACCTCTTGTTCTACTTTACCCATGTCTTTAACCACTTCTTCCTCTTCTCTAACAATCATAGCTTCCTCCAATTGGTCAAACACATTATAACATTCCTCATGTTCCATCGGAGTTTCCAAGCATTCCTTCATGCTATGCTCTTCACTTGATTCTCCACATGTGGCCATGGGAGCACTTTGAGTGTTCAAGCATTGAGAGGCTAATCGGTTTACCATCTCATTCAAGGCGGCTATGGATTCTTATGCCTCCCTTTGCATTTCTCTTTGTTCTTGAAGTAGCAAAGTGAGAGAATCATCAATTGGGGCTTGGGGTAGATAGGAGGGTTCATTATTTTGGAGAAAGGGTTCATAATAGGAAGTGGTTCTTCTTGGTAAGGATGTGGCGGTTCAACACTCTCCACTTTTTCGACTTGTTGCATAACACGCTCCATGGTTGCTTGAAGTTGATCCAATGCTTCCTCCAGACGATCTTTTGATTCTTGTTCCAACTTGCTAGCATAAGTAAGATCATCTTGCTCTTGGATCAATGGACATGAATATGCTTCCATGGGAGGTTGTGGTGGAAAGTAAAATTCATCTTGTGATTGAAAATTTGCATACATTGGAGGTGGATCATCTTGGTAATAGTATGGAGGAGGTGGTTCTTGGAATTGTTGGGGTTGGAATGGTGGTAGTTCTATATGTGGTTCATATGCCTCATATGGTTGTTGGTATGGTGGATAAGGATTAGGGTCATATGAAGGTGTTTGGTGAAAAGGGGCTTGTGTGTATGGTTGAGGGTTATGTTGAGGATAAGGTTCATAAGCACATGGTGGGGGTTCTTGAAAGTCACAAGGAGATTTACCATAGCGATTGGATTGATATGCATCATAGAATGGCTCTTGTTCATAGTGCATTGGGGGAGGTTGTTGCCATGAAGATTGATCATATGCATATGGCTCCTTCCACCTTTGATTATCCCATCCTTGATACACATCTTTATTGTAGCTTCCATTTCCTACAACATAGTTAGAACCAAACTCATAGCCAAAGTGAGAATTCATGATAGCAAAGATAAAAATAAAAAGCACAAAAACAAGGAGATAAAATCTAGCTACTAAATCAAACAAGCAAACTATTCACAATATTCACATACGTACAATAACCAATAACACAACACCATTGAAACTCCCCGGCAACGGCACCATTTTGATGAATGAATTTTTGTGTGGTTTAGAATTTCACAAATGAAATCTCGTTGCAAGTATAGTTTCTAAACTAACAATAATCCTTTCATACAAAAATTTGGTTGTCACAAGTAACAAACCCCTATAAAAATAACCGAAGTATTCAAACCTCGGGTCGTTCTCCCTAGGAATTGCAATAAAGTGTTCTTGTTATTGGCTATGAAGTATGTTTTGGGATTTTTGAATTAAGAGACAAGAAATGTAAATGGCAAAGGAAATAAACTAACAACTAGAAAAGCTCTTAGCAAGGTATGAGAACTAGAAGTCCTATCCTAGCTATCCTTATCAATTGTGATGAGAATTGTCCATTGCTCCCACTTAGTTAACCTCTAACTATGAAGAAAAGTCAAGTGGATGGATTAACTTGAGTCCACAAGTCCTAGTCTAATCATAATGAAAGACTAGATTTAGTGGCATTCAAGTCAATTAGCAACTTCTAATTATCAATCAACAAAGAAGTTTGATAACTCAAGAGTCACCAATTACTCTACCTAGGCCAAGAGAAACAAAATCTAACTCATAGATAAGAGAAGCATTTCATTGAACACATAAAAGGCAATAAAGGTAAACAACAATCTACACTATCAATTGCCAGGAATTAAACAACAACAAAGCAATTCAACAATAAAGGAATATGAATCATAAATTGCATTAAAAGAAAAATAGAGGAAACAAAAGTGCATCAACATAAAAGTAGAGAATTACAAGACTTAAATGCTAAACTAGAGAGAGGAGATGTAGAGGAACAAGAATTACAAAAAGGAAAAGTAAATCAAAGCATGAAATTAACCTAGATCTAAGAAATCCTAATCTACCTCTAACTTAATCCTAGAGAGAAGAGAAAGCTTCTTTCTCTAGAAACTAACTCTCACTAATACTAAAACTAAACTAATTAGTAACTTCCTTGTTGATCCCTCTTCATTCCTTGGGTTAAATAGCATCAATAATGAGTTAGATCTGGGGCTGGGAAGCCCAAAAATCACCCCAGAGGATTGCCTTTAAGTGAGACACGTGCAAGCATCGACGCGTACGCGTGGTTCACGCGTACGCGTCGCTTGACAAATTGCTATCCACGCGTACGCGTCATGTACGCGTACGCGTCGCCATGCGACTTCACTTTCCACGCGTGCGCGTCGATCTCAGCATCCCATATCCTTGTTTCTTCATGAGTTCTCCACTTGCATGCTTTTCCTTTCCATCTCTTTGATCCATTCTTAGCCTTTCCATCCTGAATTCACTAACAAACATATCAAGGCATCTTGTGGAATCAAAGGTGAATCAAAATTAACAATTAACGGCCTAAAAAGCATGTTTTCACACTTAAGCACAAATTAGGCACAAATTAGTAGACAATCATGAAACCATGCTATTTCATTGAATAAATGTGGGTAAAAGGTCATAAAATCCCCTAAATTAAGCACAAGATAAACCCTAAAAATGGGGTTTATCAGTCGATGACGTGTATGCGTGAAAATGGAAAAATAGCAAGTCACGCGCACGCGTGGACAACGTGCACGCGTGAAATGGCAAAAAAAAAAAAAAGGCTTTGACGCGTACGCGTGGGCGACGCACACGCGTGACCAAGTGAATGTTGGTGCCACCAACGTTGAGCCCAATGTTAGTGGCAACGCCTAAAGTGGATCATGCTCACAATGTTTGTGCCACTGTTTGTGCCACAAACGTTGGTCACCAACGCCAATGCTAACCTCAATTTTAATGGCACCCATGCAAGTAATAAACGTTGGTAAGCTAACATCCTTGTCAACGTCACAAAGAGTCATTCCTAACTGCTTCAACCAAGGCCAAAAGCCCACATCCAAGTACTTGAAGACCCATTTTTGAAGATGAGAAGAAGAGTATAAATAGAAGAGCTTTGGAGTTTGAAATGTAGAATGGAGGATTAGAGACTCCAGAGCTCACTTGTAACATGGAGGATTAGAGACTCCATAGAGCTTAGAATTTTAGTTTCTTTTGATACACTTTTTCTTTTTTGCAATTTTACATTTTAGTTTGTATTGAGCTTCATTTACTTTCATGCAATTTCAATTTCTTGCACTTCTTCTTCTTGCAATTTTACAATTCCGTTCATATTGAGTTCAATTTATTTTCATGCAATTTCAATTCCTTGCACTTGTTCTTAGAGCGATGATTAGCTAAACCCCAATCATTAGGGGGAGGAGTGATAAACCGCTATTTTATAGTTTATCTTGTGCTAATTTGAGTGGTTTTTATCAAGTCTTTGTACACTTATTCATACAATTTGCATGATTTTACAATTCCTTTCCAATGTTGTTTTATGGTTGAAAACTTGCTTCTTAAGCCTTTAAATTGTGTATTTTAATTATCCTTTATACCATTCGATGCCGTGATCTGTGTGTTAAGTGTTTTCAGGCTTTATAGGGCAGGAATGGCTTAAAGGATGGAAAGGAAGCTTGAAAAAATGGAAGGAACACAAGAAACTAAGGAACTGACCAGCGAGGAACGATGCACGCGCGTACCTAACGAGTGAGCATGACTTGGCGCATTCCATAGCGACGCGTGCGCGTACCTGACACATACGCGTGACAAGCGAGATTGCACAGCGACGCGTGCGCGTAACTGACACGTACGCATGACGTGCGCCACGTGCAGAAAGTGCAGAAGACACTGGGGGCGATTTTGGGCTGGTTTTGGACCTAGTTTTCAGCCCAGAAAACACAGATTAGAGGCTACAGAGTGGAGGAATCATTCATTCATTCACACAACTTTCATTCACATAATTTTAGATTTTTAGATGTAGTTTTCTAGAGAGAGAGGCTCTCTCCTCTCTCTAGGTTTTAGGGTTCCTTTTAGTTCTTCTCAATTTCAGGTTCAATGTTCCTTTAATTTAGTTTCTCTTCCACTTTTATTTGTTCTAGCTTTCTAGTTAATTTATTTCCCTTGTTGATTACTTTATGTTGCTATTTTAGTTTATGAATTCTCATGTTAGATTCAATTTTCTATTTAATTCAAAAGTTGAGCTATTTCATATTTATTGCTTCTTCTATTATTTGTGAGTCATTGATGTTTGCAATTGGTCGTTGGGATTTAATATCCCTTGCTAGTTTTCTATGTTTTTATGTTATGCCTTCCAAGTGTTTGATAGAATTCTTGATTGGATTTTAGTGTAGATTTCTCTCCTCTTGGCTTTGGTTGAGTAATTGGAGACTCTTGAGTTATCAAACTCCTTTGTTGATTGATAATTGAAAGTTGCTAGTTGATTTCGATCCCTCTAAAGCTAGTCTTTCCTTAAGAGTTAACTAGGACTTGAGGAATCAAATTGATTCATCCACTTGACTTTCCTTCATAGTTACAGGTTAACTAAGTGGGAGCAATAGACAATTGATGTCACAATTGATAAGGAAGCTAGGATAGGACTTCAAATTCTCATACTTTGCCAAGAGCTTTCTTAATTATTAGTTTATTTTCTTATTATTTACATTCCTTGTTCAACCTTTCAAAAACCCAAAAAGATACAATCTCATAACCAATTATAAGTAACACATCTCCCTGCAATTCCCTGAGAGACGACCCAAGGTTTAAATACTTCGGTTTATTTTTATTGGGTTTGTTTTAGTGACAACCAAATTTTTGTATGAAAGGATTATTGTTGGTTTAGAAACTATACTTGCAACGGGAATTTATTGTGAATTCTTTACTAGCAAAAATCCGTTCGTCAAAATGGCGCCGCTGCCGGGGAATTGCAAATGTATGCCTTATTATTTGTTATTATGAATATTGTGAATAATTTTGCTTTTTCGTTTCTTTGTTAGTTTTTTCTAGCTTTAGGAGTTTATTCTCATTATTTTCTTATTAGTTTTTGTTTTTACTTTCTTTTGTTACTATGAATTCTCACCCCTTTGGCTATGAGTTTAGTTCAAATTATGTTGTAGGGAATGGAAGGTATAATGAGAACATGCATCAAGGTTGGAACAATCAAAGATGAGAGGAGCCACGAGCATTTGATCAACCCTTTCGGCAACAACATCCTCCAATGCGCCATGAGCAACAACCATTCTACGATGTATCCCAAGACAATGGTATGGTGGACCTTTTCATGACAATCTACCTCCTCCAACTTACTATGAGCAAGAGCTATTCCGAGGTGCGCGCCAAGACAATGGATATAGTGGACCCCCTTGTAGTTACCAACAAGCCCCACCATATGCCTATGAACCCCCTCCTCAAGATAGCTTTGAACCATCATACTCACAAGCCTCTTTCCACCATTCGCCTCCATATGACCCCAGTCCATATCCACCTAACCAACCACCATATGAACATATGAACCATACATAGACCCATCCCAATTCCAACACAATTACCCCCAAGAACCACCACCTCAATATTCACCATCTCCATATCCTTACCAAGAAGAACCACCTTCCCATTATGAGCCCTTTCTCCCATCAAATGAACCCTCCTATCCACCCTAAGCTCCCATAGATGATACCTTTAGTGTTATTCGTCGAGGGCAACAGGAGCTTCAAACCACACTCATTTCTTCTTTCACCGGTCTTACTTCTACTTTCCAAGCTCTTATATCCCGTATGGATCCATCCTTTACCCCCAATACTCAGCCCTCAAGCTCTGGTGCACTTACTTTTCACCCATATCCATCAATTCAAGAGCAATATGATCCCAATTACGCTATTGACATGGAACAAGAGAGAAGGGATCGGCTTAGGAACGTAATGGATCGGGTTCAAGCATACATACTTCAAGAGAAGCAAGAGGACGCCCGAAAGGTAGAGGTAGGAGAAACCCTTGAAGAAAGTTGTCAAGAGGTGGAAGTCATCAAGGAGGAGCTGGATTTTGTACTAGAGCAAGTGAAGAACACCGAAATTATTGAAGAAGAGGAAGTGGTTGAGGACTTAGGAGATGCAGAACCTCCATGGGAAACTCAAGTCATCGAGCTTCCTTCCAAGACGTTTGAATTTGATGTTGATGAGGGTGTACAAACTCCAAGATTTACTTGATTGTTATAAATGATGCAAAATCTTATGATTATGGCAATACTTTGATGCATTTTGTTTGGTTGATTATAGGTAAGAAGAAGCAAAGGAAAGGCAGAGAAGAAGGAGAGAAAGCAACGTTGGTGGCCAAAGTTGGCTCACCAACATTGCCACAAACGTTGCTCTTGACAGCTTGACTGTGTCTTCTTCAATCAAGAATAACTTGAGCTACAATTCTCCATATGGGGTGATTTTAAAGGAATTGGAACAGGAGAGAAGGGATCGTCTTAGGGACGTAATGGATCGGGTTCACACATACATACTTCAAGAGAAGTAAGAAGAGGCCCGAAAAGTAGAAGTAGGAGAGACCCTTGAAGAAAGTTGTCAAGAGGTAGAAGTCATCAATGAGGAGCTGGATTTTGTACTAGAGCAAGTGGAGAACGCCGAAATTATTGAAGAAGAGGAAGTGGTTGAGGACTTAGGAGATACAGAACCTCCATGGGAAACTGATAAATAATTATTTTATGGTTTATATTGTGTTTAATTGTGTGGTTTTATCAAATCTTTACCCACTAATTCATTAAATAAGCATGCATTTATAATTCATTCCTAAAAATACTTTATGGTTTAAAACTTGCTTCCTAGAGACTTGGGTTTTTGTATTTTAACTCTCCTTTATTCCATTCGATGCCGTGATCTGTGTGTTAAGTGTTTCAGGCTTTATAGGGCATGAATGACTTGGAGATTGGAAAGGAAGCTTGCAAAAATGGAAGGAACACAAGAAATTAAGGTGATGACCAGCGAGAAGTGACGCAGACGCATGGCTCACGCGACCGCGCGATATAGACGAAATTGCAGTGACGCGGACGCATGGCTCACGCGACCGCGCGGATTGGAAACTACACCAGTGACGCAAAGGCGTGGACGACGCGCACGCATGGCAAGGCAAAACGCTGGATGACGTGAACGCCTGGATGACGCGATCGCGTGACGTGTGCGATCTGCAGAATCTGCAGAATTCACTGGGGGCAATTTCGGGCCCTGTTTTGACCCAGTTTTCGGCCCAGAAAAGCAGATTAGAGCCAGGGAACATGCGGAGACCGAGGGGGAGCATTCATTCCACATAGTTTTAGTTTTAGATCTGATTTTACCTCTCCTCTAGGATTTCTCTCTACACATTCATAGTTCTTAGGATTTGATTTTATTGCTTTTTGGATTGGAACATTGAGAAGAGTTATTACCTCCGTCAAGACTTCGTCATTCTAGTTTGTTTCCTTACTTGTCACTTACTCTTTCATGTTCTTTATTTACTCAGAGTTACTCTTGGATTATTTCTAGAATTTATTTATACAAGAACTATTTTTATTTTTAATTGATCTTTTAATTATTATTTATCATGTCTTCCTTTACTTCCCTTTCTTATGTTATGAAATTTACATTCATAATGAGCGAGTAGTTCCATAACTTGATTGGGAGATGATTGAAAAGAAACCTTGAGTTGGATTACTTAAAAGAAAAATTGTAATTGGGTTTATTGTTGGATCGCCCTCTAGTTATTGACACTAGTCCCTCCCAAGGGAGAGGATTAGGACTTGTGACTAGAAATAGTTTTCCAACTTACTTGACTTCCCTCTACCGAGTAAAGGGTAACTAAGCAGAACAACCTTCAATTATCAATTAATCTTGAGTACTCCAACAAGAATAGGGCTTCCAACTAATCTACTTCTAGTCAAGGTTTTTATTTAAAATTACATAATTTCTCTAATTTAGTTTCCTGCTTATCAACTCAACCCATTTTGGAAAACATCTGATTAATAAAATAGCACATCTTTCTGCAACTCGTTGGGAGACGACCTAAGATTCATACTCCCAGTATTTTAATTTTAATTTTGTTACAACCCTTCTAAATTGATAAGTAGATTTTTGGTTGGTTGAGAACTGTAGTTGCAACGTATCTCTTATAATAAATTCTTAACTCGCCAATTTCTGCCACGTTAATTTTTGGCGTCGTTGCCGGAGAGTTGCAACTGAGTGCTAAGTTATTGATAGGAATTTACTTATTTGCATTTTATTTTATTTTTTGCTACTATGAGCTACATGTTTCTTTCGTTAAATGACGCTTTCACTTCCTGATCCAAGCTTGCCAGTATTTGATCCTGAGATTGAAAGAACTATCTCACGAATAAGGCAAGCTCGGCGTTGGTTAGTCCTCTCTGAGGGCAAATCTGAAACGATACTTGAGGAAGAAACAAGCTCCCTTTCTGCTGATTCAGTTGATTTACATGTAGGTGACATGGCAGCACCTAGGAGAATTACTATCCAAGAGGCTGGAGCCCCTGATTTCACAATGCAACCGTTTCAAGCGCATCACCCAGCAGTGGCTACAGACTTTGAAATAAAGACTGCACTGCTCAACTTGATGCCTAAGTTTCATGACTCACCTGCTCAAGAGCCTATCAAACACCTGAGGGATTTCCAAGCAGCCTGTTCTACTGTCAGGCGCGATGGTGCAGATGAAATTTTTATTCTGTTGAAAGCTTTCCCGTTCTCTCTTGAGGGAAAAGCAAGAGAGTGGTACTACACTCAACCCGCAACAACCGTTTCTGACTGGGATACGCTCTGAAGAGAATTTTTGAAAAAATTCTTTCCAGCTGAAGTTATTAATAAACTGAGGAAGGACATTTCCATAATTGTCCAGGACGAATCCGAGACTCTCTATGAATATTGGGAGCGCTTCAACAATCTTCTGGAAGCATGCCCCCACCATATGATTGACAAGATAGTGTTGCTCGGCTACGTCACACAGGGCATGAGGCCCCAAGATAAAACCACATTGGAGAGTCCTAGCAATGGGTCTATGAAAAAGTACAAGACCACTGATAAGGCATGGCAATTGATCAGCGACTTGGCTGAGTCTACAAGGAATCACAGGCAGAAACAAAGTCGCTCAAAGGCTGTTGCAGAGGTATCTTCTAGCAAAGAAACTACTGCTCTAGCTCAGAGTATATGTGAAATGACCAACTTACTGAAGCAGATGCAGCTGATTCAATAACAAGCACAGCAAAGCCAACAGTTAGTCCCACAGAGAGTGTGTGGGATCTGTGCCGATTACAGCCATTATACAGATGAATGTTCGCAGCTCCAGCAAGAAGACAACACTGTGGCAGCCACTCATAACTTCTATGACCGCCCCAACCAAGGGTACAATCAAGGTGGCAGTTACAGCCATGGATGGCAGGACAACTCTAACTAGAATTGGAGAGACAATTCTAACCAGAATTGGAGAGACAACAATAACAGAAGAGGCAGAGACAATTAAGGATATCAGAGATGGAATAATAACAACAACAGGTAGTAGAACCAGAACCAGCCTTACAGAGCACCCCACCTGAGGCAGTCCCAAGGACCACAACACAACCAACAACAAGTTCTGCAGATCACTCAATCTAATTCTTCTCTGAGTGACGATACTCTTCAATCCATTGCACAAGGACAAAGGAATATGGAAAGTTCACTTAATGGTCTAGCGTCCGGTATACAAGCTCTCATCTCTCAGCTAGCACCACCCAATAGTTCAAACACTCAACAAACAAGCTCCAGTGGAATCCCCTCTCAACCATTACCCAATCCAAAGGGTGGCATTATTGCCATCACCCTAAGGTCCGGAACCACATTGCAAGAGAGGAACCAGGAGGAGCCAAGCCCACCAGAACACGCCTCAGCTGAGGAGGTAGTGGAAATAGAAGATGTTGAAGAAGAAGAGGACATACATGACATGGCTGAAGAAGAAGAAGCTCAATCACAGGAAGAAGCACCAAAGGGCACAGACACTGCAGAAAACGCCATTCCTAGTACATTTCCACAACTTGCAAGGAAGCCCAGGAAGCAGCTGGAACCTGATCCCAAAATGGTAGAAATATTCAAAAAGGTTGAGGTAACTATTCCCCTTTTTGATGTTATTCAACAGGTACCTAAATACGCAAAGTTTCTAAAAGATTTATGTATACATAAAGACAAAATTAATGAATTAGAAACTATTCCTTTAGGTAGTTCTATATCTGCTTTAATGGGAGGTATACCTGAAAAGTGTAGTGATCCAGGTCCATGTATGGTTAATTGTACTATTGGTGGTGTAGTATTTTCTGACTGCATGTGTGATTTAGGAGCATGTGTGAGTATAATGCCTTTGTCTATATATGATAATTTGAGGCTCCCTCCCTTAAAAAGGTCGGCAGCTCGTTTTGTGTTAGCAGATAAAAGCATTATTACAGTGGCTGGAGTTGCTGAAGATGTATTAGTGGGCATTAAGGGGCTCACCTTTCCCATTGATTTTTATATCCTGGAGATGCCCCAAAATGACTCAGAGAAGCCATCATCAATCCTACTCGGAAGACCATTCCTGAAGACCTCGAAGTTCAAATTGGATGCTTTTTCAGGAACATACTCTTTTGAAATAGATGGCTGGTGCACGAATTGTGAATCACACTTTTCATAGCTCGTACCACTAACCAGCAAGTGCACTGGATCGTCCAAGTAATACCTTACGTGAGTAAGGGTCGAATCCCATGGAGATTGTTGGCTTGAAGTAATCTATGGTTATCTTGTAACTCTTATTCAGGATATCAATTATAATTATCAGTTTGAATTGCGAAAAATAAAAGAGCATGAAATAAATACTTGCTCTGCAGTAATGGAGAATATGTTGGAGTTTTGGAGATGCTTTGTCTTTTGAATCTCTGCCTTCCCCTTGTCTTCTTCTTCACGCACGCAAGGTTCCTCCTGTGGCAAGCTGTATGTTGGTGGATCACCGTTGTCAATGGCTACCATCTGTCCTCTCAGTGAAAATGGTCCAGGTGCGCTGTCACTGCACGGCTAATCATCTGTCGGTTCTCACTCATGCTGGAATAGGATCTATTAGTCCTTTTGCATCTGTCACTACGCCCAACCCTTGTGAGTTTGAAGCTCGTCACAGTCATTCAATCCTTGAATCCTACTCAGAATACCACAGACAAGGTTTAGACTTTTCGGATTCTCAAGAATGCTGCCAATGGGTTCTAGCTTATACCACGAAAATTCTGATTAAGGAATCCAAGAGATACTTCATTCAATCGAAGGTAGAACGGAGGTGGTTGTCAGGCACGCGTTCATAGGTTAAGGATAGTGATGAGTGTCACGAATCATCACATCCATCATATTGAAGTGCGAATGAACATCTTAGATAAAAACAAGCGTGTTTGAATAGAAAACAGAAATAATTGCATTAATTCATCGAGACACAGCAGAGCTCCTCACCCCCAACAATGGAGTTTAGAGACTCATGCCATCAAAGAGTACAAAGTTCAGATCTAAAATATCATGAGATACAGAATAAATCTCTAAAAGTTATTTAAATACTAAACTAGTAACCTAGGTTTACAGAAAATGAATAAACTAAGATAGATGGTGCAGAAATCTACTTCTGGGGCCCACTTGGTGTGTGCTGGGGCTGAGACTTAAGCTTTACACGTGCCTAGGCTGTTTCTGGAGTTAAACGCCAGGTTGTAACCTGTTTCTGGCGTTTAACGCCAGAATGCAACATGGAACTGGCGTTGAACGCCAGTTTACGTCGTCTATCCTTGAGCAAAGTATAGACTATTATATATTTCTGGAAAGCCCTGGATGTCTACTTTCCAACTCAATTAAGAGCGCGCCAATTGGACTTCTGTAGCTCCAGAAAATCCATTCCGAGTGCAAGGAGGTCAGAATCCAACAGCATCAGCAGTCCTTTTTCAACCTGAATCAGATTTTTGCTCAGCTCCCTCAATTTCAGCCAAAAAATACCTGAAATTATAGAAAAATACACAAACTCATAGTAAATTCCAGAAATATGAATTTTTCTAGAAACTAATAAAAATGTACTAAAAACTAACTAAAACATACTAAAAACTACATGAAATTAACCCCAAAAAACGTATAAAATATCCGCTCATCACAACACCAAACTTAAACTATTGCTTGTCCTCAAGCAACTAGACAAACAAAATAGGATAAAAAGGAATTAAGAAGCAATAATATCTCAGAGTTTTGAGTGAAGTTCAGATTCTAATTAGATGAGCGGGACTAGTAGCTTTTTGCTTCCGAACAGTTTTGGCATCTCACTTTATCCTTTGAAATTCAGAATGATTGGCATCCATAGGAACTCAGAATTCAGATAGTATTATTGATTCTCCTAGTTTAGTATGTTAATTCTTGAACACAGCTACTTTATGAGTCTTGGCCGTGGCCCTAAGCACTCTGTGTTCCAGTATTACCACCGGATACATAAATGTCACAGACACATAACTGGGTGAACCTTTTCAGATTGTGACTTAGCTTTGCTAAAATTCCCAATTAGAGGTGTCCAGGGCTCTTAAGCACACTCTGTTTTTACTTTGGATCTTGACTTTAACCGCTCAGTCTCAAGCTTTCACTTGACACCTTCACGCCACAAGCACATGGTTAGGGACTGCTTGGTTTAGCCGCTTAGGCCAGGATTTTATTCCTTTAGGCCCTCCTATCCACTGATGCTCAAAGCCTTGGATCCTTTTTATTACCCTTGCCTTTTGGTTTTAAGGGCTATTGGCTTTTTTTGCTTGCTTTTTCTTTTCTCTCTCTTTTTTTTTCGCAAGCTTTTGTATTCACTGCTTTTTCTTGCTTCATGAATCAATTTCATGATTTTTCAGATTATCAATAACATTTTTCTTATTCATCATTCTTTCAGGAGCCAACAATTTTAACATTCATAAAATTCAATATAAAAAATATGCACTGTCCAGGCATTCATTCAGAAGACAAAAAACATTGCCACCACATGTAAATAATTAGAATTTTCCTTATTAAAAACTCGAAAAAATATTGCCTCCTTATCTTAAGGAAAATCTGCTATTTATTCATGTTTAATGATGATGAGAAAAATAAATTATAGCTTAATTGGAGATAAAATCAAAATAGAGATACTAATTTCTACTACTCATATATAACTTCTAAGGTAAATTTCTAATAAGAACAATTATCACAGAGTTAAGGCTAAGATTAGAACTCAACAACCTTGAATTTGGGATCTAGATGCCTCTTTAGTCTGTGGGGTGGTTGGCCCTTCAAGAGATAGCTTCTGGCGCTTTAATTCCTTCAGTTCACGCCCTTTCTCTTCTTGTTCTCTAAGCAGTTTACAGAGCATGCTGTTTTGATTTTGCTGTTCTTCTCTCAGTTGATCCATAGCTTCTTGCAACTTGGTGACAGATGCTTCTAGGCGCTCCCAGTATTCAATTTGAGAGATTTTCGGGAGGAACCCCTGTGCTCTCCTCTTGATGGGGTCATCCTGCACTTGTTGTCCTTCCATAGACTTTTTGGTGATTGGTAGCTCGACTGGGATGTACTCATCTACTCCCATTTTTATCCCAGCATCTTTACATAACAGAGAGACCAAGCTTGGGTAAGCCAATCTGGCATCTTTGGAGTTCTTGTTTGTAATTTTGTAGAGCTCACAAGCAATCAGCTGATGAACTTCCACTTTTTTTTCTAGCATAATGCAATGAATCATTACTGCTCTTCTGATGGTGACTTCAGAGCGGTTGCTAGTGGACAGTATAGAGCGCCCAATGAAGTCCAGCCAGCCTCTGGCGACTGGTTTGAGATCTCCTCTTTTGAATTGGTTTGGGGCACATTTTGTGTTGGTTGTCCATTTGGCTCTAGGGAGGCATATGTCCTCTAGAATTTTGTCCAAGCTCAGGTTTGATCTCATCATTCTCCTATTAAAGGAGTCTGGGTCATCTTGCAGTTGAGGCAACTTGAAGATCTCCCTTATTTTGTCAGGGTGGGTGTGAACAATTTTCCCTCTGACCAGAGTTCTATAGTCATAGAATGCAGTTCCAGCTATTCTCTGCCTGTCTGTCTGCCATATATTAGCATAGAATTCCTGAACCATGTTTCTTTCCACCTTTGTTTCAGGATTAGCTAGGACTTCCCAGCTCCTGTTTCGAATTTGCTCTTGGATCTCCGGATATTCGTCTTCTTTCAGATCGAATTTAACTTCCGGGATCACTGACCTTAGACCCATTATTTTGTAGTAATGGTCTTAATGTTCTTTGGTTAAGAACTTCCCTTGATTCCAAAGTGGTTTTGGAATATTCTCTTTCTTGCCTCTTGAGTTGGTTTGTTTTTCCTTAGGAGCCATGATCTTAGTGGGTATTGGCTTAGTGATCACGGATAAACACACCAAACTTAGAGATTTGCTTGTCCTCAAGAAAAAGAAAGGAAAGAAGAGGGAGATGAGGAGAGCCAAGTCCGAATTGTGATTGTGGGGGTGAGGCCGAACCAGGATTTAAAGGGAAGGTGGGGTGGGTTTCAAAAATTTTTGAAGAAGATATGATAAAAGATATGATTTGTAAAAGATAAGTATGATAGGAAAAGGATGCACTTTAAAATTTAAAAGATATGAATAATATGAAAGATATTTGAAAAAGAAAGCTTTGTTTTGAAAAAGATATTTGAAGATTTGAAAAAGATATTGATGATATGAAAAGATTTTAGAAGGAAAAGAGATAGATTTGTTCTGAAAAGGATTTGAAAATAATTTGAAGAGGATTAAAAAGGGTTTATGAATTAAGATACATTTGATATCTTTTAAAAAAAAGGGTTTGAAAATTTAGAATTTGTAAGAAATCATGAATTGAAACATAAAAATTGAAAAAAATTTGAAGTGAAAACGAAATTACCTACTCCCCACAATCCTGGCGTTAAACGCCCAACTGCTGCATGTTTTGGGCGTTTAACGCCCAGTTGGTGCTTGGCCTGGGCGTTTAACGCCCAGCTGTTGCTTCCAGCTGGCGTTAAACGCCAGAAACTCCTTTGTCACTGGGCATTTTTCTGAACGCCCAGGATGCTGTATATCTGGCGTTAAACGCCCAGAAGCTGCTTCTTTCTGGCGTTTAACGCCCAGATGGCTATCTCTACTGGCGTTAAATGCCCAGTAGATGCTCCTTTTAGGCATTTAACGCCCAAAACAGCTCTTACTGGCTTTTTCGCACCAGTGAGCTTCTTTTTGCTGTTTTGTATGCTGAATCCTTCTATAACCCTGTGAACTTATGCAATTGATTCTTTACCTTGAAAATTATTAATATTGAACTTATATAATTTAATAAATAAATTGAAAAATAGAATAAAATAAAATAACATAAAAAGTTTTGCTAATGGCTGGGCTGCCTCCCAGCAAGTGCTTCTTTATTGTCTTTAGCTGGACCTTGCTGAGCTTTTAATCTAGCCTCAGCCTTGAGCACTATTGCTCAACATTGCCTTCAAGATAGTGCTTGATTCTCTGTCCATTAACAATGAACTTCTTACTAGAATCAATGTCTTGAAGCTCCACGTAGCCATATGGTGATACACTTGTAATCACATATGGTCCCCTCCACCGGGATTTCAGTTTCCTGGAGAATAGCCTGAGCCTAGAGTTAAACAACAGACCCTTTTGTCCTGGTTCAAAGACTATAGATGACAGCTTTCTGTCATGCCACCTTTTTTATTTCTCTTTATAAAGCTTGGCATTTTCGAAAGCAGTGAGTCTAAATTCCTCTAGCTCATTCAGCTGGAGCAATCTTTTTTCTCCAGCTAATTTGGCATCAAAGTTTAGGAATCTGGTTGCCCAGTAGGCCTTATGTTCCAGTTCCACGGGCAGAGGACAGGCCTTACCATACACAAGCTGGTATGGAGAGGTCCCTATAGGAGTCTTGAATGCTGTTCTGTAAGCCCACAGAGCATCATCCAAGCTTCTTGCCCAATCCTTTCTACGGGTACTTACAGTCCATTTCAGGATTCTTTTTAGTTCTCTGTTAGAAACTTTAGCTTGCCCATTTGTCTGTGGATGATATGGAGTTGCCACCTTGTGGTTAATCCCATACCGGACCATGGCAGAGTAAAGCTATTTGTTGCAGAAATGAGTGCCCCATTACTGATTAGTACTCTAGGGACACCAAACCTGCTGAAGATATGTTTCTGGAGGAACTTCAGCACTGTTTTAGTATCATTAGTGGGTGTGTTAATGGCCTCTACCCATTTTGATACATAGTCGACTACCACCAGAATATAAGTGTTTGAGTATGATGGTGGGAAAGGTCCCATGAAGTCAATTCCCCATACATCAAACAACTCAATCTCCAAGATTCCTTGTTGAGGCATGGCGTAACCATGAGGCAGATTACCAGCTCTTTGGCAACTGTCACAGTTACGTACAAACTCTCGGGAATCCCTATAGAGTGTAGGCCAGTAGAAGCCACATTGGAGGACCTTGGTGGCTGTTCGCTCACCTCCGAAATGGCCTCCATATTGTGACCCATGGCAATGCCATAAGATCTTCTGTGCTTCTTCTCCAGGTACACACCTATGGATTATTCCGTCTGCACATCTCTTAAAGAGATAGGGTTCATCCCACAAGTAGTACTTTGCATCAGTAATTAATTTTTTCTTTTGTTGCCTGCTGTACTCTTTGGGTATGAACCTTGCAGCTTTATAGTTTGCAATGTCTGCAAACCATGGTGTTTCTTGAATGGTAAACAAATGATCATCCGGAAAGGTTTCAGAGATCTTAATAGAGGGAAAGGACGCCCCTTCTACTGGTTCTATCCGAGTGCAGGGAGGTCAAAATCCAACAGCATCAGCAGTCCTTTTTCAGCCTGAATCAGATTTTTGCTCAGCTCCCTCAATTTCTGCCAGAAAATACCTAAAATTACAGAAAAACACACAAATTCATAGTAAATTCTAGAAATATGAATTTTTCCTAGAAACTAATAAAAATGTACTAAAAACTACATGAAATTAACCCCAAAAAGCGTATAAAATATCCGCTCATCAATGGTCGAGTAGTAAGCTTCAATCTGAATAGAATTATGAAGCACCCTCTAGAAGATCATTCTATCCTCCAGTGTGACATCATAGATAAAACCGTAGCTGAAATTCATCAGGAGAAGTTAGAAGAGAAGTACATAGGACAAGGTCCGAGTGTGGGGACACTTTCTGAGGACAATGAAAATACTTTACCATTGTCACCAGCTCCAGATAATCCAGAGCCTAGCCATGAGCCGAAGTTAGAATTAAAACCCCTCCATCCACACCTCAAATATGCTTACCTTGAGGACAAGCAGCAGTTTCCAGTTATCATTGCATGGGAACTCACTTCTCAACAAGAAGAGCAGTTACTTAGTGTGCTGAGGAGGCATAAGAAGGCAATTGGGTGGAGTTTGGCAGACATAGTAGGCATCAACCCTCAAGTTTGTGAGCGCAGAATATTTTTAGAAGAGGGAGCAAGACCTGTTTGTCAATCCCAGAGAAGACTGAATCCCACTATCTTAGAGGTTGTAAAAAAAGAAGTGACCAGACTACTAGAGGCGAATATCATCTATCCCATCTTAGACAGTGAATGGGTAAGCCCAGTACAAGTGGTGCCCAAGAAGTCTGGAGTCACTACAGTGAAGAATGAGCATGGAGAGCTCATTGCAACCAGAATACAGAACGCCTGGAGAGTCTGCATTGATTACAGGAGCCTAAACCAGGTCACTCGCAAGGATCACTATCCTCTTCCATTCATTGATCAAATGCTGGATCGCCTGTCAGGTAAATCGCATTATTGCTTTTTAGATGGTTACATAGGGTATTTCCAGATTCATATAGCTCCTGAAGATCAGGAAAAGACTACTTTTACCTGTCCTTTTGGGACTTATGCTTATAAGAGAATGCCATTTGGCTTGTGCAATGCACCAGCTACTTTCCAAAGGTGCATGATGAGTCTTTTCTCTGACCTTATTGAGGACTATATGGAGGTTTTTATGGATGATTTTAGCGTTTATGGTGATTCTTTTAGCCTAAGCTTAGATGGTTTATCTAGAGTATTAGATAGATGTGTCAGTACAAACCTTGTATTAAATTTTGAAAAATATCACTTTATGGTTAAACAAGGGATCGTACTAGGACATATTGTATCTAATACTGGCATTTTTGTAGACCCAACAAAGGTGGATGTTATTTCTAGTTTGCCTTACCCCTCTTCTGTGAGGGAAGTCCATTCGTTCCTTGGCCATGCAAGTTTTTACTGGAGGTTCATTAAGGACTTTAGTAAGGTAGCACTTCCCTTATCCAGATTACTGCAGAAAGATATTGAGTTCGAGTTTAGTGAGGATTGCAAACAAGCGTTTGATAAGCTGAAAACTGCCCTGACTCAAGCTCCAATTGTGAGAGGACCAGACTGGAGCCAGCCATTCGAAATCATGTGCGATGCTTCCAACCATGCAGTAGGAGCAGCACTGGCTCAGCGTGAAGGTAAGGACCCCTTTGTAATTGCTTATGCGTCTAAAACTTTAGACACTGCTCAGTCTAATTACACTACTACTGAGAAAGAGCTTCTTGCTATTGTTTTTGCTCTGGATAAATTCCGAGCCTATTTACTTGGTACTAAAGTAGTAGTGTATTCAGACCATGCAGCTTTAAAGTATTTATTAGCTAAAAAGGAATCCAAACCAAGGCTTATACATTGGATACTGCTACTACAAGAATTTGATTTAGAAATAAAGGATAGGAGTGGAAACCAGAATTTAGTGGCAGACCACTTGAGTCGCCTTGAGCACATTAAGGATGACTCCACTCCTATAGCTGATAATTTCCCATTTGATAACCTGCAAGTAGTATCTGAGATAGTCCCTTGGTTTGCACCTGTAGCTAATTATCTAATTAGCCGCACTTTTCCTTCAAACTTTACTAAGCATCAAAGAGACAAGCTGAAAAGCGAGTCTAAATATTATATATGGGATGAGCCATATTTATGGAGATGTGGCGCTCACCAGATAATTAGAAGGTGTGTACCTCAATCAGAATTCCAGTCCATCTTAGAGGCCTGTCACTCATCTGAGAGTGGAGGACATTTTGGTCCTCAAAGAACAGCTAGAAAAATCTTAGACTGTGGATTCTGGTGGCCTACTCTTTTTAGAGACGCTGCTGAATTTTGTAAATCTTGTTTCCCATGCCAAAAATTTGGTAATATATCCAAGAAGGATGAGATGCCTCAACAAATTATGCTTTTCTGTGAAATTTTTGATGGTTGGGGCATTGACTTCATGGGTCCGTTTCCAAATTCTAATGGATATTTTTATATATTGTTAGCTGTAGATTATGTTTCCAAATGGGTGGAAGCAATTCCTACCCGTACTGATGATGCTAAAACTGTTGTTTCCTTTGTGAGAAACCATATTATATGCCGCTTTGGATCACCACGAGCGATCGTGAGCGATCAAGGCACCCATTTTTGTAACAGGAGACTAACAGGATTACTGAAGAAGCATGGGATAATCCATAAAGTTGCAACAGCTTACCATCCCCAAACTAATGGGCAAGCCGAGGTGTCAAACAGAGAAATTAAGCGTATCTTGCAAAAGATAGTAAAGCCTCATAGAAAAGATTGGAGCACCAGACTACAAGATGCACTGTGGGCATATAGAACAGCATACAAGACACCCATTGGGATGAGTCCCTTCCGCTTGGTTTATGGAAAAGCTTGTCATCTCCCAGTTGAAATCGAACACAGAGCCTTCTGGGCAGTTAAGGAGTGCAACATGGGAATTGAAAATGCCGGAGCTGAAAGAAAGTTGCAACTGCAGGAACTGGAGAACCTTCGCCTAGAAGCTTATGAGAATTCCAGAATTTACAAGGAAAAGACGAAAGCTGTGCATGATCAAAACATCAAGAAGAGAGAGTTCCAACCTGGAGATTTTGTTCTCCTTTACAAATCTCGACTAAGGCTCATGCCCGGTAAGTTGAGATCAAAATGGGAAGGTCCATACAGAGTAGAGAAGGCTGAACCGTACGGAGTCTATCACCTAAGCCATCCTTCAAGCTCTGAACTTATTAAGGTTAATGGACAACGCCTGAAGCTGTACCATGGTGAGAAGGTGCAAAAAAATAAGGAGCTTGAGATCTTTCGCCTGGAAGATCCCTACATCGCAGCAGATTGAGCTAGTGGAGCGTCCAACTTACGGACGTTAAAGCAAAGTGCTTGGTGGGAGACAACCCACCGCGGTATGATCGTTCTTTTCTTCACTTTTAGTTTTTCTTCTTTAATAACTCTTCTCTTTATTAGTGCTTGCGTGCTCTTTCATTTACATGTCTTTATACTTCTTTTAAAATATATATATATATATATATATAATAAATGAATAGAGAGTCCAGCTGGATCGGGGCTGGAGGCGTGCCAATGGCACAAATCGACCCACGCGACCGCATCCCTGACGCATTCGCGTCGCATGGGAATCATGGCCTCCCACGTGACCGCGTGCTCCACGCGGCCGCGTGCCCTGAATTTTCGACGTAAAAGGGTGCACATCAACATTTTGTGCGAGAGTGATGCTGGATTGGTGCTGGAAGCACAATCCTTCTCACGCGACTGCGTCGCCGATGCGGCCGCGTCACCCATTTTATGACGCGCATTCATGCGATCGCGTGACCCACGCGATCGCGACACCCCAATTTGGCAATTGAATTAAATTGAACAGAGAGTTGTGATGGAGCGAGGCTGCACTCGCGCCAGACGCATAACATGGGTCATGTGACCGCGTGACCGATGCGATCGCGTCCCCCTCCCTGACGCGCACCCACGCGAACGCGTGCCCCACGCGGCCGCGTCGCATGCGCCGCACAGCTCCACCTAAAATTGCCACATATCTTATCTTCTTCTCCTCCAAATCCTAATTTTTCTTTTCCCTCCTTCTTTCTTCCTTCCCCCTTCCCCTTTCTATCTCACCTTTCAATCTCTATCTCTCTCACCATCATTAACAAGGTTTTACCTTCTTCTTCCTTCTTCTCTTTTCTATCATTCTTATTATATTATGTATATATATTATTATTTTCTTTTTCTTTTCTTTTTCTTTTCAAATTTTTATTTTTTCTTCTTCTTTTCTTTTCTTTACATGGTGTTAGACACCTTTTGAGTCATCATCCCTCATTATATGCTTGTGGATTATTGTAAATTATTTGACAATTATTTTTCTCCCATTTAAGGGATTGCTTGCATGTTCATCTTCATATTTTCTATACCCTATTCACCATGCATGCTATGTGTTTGTGAAAAAGCCCATGTGGCATTATGCATTTCTCTATGTTACTATACTATTCAATGCTTGCTTTTCACAACTTTCCCTTATTATTTTATTAATTGAATTCAATTGTCAATACAAACGTGATGGTTTGTTACAAAGTAATGCTTAGTCTATGCTACTCATGCCCTTTGCCAGCATGCCAATAAACACCTTGCATTCACTTATCTTTTTATGCACTAGCTATTTCCCATTGATGGCTTTTCATATGTACTCGAGAGCATGTGTTAATGTCATCTACATTTTACTGTGCATCATTCACCCTCTTTTCCGTTTCCTTCCTTGCTGTATCTCTCTTTAAATTTAATTTTCTTTCTCTTCCCTTCTTTCAGGATGGCCACCAAGAAAGGAAAGGAGAAAGCAACTTCCAGACCACCAGCAAGAAGAGGAACTAAAAGAGCATTAGTGGCAGAGCCTTCTTCAACCGCAGTCAAGCCCTCAACAAAATGAGTCAAGAGGATAATAAAGGTTGACGAAAAGGAGAAAGCCTTTCCAGCAAAGGACGCTGCGCAATTTTCCAATTGCTACTGTGAGCAGATGTTCCCTATCCTGGCAGAAAGGAACTATAACAATGAATACCTTCTTATCCTCCCGTCCAATATTGCCACCTTTGTTGAGCCGCAAATTGAGCGAAGACAATGGGGTTTCCTACGGAAACAGCCAAGGCAGGTCAATCTTTCTTGGGTAGTTGAGTTCTACTCCAACTTCTACATGCCGACCCTGCAGTCTGTTTATGTCCGACAGAAGTAAGTCCCCATCACAGAAGAGGCCATTCAGCAAGCTCTGAGTCTTCCCCCTATTCCAGCAGGAATGGATGCTTTTCAAGAAGCCGCCTTTCAGCGCCAGAGATACCAATTTGACTGGGACTCCGTTCTCGGAGTCATCGCATTACCTGGCAGCCGTTGGATCTACGGTTACCACCGTACCCGCCCTAAGGAAATCTTAGCTTCAGCACTTACCTTGGAGGCTCGCGTATGGGCACAGATCATGTCCCATTACGTCTTTCCGAGCACTCATGAGTCCTCTTTCACTGCAGACATGGCTGTTCTACTATGGTGCATCCTTACAGACCAACCTCTGAATCTCTCAAGACATATCCGGAATGCTATGGAACACGTACAAATTGCGGGCAACTTACCTTTCCCCGCCTTGGTCTCAGATCTTGTCTCAGTAGCCGGAGTCTCCTACAGAGCTGGGGACACCAAAGCCATGCTTCCACGGGATGATCAATATGTCCCTAATGGGAAATACCTCAGACTCTCAGCAGCCACTACAAGCCTTCCTACTGCTCCAGTTGAAGATAATCCCTCTTCAACACCATAAGCATCTACAATTGAGAAATTACTCCAGCAAATAATCGAACGGTTGGATCGGAAAGAACAGAAAGCAAAGATGAGAGAGCGCCGTAATGAGCACCGATTCAAACACCTCAAGGAGCTACTCAAGGGACGCTTCAGAGACTCAGACACCCCGGACTCCACTTTCTTTACTAGCACAGGGAGCCATGACGGTCCCGATGATGGAGATACTACTACCAGCCCACCCCTGTTTCTGACAGATGGCACCGAGGACGGTGCAGAGCCTTAAGTGTGGGGAGGTCGGTCAGTACCTGACTTCCGGAGGTAAATTCTCTTCTCTGGCACCAATAATTAGGATATTTTTAGTTAGATTTTTTTTCCTTTATAGAATAGAATAAATTGCATAGGTTAGGATAGTTGCATGCATGTTCTACTTGATTGAAAAGACAATAAGTTTCTTTTAAAATCTATCTTTGAAAAAAAAATCACTAATTTTTCAAAAAAAATCTTATGATAAATTTGCTTGAGTTGTATTTGGAACATGATATTTGAGTTAAAGAACACACAACCTGTGGAAGATTTGAGCCTTTATGAATGGTTACATTATTTAACCATAATTATTTCATTCTTGTGTGTTTACTTCTCTATGATTGTAATCTATATTTTGTTTTATCTTATATGTCCAATAGTTATTATATTTGCATGCTTGCACATGATTGAGGCCATTATTTGTTTAAACTCACTCATCTAAATTAAGCCTACCCTTTTCAATTACCTTTGTTAACCACTTTGAGCCTTTAATTCTCATTTGTTCGATATTTTACCACATTACTAACCTTAAGCCGAAAAATAATTGTATATCCCAAATTGAATCTTTGGTTAGCTTAAGATAGAATTATGTGTGCTAGTTAAGTATGGGAAATTGTGGGAACAAAAGTTGTTAAGGGAATGTGTCATAAAAATTTAAGGGGAATTTGGATACCTACTCATGTGAAAATATAAGAATGAAAAATCTATGTGCATTGATAAGCTTTATTTATTCAAAAAAAAAAAATATAAAAAAATATAAAAAAATATGAAAAATCAATAAATAAGGGGACAATTATATTGGAACATGGTTTAGAGCTCGAACACACAAAACCTGTGAGATTTTTTGAGCCTATTTGAATTGGTTGCATTTTATCAACCAAAAATTTTGTTTTAGTGTGTATTTTTCTCTCAAAAATGTGATCTTTGTCTTGCTTAATTCTATATTTCCATGGTTTAATGTATGCATGCACTTACATGATTGAAGCCTTTGTTTCACTGAGCTTACATACCCATATGGCCTTACCTTTCATTATCCTTTGCAAACCAATTTGAGCCTATTATACCCCTTTGTTCCTTACTTTAGCACATCATTAACTCTAAGCGGAAAATAATAATGTCCTTAATTTGAATCCTTAGTTAGCTTAGACTAGTGAGAGTGCTCATAAATTAAGTGTGGGGAAGCGAATTTGGAAACAATTGGTTTGAGAATTGAGTATGTTAGAATTTTCTGAAAATGTGAAAAAAATGTTTAGGACATGATTCATGCATCCAATAATTTAATCATATGCATTGAGAAAAATAAAAGAAAAAGAAAAATTATGTATAAAAAAAAAGAGGAAAAAGAGCAAATAAGAAAAAGGGGACAAAATGCCCCAAAGTAAATGTTGAAAACAATGCATATGAATTGTACTTGAAATTAGAATGCATGAATATGTGGAAAACATGGTTAGATTTTGTACTGTGATTACATGGATTGTTTAAGTTAGGTGGAAAGTTTAAGTTAATTAAGGATTCAGATTTTAGTCCACTTGGCCAAATACAATCCTACCTTAACCCTAACCCTATTACAACCCTTAAAAGACCTCTTGATATGTGTATTTGTGCATTAAATTTATGTTGATTGTTAGATGAAGAGCAAGCCTTAGAAAGCAAGGTTAGTAGAGAATTGAGAGAATCGAACCTAAAAGCATTTGAGTGATTAGAGTGTATACACTACCAGTGAGGGTTCGATGCTCAATTCCTTGTTCCCTGCTTTCATGATCTATTTTCTTCTTGCAAGACTATTTGTACTTCATTTTTATGATTTGAATTAGTGAAATCCAGTTCATATTTGTTCTTAAAAGATTTGTTTACTTTTAACCAAGTAGGTAGGAACATTTTGCATGTAGTTGCATTCATATAAGATAGGTTGCATTTCATACATTCTACCATTCCTCTTCATTTCTTTATAGTTCTCTTGAGCTTAGTATGAGGACATGCTATTTTTTAAGTGTGGGGAGGTTGATAAACCACTATTTTATGGTCTATCTGGTACTCAATTGAGTGGTTTTTATTAACTCTTTACCCACTTATTCATACTATTTGCATGGTTTTATATTTCCTTCCTAATTATGTGTTTTGATTGAAAACATGCTTCTTTGATCTTATATTTGCTTATTATTAATCCTCTCTTATTACCATTAGATGCCTTGATATGTGTGTTAAGTGTTTTCAGATATTATAAGGCAGGAATGGCTTGGAGGATGGGAAGAAAGCATGCAAAAGTGGAAGGAATGCAAGAAGTTGGAGAAATTGCTAAGCTGTCCAGCCTGACCTCTCTGCACTCAAACGGCTATAACTTTAGCTACAAAGATCCAAACGACGCAGTTCTAGTTGCGTTGGAAAGCTAACGTCTGGGGCTTCGATTTGATATATAATATGTTATAATTTCCTTGACGCTAGGCGACGCGACCACGTGATCCATGCGGCCGCGTCGCAATGACGGAAATCCAGCGTGGCAAAATTCGAACCAGCGAATTCTGGACTGTTTTTGACCCAGTTTGCGGCCCAGAAAACACAAATTAGAGGCTATAAAGTGGGAGAATGCATCCATTTATGAGGAGGCTCTCATAATTCACAATTTTAGGAGTAGATGTAGTTTTTAGAGAGAGAGATTCTCTCCTCTCTCTTAGGATTAGGATTTAGGATTTCTCTTAGTTTTAGGAGTAGCTCTCAATCCCAGGTTCTTTATTTTTATTATTTTCCCAATTTTATTTATGAATTCTTCTATGTTACAGATTACTCTTTGAATTAATGTTATTTGAGGTATTTCAGACTTATGATTGCTCTCTTTAATTTATTAATGCTCTGTGTTTATCCAAATTATTTTCATTCAAGTAGACTTTCTTCCCTTTTGGCTTTGGTTAGGTAATTGGTAACACTTGAGTTGTCAAACTCAGGAGTGGTTGAAATTGGCTGATTTTTCTTTAGCTAGGATTGCTCTAACACTAGTCTCTCCACAGGAGTTGACTAGGACTTGAGAATCAAGCTAATTAGTCCACTTGACTTAACTAAGTGGGATTAAAATCCAATTCTCATCACATCTGATAAGGATAACAAGGACAGGATTTCCGGTTCTCATACCTTGCCAAGAGTTTATTTTACAGTTATTTATTTATTTTTATTGCTCGAAAATATACCTGTGCGCATTGCCCAAACTTCCAAAACCCCCAATTTACAATCTTCATAACCAATAATAAGAACATACTTCCCTGCAATTCCTTGAGAAGACGACCCGAGGTTTGAATACTCGGTTATCAATTTCAAAGGGGTTTGTTACTTGTGACAACCAAAACGTTTGTACGAAGGGATTTTTGTTGGTTTAGAGACTATATCTACAACGCGACTGTTTTTATGACATTCTTTACTGGCAAAAATCTCGACGTCAGCCGCGGTCACCGCCGCGCTCCCAACCGCCACCAACACCCCCTTCCCTTCCTTTCCCCTACCCCCATTACCCTTCCCGACCTCCCCCTGCCTCCGAACAGCCCCCACCGCCGCACAACCGCCGTCAACCACCGCGTCAGCCGCCACCACCACCATCTCCCAGCCACCTCTCTGACCCACTTTCATTCATACGCCTTCCAGGTTCCGCCGAACGCCACCCTTCTGTCAATTCGTAGTTAATTACCTATTTTTTTGTTTATGTTCATCATTAGGCTAGTTAGATATGCATGTTGTAGTGGATTCTAGGTTGTTAGGTAGCCTAGGATGTGCTTAGTGGATTTAGGCCTGATTAATTGCGCTGTTCTTGCTCTCAGTTTTATTAATTTTGCAATTTTGCTGTTACTGTTAGTTTTGTTCATATGCTGTACTTTCTTGTTTCATGCTGCCCTTTACACTGCTTTTCCATGTTCATACTCCTTATATGTAATTGCAGCTATATTTTTAATTCATATGAACTATTCTGATTGCTGATTATTTTTCGGGAACATCCGATTTTAGCCGGAATGCTGCCCAATTTTCTGTAAACTATTTTGTTTTCATTCATGTCTTGGTTTTGGCACTTTGAACTCTGCTTTACTCTGCTTTTACCAAATCAATTCATGAATCCCAGGGTAAGCTTTCTTATTCTTTTTGATTTCCTGGTTCATAATCTACATTTTTGATGTTTAGATTCCAATTTTAGCTATTTCTCTATCTATCTGAATCTTCATCAACCTGATTTCCTTGTTTGGATATGAGTTAACTGTAGCTTCTAATTGTGAATGCTTGTTACTTAGAAACCTATCATTATGCCATTTACTCTGACTTTCTTTTTACAAACTCATTGATTTCAACTTCCTTACCTCTTTTTCATTCCTAACCAACCTAACTTTCAAACATCTCTTCTGGTTTTTTACTATTCTCTTTAACCTTCTAACTAATGCATGATGATAATTTTTCCTAATTAACATGACTTCTATTACATTTTGGATTGTGAAATTTTTTCTTCTCGGACTTTTACCTCCTATACAATCCTCAATGCACAATTACTTAACTCATTTTCATTACTCTATTGCTCCTCTGCCACTATGTGCTTATTTTTCTATTTTCCTATTTGTTTTCCTATTTTTATTATATCCTGGTTTTCTATTTTTCAAGATGTCTGACACCCAAAGAAAAGGAAAAGGAAAGGCTACTACTGGCAAACGTAAAAGAGGAAAATCCTCTATGTCCATCCTGGACATCATGCATGATGACTCCTGGTGGGAGAAACACTTTACCTCGCAGGAGAAGGCTGACCAGCTACTCCCTGCTACTGATCCCATTAAGTTTGCAAACTGATACTGCAAGCTGAAGTATCCAGTGTTTGCAACCTCCAGGAACCTGTACCTGGAGAGAACTTTGAAAATCCCAGAAGAACTCCAGCAATACACCTCTGATCAGATCAAACAAAGAGGCTGGTTCTTCCTGGAGAGAAACCTGACTGAGGTCAATGCATCTTGGGTAAAGGAATTCTACTGCAATTACTTTAAAACTTTCCTAGATGCAGTGAACCTGAGAGGGAAGCAGATACTGGTCACTGAAGAGGCCATAGAGGATGTTCTGAAGCTTCTGCATAAATCTGATCAGCTGGATGGTTATCAGAAAGCTGAGGAGGATATACGCTTCATGAGGTTTGATTGGGATGCAGTCAAGGCCAGGATAGCCTTTGACCCGACCGTTCCATGGATCATGGGTCAGAACACCACCATGCCAAAGGAAATCAAGCGGATTTACTTAAATGATGAGGCTCGGCTATGGCACCAGATCCTAAGCAATTTTGTTATGCCAAGTACTCACAAAACGGAGATACCTGCCGCTATGATCACCCTCCTATGGTGTGTGATGGAGGGTAAGGACCTGTACCTGCCATGCTTCATTCGGTACTATATGGCCAGGGTCCACGTTCGAGGCACTCTCCCCTTTCCTTATCTGATTACACAGCTAGGTCGTCGAGCTGACGTGCCTTGGGAGGATACTGATGAGAAGCCACCTGCTGCAGAATGCAAGATGATTATCCCTCACAGCAGGAACTTTCTAGCTTTGGGCTACAGACCTCCATTCCTTACAGCTCCTAGTGAGACAGCCACACCATCTGCCGGCCCCTCTTCCTCTACAGCTACCCCTGCTACCACCACTCACCTCCACCTGCCTCAGAGCCCGTCTGTCACCTAGTGCACTACCTGTTTTGGCAGCTAGACCAGATGGAGCGCCGCAACCGGAGGCGATACGAGAGATCTGAGCGTCGCAGCAAGCGACGCTATGAGCACTTGAAGCTGATGATCCATTCTGGTAGCGACATCCCCTCCGAGCCTGACATACCATCAGAGCCATCTGAGGAGGAGGCGGATGATCACGAGGCGGAGACCCATCCACAGCGTGAGGCTGCGCAGGCAGGCACAGAGCAGGCTGCATCACAGAGAGAGGCCCCGCATCAGATTTAGGCTGCAGACCCAGAGGTTCCTATTCAGTCAGCACCTCCTCTGTAGCAGGCAGATCCTCAGACCACCACCACAGAGACTCGAGCTACCCATCCTTCCAGTGATGACACCCTTTCACACCCTGCTTGAGTGAGCATCAGGGACGATGCTTCATTTTAAGTGTGGGGAGGTCGCCATCTCTGGCGTATTTTTGGGTGAACCACTACAGACTCTTTTACTTTATTTTGCTATTTTTCTGTATTTTTCTCTTTATTTTTATTTTTATTTTCTCAGTACTTATACATTGCTATTTTCATGTATTTTTACTATATTTCTGCATGTTGCACTTGAGTTCATATTTTAGCCATTTAGTTTAGTTGCAATTCTAACTTATTAGTTATAGAAATTGTGGATTAATTAGTATAATTTACCCTTTTTAGCATAAGATAGCTTAGTTTAAATTGAAAACATAAAAAGGAAGTAAACTAGAGACTCTAACATAATAAAAATAATCCACACCTTGTGTATATAGCATCACATGTTAGTTAGTTAACAACATTTCATCAAGGAGAAACACTAGAACTTTAAAGCCACCTTAAGTTTTACATTGAGAATAATGGAAACTCTTAATTTTTACTTGCATGACATACATAACTGATATATGATTTTTGAGTTAGAGAACACACAGCCTGTGAGTTTTGAGCTTAATTGTATGGTTACATTCAAACCATAATTTTATTCCTGTGTGTTTCGCCCTTCTTATTTATTCTGGTGTTCTTTATTTTGTTTTAATCTATATGTCCGATTATAGAATATAGATACATACCAAGAAAGTGATTGAGGTCATTGTTTGATTCTAGCTCACTTATCCCAAATTAGCCTACCTTTTACATCACCCTTGTTAGCCCCCTTGAGCCTTTAAATCCCCTCTTATTCTAGAAACCACAATACTAGCCTTAAGCAGAAAAACAAAATAAAAATCCCAAGTGAATCCTTGGTTAGCTTAAGATAGAAAGTGTGTATTGTTTAAGTGTGGGAAACCTATTGGGAACATGGATGATAAAAACAAAGGGTAGAAAGTTAAAAAGAATAAAATAATTCAAAATAAAAAAATTTTTTGGGAAGCATGCTCATGTGAAATCAAAATAATTGAATTACCATGTGCATTAAAATATATATATATATATATATATATATATATATATATATATATATATATATATATTTCAGTATTTGAATAAAGGGGATACAAAAGAATTCCCCAAATGCAAAATAAAGCAATGCACATGGAACAAAATTAAAACTAATGCATGAGCATGTAACATCAAAAGTGGGAAAAATATGGGAAAATAGGTAAAGAAGCTTTGCTTTACAAACTATGTATGTTAGGTGAGATCTTAGACTAATCAAGGATTCACTAATTAGCTCACTTAGCCTTATACATATACCCTTACCTTTACCTTGGCCCCATTACAACCTTAATTAAAGACCTCATGATTTTTGTATGCCTATATTCTATAATTATTGATTGGTTAGTTGAAGAACAAAGTTATGGAAAGTAAGGATAAAAAGAAGAATAGAGTGATTAACCCAATAAACACTGAGTGACTAAAGAGTAAACACAAAATCCAGTGAGGGTTCAATAGCTCATCAATATATATCTACGCTTAAATTATTAATTGTCTTGCAAGTTTATATAATATTTTTCTTTCCCATCTCAATTGTAAAAGTGCTTTATCATTATCTAAGGTTTGGCTATGCATAATATGATTCCTTGAGAATGTGAATTAATTTAACTACATGTAAGTTTTATATACAAGTGAATAACAAATTAGAATTGCATGATTCATTTAGGTAGTTGCATTTAGAATAGATTGCATTGCATGAGATTCCACCACTTCAACTTTACCTTACTCTTTATCTTGGATTTAGCATGAGGACATGCTATTGTTTAAGTGTGGGGAGGTTGATAAACACATATTTTATGATATATTTTGTGCCCAAATTGAGAGATTTATTCAATCTTTCACCCACTTATTCATGTTAATTGCATGGTTTTACTTTCCTTTCCTTATTATGTGATGTATGTGAAAAACATGTTTCCTATGCTTTAAAAATAATTTTTTAATTGCCCTTTATTTTCATTCAATGCCGTGATTCGTGTGTTGAGTAGTTTCAGATCTTCAAAGGCAGGAATGACTTAAAGGATGGAAAGGAAACATACAAAAATGGAAGGAAAACACAAAATAGAGTCTTTGGAGAAACTGGCAGTGACGCGACAGCGTGATTGACACGATCGCGCGCCACGAGCGAAACATAGATGACGCAGACGCATGACTGACGCGACCGCGTGATAAGAAAAACTCCAAATGATGCGACCGCGTGACCCATGCGGACACGTGACAGAGGCCACGCACCAGAAATTGCAGAAAATGCTCCTAGCGATTTCTGAAGCCCTTTTTGGCCAAAATCCAAGTCTAGAAGGCACAGATCAGAGGTTATGAATTGGGGGAATGCATCCATTCAAGGGAGAGTCTCCAATTTTAGTTATTTTTCATGATTTAGAATTAGTTTTGAGAGGGAGATTCTCTCCTCTCTCTTTAGGATTAGGATTTAGATTTAGGATTTTATTCGCTTTCAAGATTATCTCTTTTTATCAGGTTCAATATTCCTTTTTATTATTTTCTCAATTTAATTTATGAATTCTTCTATGTTACAGATTACTCTTTTGAATTAATGTTATTTGAGGTATTTCAGTTTACAATTGCTTTCTTTTATTTATGTTACTGTTTTCTCCAATCTGAAGACATTTTTATTCCAGTAGATTTATTTTTCTCCTTTTGGTCTTGGTTAAGAAATCAGTAACTCAGGAGTTATCAAACTCAAACATGATTGATAATTGTTATCTTTGCTGATTGAATTGAACTTCAATAATCCCAATCTTTTCTTAGGAAATAAATAGGATTCGAAGATCAAACTAATTAGTCCCTTGACCTTCCTTTGTCTTAGTAAAGGTTAACAAAGTAGAATTAAGATTCAATTTTCATCATCATTGATAAGGGTAACTAGGATAGGACTTCCAATTTCTCATACCTTGCCAAAAGTTTATTTTACAGTTATTTAATTATTCTGCTTGCCATTTAAATTACCTGTCTCTCACTCTGAAAACCCCAATTTACAATCTCCATAACCAATAATAAGAACATACTTCCCTGCAGTTCCTTGAGAAGACGACCCAAGGTTTGAATACTTCGGTTATCAATTTTTAAGGGGTTTGTTACTAGTGACAACCAAAACTTTTGTAAGAAAGGTTGATTGCTTGGTTTAGTAACTATACTTGCAACGAGAGTTTACTATAACCTCTAAACCATCAATCTTCAGTTCTTCACTCACTTTCTACTCTCTCTCTCTCTCATCACCATTAACAAGGTTTTTCTTTTCTTCTTCCCTCCTTGCTTTTCCATTCTTCTTATGTTCTCTTCTTCTTTTCTTTTTCTTTTTATTTTCATTATTCATGTTTTCTTTTTCTTTCTTTTTCTCTTTTAATTGGTGTTAGATATTTAGTAAGGATCGTTATTATTCCTTTTGTTTGCTTGTGGATTGTCAAGAACTTGTTTGACAATTATATGTTAATTTAAAAAAAAGGGTTGCTTGCATACTCCATTTATTATTTTCAAGAGCTCATCTACCATGCATGCTATGTGTTTGTGAAAAAGCCCATATGGCATTGTGAACTATTTTTGGATTTCTTTTATTCTACTACTCTAAATGCCTGCTTTTCACAAAATTTTTTTTATATTTTATTAATTTAATATAATTGTTATTACAAACAGGTTGTTAGTTTGAATCCTGTGGTAATTTAACTTGGACGTTGAATGCTTGATCTATGCTTCTCATGCCTTTGCCTGCATGCCAATAAACACCTTGCATTTAATTGTCATCCTATGCACCATCTATATTTCCATCTTTGATTTTTCACTTGTAGTCATGACCATGTGTTAACATCATTTATCCTTCAATGTGCATTGATTACCACCTTACCCACCCTCTTCCATGCTCTATCTCTTTGAATTCATATTACTTTCTCTTTTCCCCCTTTCAGGATGGCCACCAAGAAAGGCAAGGAGAAAGCTACTTCCAAACCTCCAGCAAGGAGAGGAACAAAATGAGCATTAGTGGCAGAGCCTTCTTCGACTGCAGTTAAACCCTCAACAAAAAGAATAAAGAGGATTATTAAGGTTGATGATAAAGAGAAAGCCTTCCCAGCAAAGGACACTGCGCGATTTACCAATCGCTACTGTGAGCAGATGTTCCCCATCCTTGCAGAAAAGAGTAACAATGAATACCTTCTTATTCTCCCAAACCATATTGCTGAATTTGTTGAGCCACAAATTGCACGAAGACAATGGGGTTTCCTACAGAGATAGCCACGGCAGGTTAATCTTTCCTGGGTAGTTGAGTTCTATTCCAACTTCCACCTGCCGACCCTATAGTCTGTCTATGTCCGTCAGAAGCAAATCCCCATCACAGAAGAGGCCATTCAACAAGCTCTAGATCTTCCCCCTACTCCAGAAGGACTGGACGCATTTCAAGAAGCCGCGCTCAAGTGCCAGATGTACCAATTTGACTGGGACACTGTTCTCAGAATTATCACACTACCTGGCAACAGATGGATCTATGGATACCATCGTTCCCGTCCTAAGGGAATATCGGCTTCCGCACTTACCTTAGAGGCTCGAGTATGGGCACAGATTATGTCCCATTACGTCTTTCCGAGCACCCACGAGTCCTCCTTCACTACAGACATGGCCGTTCTACTATGGTGCATCCTTACAGACCAGCCTCTGAACCTACCAAGACACATCCGTAGTGCTATGGGACACGTACAAATTGCGGGCAACTTACCTCTTCCTGCCTTGGTCTCAGATCTTGTCTCAGCAGCCGGAGTCTCCTACAGAGCTGGGGACACCAAAGCCATGCTTCCACAGGAAGATCAGTATGTCCCTAACGGGAAATACATCAGACCTCCAGTAGCCACTACAAGCCAGCCTACTGAACCGGCTGAAGAGATTCCTCCTTCAACACCAGAAGCACCTACAACAAATCAACTACTCCATCAGATACTTGAAAGGTTGGATCGGCAGAAACACAAAGCAAAGCTAAGAGAGCGCCGTAACAAGCGCCGATTCACATACCTCAAGGAGCTACTTAAGGGAAAATACAGAGACTCAGACACCCCGGATTCCACTTCCTTTACCAGTACAGGGAGCCATGACGGTCCCGACTGTGGAGATACTGCTACCAGCCCACCTTTGTTCCTGACAGATGGCACCGAGGACAGTGCAAAGCCTTAAGTGTGGGGAGGTCGGTCAGTACCTGACTTCCGGAGGTAATTTTTCTTCCCTAACACCAATAAAATAGGATATTTAGTTTATTTTTCTTTTGTAGAATAGGATAAATTGCATAGTAATAGGATAGTCGCATGCATGTTCTACTTGATTGAAAAGACAATAAGTTTCTTCTAAGACCCCATTTTTTAGAACAAAATTTCACTAATTTGAATTTAAACTATTGTGTTAAATGTGCTTGAAGTTATATTTGGAACATGGTTTTTGAGCTAAAGAACACACAACCTGTGAGATTTTGAGCCTTTATACATGGTTACATTATTTAACCATAATTATTTTATTCTTGTGTGTTTACTTCTCTATGATTGTAATTTATATTTTGTTTCATCCTATATGTCCAATATTTAATATATTTATACGCTTGCATATGATTGAGGCCATTATTTATGTAGCTCACTTATCCAAATTAAGCCTACCCTTGCAATTACCTTTGTTAGCCACTTTGAGCCTTTAAATCCCATTTGTTCTTTATTTTACCACATTACTAGCCTTAAGCGGAAAAACAATTATATATCCCAATTGAATCTTTGGTTAGCTTAAGATAGAATTATGTGTTAATTAAGTATGGGAAATTGTGGGAACAAAAGATAATAAGGGATGAAATTGTGTCATAATGATATAATGGGAATTTGGGTACCTACTCATGTGAAACTATAAGAATTGAACATCTATGTGCATTGATAAGCTATGTTTACTTTTATTTAAAAAAAAATCCAAAAATATTCAATAATTAAATAAGGGGACAAAATTATCCCAATGTTAAGTTAAGAATTCAAAGATCAATGCATGTATGATAAAATTAAAATGAAAGTTGATACATGAATAAGGAATGTGAAAGAAAAATTTTGGGTAGCTAGGTATGAGATTTAAGTTATATAGAATGTACACATGTGTGTGTTAAAGCTTAGGTTAATTAAAGATTCAATTTATAAGCTTACTTAGCCATATATATACCCTTACCCATACCTCATGATGTTTGCATTGGTATATTAAATGTTGTAGATTGGTTAGGTGAAGAACAAAATTTAGAAAGCATGATTAGAGAAGGATAGAGTGATTACCCTATACACTAGAGAGATTAGAGCATACATACATCATCAGTGAGGGTTCAATGCTTAAATTCTATGTTCCCTGCTTTCATGACTGTTCTTACTATATAAGAATTGAATTAGTGAAATTTGATTTGTGATTGTCTTGAAGAGCTTATTCACTTTTAATCACGTAGACAAGAATTATATAGTTGCATTCATATATATAGGTTGCATTGCATTGCATGAGTTTTACATGTTCCTACTCATTTATTTTATCTCCTTCAACTAAGCATGAGGACATGCTAATATCTAAGTGTGGGGAGGTTGATAAACCATTATTTTATGGTTTATATTGTGTTTAATTGTGTGGTTTTATCAAATATTTATCCACTTATTCATTAAATAAGCATGCATTTATAATTCCTTCCTCAAAATACTTTATGGTTGAAAACTTGCTTACTAGAGACTTGTGTTTTTGTATTTTAACTCTCCTTTATTCCATTCGATGCCGTGATCTGTGTGTTAAGTGTTTCAGGCTTTATAGGGCATGAATGACTTGGAGATTGGAAATGAAGCTTGCAAAAATGGAAGGAACACAAGAAATTAAGGAGATGACCAGTGAGAAGTGACGCAGACGCATGGCTCACGCGACCGCGTGGATTGGAAACTACACCAGTGACGCGAAGGCGTGGATGACGTGCACGCGTGGCAAGGCAAAACGCTGGATGACACGAACGCCTGGATGACGCAATCGCGTGACGTGTGCGATCTGCAGAATCTGCAGGATTCGCTGGGGGCAATTTTAGGCCCTGTTTTGACCCAGTTTTTGGCCCAGAAAAGTATATTAGAGCCAGGGAACATGCGGAGACAGAGGGGGAGCATTCATTCCACATAGTTTTAGTTTTAGATCTGATTTTACCTCTCCTCTAGGTTTTCTCTCTACACATTCATAGTTCTTAGGATTTGATTTTATTACTTTTTGGATTGGAACATTGAGAAGAGTTATTACCTCCGTCAAGACTTCGTCATTCTAGTTTGTTTCCTTACTTGTCACTTACTCTTTCATGTTCTTTATTTACTCAGAGTTACTCTTGGATTATTTCTAGAATTTATTTATACAAGAACTATTTTTATTTTTAATTGATCTTTTAATTATTATTTATCATGTCTTCCTTTACTTCCCCTTCTTATGTTATGAAATTTCCATTCACAATGAGCGAGTAGTTCCATAACTTGATTGGGAGATGATTGAAAGGAAACCTTGAGTTGGATTACTTAAAAGAAAAATTGTAATTGGGTTTATTGTTGGATCGCCCTCTAGTTATTGACACTAGTCCCTCCTAAGGGAGAGGATTAAGACTTGTGACTAGAAATAGTTTTCCAACTTGCTTGACTTCCCTCTACCGAGTAAAGGGTAACTAAGCAGAACAACCTTCAATTATCAATTAATCTTGAGAGTACTCCAATAAGAATAGGGCTTCCAACTAATCTACTCCCAGTCAAGGTTTTTATTTAAAATTACATAATTTCTCTAATTTAGTTTCCTGCTTATCAACTCAACCTATTTTGGAAAACATCTGATTAATAAAATAGCACATCTTTTCTGCAACTTGTTGGGAGATGACCTGGGATTCATACTCCCAGTATTTTAATTTTAATTTTGTGACAACCCTTCTAAATTGATAAGTGAATTTTTGGTTGGTTGAGAACTGTACTTGCAACGTATCTCTTATAATAAATTCTTAACTCACCAATTTCTGCCACGTCAGAAACTCAAGTCATAGAGCCTCCTTCCAAGACGTTTGAATTTGATGTTGAGGAGGGTGTACAACCTCCAAGTCATATCATGGTTGAAAACTTGGAGGAGGTTGATCAAGAGATGGACTCAAGAATCAATGAATTTCTATCCACAATTGAATCTTCTCCCATTAAACTTGAAGACGAGGTTAATGTTGAACAAGCTTGTCAAGAGGTGGAGATCATCCAAGAGGAGCACAAGGGAGTGGACCTTGCTTTGTCAAAGTGTGGGGAGGTCCCCCTTCCTAAGTCACCATCATCTTTTACACCATTCAAGTGGGTAAATCTCTTATCTCTAGGCTTTCTAATTCCACTTGAGTATGGGTTGCTTGAAACAGATGGTCAACTTAGAGCTCTCTGCAAATTGAAGAGTAAGGGAGAATTGTGTGGTGGTTGGAAGCGTCACTCTAGGTTCATGATGGTTGCACGCTCAATGTTTGATAACAATGGTTTGTGTAGAACCAAAGTGAATGGGTCTAGGAGGATGTTTGGATGCTTAAATGAGAATTCCAAGGCTAAACCACCCGGATGGAATTATGATGATCAACTTGAAGAAGGGTGTAGAAACAAGATTTGGGAACCGGGCATACAAGAGGATCAACTTTGGGAGCTCAAAGCTTGTGGAGAACTTCATCAAGACTTGGTGAATTTATTTGGAGATGTCGAAGCTTATTAGAAGTCCAAGCGTTGGTGGCAGTTTCAAGATGAGTTCAAGCACAAGCCACTATGATAAGGAGCTCACCAAATGTCCAACTTAAGGACTTTAACTAAAAGTGCTAGGTGGGAGACAACCCACCATGGTATGATCGTCCCTTTTCTTTTTATTCTTAGTTTTATTTTATTTTTATCCGTGTTAATTCATAAATTCTGCATAATCACCTGCATTCTGCATGAAAAAAAAAATGCATTCAACGCGCAAGCGTCTAGGACGCGCACGCATCATATGTGAATGCGAAAAACTTGCAGTTTTGGCAACCCACGCGTACGCGTCTTGCACGCGCACGCGTGGATATGAAAATCGGCGTAAATATGCTTTTGAACCGAGAGTTGTGATGGTTGGTGCTGAAACTGTGATATAGGCACAAATTTACCCACGCGTACGCACCCCTGACGCGTCCGCGCCAGTTTCACTATGTGAATATCCACCCGTGCGCGTACCTGATGCGCACGCGTCATATGTCTTTTTGGCTCCAGTGCAATTTAACCCAAGAGTTGTGCGTGCGCGGGGCTGTTCTCGCACGATTCGCATGACCAAGGGCACGCATACGCATACCAGACGCTTACGCGTCACTATCCATTCTATGCGACGCACGCGTACGCGTGCTGTACGCGTACGCGTCGTATGCGCCGCATCACTAAACAAGTGCGCCGCCCAGATTTCAATTTTTCCCCTCCCAAATCCTAATTCTCTTTCATTCCTAATTCTTCCTTCTTTCTTCTTCCTTTCTCACTTTCTTCTCCTCCCTTCTTATCCTTATTCCCTTTCATTCTATTTTACTTAATTTATTTGCATACTTTCATTCACTGCATTTTAATCTTGTGCATTCTTTTATTTTCTTTTCTCAGTTTATTATTTTTCCATTGGTGTTAAATTTTCTTATTCAACTGTTGCATCTTTTCTTGAATTATTTTAGTGCTTTGTGACTTGTTTTACATTGTTAGGTAATATTATTTAAGTCAATGCTAATCCTTTATGATACTTGTATTCCTTTTGCATTGACATGAATTTATATTGTCTTTCATGACCCACTCTCTCTTCCCTATTGTTGCAATTTTTGCACTATTGATATGCCATTTACTTCTAATGTTTTCTCACTTGCATATTCTAGCTACCATGTAATTGAGACTCTCATTATTTGGCATTAACCCAACCATATTTTATTTGTTTTCTATCTTTGTTTTTGGGTTACCTTTCTTCCCTTTTCACTTCTTTTAGGATGGCCACCAGGAAGGGAACCGGAAGACGTTTCAATGGAGAGATAGACAAGTCCATCTGCATAGTCTTTGGAGAAAAGCATCAGTATAGCAGCCCGTCCACTTGCACATCTTAGCATGCACCAAAGATGGTGCAATCTTTAAGTGTGGGGAGGTCGATACCGACTTCCGTGGGTTAGTTATTTCCTATTTTAACACCAATGTTTAATTTTCCTTGTTAAATTAGTTGTTGCATTTGCATGTTTGATTGCATGTCTGTTTGATTTTGTGCATGTTCTTCTACCACTACTTGGTTGGAGTGATAAGTTCTTTTTCAAGACCTTTTTTATAGAATTTCACTAATTTAAATTAAAACTTTTTTGTTAAACTTATTTGAAGATTGTAATTTGGAACATGGTTTATAGCTAAGAACATACAACCTGTGAGATTTTGAGTTTAATTATATGATTACATTATTTAACCATGATTTTTATTCTTGTGTGTTTTCTTCTCTATGCTATCTATAGTTTGTTCCATTCTATATGTCCATTGTTTAGTGTATTTGCATGCATACATATGATTGAGGCCATCATTTGTTATTAGCTCACTTATCCCAAATAGCCTACCATTTCATTCACCTTTGACTGCCACTTTGAGCCTTTTAATCCCCATTTGTTCTTTATATTATCACATCACTAGCCTTAAGCAAAAAAATAATTAATTATCCGATTTGAATCTTTGGTTAGCTTAAGATAGTGTGTGTCAACTAGGTATGGGGAAATGTGGAAACTTGGGTTGATGAGAATGTGTTGTGTTTTTACTGATAAATATTGGAAATTTGGGTGCTTACTCATGTGAAATTGGAAAAACCATATGCATTGATATATTATATTTTCATTTATGATAAAAAAAAAGAGAAAAAGAAAAAAATACCAAAAATACTTATGAATAGAGGACAAAATTATCCCAATGCTAAGTTCAATAAAAGATCAATGCATATGTGGTGGAATTAAAAATTGATACATGAGTATATGATGCAAAAGTGGGATTTTTTGGGTAGCTAGACATGATTTTAGAGTTATATAGAGTATGTGTGTGTTAGGTGAGAACTTAGGTTAGTCAAAGATTCATATTATAGGTCACTTGGCTATACATATATCCTCACCCTCACCTTAGCCCCATTAGAACCTTGAAAAGACCTCATGATGTTTGCATTGGTACACTAAATATTTGTTGATTGGTTAGATGAAGAATAAAGTTTTAGAAAGCATGACTAGAGAAGAGTAGAGTGGATTAACCCTAGACACTTGAGTGATTAGAGTGCATATACACTACCAGTAAGGGTTCAATGCTTGATTCTATGTTCCCTGCTTTCATGAGCTATCTTCCTACAAGTTTACTTGTCTTTTATTGTATGATTTGAATTAGTAGAATCTGATTTATGTTTGTCTTGGAGAACTTGTTTACTTTTAACCAAGTAGATAGAAACGTCTTAGCATATAGTTGCATTCACATACATAGGTTGCATCTCATGAGTCTTACTTCCCCCCAGTCATTCTTTTTGTCTCCTTGAGCTTAGCATGAGGACATGCTGATGTTTAAGTATGAGGAGATTGATAAACCACTATTTTATGGTTTATCTTGTGCTAATTTGAGTGGTTTTTATCAAGTCTTTGCACACTTATTCATACAATTTGCTTGATTTTACAATTCCTTCCCAATTTTGTTCTATGGTTGAAAACTTGCTTCCTAAGCCTTTAAATTGTGTATTTTAATTCTCTTTTATATCATTCGATGCCGTAATCTGTGTGTTAAGTGTTTTCAGGCTTTATAGGGCAGGAATGGCTTAGAGGATGGAAAGAAAGCTTGCAAAATTGAAGGAACACAAGAAACTAAGAAGCTGACCAGCGAGGAACAATGCGTGCGCATACCGGATGCGTGCGCGTGACTTGGCGCATTCCATACTGACACGTGCGTGTACCTGATGCGTACGCGTGACAAGCGATATTGCACAACGACGCATGCGCGTAACTGACGCGTATGCGTGACATGCGAAGAGGACCATCGACGCACACACGTGACTGACGCGTGCGCATGACGTTTTGATGAACGGAAAATTGATGGTATAGAATTTCACAATTGAAATCTCGTCGAAGTATAGTTTCTAAACCAATCAATAATCCTTTCATACAAAAATTTTGTTTGTCACAAGTACAAACCCCTAAAATTATAAACCGAAGTATTTAAACCCCAGGTCGTTCTCCCTAGGAATTACAATAAAGTGTTCTTGTTATTAGTTGAGATCTGTTTTAGGGTTTTGGGAATAAGGAACAAGAAATATAAATGTCAATGAAAATAAACTAACAACTAACAAAGCTCTTAACAAGGTATGAGAACTAGAAGTCCTATCCTAGCTATCCTCCTCAATTGTGATGAGAATTGTCCATTGCTATCACTTAGTTAACCTCTAACCATGGAGGAAAGTCAAGTGGATGAATTAACTTGATTCCACAAGTCCTAGCCAACTCCCAAGGGAAATACTAGCTTTAGTGGTATCCAAATCAATTAGAAACTTCTAATTGTCAATCAACAAAGGAATTAGATAACTCAAGCATCACTAATTACTCTACCAAAGCCAAGAGGAACAAAATATAACTAATAACGAGAAAAAGCATTTCATCAAATACATAGAAGGAAATAAAAGTAAACAACATGAATTAAGCAATTCAACAATAGAGGAGCATGAATCATAAATTGCATTGAAATGAAAATAGAAGAAACAAAAGTGCATCAATATAAAAGTAGAGAATTACAAGAATTAAATGCAAAACTAGAGAGAGGAAAGGTAGAAGAAGAAGAATTACAAAGAGAAAAGTAAATCAAAGCATGAAATTAACCTAGATCTAAGAAATCCTAATCTAGATCTAACCTAATCCTAATTCTAGAGAGAAGTGAGAGCTTCTCTCTCTAAAACTAACCTTTCCTCCAAAACTAATCTAAACTAAACTAATGGTGACTAGGTGTGTAAGTGTGTCATCCCTCTTCATATCCTTGGGTTAAATAGCATCAGAAATGAGTTAGATTGGGCACGAAATGCACCAGAAATCGCTGGCCACGAGTTGCACTTAAGTGAATCACGTGTAACATCGGCGCGTACGCGTACAGTGCACGTGCGCACCCCTGAACTCGATGCAACTATGGAAAATTTTATATTATTTTGAAGCCCCGATGTTAGCTTTCCAACGCAACTAGAACCGCCTCATTTGGACCTCTGTAGCTCAAGTTATAATCGATTAAGTGTGAAGAGGTCGGGCTTAACAGCTTTGCGATTCCTTCATTTCTTCATGAGTTCTCCATTTCTACATGCTTTTTCTTCATTCCCTCAATCCAATCTTTGCCTCCTAAATCTGAAATCACTTAACAAATATATCAAGGCATCTAATGGAATCAAGGTGAATTAAATTTAGCTATTCTAAGACCTAAAAAGCATGTTTTCACTCTTAAGCACAATTAAAGGAGAATTTACAAAACCATGCTATTTCATTGGATAAATGGGAGAAAAGTTGACAAAACCCTCTAAATTCAACACAAGATAAACCCTAAAAATGGGGTTTATCACGTGCGCCATGTGCAGAAAGTGCAGAAGATGCTAGGGGCAATTTTGGGCTGGTTTTGGATCCAATTTTCAGCCCAGAAAACACAGATTAGAGGCTGCAGAGTGGGGGAATCATTCATTCATTCACACAACTTTCATTCACATAATATTAGGTTTTTAGATGTAGTTTTCTAGAGAGAGAGGCTCTCTCATCTCTCTAGGTTTTAGGGTTCCTTTTAGTTCTTCTCAATTTCAGGTTCAATGTTCCTTTAATTTAGATTCTCTTCTACTTTTATTTGTTCTAGCTTTCTAGTTTATTTATTTCCCTTGTTGATTACTTTATGTTGCTATTTTAGTTTATGAATTCTCATGTTAGATTTAATTTTCTATTTAATACAAGTTGAGGTATTTCATATTTATTGCTTCTTCTATTATTTGTGACTCATTGATGTTTGCAATTGGTTGTTGGGATTTAATATCCCTTGCTAGTTTTCTATGTTTTTATGTTATGCCTTCCAAGTGTGTGATAGAATGCTTGATTAGATTTTAGTGTAGATTTCTCTCCTCTTGGCTTTGGTTGAGTAATTGGAGACTTTTGAGTTATCAAACTCCTTTATTGATTGATAATTGAAAGTTGCTAATTGATTTCGATCCCTCTAAAGCTAGTCTTTCCTTAGGAGTTGACTAGGACTTGAGGAATCAAATTGATTTATCCACTTGACTTTCCTTCATAGTTAGAGGTTAACTAAGTAGGAGCAATGGACAATTGATGTCACAATTGATAAGGATAGCTAGGATAGGACTTCAAATTCTCATACTTTGCCAAGAGCTTTCTTAATTATTAGTTTATTTTCTTATTATTTACATTCCTTGTTCAATCTTTCAAAAACCCAAAAAGATACAATCTCATAATCAATTATAAGTTACACACCTCCCTGCAATTCCTTGAGAGACGACCCGAGATTTAAATACTTCGGTTTATTTTTATTGGCTTTGTATTAGTGACAACCAAATTTTTGTATGAAAGGATTATTGTTAGTTTAGAAACTATACTTGAAACGGGAATTTATTGTGAATTCTTTACTAGCAAAAATCTGTTCATCAAAATGGCGCCGTTGCCAGGGAATTGCAAATGTGTGCCTTATTATTGGTTATTGTGAATATTGTAAATAATTTTGCTTTTTTGTTCTTTGTTAGTTGTTTCTAGTTTTAGGAGTTTATTCTCATTATTTTCTTATTAGTTTTTGTTTTTACTTTCTTTTGTTACTATGAATTCTCACTCCTTTGGCTATGAGTTTAGTTCAAATTATGTTGTAGGGAATGGAAGCTATAATGAGAACATGCATCAAGGTTGGAATAATCAAAGATGGGAGGAGCCATGAGGATTTGATCAACCCTTTCGGCAAAAACATCCTCCAATGCGCCATGAGCAACAAGCATTCTACGATGCATCCCAAGACAATGGTTATGGTGGACTTTTTCGTGACAATCTACCTCCTCCAACTTACTATGAGCAAGAGCCATTCGGAGGTGCGTACCCAGACAATGGATATGGTGGACCCCCTTGTAGCTACCAACAAGCCCCACCATATGCCTATGAAGCCCTTCTTCAACGTAGCTTTGAACCATCATACTCACAAACCCCTTTCCACCATTCGCCTCCATATGACCCCAGTCTATATCCACCTAACCAACCACCATATGAACCATATGAACCATACATAGACCCACCCCAATTCCAACACAATTACCTCCAGGAACCACCACCTCAATATTCACCATCTCCATATCCTTACCAAGAAGAACCACCTTCCCATTATGAGCCCTTTCTCCCAACAAATGAACCCTCCTATCCACCCCAAGCTCCCATAGATGATACCTTTAGTGTTATTCATCGAGGGTAACAGGAGCTTCAAACCACAATCATCTCTACTTTCACCTGTCTCACTTCTACTCTTCAAGCTCTTATATCCCGTATGGATTCATCCTTTACCCTCCAATACTCAGCCCTCAAGCTCTGGTGCACTTCCTTTTCACCCATATCCATCAATTCAAGAGCAACATGATCCCAATTACGCTATTGACATGGAATAAGAGAGAAAGGATCATCTTAGGGGCGTAATGGATCGGGTTCACGCATATATACTTTAAGAGAAGCAAGAGGAGGCCCGAAAGATAGAGGTAGGAGAGATCCTTGAAGAAAGTTATCAAGAGGTGGAAGTCATCAAGGAGGAGCTGGATTTTGTACTAGAGCAAGTGGAGAATGCCAAAATTATTAAAGAAGAGGAAGTGGTTGAGGACTTAGGAGATGCAGAACCTCCATGAGAAACTCAAGTCATAGAGCTTCCTTCCAAGACATTTGAATTTGATGTTGAGGAGGGTGTACAACCTCCAAGATTTACTTGATTGTTATGAATGATGCAAAATCTTGTGATTATGGCAATACTTTGATTAATTTTGTTTGGTTGATGATAGGTAAGAATAAGCAAAGGAAGGGCAGAGAAGAAGGAGAGCAAGCAACATTGGTGGCCAAAGTTGGCTCACCAACGTTGCCACAAATGTTGCTCTTGACAGCTTGATTGTGTCTTCTTCAATCAAGAATAACTTGAGCTACAAAGCTCCATATGGGGTGATTTTAAAGGAATTGGAACAAGAGAGAAGGGATCGCCTTAGGGACATAATGGATCGGGTTCACGCATACATACTTCAAGAGAAGCAAGAGGAGGCCCGAAAAGTAGAGGTAGGAGAAACCCTTGAAGAAAGTTGTCAAGAGGTGGAAGTCATCAAGGAGGAGCTGGATTTTGTACTAGAGCAAGTGGAGAACGCCAAAATTATTGAAGAAGAGGAAGTAGTTGAGGACTTAGGAGATGCAGAACCTCCATGGGAAACTCAAGTCATAGAGCCTCCTTTCCAAGACATTTGAATTTGATGTTGAGGAGGGTGTACAACCTCCAAGGCATATCATGGTTGAAAACTTGGAGGAGGTTGATCAAGAGATGGAATCAAGAATCAATGAATTTCTATCCACAATTGAATCATATCCCATTGAACTTGAAGATGAGGTTAAGTTGAACAAGCTTGTCAAGAGGTGGAGATCATCCAAGAGGAGCACAAGGGAGTGGACATTGCTTTGTCAAAGTGTGGGAAGGTCCCCCTTCCTAAGTCAACATCATCCTTTACACCATTCAAGTGGGTAAATCTCTTATCTCTAGGCTTTCTAATTCCACTTGAGTATGGATTGCTTGAAACGGATGGTCAACTTAAAGCTCTCTACGGATTGAAGAGTAAGCGAGAATTGTGTGGTGGTTGGAAGCATCACTCTAGGTTCATGATGGTTGCACACTCAAAGTTTGATAATAATGGTTGGTGTAAAACTAAAGTGAATGGGTCTAGGAGGATGATTGGCTGCTTAAAATGAGAATTCTAAGGCTAAACCACCCGGATGGAATCATGATGATTAACTTGAAGACGGGTGTAGAAACAAAATTTGGGATCCGGGCATACAAGAGGATCAACTTTGGGACCTCAAAGCTTGTGGAGAACTTCATCAAGGCTTGGTAAATTTATTTGGAGATGTCGAAGCTTATCGGAAGTCCAAGCGTTGGTGGCAGTTTCAATATGAGTTCAAGCACAAGCCACCATGACAAGGTGCTTACCAAAAGTCCAACTTAAGGACTTTAACTAAAAGTGCTAGGTGGCAGACAACCCACCATGGTATGATCATCCCTTTTCTTTTTATTCTTAGTTTTATTTTATTTTTATCAGTGTTAATTCATAAATTCTGCATAATCAGCTGCATTCTGCATAAAAAAAAACGCATTCGACGCGCAAGCATCTAGGACGCGCACGCGTCATATGTGAATGCAAAAAACTTGCAGTTTTGGCAACCCACGCGTACGCGTCTTGCACGCGCACGCGTGGATATGAAAAATCAGCGTAAATATGCTTTTGAACCAGGAGTTGTGATGGTTTGGCACTGGAACTGTGGTATAGGCACAAATTTACCCACGCGTACGCACCACTGACGCGTCTGCGTCAGTTTCACTATGTGGCTATCCACGCGTGCGCGTACCTGACGCGCACGCGTCATATGTCTTTTTGGCTCCAGTGCAATTTAACCCAAGAGTTGTGCGTGCGCGGGGCTTCTCTCGGGCGATTCGCACGACCAAGGGCACGCGTACGCGTACCTGACGCTTACGCGTCACTATCCAATCTACGCGACGCATGCGTACGCGTGCAGCACGCGTACGCGTCGCATGCGCCACATCACTAAACAAGTGCGCCGCCCAGATTTCAATTTTTCCCCCTCCCAAATCCTAATTCTCTTTCATTCCTAATTCTTCCTTCTTTCTTCTTCCTTTCTCACTTTCTTCTCTTCCCTTCTCATCCTTATTCCCTTTCATTCTATTTTACTTACCCGACACACACGCGCAAAACGCGATATCGACGTGTACGCGTGGGCGATGCGCACGCGTGGACGGAAAAATGTTGGTGCACCAACGTTGAGTCAAACATTGGCGCCAATGCTCATTCCATTTTAAACTCCTTCTTCAAGCCAACGTTTGACTCAACGTTTTTTGGCAAACGTTGAGCACCAACCTTGACATCAGCTTTAGTGAAACTGAGCACCCATGCAGATCAAAAATGTTAATTACCAATCACTCCTCTTCAACATCACTGAGACCCATTCTAGCTTGCTTCAATCAAGGCCAAGGCCTACATCCAAGTATAATGCAGACCCAATTGAAGAAGAGAAGAAAAGTATAAAAAGGAGGAGCCGGGAATCTAATAGAGGGAGGGGGTAGTTGCAGTAGGAGTAGGAATAGCATAGGAGGCTCAGGCTGGAGGATTAGAGACTCCAAAGCTCTCTTAGAGGATTAGAGACTCCAGAGAGCTTAGATTAAAATTTTAGTTTCTACTGATACACTTTTTCTTTGCAATTTTACAATTCAGGTTGTATTGAACTTCATTTTAACTTATGCAATTTCAACTTCCTGCACTTCTATTCTTCTGTAATTTTATATTTCTGTTCATATTCAGTTTGATTTACTTTCATGCACTTTAGTTTCTCTTCAATTTTTCTTAGAGCAATGATCAATTAAACCCCACTTCACTAGGGAAGGAGCTCTATTATAATTCACATGATTGAGTAAATTTCTTCTTATTCTCAATCCTTGGGTAGCTATAGGATATCCTTTGTTTTGATTGAGATCCATTCACTCCAGAAGGGGGTTTAAAGCTATTGAATGCTTGTGTGAGTCTCGGAAGGGGAATCATGAGCATTAGAATTGAGGCTCTATCCTTCACAACTCTCTTGATCAACACCATTCGGGAGGAATTGAGATCTTGAGAGATTGTGTGGCTTACGGATAAGAGATATGCACTTAACCTCTTCTCATGGCAATTAGATCAAGGAATTGGCAAGATTGATTGTGATTAGAGAGATTGGATTGCCAAGGAATTGGGATCCAATCAATTTCAGTCCGCCATAGATCTACTCATATGATTGAGAAAGAAGTTGAGATCCAGTTGATTCATTGTGGATTATGATATCTCCAATCCGTAATAAATCTTGTTCTCTGTTATTTCTCATTTACTTTCAACACTTTACATTTCTTGCAATTCATTTTCTGTTGATCCAATTTCACTCAATTCATCACTTGTTAGCTTGACTAGACTAATCATTTCACTAAAGTTGCTTGATCCATCAATCCTCGTGGGATCGACCTCACTCATATGAGTTTTACTACTTGATGTGACTCGGTATACTTGCCGGTTAGTTTGTGTGGAATCAATTTTCCCTCATCAACATTCTTGCTTGTTATTTATATTTCAGTTATTTTAATTTCTTGCTCTTTACATTTTAGTTATTTAATTCCTTGCCATTTATGTTTCCGTAATTTACATTCTGCCATTTACTTCTAGCACTTTAAATTTCTTGCAATTTATATTTTGTTCATCAAATTTCACCAAACCTTTCAATATTCGCTTGACTAGATTCATCACCTCACTAAAATTACTTGATCCATCAATCCCTGTGGGATCGACCTCACTCTTGTGAGTTTTACTACTTGATGCGACCCGATATACTTGCCGGTAGTTTGTGCAGATGCATTTTCCTGCCATCAGCAGGGGCGCGACATAGATGAGCTGAAGTGCCAGATTGGATTCCCAGGAGGGTATGGCAGCTACCATGACTGAGGTGGTTGAGTTTCTTTTCTGTTGTTTTCCTTACTTTTTTTTTCGTCAATATTTTTTCATATTTCTTGTTTTCGGTTTGAAGCTTTTTAATGACCATTAAGAGTAGTTTATCACTTTCTAGTTTAGTTATTTATTTTTATATTCTATGTTTATTTTAAATGATGTCTCATGTATTGCTTATCAAGCTTGAAAAATCAAAAGAAAAAGAAAAGAAATAGTAAAATGAATGAGGTTTAAGTTCTATATTATGAGTTTTTCTAATTACTTTGATATGGCATTATCTTTAATTTATGAATATATGAATAAACAGTGAATACTTGATTTTGAAGTTTAGAATGTTGGTTCTTGAGCCATAGGAACTTAGAGAAGTATTATGGATTTTCTAACTAAGTAAGACATTAATCATTGAAGCAAAACAAACAGCAAAAAAATAAATAAAAAGAAAGGTCCAAGGCTCTTAGCATTAATGGTTAGGGGGTCAAAATTGATCAAAAGCTCAAAAGAGTTGTTTTTTTTAACCATATGCTTGTGGTGTGAATGTGTCAAGTAATCCTTGAGACAGAGCAGGAAGAGTCGTGACCAAATGCAATTACAAAGTATGCCAAAGGCTCTGAGCATCGCTAATTAAGAGAAATTAAAAGAAAAATTAGAACTCAAGGAGTTCTTCAGTTATGTGCTTGTGTGTTCTTGTATCAAGTTAAGCTTGAGAACAAAACACTTAGAGTCATGGCCAGGCTCAAGGTGCAAAGCACAACAAAAAAAAAAGATAAGAAAAAGCTATGTTCAAGGATCAATCAGAGCTTCAAGAGAAAGAGAGAGTCCATAATATCATCCGGGTTCTAGTGTTGAGAGACATCAATACTTCTGAGCTTCAAAGGATGATGAAATGCTAAACCTATTCAGAATTAGAGTGTCATTAACCCCACTCAGTACTTAGACATGAGCTTAAAGGAACACTCAAGTCTTAGGCATTTCTCTCTTCTCTTTTCTCAGTCCTATATTCTTTTAGTTGCTTGAGGACAAGCAACAATTTAAGTTTGGTGTTGTGATGCGTGAGCATCTTGTACACTTTTTCCCCTTGTTTTCTAGTCATTTTTAGTTATAATCTAGTAAGTTTTATTATATTTTAGTGATAAAATCCTCTTTGGATGCTACTTTGTATTTTTGTAGTATTTTTGTTATTTCAAGTGAAATTCGGAGCAAGTTGGTAGAGTTTTGTGCAAAAAGGAGAAGATTAGGAGCTATCACGCTGGGCGCTAAATGCTAGCGCCAGCAAGCCCCACAAAATAGCAACACCTCTGCCTCCTATAGGCACTAAACGCTCAACTGGCATTTAGGGCCAGGCAGTCCGAATTGAAGCCCACACTTTTGGAGCATCTCTAGTGGATTTAGCTTTTAGTAATTATCTTATCTTTTATTTTTGTAATTTTTTTTACAAATATCTTTTAGTTTTAGGATTTATTATTTTATTTTATTTTATTTTCAAATCAAATTAGGTTAGATATAAAAGGGAAAAGATTCACTTTTGAGGGGATCTTCACACTTTCGCACTTTCATACTTTTCAAAACCCTTTTTTTCTCCGTAAGTCATGAGCCAGTAAACCTCCTTGGTTAAGGTTAGGAGTTCTATTTATTTCTATGGATTAAGATCATTAGTCTTATATTTTAATTAATGTACTGATTCAATTTCAAGGATTACTTTTATTCTTAATTTTATGAATCTGGGTGAAACGAGAGTATAAACCTTATTCTAGATGCGTTCTTGTTTCCCTTGGGAGAGGTCTCTCACCTGAACACAGTGATAAACTACAATTTTATGATTTATTTTGGATTGAATTGAGTAGATTTTGTCAACTTTTGTCACACTTATTCATATAAATTGCATGTTTTTAAGATTTCTTCCTAATTGTGTGTTATGGTTCAAAACATGCTTCTTTGACCTTAAAAATGTAAATTTTTAATTCTCTCTTATTATCATTCGATGATATAATGCATGTGTTAAGTAATTTCAGGGTTTATAGGGCAGGAATGGCTTAGAGGATGGAAAGAAAGCATGCAAAAGTGGAAGAAACACACGAAATAGGAGAATTGAGAAGCTGGTACCAACGCGTGAGCGTGACCAAATGCAGCAGTCGACTAACGCATACGCGTGGCTGACGCATGTGTATGACAAGCGGCACGTGCCTCACTTAAGGGAACACACTAGAGGCGATTTTAGAGCTCTTGCTGGCCCAGTTTTAAGCCCATTTTGCAAATTAGAGGCTATGAGTGAAGGAAGAAGGGACATACATGCCATTAGTCTAGTTTTTACGTTGTATTGAATTCTAGAGAGAGAAACTCTTACTTCTCTCTAGGTTTTAGTGTTCTTTGTTCATTTTTACTTGAATCCTTGGATTAGATCCTTTTTAATTTCAGTTCTTGTTGCTTTAATTGTAGTTTCTATTCTTTAATTTTACTTAGCACTCTTGCAACTTTAGTTATTTTGAGTTTTGAATTTGGATCTTGTTGGAATTAATTTCTATTAATGCCTTGAGTTTTCTTTCATGTTCATTGGTGTTATTTGGTTTGTTATTAACAATTATTGTTAGTGGGTAGCTTTGATTTGGATTTATTTCTCAATTTTATAATGTCTTCTTTTAGTGAACATAAGGCGTTTGTGAAAATGCATCTTATGATTATGGAGTAGATTTCTACTCTTGGCTTTGGGGTTGAGAATTGGAAACTCTTGAACTGTCAAAACCTAATACGGATTGATAATTGGAAGGTGCTAGTTAGCTTGAACTTCACTAAAGCTAGTCTTTCACTAGGTGTTGACTAGGATTTGTGAACTCAAGTTATTTGTATTCACTTGACTTTCCTTCATTTGTTAGAGGATAACTAAGTGAAAGCAATAGACAATTTTCATCACAATTGGTAATGATAATGAGGATAGGAACTCTAATTCTCACCCCTAGTCAAGGTCTTTTATATTGATTGATTGTCATTCTGATAAACCATTATTTTATGGTTTATATTATGCTCAATTGAGTGATTTATATCAATTCTTTACTCACTTATTCATATGATTTGCATGAGTTTACGTTTTCCTTCCTGATTTTGTGCTATGATCGAAAACATGCTTCTTCGGCCCTAAATTGCTAATTAATAATCCTCTCTTATTACCATTCGATGCCGTGATATGTGTGTTAAGTGATTTCAGAGTTCATAGGGCAGGAATGGCATAGAAAATGGAAAGGAAGCATGCAAAAGTGGAAGGAATACAAGAAACTGAAGGAACTGCTAAAGCTGTCCAGCCTGACCTTTTAGTACTAAATCGACCATAACTTGAGCTACAGAGGTCCAAATAAGGTGGTTCCAGTTGTGTTGGAAAGCTAACGTTCGGGGCTTCGCAACGATATATAATTTGCCATAGCTGCCTAAAGAACTGAAGATTGATAGTTTAGAAGTTATAGTAAACTCTCGTTGCAAGTATAGTTACTAAACCAAGCAATCAACCTTTCTTGCAAACGTTTTGGTTGTCACAAGTAACAAACCCCTTAAAAATTGATAACCGAAGTATTCAAACCTCGGGTCGTCTTCTCAAGGAATTGCAGGGAGGTGTTCTTATTATTGGTTATGAGTCTTGTAAATTGGGGGTTTTGGATCAAGGTAAAAAGTTAGTTGAATGACAAGAAAGATAAAATAATAATAAAAATAAAATAAATTCTTGGCAAGGTATTAGAACTGGAAGTCCTATCCTAGTTATCCTTATCAATTGTGATGAGAATTGGATTTTTCTCCCACTTTGTTAACCTCTAACTATGAAGGTAAGTTAAGTGGACGAATTAATTCTTGAAGAATTCCAATCTTCAATCAACAATGAGTTTGATAACTCAAGAGTCACCAATTAATCAACCAAAGCCAAAAGGAAAGATATCTAAATTAAATTAAAAGCATTTATATATGAAGCAAAGCAAAATTAAATCTGAAAATACCTCGAATTGCATTCACAAAAGAACTTAAATCTGACATAGACATTTATAAATTAAATTAGAGAAATAAATAAAAGAAACATTGAACCTGGGATTGAGAGTCACTCCTAAAACTAAGAGAAGTCCTAAATCCTAATCCTAAGAGAGAGGAGAGAACCTCTCTCTCTAAAAACTACATCTACTCCTAAAATTGTGAATGTGAAAGCCTCTTTATGAATGGATACATTCTTCCACTTTATAGCCTCTAATCTGTGTTTTCTGGGCCAAGAACTAGGTCAGAAACAACTCAGAATTCGCTGGTTGCGAATTCAAACATGCTGAATTTCCGTCACTGCAACGCGTCCGCATGGAGCATGTGGTCGCGTCGCCTAGGGTCAGGGCAACTATGGCATATTATATATCAAATTGAAGCCCCAGATGTTAGCTTTCCAACGCAACTAGAACCGCATCGTTTGGACCTCTGTAGCTCAAGTTATAGCCGTTTGAGTGCAGAGAGGTCAGGCTGGACAGCTTAGCAGTTTCTCCAACTTCTTGTATTCCTTCCACTTTTGCATGCTTCCTTTCCATCCTCTGAGCCATTCCTGCCCTGTAATCTCTGAAAACACTTAACACACATATCAAGCCATCTAATGGTGATAAGAGAAGATTAATATTGACAATATAAAGGCCAAAGAAGCATGTTTTCAATCAAAGCATACAATTAGGAAGGCAAATGTAAAACCATGCAAATAGTATGAATAAGTGGGTAAAGAGTTGATAAAATCCACTCAATTGAGCACAAGATAAACCATAAAATAGTGGTTTATCACTGCCTCGAAGCCAGGTGATGCACACGCGTGGATCACGTGGACGTGTGACCTGGCAAAAACCCAATCAACGCTAACGCGTGGACGACGCTTCCGCGTGACTTTGCAGCGACCTGTACGTACCAGAAATCGCTGGGGGCAATTTCTGGACTGTTTTTGACCCAGTTTTCAGCCCAAAAAACATAGATTAGAGGCTATAAAGTGGGGGAATCAATCTATTCATACAACTTTCATAATTCACAATTTTAGGTTTAGATGTAGTTTTAGAGAGAGAGAGGTTCTCTCCTCTCTCTTAGATTTTAGAATTAGGATTTCTTTTACTTTATGGTTATTACTCCATTCCAGGTTCAAAGTTCCCAACTTTAATTTTATGTTCTCTTCTACTTTTAGTTACTCTAATGCTTTTACTTGTTAATTACTTATGTTGCCAAATTGGCTTATGAATCTTTTCATGTTAGATTTGAATATTCTATTTAATATAATTTGAGGTATTTCAGATTTATGATTATTTTATTCTATTTATGATGCTTTTAATTTAATTTATATTTTTCTCCTTTTAGTTTTGGTGAAGTAGTTGGTAACACTTGAGTTATCAAACTCAGCGGTTGATTGAGAGTTAGAAACTGCTGATTGATTTGGATCCCTCTAAAGCTAGTCTTTCCACATGACTTGACTAGGACTTGAGGAATCAAGTTAATTAGTCCAGTTGACTTTCCTTTATTTAGTAAGGGTTAACTAAGTGGGAGCAATAACAATTCTCATCACACCTTATAAGGATAACTAGGATGGGATTTCCAGTTCTTATACCTTGCCAATAGTTTTCTTTATGATTATTAAATTATTTTTCTTGCCATTTAAATTATTTGTTCTCTATTTCAAAAACCAAAAAATATACCTTTTTTCATAACCAATAATAAATCATACTTCCCTGCAATTCCTTGAGAAGACGACCCAATGTTCAAATACTTCGGTTATAAATTTTATTGGGTTTTGTTACTTGTGACAACCAAAGTTTTTGTACGAAAGGATTCTCTGTTGGTTTAGAAACTATACTTACAACGCGATTATTTTTATAAAAAATTCTTTACCGACAAGAACCTATTCGTCACATTCACCCTTACTAATTTTGGTTTCCTAGTTTTCTCATTTTAATTTCATATCTCTTATTCTTATATGCCTTTAGTTGTAGTTATCTTGATGCATGCTTGTTAGTTAGACAATACTTGATTGATGTTTCTAGTTGTCACAATTTAATTGTTAGTTGGTTGTTGCTTTTACATACTTGCCATTTTACTTCTTCCGTAAGCAATCCAAACCCCCAAAATTCCTAACCAATGATGTGCATCATGTTGCAAGTCCTAGGGAAGACGACCCGGGATTCTACTCCCGATTATTGATATGATTATTGTGACATTCTTATAAACTTTGACTTGAGGATAATTTGTCGGTTGGGACTATACTTTGTAACATTGAATTGGAAAATCCTTTGGTCATTTCTTAATCAACATTTATCCTCTATCAAGTTTTGGCGCCATTGCCGGGGACTTGCAATGGTGTTATATTGTTAGCTAGTGTGAATATGTTTATATGTGAATAGCTAATCTTTTCTTGATTGTTTGTTAGTCTAGTTCTTAGTTAGGACTTATAGTTTGTATTAATTAGTAGTCACTTTATTCTAGTATAGCTTGTTGTCATGAGCTCTATGTTTTTTTTCTTGAATGACGCGTTCATTTCTGGATCCAAGCTTAGCCCTTTTTGATCCTAAAATTGAAGGAACTTAATTACATCTTAGGCAAGCTCAGCGTCGGTTAGCCTTTGAATGCTAATTTTAAGATAAATACTGGCTTGATCAATCTACTTCCCAAGTTCCATGGTCTATCTGCTCAAGACCCCATCAAGCATCTTAGGGACTTTCAAGGTGCATGATCCACTACTAGGAGGCATGGCTCGGATGAAGTTGCTATTTGGGTGTTTGCCTTTCCATTTTCTCTTGAGGGAAGGGCAAATGAGTGGTTCTACACGTAACCGGATGAGTTTGTCACCAATTAGTACTTGCTTAGGAGACAATTCCCAGATAAATTCTTCCCATCGGAGGTGACCAATAGGTTGAGGAAGGAGATCTCATGCATCATCCAAGGTGACTCGGAAACACCTCATGAGTATTCAAAGCATTTTAGGAAGCTTCTTAATACTTGCCCTCATCATTGGATTGACGACTTGGTATTGATTAGTTACTTTTGCCAAGGCCTCAAGTCTCAAGATAAAATTCTCTTGGATGCTTCTATCAATGGTTCTTTAGTGAAGTACAGAACGGCAGAAGAGGCTTGGCAACTTATTGCCAATCTAGCCGAATCTACCCAACATGCGAGGCAAAGAAACAATCATCCAAGGACCATCAATGAAGTTTCTTCTAATGAGTCCACCCTCACCAAGACCTTAGGGGAGATGACCACCATTCTCAAGCAAATCAATCTTAATCAACAACAACCTCCTCCACAACAACAATACCAACCGGTAGCTCCACAAAGAGTATGGGGAATTTATGCTTGCAACTCTCATTATACCGACGAATGTCCACAACTCCAAGAGGATAATACCTTGGCGGCCACCAATGTTTACTTCAACAGTTCCAATCAAGGTCCTTATCAACAAGGGGGTAATTATAACCAAGGGTGAAAAAACTAAGGTTGGCAAGAGAAGTCAAACCAAGGGTAGAGAGACAACTATAACCAACGATGGAGAGATGGTACAAATCAAAGAGGGAACAACAACTTTTAACCATACTGCAACCAATAAAACCAATCATTCCAACCATAAAACCAAGGCCAAAGATACCAACCTCCACACCAAAGACAAGCTCAAGTACCTAAAATAACCCAACCACAAGTTCCTCAAATCACATACCCTTCTTCTTTCTCCAATCAAGCTCCAATGGATGATACCCTCCATATTATTCTGCAAGAATAAAGAGAATTTCACTCCACCATTCAAGAGCTTATAGCCTGCTTACTGATGAGCGGATATTTTATACGCTTTTTGGCATCACTTTCATATAGTTTTTAGTAGTTTTTATTTAGTTTTCATTAAGTTTTTATAGATTTTAGTGTTAAATTCACATTTTTGGATTCTACTATGAGTTTTTGTATTTTTCGACAATTTCAGGTATTTTCAAGTTGAAATTGAGGAGCTGGAGCAGAAGTCTAATTTAGAGACAGAGAAAGCACTACAGATGCTGTCCAAATTTGACCTGCCTGCATTCGGAAGAGCTTTTCTAGAGCTATAGAAGTCCAAATAGAGCGCTCTCAATAACTATGGAAGCTGACTTTCAGAGCTTTCCAGCTTTATATAATAGTCCATAATTTGCTTCGGATTAGAAGGCCCAAAACTGGTATCCAACGCCAGCTTCCTGCCCCCTTCCAGGCGTCCAGTGCCCAAAGAGCATAGACCAATGTACAAATGCCCAAAGAGGACCCCCTAGCTGGCATTCAACATCCCAGAGACCTCATAGCATGTGGATCTCATCAAATATTAGCCAAAACACTCACTAAGTGGGCCCCAGAAGTGGATTTTAGTACTAAAAAGACTATTTTACCCTTACTAGTTATCTGTTTAGTATTTAAAGTGTATTTTACATGATTATTCGAATAACATACTTCCATTCAGCATTATTCACGTTTCACATAGTATTTTACTTTCAGTATGAGTTTCTAAACCTCCTAGGTTGAGGGGAGGAGCCCTGCTGAGTCCTATGAATTAAAAAAAGTATTACTATTTCTTCTCCGATCCGTGTTTGATTTATCTTTAAGATGTATAATCCGATCTCCATCGTGGTGAATAGGATGATCTAACCAATTAGCTCTGTTCATTACATTATGATGAACATCCCTGACAAATACCCACGTCTACTTGGGTTTGTGTGAATACGTGACTGGGAAGCACGAGCCAACAACTATGTTTATACATCTCTCAGACGTCTAATCCACGACTTCATTGGGAACTTCTCGAGATACCAGTTCAGCCAATTTCCGGGGAGATTAGGGTCTCTGTGGTATAGGCTTGAATCCTAAGAAGCAGCATCCTCTAATCCAGAATATTCGACCTTGTCTGTGGCGTTTTCAGTAGGATCGCCAAGAGAATGGACTGCTATGCGCTTCACCCTTCGTCAGATTGGATGACCGCGGCCAATGGCGTTCAACCTGTAGCAGAGGAGATCAATGACCACGACCTATGGCATTGATCAAATACAACCTACCATAGAAGAAGATCATTCACAAGCAGAGAAGATAGTAGCACCAAAGTTAATTCAGAAAGACAATGCAACTCCAATCCTTTAACATATCCCTATTGCTGATTCCAAAAGTCCTAATACAATTCCATATCGAACAACCTTTTGATCTACCTAACTAAGACCTGCAAGATAACCATAGCTTGCTTCAAACCACAATCTCTGTAGGATCGACCTAACTCGCTCAGGTATTACGTAGACGACCAAGTGCACTTGCTGGTACAACAGCACTAAAGTGTGGGGATTCATGCTACCAAGTTTTTGGTGCCGTTGTCGGGGATTGTTGAGTTTAGACAAACTGACGGATTGTCTTGCTTCCTAGATCAGGTAAATTTTATTTTATTTTATTTGAGTCTTTTAAATTTTGTTTTCTTCTTCTCTAATCTTCTCTGATTTTGTTTGAGTCTCTTTGTTTGTGTTCTTGTTGAGTTTTTTTTTATTTTTATTTTCTTCTCCTTCAATTTTTTGAAAAAAAAAGTTTTTCAAAAATAATTTTCTTTTCTTTGTTTAATCCTTATTCTTGGTATTGAGTTTTGCATCTTATTGTTTTTCAATTCCATAAATTTTAAAACATCTTCATAAACCTTTTACAAAAAATATTTATCTTTTCTTTGTTCAATTTTTGTTCTTGGTTTGAGTCTTGTTTCAATTCTTTGTTTGGTGTTTGAGTCTTTGTTGTTGGTCTTATTGCAACTTTCCATTTTTTTTTGTATCTTTCTTTGAAAAAATTTTTAAAAATAGTTTCTTTGTTTAATTCTTGTGTCAATTCTTTAAGTTTGGTGTTTTCTTGTTATTTTTCCTTTAATTTTTGAAAATTTGGTTTTGGTTTTCTAAAAATTTTAAGTTTGGTGTTCTTTGTTTGTTCTTGTGTTCTTTAAATTTCTTGAGTCTTGTTCTTTGTATTTGTGTTAGTCTTCAAAGTGTTCTTGAGTTTTATTTGTGTTTCGATATTAAAATTTTTAAGTTTGGTGTTGCTTAGTGTTTCCCTCCAAAAGTTTTCGAAAATTAGGGACATTAGATCTAAAAATTTTAAGTTTTGTATCTTTTACTTATTTTTCTCTCTCCTCATTAAATTCAAAAATAAAAAAATATCTTTTCTATCTTTATTTTAATTATAATTTTCGAAAATTCCTTTGAAAATTCATATTTTAATTTTAAAATTTTTTATCTTATCTTATCTTAGCTTTAAATTTCAAAAATCATATCTTTTTCAAAATCTTATCTTATCTTATTTCAAATTAAAAATTTAAAAATTCAATTTTCAAATTGCAAATTTCAAACTCAAATCTTTTTTTTTAAATCAAATTTCAAATCTTATCTTTTTCAAATCTTTATCTTATCTTGTTGACTTTGTCAAAAAATTCAAAATTTAAATTTCAAAATTCAAAATTCAAATTTTAACTTTCAAAATTTAAAATTTAAAATTTTATTTTTTTATTTTAAAATCAAATCTTTTCTTAATTAATTAATTATCTTCTCTCTTTTCTTTTTCAAAACATCCTAACTAACTTCTTCTCTCTAATTTTCGAAAATTCTCTTCCTCTTCTCTCTCTTCTATCTTCAAAATTTAATAATTAAATTTTAAATTATATTTTATTAATGAATTTAAATTTTGGTTTAAATAAATAAATAAAATAATAAAAAAATATTTTAATTCTTATTCATCTCTCCTATCCCTATTTCTTCTTCCTTTCATTCTATCTCTCTTCATTATGAACCCAAGTGGGAATGAAGAGTTCAGGAAAACTCTGGGATCTTATACAAATCCCTCTGCTAAGTTTTATGAAAGAAGTATTAGCATACCTCACATTAGAGCTAGTAGCTTTGGAGTGAACCATCAACTCATTACTCTAGTACAGCAGAATTGCCAGTATTTTAGACTTCCTCAAGAAGAACCTACAAAATTCCTGGCAAACTTCTTAAAGATTGCTGACACAGTACACAGTGAGAGAGTAGACCAAGATGTCTACAGATTATTACTTTTTTCTTTTGCTGTAAAGGACCAAACAAAAAGGTGGTTGGATAACCAGCCTAAAGCCAGTTTAAAAACTTGGAAATTATTAGTAGACAAGTTTTTAAACCAATACTTCCCCCCAAGAAAGATGACCTAGCTGAGGCTGGACATACAAGGCTTCAGACAAAGAGATAATGAATCTCTTTATGATGCCTGGGAAAGGTATAGAAAGATGTTAAGAAAATGCCCCACTAAAATATTTTCAGAATGCGTACAATTAGACATCTTCTACTATAGACTTTCAGACATGGCTAGAATGTCTTTAGACCACTCTGCTGGTGGCTCTATACACACGAGAAAGACTATAGGAGAATCTCAAGAGCTTATTAAGACTGTTGCCACTAATAAGCATTTGTACTCATCTCCTGAGCCTTCTATTAAAGGAGAGGTTAAGGCAGTAGTTACTGAACTAACCCTCCAAAGCAGGATGGCCCATTGACTCAGTAACTGCTAGCCCTTGCCCAACAACTGCTGGAACTGCAAGAGGCTCTGTGAGAAACTCAGGCTTCTAACAGGAATATGGAAGCCCAGTTGAGTCAAACAAGGTAGCAGTTATCTAAGCAGATAACAGATGAATGCCAGGCTATTCAACTGAGGAGTGGGAACATCTTAAGCACCCAAGCTCAGTGCAATAAGAACGAAAAGCCCATATAGGATAACTAGGTCTTTGCACATGATAACTCTGGGCCTTTAAATGCCGAGAGAGGTATCCCTCTTGTCGCTGAACGCCAGGAAGGAACAAAGATTGGGCGTTCAAATGCCCAAGGGGACAACAACTTGGGCATTGAACGCTCAAGCAAGGGAGGCCAGTCACATAATGATAACGACCCTCCTAAGCAAGCTAGTAACCCCCTTCCAATACACAAAGTTCTCGGCCTTCGTCAACCAAGATTGATGAGTACAAGGCTAAGTTACCATACCCTCAACGACTCCAGAAAGCAAAAAAGGATAGGTAATTTGCCAAATTCTCAAAAGCTTTTAAGAAGCTGGAGATCAAAATCCCCTTTGCAAAGGCTCTTGAATAAATGCCTTCATACGCTAAGTTCATTATGGAAATACTAAACAACAAGAGGGATTGGAGAGAAGTAGAGACAGTAGCTCTTACTAAGAAGTGCAATGCAATCATTCAGAGGAACCTTCCTCAGAAGCTGCAGAAACAGCCTAACACTCTTCTTAGAACCACATAAGTGATTCCAAGAGAAGAGTTTTTGGCCCTCATTAGTACTGAGGAGGACGAAGCTCAGGAGCATGCTACTGAGGGACTTAAGGCAATCACGGACCAGAAGGATCCTGAGAATGCCATTGAGCACGCCCCTACAGAGGAGAAGGAACCTCGAGTTGAATCTTCTCAGGGTGTGTAAGAGGAGCCTATGACTCCCACAGAGCATGCCCTTGCAAAGGTGAAAGAGCCTCAAGAGCCATCTTTCCTAAGCATGCAGAAAGAACTGGCAGATGGGCAGTTGGCTAATTACCCAGCAGCACTTAAGAGACTGCAAATCAATATCTCTTTTACAGAGGTATTTGAAAAGAAGGACCTAAGGGGAGATGAAATAGAGATACTTACTGAGAAGTATAGTATTCTAATTTAGCATGATCTTCCAAGGAAGATTCCAGATCCAGGGATCGTTTAGATCCTATGGACTACTGAAAAGATCATTTTTGACAAAGTCATGTATGATCTTGGCTTAAGTTTAAATCTGATACCTTCTATTGAGACAAAGGCCCAATCTAGAGAGACTGGGAAGGCATTGAACGCCAATAAAAAAGATCTCACTGGGCGTTCAACACCCAACCTGGCAGCAATCCTGGCACCGAACGCCAGTGAGGAAGCCCTCACTGGGTGTTCAACGCCCATCCTGGCAGCAGAGCTAGCGTTGAACGCCAGCCAGGGAGTACTACCTAGGTGTTCAACGCCCAAACACCCAGGATTTCTGGCGCTGAATGCCAGTGAGGAACCCCTCACTGGGCGTTCAATGCCCACACACCTAGGGAAGCTGGCGTTGAATGCCACCAAGGACATCCCTGCTGGGCGATCAACGCCCAAAGAGCTATTAGAGCTGGCATTGAACGCCAGTAAAAGCACACCCTTTGAGTTCTTAAATCCCACTCAAGAATCCTCTATCTCAGACCCAAAGGAAACCATAAAGACCATTAAGGTTCTTTTGCATGCACTTCTACAGTGCATAAGTTCTTATGACTACTCATCCTCGGATGAGGATGAAGACACCAGGGAAGAGCAAGTTGCTCGGTACCTAGGAGCTCTTATGAAGCTGAACGCCAAAATATTTGGTACAAAGCCTTTGGAGGAAGAACCTCCATTGCTTTCCAAAGAACTCAATGCTTTGGTTCAGTGGAAGCTACCTCAAAAGCTTTCAGATCCTGGATGCTTTCTGATTCCCTGCACCATAGGCACCATGACCTTTGAGAAGGCTCTGTGTGACCTAGGGTCAAGCATCAACCTCATGCCACTCTCTGTAATGGAGAAGCTGGAAATCCATGAGGCACAAAAGACAAGGATTACCTTGCATAAGGGCTGGAAGGAGTTCAAGGTTCTTGACCCTCCATTACCCCCTGACAAGGGAGGCACTTTCATAAAGGATTCAGCATCCAAGCCTCCTCCCTTGGATGGAACCAATTCAATCCCTCCTAAGACAAAACATAAGTTTGGTGTGGGATGTACACTATCCACAAAGGAGGAAGGCCCCAAAAGGAAGATACCTAGGGGCTGGAAAAACAAAAATATCCCTATTGAGGGCTTTTCACCATGGAAAATGGTAATGTTCACTTATCTCATCATGGTATTCACCATGGAAGAGGGAAGTGACAAACAGGGACACCAGCATATTGCTGCAGGCCCAACCCTGCGTCAGAAAGTAAACAAAATCCTGTCTCTTGAGCTTATTAAGCTATTCCATGAGAACACAGGAAGGAAGCTACCAGTAAGGAGTAAGGATTTATTCCTCTAGGACTATCTTCCTCCTTGAAAGGATTTGTCTGTCAAGCTAATGACATTAAAGAAGCGCTTGTTGGGAGGCAACCCAACCTTAATTAATTATTTATTTCCTTTTATTTTGTTTTGCTTTTCTTTTAGGGTCATGATCATATGTAGCGTTCAAAACAGAGACAGAATTTTACAGCAGTGAAAACAGAACACTCTGGATAGAGTGTCAAAGTTGAACGCCAGCCAGGGTATCCCTGCTGGACGTTCAACGCCCATCTTGGGCAGCATTGTTGGCGTTGAATGCCAGCCAGGGAGCAGCCCCTGGGCGTTCAAACGCCAGTGTAAGAGAGCAGGGAATTTGAAATTCCTAACCCCTCATGACTAGTATGTCCCACAGAAACTCCACCTATCCCTCCTTCTTCTACCCTACTCTTCCCAATTTGCTCGAGGATGAGCAAAACTCTTAAGTTTGGTGTTGTAAAAGCTTTGCTTTTTGACTTCTACCACTCCTAAGTGTGGAAGAAAAGGATGGAGCAAACTAGAAAGCTCATGAGCCTGTGCAGCCGCCTCAACAAAGACAAAGGAGTGACATTGAAGAGATCAAGCACTACATTGGATCCTCAAGGAGGAGCACTAGCCACCATTATTCCTTTTCTTCTGTATTTTTTCTGTTTTATATTATGTTGTGTTATCTGTTCTCGTGTTCTAATTGCATGATCATTTGCATTGATGTCTTAAAGTTGTACAATGTTCCATATATCTCTCACCTTGCTTAAAAGAAAATTTTAATTTGAAAAGAATTGAGAGATACATGAATTTCAAGTTTAAAATAAGAATAGTTTATTTATGTTGATGTGGTATCATTTGCTTTTGTTTTCTGAATGTATGATTAAACAGTGCATATTTGAAATTGAAATTTTAGAATGTTGGCTCTTGAAAGAATGAGGAAAAAGGAAAAATATTATTGATAATCTGAAAAATCAATAAAATTGATTCTTGAAGCAAGAAAAAGTAGCAAAAACAAAAGAAAAAGCATGTTGCAAAAGAAAAAAAATTATTATGCATGTGAAAAAAGAAAGAAAAAAAATGGCGAAAAGAAAAAAAAAATAAAAAGCAGAAAAATTCATTACTGCCCAAAAATGCAGGAAAAGGAGGGCAGATTGAAAAAGTCAGTAACCCTTTAAACCAAAAGGCTAGGGTAAAAAGACCCAAGGCTTTGAGCATTAATGGATAGGAGGGCCCACAAGAATAAAATCTTGGCCTAAGCTGCTAAACCAAGCTGTCCCTAACCATGTGCTTGTGGCGTGAAGGTGTCAAATGAAAAGCTTGAGACTGAGCGGCTAAAGTCATAGTCCAAAGCAAAAAGAGTGTGCTTAAGAACTCTGGATACCTCTATTTGGGGACTCTAGTAAAGTTGAGTCACAATCTGAAAAGGTGCACCCAGTTAAAGTGTCGTGACATTATTGTATCCAGTGGTAATATTGGAAAACAAGGTGCTTAGGGTCATGGCCAAGACTCTGAAAGCTGTGTTCAAGAATCAAAATAAGCTTAACTAAGAGATTCAATAATATCATCTGGAATCTAAGTTCCTAAGGATGCCAACATCTCTAAGTTTCAATGGATAGAGAGATGCCAAAACTATTTAGAAGTAAAAAGCTACTAAGTTCCGCTTATCTGATTGTAACTAAGCTTCATTTAAAACTTAGAAATTTATTGTATCTTAATTTTCTTTGTATCCTACTGTGTTTTTAGTTGCTTGGGGACAAGCAACGGTTTAAGTTTGGTGTTGTGAAGAGCAGATATTTTATACGCTTTTTGGCATCACTTTCATATAGTATTTAGTAGTTTTATTTAGTTTTCATTAAGTTTTTATAGGTTTTAGTGTTAAATTCACAATTTTGGATTTTACTATGATTTTTTGTGTTTCTGGACAATTTTAGGTATTTTTTGGCTAAAATTGAGGAGTTGGAGCAGAAGTCTGATTCAGAGACAAAGAAAGCACTACAGATGCTGTCCAGATCTGAACTGCCTGCATTCGGGAGAGCTTTTCCGGAGGTACAGAAGTCCAAAAGGAGCGCTCTCAACGGATATGGAAAGCTGACTTCTAGAGCTTTCCATCAATATATAATAGTCTATATTTTACTTCGTATTAGAAGACCCAAAACTGGTGTCCAACGCCAGCTTCCTGCCCCCTTCCAGGCATCCAGCGCCCAAAGAGCAGAGACTAATGTACAAACGTCCAAAGAGGACCTCCTAGCTGGCGTTCAATGCCCCAGAGACCTTATAGCACATGGATCTCATCAAACCTTAGCCCAAACACTCACTAAGTGGGCCCCATAAGTGGATTTTAGTACTAAAAGACTATTTTAGCCCTACTAGTCATCTATTTAGTATTTAAAGTGTATTTTACATGATCATTCAAATAACATACTACCATTCAGAATCATTCACATTTTACATAGTGTTTCACTTTCAATATGAGTTTCTAAACCCCCTAGGTTGAGGGGAGGAGCCCTGTTGAGTCCTATGAATTAATAAAAGTATTACTATTTCTTCTCCGATCCGTGTTTGATTTATCTCTAAGATGTATAATCTGATCTTCATCGTGGTGAATAGGATGATCTAACCAATTAGCTCTGTTCATCACATTAAGACGAACTTTCTTGACAAACACTCGCGTCTATTTGGGTTCGTGTGAATACGTGACTAGAAAGCATGAGCGAACACCTATGTTTATACATCTCTTAGACGACTAATCCACAACTTCGTTGGAGACTTCTCGAGAAACTAGTTCAGCCGATTTTTGGGGAGATTAGGGTCTCCGTGGTATGGGCTAGAATCTTAAGAAGCAGCATCCTCTGATCCGGAATATTTGACCTTGTTTGTGGCGTTTTGAGTAGGATCGTCAAGAGAATGGACTGCTGTGCGCTTCACCCTTCGTCAGATTGGATGACCATGGCCAATGGCGTTCAATCTGTAGCAGAGGAGATCAATGACCATGGCCCATGGCATTGATCACATACAGCCTTCCATAGAAGAAGATCATTCACAAGCAGAGAAGATAGTAGTACCAGAGTTAATTCAGAAAGACAACGCAACTCCAATCCTTCAACATATCCCTATTGCTGATTCCAAAAGTCCTAATACAATTCCATATCCAACAACCTTCTGATTTGCCTGACTAAGACTTGCAAGATAACCATAGCTTGCTTCAAACCACAATCTCCATGGGATCGGCTCTAACTTGCTCAGGTATTACTTGGACGACCCAGTGCACTTGCTGGTACAATAGTACGAAAGTGTGGGGATTTGTGCTACCACTTACCTCTATCATCCAACCAAACTCAAAGCCCCTCTGAACCCTCAAGTTCAAGTGCATTTTCCTTTCAACCATTTTCCAACCCAAAGAGTAACCTCAATGCTATCCCTTTGAGGTCTGGCACTATATTAGAAGAAAGGAGTCCCAAGGAGTCAAGGGCAAAGGAGACTACTCTAGATGAGGATGTTGTCGAAGTGGAGGAAGTGGAAGATGAGGAAGAAGTACAAGGAGTTGTTGAAGAGGAAGTTACTCAAGCAAGAGAAAGTGGTTCTAAGGAAGAAGATGTGTTAAAAGAAGCCATTCCAATCCCATTCCTAAGCTTGGCAAAGAGGACCAAAAAATAATTGGAGTTAGATCCAAAGATGGTAGATATCTTCAAAAAGGTTGAGGTAACCATTCCCCTTTTTGATGCCATTCGCCAAGTTCCTAAATATGCCATGTTTTTAAAGGATTTATGCATGAACAAGGAAAGGATTAATGAATTAGAAACTATTCCTTTGGGTAGTTCAATTTCTGCTTTAATGGATGTAATTCCAGAAAAATATGGGGATCCCAGACCATGCTTGGTTTCTTGCACTATAAATGGTGTTCAATTTTTGGATTATATGTGTGATCTCAGTGCTTGTGTTAGTATTATGGCTTTGTCTATTTATCATGCATTAAACCTTCCAGCGTTGAAACGATCGGTAGCATGTTTTGTTTTAGCCGACGAAAGCATAACTTCTGTGGCTGGTATTGTTGAGGATGTCTTAGTGAGAATCAAAGGATTGACGTTTCCAACTGATTTTTACATTCTTGAGATGCCTCCTAATGACTCCAGAAAACCGTCATCTATCTTATTAGGGAGACCCTTCTTGAAGACCTCTAAGTTTAAACTTGATGCATTCTCAGGCACCTACTCAATTGAGATTGATGGTAGAGCGGTAAGCTTTTGTTTGGATGAGGCTATGAAGCATCCACCGAAAGACCTACCACTCTATCTTCTGGTATGATATGATTGATGAAGTTGTGGCTGAGATTCACCATGAGACCCTTCATGAGATGAATATGAGTAAAGGTCTAAGTGTGGAAAAGGATTGTGATTATGACGTAGACTTCCCACCATCCGCATTGTTGCAAGAAGAGAAGCTACCATGTCAAGACTCTAATGGGGAGTTGCAACCTCTCTCCAATTGAAGTATGTTTTTTTGGAGGAAGATGAGGTAATTGAGCCGGAAGAAGTAAATGGAGAATTGGGAGAAATTGATCTGGAAACGGATTGCATCATCAATAAATTTCCATTCACATTGACCAATTCCCTCAATGATCTTGATGGATCTCTCCCATTGGATTTGAAGCGAATACTAAGGTAGACTTTTCACAACCTCTAATTTATGACCTAGGTGATGAGGAAGACCTAGAGGAGGTTGGGAAGGAAGAGCTACAAAAGGTTGGTAAGGAAGCAGTAGACAACCAAGCAATGAAGGTCTTAATGCAAGAATCTAGGAGAAGAAATTCAACCCAAGAGCAATTGGAATGGGTAAAAATTTTTCCAGTAAACTTCATTAGTCCGCTTCAATATGATATCTTGGAGACAAATTCCCAGCTTAAAATCCTTCTTGGGGTGTTAAATGGTGAAGTCTTAGATATTGGTTGGAACAGAGATCTCAAGTTCATCAAAGAGACCAAATCGGGACTTGAGGTCCAAGTGTGGTGCAAGGAAAAATTGAGAGGATTCCAAGGTGTGTGGGGGTACTTAAGTGGGAATTCAAGAGTTAGGACATCCGTACGAAATCATAAGGATCAACAAGAAGAAGTTCTTCAGGAATTGATGGACCTCACTAGGGATCCCACAGAATCTTTGAAGACAAAGCATAGGTGGAGACTCAAGAGGGAATGGAATCACAAGCCACCATAACAAGAGCTCATTGACTGTCCAACTTAAGGACGTTAAAGAAAAGTGCTAGGTGGGAGACACCTCACCATGGTATGATCTTCCTTATTTATAGTTCTTTCACTTTGTTTTCATCTCTTTAATTAGATATGTTTGCTTAGATAGGATATGAGTTTCTTGAGTTTGATTAGATATGTTTGAATGATGGTTGTTTCATGAAGTTTTCATTTATGCTAGTTTGTTTAATTTGGTAATTTTGGCTGTTGCCTTGAAATCCTAGGTGTCTTTGTGCCATTTTGCTTGAACAAATGCAAAAATTATGATATCTTTGTTGCTCATGCGTGAACTGTGCTGCCTCATAGTCTGGATAGTGAGTTGTGCCAGGACCATATGGATTTGGTGCGTCTGGCATCAATGCTTGTCACGCGTACGCTTGACCCCTGCGATTTGATCATACTGAGACTGTGCGAACAGCACGGCCTGGATAGAGAGTTGTGCTAGGACTGTAGTGATGGTGTGCGACGCGCACAGCCGTGACCGACGTAGACGCGTCGCCTCGAAACCCTGATTCATGCTTTTTATGGTGCTTGGTTGGTGCGGCCACATGGTCTGGACAGCTAGTTGTGCCGAAACCAAGCAAAAACTGTGCGCTGGGCATGATAAGCCCTCATGCGTAGGCGTGACTGACGCATACGCGTCCCCCACCTTTCCCTGCTTTTCATGCGTACGCGTGATTGACGCGTGCGCATCGTCTTCGAGACCCCAGCTACTGAGTGCGCTGCCCTATTCTCCATCCTTACTCCATTCTTCTTTCTTTCTTTCTTACTTCTTCTACTTCCTTCCTTCCTTTCTTCTTCTTCTTTTCTTCCTTTCACCCCATTCCTTCTTTTCTCTTTCTCTCTTCTCTTCTCACAATTCTCATTATTTCTCACTTACATTTCTCAATTTCTTCTTCTCCGCCTTTTCAAGGGTTTACTTCTCAACTTCTCTTACTTTCTACTTTTCTTTTGATTATGGTATTTGATCACCATTGTTCTTATTAATTGCATTTAGTTTTTCTATTTATAGTAGTTCTTCTCTTTATTTTCTAAACTTGTTATTTTTCCATTGGTGTTGGATTTTCATACTCAAATTTTTGTGAATTTCATAGATTGTCTTGGTGCCTCTTACTTTGTTTTGTTTTGTTTGATGATGCTATGATTGTTGCCTTTCATTTTGAGTGTGCTATACACTAGGTTTTATCAATTTGCTTGTTGATTTATACTATGCACTCCAAGTGTTTATGAAAAAGAGCCAATAAATCTTTGCCTCAATTTTTGTTTTATGCTTCCAACTCTTTGCTTCTTTTTCATAAAACTTGAATTCCTTGTACATTGCTCCGATTTTATACTCTTTTTCATGATTAATTCTTATTATTCATGGATTGCTATTCTTTTGACATCATGCATGAATTAGTGATTTAACTCCATATTCTTCTTTTTGTGCTGCATTGATTTGGAGTTTTTCTGAGTTAATACTTCTCTCATGTCTTCCCTATTCTTGCATGTGTTCATCTTTATTAATTTCGATGCTTGAGTTGCTGTTTTCTTGGTCTATACTTATGTGCCTTCTTGACTCATGCATCAAGTGCTAGCAATACGCCGCAATGCTTTTAATTGATTTCTCACTTACATGTTGTAGCTACAATGTACTTGAGATACCTTATTCTTATTCGGTATTCTTTCTCGCTTGCACTTTCTTAATTTCTTATCTTTCTCTCTTAGCTTAATGTTTCTCGCTTTTTCCCTTTTCAAGAAGGTCACCAAGAGAGAACAGGAGCAAGCTCCTAGGAAGGTAGCCAACTGGCAATTCTAACATCATCATCATCACCACAAGTACCTCAGCCATCTACCCACCCTTGGAGGAGATCGACACTCCAAAGTCCACTTCGGATTTTGACAAAGAATGCAATCGAGAGGTAGACATGGAGGCGCCTTTGTCACACCATCCTTATGCCATTGAAAGTAGCGACTCCATACCCCCTTGCTCATCTTTGAATGCACTGATAAACCCATATTTCATGAGTTCTTTTGTGCTTAATTAGAGTGATTTATTCAACTCTTCACCTACTTATTCACATTAATTGCATGGTTTTACCTTCCCTTCCTTATTATGTCATATTGTGAAAAACATGTTTTCTAAGCTTTAAAAATTAATTATTTTAATTACCTTTATTTCCATTCGATGCCATGATCAGTGTGTTGAGTAGTTTCATATTTCCTAAGGCAGAATGACTTAAAGGATGGAAAAGGGAACATACTAAAATGGAAGGAGAAAGCAAAACGGAGCTTTAAGGAAACTGGTATTCACGCGATTGCATGGATGACGCGATCGCGTGCCAAGCACGAATCAGCAGCGACGCGGCCGCATGACTGACGCGACCGCGCACCTTAAGCAGAACGCACATGACGCGGTCGCATGACTGACGCGACCGCGTGGAAAGGAAAAGCTCCAAATGACGCGACCGCATGACCCACACGGACGCGTGACAGAGGCCACGCACCAGAAATTACAGAATACGCCCCCAGCGAATTCTGAAGCCCTTTTTGGCCCAGATCCAAGTACAGACAGCATAGACCAGAGGTTATAAAGTGTGGGAATGCATCCATTCAGAGAGAGCTCGCATATTTCACTTTTCAATGATTTAGATTTAGTTGAGAGGGAGATCTTCCCTCTCTCTTTTTTAGGATTTAGGATTTCTTCTTGTTTTAAGAGTAACTCTGGATCCCAGGTTTAATGTTCTTTTATTTTAGTTTTACTTTTATTTATTTATTCCAACATTTGAATTGATGATTATAATTTGATTTAAGAATTCTTCCATGTTACAGACTGCTATTTGAATTAATGATAATTGAGGTATTTTCAGTTTATGATTGTTCTCTTTGATTTAAGTTATCATTGTGTCCCATCTAAGGATATTTTTATTATTCCAGTAATTTTACTTTTTTCCCTTTTGGTTCTGGTTAAGAATTTAGTAACTCAACGGTTATTAAACTCAACATAATTGATAATCGTTATCTTGCTAATTGAGCTGAACTTAAGTAATCCCAACCTTTTCTTAGGAAATAAATAGGATTCAAAGGTCAATTTAATTAGTCCCTTGACTTTCCTTTGCCCTGGTAAAGGTTGACCAAGTAGAGTTTATATTCAACTTTCATTATAGTTGAGAGAGATAACTAAGTTGGACCTCTAATTTCCCTTATCTTGCCAAAAGTTGTTTTACAGTTATTATTTATTTTTAATTGCCATTTAATTCACTCGTCATTTAAATTACTTACTTTTCACTTTCTAAACCCCGATTACAACCTTTATAACCAATAATAAGAACATACTTCCTCGCAGTTCCTTGAGAAGATGACCCGAGGTTTGAATACTCGGTTAACAATTTTTAAGGGGTTTGTTACTTGTGACACCCAAAACGTTTGTACGAAGGGATTTTTGCCAGTTTAGAGACTATATCTACAACGTTACTGTTTTTATGACATTCTTTACTGGCAAAAATCCTAACGTCAAAAATGGCGCCGTTGCCGGGGAACTGCTAACGTGTGCCTTATTATTGGTTATTGTAAATATTTTTCTTTTGCTTGTTTATTTATTTTTGTTTTTCCTTTTTATCTTTATTTGCTACTATGAACTCTCACCCCCCTCGCTTTGAGTTTGGTTCTAATATTGTTAAAGGAAATAGAAGTTACAGCAGGAATGTGCATCAAGATCAGACCAATCAAGGATGGATGGAACTAAGAGGATCTAATCAACCCTTTTGGCAGCAACACCCTCCGAGATATCCTGGACAAAGACCATTCTACCGTGCATACCCAGCTGAAAGACATGGTGGACAACCTTGTAACTACCAACAAGCCCCACCCCGTGCATATGAACCATCCTTTCAACATAACCTCGAACCACCACACTCACAAGCTTCTCTTCACCATTCGCCATCATATGATCCTTCCTTACCCCAATACCAATCTAATCGTTCCCAATCATCACCACTTTCCTTTGTATCATGTCCATGTCTGGCAAACCGCGAAGCAGAGGATCGCCTAAAAGAAACAGTAATTAAATTTCAAACAACCATTCAACAACTGGAGCAAGCACTAATTCAATGGGCCACTAGACGCTCAAATATACAAGGACCAACCACAGCTCCATGTGGACAGCCCGATGAAGAGCGTAGCATGAAAGAAATACTAGAGACTCCAGTGGACAAGACAGAGAATGAATTCGTACTAGAACAAGTGGAAGAAGCTGTCATTGTTCAAGAAGAAGAGTTGGTTGAAGATCTAGGAGATGCTGAACTTCCTTGGGAATCCAAAATTGAGGAAAACTCCGTCCAAGATGCTACAGTTGATGCTAAGGAGGATACCGCATAATCTCCAAGGCAAATCGTTTACGAAGAATCAGACGGAATAATCCAAGAAGCAATTTTCCTTGATGATGATAGTCACAAGTCTAGTTCTCCTAGTGATGAACTTGCGTCCGCAAGTGAATTCTCTGAAATCGAAGAATCTTCCCCAAGTGAATATGAGGATGATGCGGAGGTAGATTTCTCTCAACCTCCAATCTACGACTCAAGTGATGAGGAAGACACCGAAGACTTTGACCAGGACACAGATACAATTGAAGATCTTTGCAAAGAAGTGGAAGAATTCACAGAAGAGCACAAGGAAACAGAACTTGCAGAACCACCAAAAACACCTATCCTAAGGCCATTACCACCTAATACAAGCTTCAAGTGGGTACAATCCTTAACTTATAATTTCACTTATTCACTTGAATATGGTTTGCTCGAAACAGATGGCCAACTTAGAGCTCTCTGCGGCTTTAAGAGTAAGAGGGAATTGGCTCGTACTCAGAGCTGGTGCACCAGGTTCAATAAGGTTCCACGCTTTACCTTGAAGTACACGGATTGGTATCATGCTCAATTGCATGGATCACGGAAAATGTTTGGTCACCACGGTGAGATTCTACTTTTTAACCCGCCCGAATGGAAACTTACAAATCAAAACGGAGGCGGATCTAAAAACACAACTTGGGATCATGGATTATATTCTAACATTCGTCATCCCGGGAGGCTGAATATTTGTTTGAAGCTGCTCAGAAGCTTTACATGCCTAGTTTGGGACCTCAGAGGCCATTGGCATTCCAAGCACTGGTGGAGATTTTTGGACGAATTTAAACATAAACCACCATAACAGGATACTCCTCCAATGTCCAACTTAAGGACTTTAACTAAAAGTGCTAGGTGGGAGACAACCCACCAGGGTATGGTCGCTTCTTTTTCAATTTATTTCTTGTTAATTGCTTTCATTTTTCCTTTTTCATTTTAATTTATTAAACCTGGAACCATGCATAACATTCTTATTAATCACTGCATTCTGCATTTTTCAGTTAAAAAAAAGGGGGGGATGCACGACGCGACCGCATGCCCCATGCGATCGCGTCATATCGCCGAAAACACCACCCGCGCGACCGCGTGACCCACACGGCCGCGTGATATATATATCGGCGTAAGGATCCAACGAACAGAAAGCTAGGCTGGAATCGTGCGGCCCCTGTGCGTTTCGCACAAATTGGCCCACGCGATCGCATACCCCATGCGACCGCGTCACTTGCACAATACCAATCCCACGCGACCGCGTGAGCGACGCGATCGCGTCGCATGGATTGCACATCACCCCAAAAGGAGACAGAGAGTTGCGCTAAAACGGCGTTGGAGTCGTGCGTTTAGCACAAATTCCAGCGACGCGATCGCGCGACCCACGCGATCGCGTCACCCTTCTCCCCCCTCTCATGCGATCGCGCACCCCACGCGATCGCGTCACTCCCATTTTTGTCCCAACCACGCGACCGCGTGCCCCACGCGGCCGCGTGGATTCAAAAATATAACCCCCCAGCCCGCAAACCCTATCAGTCGCGAGCCCCCCCACCCCCAACCCTCTTCTCCCTCTCTGCTCCCTCTCCCCCCAACCACCACCCAGCACCACCCAGCCGCCACCGCTCGCCACCCAGACGCAGCCGCCACCCCGTACGCCGCCGCCCCAACCCCCTCCCCTCCCTTCTTCTCCCTTCCTCCTCTCTCCTCCCCTCTCCACCACTGCCTCTGCGAGCACCGCCCAGCCACCGCCGGCCATCCAGCCACGCCCCCCTCTCTGCCATCCACCCCCTTCAGCCAGCAACAACCACCGCCCTCCCTTCCCCTATCCTCTTCCTCTCTCACTAGCCCTAACACCTCCCTCCGCCACTGCCCCCTCAGCCGCCACCACGACGCCGTGCACTACCACCGCACCGAACGCCGCCGCAGCCACCTTCTTCCCTGTTCCACCCCTTCCGCTTACCAGGTTCCACAACACGCAATCCTTTTTATCCGTTCGTCACTTTTTTGTATTTTTTTATTCCGTTTATGTTTATGATTAGGATATCTAGACTTGCATGTTGTAGTGGATTTTTAGGTTGTTAGGTAGCTTAGGCTGTGGTTAGTGGATCTAGGTCTGTTTACTTGCACTGTTCTTACTTCTGTTTTATCCTATGTGCAAATATGTTGCTGCTATAATCATGTTTCATATGCTGCTTTCTTGTATGTTGCTGCTGTTTACATTGAGTTTTTATGTTTATTTTATATCTATGTACATGTAGCTTGATTTTTTTTAATTCATATGAACTGATATGGTTGCTGTTTATTTTCCGGGACAATCCAATTTTAGCCGGAATGCTGCCCATATTTTTTGAAAATTGTTTTCATTCTTGTTTTGGTTTGGCAACTCTGTTTTACTCTGCTTCCCCCAAACCATTTCATGAATGCTAGGGCCACTTTCTTATCCTCTTTGATTTCCTGGTTCATAACCTGCATTTGTGATTCACTGATTCCAATTTCTGATTTCTTTATTTCTATTCGAATCAGCATCACCCTGTTCCCTTTATTCGATTATGAGTACTTCTATTCTTACCTGTGAATCCTTGTTATATGGAATTTTTTTTTCTATGCCACTTACTTTCCTAACTCACTAATTTTAATTTACTAATTTCTTTTTACCATACTACCCCTCCTGATCTCTTTTCTGATTACTTTCACTTCCTCTAACTTTTTCACTATGGCATATTAATTTTTTTTTCTTTCCATTTAACATTAATTCAATCACATTTCAATTACTCATTCTCCTTATTCTATTTCTCCCTTACCGCTTCGAGTTTCCTTTATTTATAATTGCCTATTTGCTTTCCTATTTAATCCATTTCCTGGTTTTCTGTTTTTCAGGATGTCTGCCTCACAGAGGAAAGGCAAAGGCAAGGCTACTGGCAAGCGCAAGAGAGGAGATTCCTCCCAGTCCATCATTGCTCTAATGCACGATTCCTCATGGCGGGAGAAGAACTTTACACAGCAGGAAAAAGCTGACCAACTGCTCCCTTCAACTGATCCTATAAAATTTGCAAACCGGTACTGTGAGCTGAAGTACCCGACTTTTGCAAACTCCAGAAATCTATACCTGGAACGTACCTTGAAGATTCCAGAAGCCCTCCAGCAATACACTACTGAGCAAATCAAGCAACGGGGCTGGTTCTTTCTGGAGAGACCACTGACAGAGGTCAATGCATCTTGGGTCCGGGAATTCTATTGCAACTACTACCTTACTACCCTAGATGCAGTGAACCTGAGGGGAAAGTAAATTCTGGTCACTGAGGAGGCCATAGAGACCATTCTCCAGCTCCCATCCAAGTCCGATCAGCCAGATGGTTATGCACAGGCTGAGGAGGACATGGGCCAGATGCGGTTTGATTGGGATGTTGTGAAGGCACGGATAGCTCTCGACCCTGCTGTTCCTTGGGAGATGGGTCAGGACACCACTATGCCTCAAGGGATCAAGAGAGTACACTTGAATGATGAGGCTCGGCTATGGCATCAGATCTTGAGCAACTATGTGATGCCGAGTACTCATGAGACTGAGATCCCAGTTGCCATTATCACCCTCCTCTGGTGTGTGCTAGAGGATAAGGACCTGTACTTGCCTCGTTTTATCCAGCATTATATGGCCAGGGTCCACGTCCAAGGCACCCTCCCCTTTCCTTATCTGGTTACACGGCTAGGCCGTCAGGCTGATGTGCCTTGGGAGGATGCCGATGAGCGACCACCAGCAGCGGACTGCAGGAAGATCATCCCTCACAGCAGGAACTTCCTTGCTTTGGGCTACAGACCACCACCTGTCACTGTTACTGATGAGACAGCCCCTCCGTCTGCTGGATCCTCTTCATCCACAGCTGCCACAGCTGCCCCTGCTGCCACCACTGCACCTCCACCCGCCTCTGAGCCGGTTTATCGCCTCGTGCACCGTCTATTCCGCCAGCTTGATCAGATGGAGCGCCGTCACAGGCGCCGGTATCAGAGATTGGAGCGCCGCAGCAGGCAACGCTATTCCCATCTGAAGCTGATGATCAGACAGGGCGCCAACATCCCTCCGAGCCCGACACACCATCAGAGCCATCAGAGGAGGAGGAGGATGAGCACGAGGAAGAGCCTCATCAGCAGGCAGGCACAGAGCACGCTACACCACAGCAGGAGGCCTCACATTAGCTTGAGGCTGCGGATCCGGAGATCCCGATCCAGTCAGTCCCCCCTCTACAGCAGCCAGACCCTCAGCCCACCACCGCCACAGAGACTCCAGCTACCATCCCTCCCAGTGATGACACTCCTTCACACCCGGCTTGATTAAGCATCGGGGACGATGCTTCATTTTAAGTGTGGGGAGGTCGTCATCTCTGGCGTTTATTTCGGTGAACTACTACATACTTTTTCTTTTATTTTGGATATTTTTGTGTATTTTTCTCTTTTTCTTTTATTGTTATTTTCTCAGTACTTATACATTGCTACTTGTGTATTTTACTCTATTTTCTGCATTTTGCATTTTTTGTTCATATTTTAGTTATTTAGTTCATTTTAGTTATTTAGTTTAGTTTGCAATTCTAACTTATTAGTAGATCAATTAGTATAGTTTACCCTTTTTACATAAGATAGCTTAATTATAGCTTAGTTTAAATTGACAAATATAAAAAGAGTAAGCTAGAAACTTGAACATAATAGATTTAGATCCATAAAACCTTGTCTATATAGCATTACATGATGTAGTTAAACTGACAACATTTCATCAAGGAGAAACATTAAAACTTCAAAGGCTATCCTAAATTACTTTTTAAGAGAATAATGAGAATTTTTAACTAAACCTGCATGACATACATAGGTGATAAATGATTTTTCAGCTAGAGAACACATAGCCTGTAAGTTTTGAGCTTAACTATATGGTTACATTCAAACCATAATTTTTATTTCTGTGTGTTCCAACCTTCTTTCTTATTCTGGTGTTCTTTACTTTGTTTTAGTCTATATGTCCGATTATAGAATATAGGTACATCTCAAAATAATGATTGAGGCCATCATTTGATTTTAGCTCACTTATCCCAAATTAGCCTACCTTTTACATCACCTTTGTTAGCCTCCTTTGAGCTTTTTAAAACCCCCTTATTCTATTTTAGCCAAATTACTAGCCTTAAGCAGAAAAACAAAAGAAAATCCCAAGTGAATCCTTGGTTAGCTTTAGATAGAAAATTATAAATAGAGTAAAATATGGAAAACTTATTGGGAACATAGTTAATAAAGACAAAAGGTAGAAAAATTAAAAAGAATAAAGCAACTCAAAAATTTGGGAAGTAGGCTCATGAAAATTCAAATTAATTAAAATTTCCATGTGTATTCAAAAAAAAAAAGTTAGTTTTCAAGCATGTAAATAAGGGGATACAAAAAAAGAACTCCCCAATAAAAAGCAATGCACATGGGATAAAAACAAGAATTGAAACATGAGCATGTGACATCAAAAGTGAGAAAATAGGAAAATAGGTAAAGAAGCATTGTTTTACTAAGTATGTATGTTAGGTGAGATCTTAGTCTAATTAAGGATTTACTTATTAGCTCACTTAGCCTTATACATATATCCTTACCCTCTGCCTTGACCCCATTACAACCTTAATTAAAGACCTCATGAGTTTTGGTATGACTATGTTCTATAATTGTTGATTGGTTAGACGAAAAACAAGGTTATAGAAAGGAAGAATAAAAAGAATAATAGAGTGATTAACCCAATAAACACTGAGTGATTAGAGAGAAAACACAAAATCCAGTGAGGGTTCAAAAGCTCATTAACATTTATCCCTGATTGTCTTGCAAGTTTTTTTCTCTCATTTGCAAAAAGTGCTTTATTATTTGAGGGTTAGCTATATATGTATATATATCTCCTTGAGAATGTGAAATAATTTGACTACATGTAGGCTTTATATATGAGTGGATGAATTAGAATTGCATGACTCATTAGGTAGATGCATTTAGCATAGGTTGCATTTCATAACATTCCATCACTTTAACCTTAATTATTTACCTTGGATTTAGCATGAGGACATGCTAGTGTTTAAGTATGGGGAGGTTGATAAACCCATATTTCATGAGTTCTTTTGTGCTTAATTAGAGTGATTTATTCAACTCTTCACCTAATTATTCACATTAATTGCATGGTTTTACCTTCCCTTCCTTATTATGTCATATTGTGAAAAATATGTTTTCTAAGCTTTAAAAATTAATTATTTTAATTACCTTTATTTCCATTCAATGCCATGATCAGTGTGTTGAGTAGTTTCAGATTTCCTAAGGCAGAATGACTTAAAGGATGGAAAAGGAAACACACTAAAATGGAAGGAGAAAGCAAAACGGAGCTTTAAGGAAACTGGTATTCACGCGATTGCATGGATGACGCGATCGCGTACCAAGCACGAATTAGCAGCGACGCAGCCGCATGACTGACGCGACCGCGCGCCTTAAGCAGAACGCACATGACGCGGTCGCATGACTGACGCGACCGCGTGAAAAGGAAAAGCTCCAAATGACGCGACCGCGTAACCCACGCGGACGCGTGACAGAGGCCACGCACCAGAAATTACAGAATACGCCCCCAGCGAATTCTGAAGCCCTTTTTGGCCCAGATCCAAGTACAGACAGCATAGACCAGAGGTTATAAAGTGTGGAAATGCATCCATTCAGAGAGAGCTCGCATATTTCACTTTTCAATGATTTAGATTTAGTTGAGAGGGAGATCTTCTCTCTCTCTCTTTTAGGATTTAGGATTTCTTCTTGTTTTAAGAGTAACTTTAGATCCCAGGTTTAATGTTCTTTTATTTTAGTTTTACTTTTATTTATTTATTCCAACATTTGAATTGATTATTATAATTTGATTTAAGAATTCTTCCATGTTACAGACTGATATTTGAATTAATGATAATTGAGGTATTTTCAGTTTATGATTGTTCTCTTTGATTTAAGTTATCATTGTGTCCCATCTAAGGATATTTTTATTATTCCAGCAATTTTACTTTTTCCCCTTTTGGTTCTGGTTAAGAATTTAGTAACTCAACAGTTATTAAACTCAACATAATTGATAATCATTATCTTGCTAATTGAGCTGAACTTAAGTAATCCCAACCTTTTCTTAGGAAATAAATAGGATTCAAAGGTCAATTTAATTAGTCCTTTGACTTTCCTTTGCCCTGGTAAAGGTTGACCAAGTGGAGTTTAGATTCAACTTTTATTATAGTTGAGAGAGATAACTAAGTTGGACCTCTAATTTCCCTTATCTTGCCAAAAGTTGTTTTACAGTTATTATTTATTTTTAATTGCCATTTAATTCACTCGTCATTTAAATTACTTGCTTCTCACCTTCTAAACCCCGATTACAACCTTTATAACCAATAATAAGAACATACTTCCTCGCAGTTCCTTGAGAAGATGACCCGAGGTTTGAATACCCGGTTAACAATTTTTAAGGGGTTTGTTACTTGTGACACCCAAAACGTTTGTACGAAGGGATTTTTGTCGGTTTAGAGACTATATCTACAACGCGACTGTTTTTATGACATTCTTTACTGGCAAAAATCCTAACGTCATGCACCGAGGACGGTACAATATTTAAGTGTGGGGAGGTCGATACCCACTTTCGTGGGTAATAACTCCTCTTTCAAACACCTATACTTTAATTTTCTTTGTTAGTTAGCATAATTTATTTTTTTTGTAGTTAGTTATTGCATGATAGATTGCATGACAGTTAGAGTTTGTACATATTATACCCATCTTTGTGCTACGACTACTTGGTTGAAGTGATGACTTCTTTCCCAAGAAAACTATTTTAGAGCATTCCACTAATATGAATCAGAATTTTTGTTGAACTTGCTTGAAGGAATTAATTTTGGAACATGGTTTAAGAGCTAGAACACACAAGCCTAGTGAGGTTTCAGCCTAATTGATTCGTTGCATCTTATCAACCAATATTTTATTTTAGTGTGTGTTGTTCTCTCTAAGATTGTGATCTTTGTCTTGCTTGATTCTATATGTCCATTGTTCAATGTATGAATGTGTTTATGTGATTGAGGCCTTTGTTTCACTAAAGCTCACATACCCAAATGGTCTTACCCTTTCATGATCCTTTGCAATCTAATGTTGATCCTATTTAACCCCATTTGTTCTTTATTTTAGCACATCACTAACGTTAAGCAAAAAATAATAAATATCCTTAATTTGAATCCTTGGTTGATTTAGACTAGTGAGAGTATGCATAATTTAAGTGTGGGAAAATTGGGTTTGGGAATATTTGGTTTGGGAATTAGGTATTTTATACTTTTTTGTTAAAATGTGGAAAAAATTTTGGGCGTATATTCATACATTCAATACTTTAATCATATGCATTCATCTCTTGTGTATATATATACATTCTCTACTATATACACATATAAAAAAATGAAAAAATAAAAAGAAAAATAAAAAAAAAGAAGAAAAAGAAAAAGAGAAAAAGAAAGCAATAAAAAGGGGACAAAAATGCCCCAAGGTAAATAGTGATAGCAATGCATATGAATTACGTTTAAAATTCGGATGCCTGAATATGTAGAAAAGATAGTTAATGGGTAGTTAGGCTTACGTTTTAATTACGTTGATTATTTTAGGTTAGGTTGGGAAGTTTAGGTTAATCAAGGATCCAAATTCTAGTCCACTTGACCAAATACAATCCCACATTGACCTTAATCCTATTACAACCCTTGAAAAGGCCTCTTGATATATGTATCCATAAATTGAATATATGTTGATTGGTTGAAGAAGAACAAGCCTAAGAAAGCAAGATTAGTAGAGAATGGAGAGAATCGACCCTCAAACACTAGAGAGATTAGAGTTACACTTCCAGTGAGGGTTCGATACTCAATCTCTTGTTCATTGCTTTCACGAGCTCTCTTCTTGCAAGTTTGTTTATATTTCATTTTGATATTTGTATTGGTGGAATTCATGAATCATCAAACTATGTTAGCCCTACATGTTCATATATGTTCTTGGAGATTGATTCATTTTTAATAAAGTAGGTAGAAGCATTTTGCATTTAGTTGCATTCATGTAGATAGGGTGCATTTCACAAGTCCGACCATCTCCTTCACCCCCTTTGTAGTTTTCTTGAGCTTAGCATGAGGACATGCTAATTTGTAAGTGTGGGGAGGTTGATAAACCACAATTTTATGGTTTATTTTGGATTGAATTGAGTGTATTTTGTCAACTTTTGTCATACTTATTCATATAAATTGAATGTTTTTCAGATTTCTTTATAATTGTGTGTTATGGTTCAAAACATACTTTTTTTTACCTTAAAAATGCTAATTTTTAATCCCTCTTATTGTAATTCGATGTCGTGATGCATGGGTTAAGTGATTTCAGGATTTATAGGGCAGGAATGGCTTAGAGGATGGAAAGGAAGCATCCAAAAGTGGAAGGAACACAAGAAATAGGAGAATTGAGAAGCTGGTACCGACGCGTGTGCGTGACTGATGCGTACGCGTGACCAGATGCAGTAGTCGACCGACATTAGTCTAGTTTTTACATATTTTTGAATTCTAGAGAGAGAAACTCTCACTTCTCTCTAGGTTTTAGTGTTCTTTGCTCATTTTGACTTGAATCCTTGGATTAGATCCTTTTTAATTTCAGTTTTTGTTGCTTTAATTGTAGTTTCTACTCTTTAATTTTACTTAGCACTTTTGCAACTTTAGTTATTTTGAGTTTTGAATATGGATCTTGTTGGAATTAATTTCTATTAATGCATTGAGTTTTCTTTCATGTTCATTGGTGTTATTTGGTTTGTTATTAACAATTTTTTTTAGTGGGTAGCTTTGATTTGGATTTATTTCTCAATTTTATAATGGCTTCTTTTAGTTCACATAAGTTATTTGTGAAAATGCATCTTATGATTATGGAGTAGTGATGAACAGATTTTTGCTAGTAAAGAATTCACAATAAATTCCCATTGCAAGTATAGTTTCTAAACCAACAATAATCCTTTCATACAAAAATTTAGTTGTCACTAAAACAAACCCAATAAAATTAGACCGAAGTTTTTAAACCTCGGGTCATCTCTTAAGGAATTGCAGGGAGGTGTGTTACTTATAATTGGTTATGAGACTGTATCTTTTTGGGTTTTTGAGAGGTTGGACAAGGAATGTAAATCATAAGAAAATAAACCAATAATTAAGAAAGCTCTTGGAAAGGTATGAAAATTAGAAGTCCTATCATAGCTATCATTATCAATTGTGATGAGAATTGTCCATTGCTCCCACTTAGTTAACCTCTAAATATGAAGGAAAGTCAAGTGGATGAATCAATTTGATTCCTCAAGTCCTAGTCAACTCCTAAGGAAATACTAGCTTTAGAGGGATCCAAATCAACTAGCATCTTTAAATTATCAATCAACAAAGGAGTTTGATAACTCAAGAGTCTCCAATTACTCAATCTAAGCTAAGAACATAAAAACGGAGAAAACAAGCAAGGAATATTAAATCTAAACAACCTATTGCAAGCATCAATGATGATAATTAAAGGAAGAAGCAATAAACATGAAATACCTCAAATTACAATAAATAGAAAATCAAATCTAACATGGAGTTCATAAACCAAATTGGAGAATAAATAAATCAACAAGGGAAGATAGATAAACTAAAGTGCTAGAACAAATAAGAGTAGAAGAGAGACTAATTAAACTGAGATAGAAATCTAACATTGAAAATAGCTAAACCTAAGAATCCTAAAACCTCAAGAGAGGAGAGACCATCTCTCTCTAGAAAACTACATCTAAAACCTAAAATTATGTGAATGAAAGTTGTGTCGCTGATTCCTCCACTCTGCAGCCTCTAATCTGTGTTTTCAGGCTTGGAACTGAGGTAAAAGCAGCCCAGAAATCACCCCAGCATTTTTTGATACGTACAGCACGTGGCTCTGTCACGCGTACGCGTCGCCCACGCGTACGCGTCGCTGAACTTTTGCATGGTCACGTATACGCGTGATGCACGCGTGCGGGTCGCTTAACTATATGGCAACCATTGCAAATTGCATATCATTTTGGAACCCCAGATGTTATCTTTCCAACGCAACTGGAACCGCCTCATTTGGACTTTTGTAGCTCAAGTTATGATCAATTTAGTATGAAGAGGTCAGGCTTGACAACTTAGCAATTCCTTCATTTTCTTGTATTCCTTCCACTTTTGCATGCTTCCTTTCCATCCTCTAAGCCATTCCTACCCTATAAACCCTAAAATCACTTAACACACATATCAAGGCATCGAAGGGTAATAAGAGAGGATTAATAATTAGCAATATTTAAGGCCAAAGAAGCATGTTTTCAATCATAGCACAGAATTAGGAAGGAAAATGTAAAATATTCAATTTGCATGAAAAAGTGTGAGAATAATGGATAAAATCCACTCAATTTAGCATAAAATGTTCCATGAAATAGTGGTACATCAAATCTCCCCACACTTAAATATTAGCATGTCCTCATGCTAAGGTCAAGAGAAGCTATAAAGGAGTGAAGAGGAATGGTAAAACTTATAAAATGCAACCTATCTATATGAATGCAAATAAATGCAAAAATACTTCTACCTACTTGGTTAAAAGTAAATAAATTCTCCAAGACAAACATAAATCAGATTTTACTAATTCAAATCACATAATAAAAGACAAGTAAACTTGTAAGAAGATAGCTCATGAAAGCCGGGAACACAGAATCAAGCATTGAACCCTCACTGGAAGTGTATATGCACTCTAATCGCTTAAGTGTCTAGGGTTAATTCACTCTAATCTCCTCTAGTCATGCTTTCTAAAATTTTGTTCTTCATCTAACCAATCAACAAATATTTCATGTACAAATGCAAACATTATGAGGGCTTTTTAAGGTTGTAATGGGGCTAAGGTAAGGGTGAGGATACATGTTTGGGCAAGTGAGTTATACTTTGAATCTTTGACTAACCTAAATTCTCACCTAACACACACATATACTCTATATAATTCTAAAATCATGCCTAGCTACCCAAAATCTCACTTTTGTATATTTCACATACTCATGCATCAATTTTTAATTCCATCACATGTGCTTTGATCTTTTTATTGAACTTAGCATTGATCTTTTTATTGAACTTAGCATTGTGCAAGTATAGAGAAGAAACACACAAGAATAAAAATCATGGTTAAATAATGTAACCATATAATTAAGCTCAAAATCTCACAGGTTGTGTGTTCTTAGCTATAATTCATGTTCCAAATTACAATCTTCAAACAAGTTTAACAAAAAAGTTTTAATTTAAATTAGTGAAATGCTATAAAAAGGGTCTTGAAAAAGAATTTATCACTCCAACCAAGTAGTGGTAGAAGAACATGCACAAAATCAAACAAACATGCAATCAAACATGCAAATGCAACAACTAATTTAACAAGGAAAATTAAACATTGGTGTTGAAATAGGAAATAACTAACCCACGGAAGTCAGTATCGACCTCCCCACACTTAAAGATTGCACCGTCCTCAGTGCATGCTAAGATGTGCAAGTGGACGGGTTGCTCCAACTGACGCTTTTTTTCCCAAAGAATGTGCGTAGGAACTTGTTTGTCGCCCCATGTAAACGTCCTCCGGTTCCCTTCCTGGTGGCCATCCTGAAAGAAGAGAAAAGGGAAGAAAAGTAACCCAAAAACAAAGATAGAAAACAAATAAAATATGGTTGAGTTAATGCCAAATAGTGAGGGTCTCAATTACATGGTAGCTACAACATGCAAGTGAGAAAACAGTAAAAGCAAATGGCATATCAATAGTGCAAGAATTGCAACAATGGGGAAGAGAGTGTGGGTAATGAAAGACAATATAAATTCATGTCAATGTAAAAGGAATACAGGTATCATAAAAGATTGGCATTGGCAGATAAATAATATCACCAACCATGTAAAACAAGACACGAAGCACCAAAATAATACAAGAAAAGATACAACAGTTGAATAAGAACATTAACACCAATGGTAAAATAATAAAATTAGAAAAGAAAATAAAAAGATGAACAAAATTAAAATGCAATGAAGGAAAGTATGCAAATGCAATAAGTAAAAGAAATGGAAAGAGAATATGGATGAGAATGTAAGGAACTGAAGAAGAAGAAAGAAGGAGAAAAGATAAGAGAACAAGAAACGGACGCGACGCGCGCGCAAGCATCACTCGTACGCGTGAAAACTGAAGAAGCCATGCGACGCATAAGCGTCCCGCACGCGTACGTGTGGGTGGCCAAACATGCACACTGACGCGTGAGCATCGGTCACGCGTACGCGTGACTACTCGCACGCTTCTAGCACGGTGGCCGCACAACTCTCTGTCCAATTCACCAATAACGCCGATTTTTCATTCCACGCGTACGCATCACGGGCGCTTACATGTGGATTGGCAAAATCTCATAGGGCGCGTACGTATGGGGCATGCGTACGCGTGGGTTGGCTTATGTGCCAGGCACCCCTCCCGCGTCGTTCCAGCACAACTCGCTGTCCATTTTCTTAATATTACGCACTGACACATGACGCGTGCGCGTCATCGACGCTTACGCATCGAGGGCAAATTTTTTTGTTTTTAAATAATAATAAACCAGAAATTAATAAGCAACTAAACCATAAATTAAAGGAGATAAACATAACTAAAAATGAAAATATAACTTATTACTAACATAAACAAAAAGGGAAATTAGAAAGAATTTACCATGGTGGGGTGTCTCCCACCTAGCACTTTTAGTTATTGTCCATAAGTTGGACATTTGGTGAGCTCCTTGTCATGGTGGGTTGTGTTTGAACTCATCTTGAAACTACCACCAACGTTTGGACTTCCAATAAGCTCTATGAATACCAAGTAAATTCCCCATGCTTTGATGGAGTTCTTCACAAGTTCTGAGCTCCCAAAATTCATCCTCATATATTCCCGGATCCCAAATCTTGTTTCTACATCCGTCTTGAAGTGGATCCCCATTGTCCCAACTGGGTGGCAAGCAGTCCGAATTCTCAATGTACTATCAAACTATTCTTTTAGATCTAACCAAATTATCACCAGTTGAGCCCTTACATCTAACTCTTGAAATATCACCCTTAATGTTCCTTAATTTGCAACTCCAACCACTAAACATCCTTTTCTTACGCTTAATGCCACAAAGCCTCCTAAGTTGACCATCCGTTTCAAGAATACCATATTCAAGTGGGACAATAAAGAGAATAGAGATAAGTCTTACCCACTCAAATGAAGGAGTAGATGGCCACCTAGGTAGAGAAGTCTCCAACGTTCTTAACAAAGCGTACTCAACTCCCGTCCACCCTTTTTGAAGGACTTCTACTTCCACATCATTCTTAGACTCAATCAATGAAGGGTCTTCATATTCAAGGAGTTCATTTGCGAATGTAGATTCATCACTAGGACAGCTTGATTCATGATCCTCATCACCAAGGGAACTTGTTTCTTGATCTATCCCATCCAAGTCTTCATAGGAAATCTGCCATGGAGGTTGTGCACTGGCCTTCTTGACATCAATTTCAATCTTCTTGGAGGAATACTCTACAACTCTGGATTCCCTTGGAGGTTTAGCACCTCCTAAGTCTTTAACCACATCTTCCTCTTCAACTATTACAGCTTCCTCCACTTGTTCCAATACAAAATCACGCTCCTCAATGTCCACCGAAGTTTCTAGTGTCTCCTTCATACTACGCTCTTCTATTGATTCTCCACATGTAGCCATGGAAGTGCTTTGAGTATCGAAGTATAGAGAGGCTAAATTACCTACAACCTCGGTCAAGGTAGCTACGAACTCTTGTGTTGTCCTTTGCATCTCTCTTTGCCCTTGAAGAAGAACACTTAGAGTGTTATTCATTGAAGATTGGGGTGGATATGAGTGTTCATTACTTGGGAGAAAAGGTTCATGATATGAGGGTGGTTCATCATAACAAGGATGTGGTGGTTCAACACTCTCCATCTTTTCTACTTGTTGCACAACACACTTCAGTTCCTTATTCTCAGCTTGAGATACTTTAGCCATGAGAGCTTCATGTACTTTCCGAATTTTAACTTGCTCTAATTGATGAAGGGTTGCTTGAAATTTATCCAGTGTTTCCTTGAGACAATCCCTTGACTCTTGTTCTGCTTGGATTCCATAATTAGAATTATATGCCTCTTGGGTTGATGGATATGGGCAAGGTGTATGGAGGTAGTGGTTCTTGGGAGTAATTGGGTTGGAATTGGGGTGGTTCTATGTATGGTTCATATGGCTCATAAGGTGGATGGTATGGTGGATATGGGTTAGAATCATATGATGGTGTTTGGTAGTAAGGGGCTTGTGAGCATGGTGGTTCAAAGCTATGTTGATGAGGGGGTTTGTAGGCATATGGTGGGGCTTGTTGGTAACTACGAGGGGGTCCACCATATCCATTATCTTGGTACGCATCTCAGAATGGCTCTTGCTCATAGTAAGTTGGAGGGAGTTGTTGCCAAGAGGGTTGATCAAATCCTTGTGGCTCCTCCCATCTTTGATTGTCCCATCCTTGATGCAAGCTTTCATTGTAATCTCCCCTTTCTACAACATGATTGTAACCAAACTCATAGCCAAAGGGGTCAGAATTCATAGTATCAAGGGAAAATAGAAATAAAAACTAATAAGGAATAATGAAACTAAACTCCTAAAACTAGAAATAACTAACAGAGAAACGAAAAAGCAAATTTATTCACAATAACCAATAATAAGGCACACAATTGCAATTCTCCGGTAACGGCACCATTTTAATGAACGTATTTTTGCTAGTAAAGAATTCACAATAAATTTCCATTGCAAGTATAGTTTCTTAACCAACAATAATCCTTTCATACAAAAATTTAGTTGTCAGTAAAATAAACGCAATAAAATTAGATTGAAGTATTTAAACCTCGGGTCGTCTCTCAAGGAATTGCAAGGAGGTGTGTTACTTATAATTGGTTATGAGATTGTATCTTTTTGGGTTTTTGAAAGGTTGGACAAGGAATGTAAATGATAAGAAAATAAACTAATAATTAAGAAAGCTCTTGGCAAGGTATGAAAATTAGAAGTCCTATCCTAGCTATCCTTATCAATTGTGATGAGAATTGTACATTGCTCCCACTTAGTTAACCTCTAACTATGAAGGAAAGTCAAGTGGATAAATCAATTTGATTCCTCAAGTCCTAGTCAACTCCTAACGAAAGACTAGCTTTAGAGGTATCCAAATCAACTAGAAACTTTCAATTATCAATCAACAAAGGAGTTTGATAACTCAAGAGTCTCCAATTACTCAATCTAAGCTAAGAACATAAAAAGCTAATTTAAAATCCAACCAAGAATTTTGTCAAACACTTGGAAGGCACAACATAAAAATAGAGAAAGCAAGCAAGGAATATTAAATCTAAACAACCAATTTAAAGGATCAATGATGACAATTAAAGGAAGAAGCAATAAACATGAAATACCTCAAATTGCATTAAATAGAAAATCAAATCTAACATGGAGTTCATAAACCAAATTGGAGAATAAATAAATCAACAAGGGAAGATAGATAAACTAAAGTGCTAGAACAAATAAGAGTAGAAGAGAGACTAATTAAACTAAGATAGAAATCTATAATTGAAAATAGCTAAACCTAAGAATCCTAAAACCTAGAGAGAGGAGAGACCCTCTCTCTCTAGAAAACTACATCTAAAACCTAAAATTATGTGAATGAAAGATGTGTCACTGATTCTTCCACTCTGCAGTCTCTAATCTGTGTTTTCGGGCTTGGAACTGGGCCAAAAGCAGTCCAGAAATCGCCCCTAGCATTTTCTGATACGTACAGCATGTGGCTCTATCACGCGTACGCGTCGCCCATGCGTACGCATCACTTAACTGTATGGCAACTATGGCTAATTATATATCATTTTAAAGCCCCGGATGTTAGGTTTCCAACGCAACTAGAACCGCCTCATTTGGACCTCTGTAGCTCAAGTTATGATCGATTTAGTACGAAGAGGACAGGCTTGACAACTTAGCAATTCTTTCAATTTCTTGTATTCCTTCCACTTTTGCATGCTTCCTTTCCATCCTCTAAGCCTTTCTTGCCCTATAAACCCTAAAATCACTTAACACACATATCAAGGCGTCGAATGGTAATAAGAGAGGATTAATAATTAGCAATGTTTAAGGCCAAAGAAGCATGTTTTCAATCATAGCACAGAATTAGGAAGGAAAATGTAAAACATTGAATTTGTATGCATAAGTGTGAGAATAATGGATAAAATCCACTCAATTTAGCATAAAATGTACCACGAAATAGTGGTGCATCAAATCTCCCCACACTTAAATATTAGCATGTCCTCATGCTAAGGTCAAGAGAAGCTATAAAGGAATGAAGAGGAATGGTAAAACTTATGAAATGCAACCTATCTATATGAATGCAACTAAATGCAAAAATACTTCTACCTACTTAGTTAAAAGTAAACAAATTCTCCAAGACAAACATAAATCAGATTCCACTAATTCAAATCACACAATAAGAGACAAGTAAACTTGTAAGAAGATAGCTCATGAAAGCCGGGAACACAGAATCAAGCATTGACCCTCACTGGAAGTGTATATGCACTCTAATCGCTTAAGTGTCTAGGGTTAATTCACTCTAATCTCTTCTAGTTATGCTTTCTAAAATTTTGTTCTTCATCTAACCAATCAACAAATATTTAATGTACAAATGCAAACATTATGAGGGCTTTTTAAGGTTGTAATGGGGCTAAGGTAATGGTAAGGATACATGTATGGCCAAGTGAGTTATACTTTGAATCTTTGACTAACCTAAATTCTCACCTAACACACATATATACTCTATATAATTCTAAAATCATGCCTAGCTACCCAAAATCTCACTTTTGTATATTTCACATACTCATGCATCAATTTTTAATTCCATCACATGTGCGTTGATCTTTTTATTGAACTTAGCATTGGGGTGATTTTATCCCCTATTCATTTATTTCTTTTCTTTTCTCTTTTTTTTCATCTTTTTTTTTTTTATCAAAAATGAAAACATAATATATCAATGCATATGGTTTTTCTGATTTCATATGAGTAAGCACCCAAATTTCTAATATTTGTCAGTAAAAACACAACACATTTTCATCAACCTAAGTTTCCACATTTCTCCACACTTAGTTGACACACAATCTCTATCTTAAGCTAACCAAAGATTCAAATGGATTAATTAATTATTTTTCTGCTTAAGGCTATGGATGTGGTAAAATACAGAACAAATGGGGATTAAAAGGCTCAAAGTGGCAAACAAAGGTAATTGAAGTGGTAGGCTATTTGGGACAAGTGAGCTAATAATAAATTATGGCCTCAATCATATGTATGCATGCAAATACACTAAACAGTGGACATATAGATGGAACAAACTATAGATTGTAATCATAGAGAAGAAACACACAAGAATAAAAATCATAGTTAAATAATGTAACCATATAATTAAACTCAAAATCTCACAGGTTGTGTGTTCTTAGCTATAATTCATGTTCCAAATTACAATCTTCAAACAAGTTTAACAAAAAAGTGAAATGCTATAAAAAGGGTCTTGAAAAAGAATTTATCACTCCAACCAAGTAGTGGTAGAAGAACATGCACAAAATCAAACAAACATGCAATCAGACATGCAAATGTAACAACTAATTTAACAAGGAAAATTAAACATTGGTGTTGAAATAGGAAATAACTAACCCACGGAAGTCGGTATAGACCTCCCCACACTTAAAGATTGCACCGTCCTCGGTGCATGCTAAGATGTGCAAGTGGACGGGTTACTCCAACTGATACTTTTTTTCCTGAAGAATGTGCGTAGGAACTTGTTTGTCACCCCATGTAAACGTCTTCCGATTCCCTTCCTGGTGGCCATCCTGAAAGAAGAGAAAAGGAAAGAAAAGTTACCCAAAAACAAAGATAAGAAACAAATAAAATATAGTTGGATTAATGCCAAATAGTGAGGGTTTCAATTACATGGTAGCTACAATATGCAAGTGAGAAACAGTAAAAACAAATGGCATATCAATAGTGCAAGAATTGCAACAATGGGGAAGAGAGTATGGATAATGAAAGACAATATAAATTCATGTCAATGCAAAAGGAATACAGGTATCATAAAATATTGGCATTGACAGATAAATAATATCACCCAACAATATAAAATAAGTCCCGAAGTATCAAAATAATACAAGAAAAGATACAACAGTTGAATAAGAACATTTAACACCAATGGTAAAATAATAAAATTAGAAAAGAAAATAAAAAGATGAACAAAATTAAAATACAATGAAGGAAAGTATGCAATTGCAATAAGTAAAAGAAATGGAAAGAGAATATGGATGAGAATGTAAAGAAATGAAGAAGAAGAAAATAAGAAAAGAGGAAGAAAGAAGCAAAAAAGATAAGAGAACAAGAAACGGACACAATGCGTGCGCAAGCATCACGTGTACGCGTAAAAACTGAAGAAGCCATGCGACGCGTAAGCATCTCGCACGCGTATGCGTGGGTGGCCAAACATGCACACTGACGCGTGAGTGTCGGTCATGCGTACGCGTGACTACTCACAAGCTTCCAGCATGGTGGCCGCACAACTCTCTGTCCAATTCACCAATAACGCCGATTTTTCATTCCACACGTACGCATCATGGGCGCTTACGTGTGGATTGGCAAAATCTCATGGGGCGTGTACACGTGGGTTGGCTTATGCGCCAGGCACCCCTCCCGCGTCATTCCAGCACAACTTGCTGTCCATTTTCTCAATATTACGCACTGACACATGACGCGTGTGTGTCATCGACGCTTACGCATCGAGGGCAAATTTTTTTTTAATAATAATAAACCAGAAACTAATAAGCTACTAAACCATAAATTAAAAGAGATAAACATAACTAAAAATGAAAATATAACTTATTACTAACATAAACAAAAAGGGAAATTAGAAAGAATTTACCATGGTGGGGTGTCTCCCACCTAGAACTTTTAGTTATTGTCCTTAAGTTGGACATTTGGTGAGCTCCTTGTCATGGTGGGTTGTGCTTGAACTCATCTTGAAACTGCCACCAACGCTTGGACTTCCAATAAGCTCTATGAATACCAAGTAAATTCCCCAAGCTTTGATGGAGTTCTTCACAAGCTCTGAGCTCCCAAAATTGATCCTCATATATTCCCGGATCCCAAATCTTATTTCTACACCCGTCTTGAAGTGGATCACCATTGTCCCAACTGGGTGGCAAGCAGTCCGAATTCTCAATGTACTACCAAACTCTTCTTTTAGATCTAACCAAATTATCACCAGTTGAGCCCTTACATCTAACTCTTGAAATATCATCCTTGATGAGCCTTGATTTGCAACTCCAACCACTAAACATCCTTTTCTTACGCTTAATGCCACAAAGCCTCCTAAGTTGACCATCTGTTTCAAGAATACCATATTCAAGTGGGACAGTAAAGCGAATAGAGATAGGTCTTACCCACTCAAATGAAGGAGTAGATGGCCACCTAGGTAGAGAAGTCTTTAACGTTCTTGACAAAGCGTACTCCACGCCCCTCCACCCTTTCCAAAGGACTTCCGCTTCCACATCATTCTCAGACTCAATTAGGGAAGGGTCTTCATATTCAAGGAGTTCATTTACAAATGTAGATTCATCACTAGGAGGGCTTGATTCATGATCCTCATCACCAAGGGAACTTGTTTCTTGATCTATCCCATCCAAGTCTTCATAGGGAATCTGCCATGGAGGTTGTGCACTGACCTTCTTGACATCAATTTCAATCTTCTTGGAGGAATACTCTACAACTCTGGATTCCCATGGAGGTTCGGCATCTCCTAAGTCTTCAACCACTTCTTCCTCTTCAACTATTACGGATTCCTCCACTTGTTCAAATACAAAATCACGCTCTTCATTGTCCACCGGAGTTTCTAGTGTCTCTTTCATGCTACGCTCTTCTATTGATTCTCCACATGTAGCCATGGGAGTGCTTTGAGTATCGAAGCGCAGAGAGGCTAAATTACCTACTACCTCGATCAAGGTAGCTACGAACTCTTGTGTTGTCCTTTGCATCTCTCTTTGCCCTTGAAGAAGAACACTTAGAGTGTCATTCATTAAAGATTGGGGTGGATATGAGTGTTCATTACTTGGGAGAAAAGGTTCATGATATGAGGGTGGTTCATCATAACAAGGATGTGGTGGTTCAACACTCTCCATCTTTTCTACTTGTTGCACAACACACTTCAGTTCCTTGTTCTCAGGTTGAGATGCTTTAGCCATGAGAGCTTCGTGTACTTTTCGGATTTCAACTTACTCTAATTGATGAAGGGTTGCTTGAAATTTATCCAGTATTTCCTAGAGACGATCCCTTGACTCTTGTTCTGCTTGGATTCCTAATTAGAATCATATGCCTCTTAGGTTGATGGATATGGGCAAGGTGTGTATAGAGGTGGTAGTTTTTGGGAGTAATTGGATTGGAATTGGGGTGGTTCTATGTATGGTTCATATGGCTCATAAGGTGGTTGGTATGGTGGATAAGGGTTAGAATCATATGAGGGTGTTTGGTAGTAAGGGCATTGTGAGCATGGTGGTTCAAAGCTATGTTGAGGAGGGGGTTCGTAGGCATATGGTGGGGCTTGTTGGTAACTACAAGGGGGTCCACCATATCCATTATCTTGGTATGCACCTCGGAATCGCTCTTGCTCATAGTAAGTTGGAGGAGGTTGTTGCCAAGATTGTTGATCAAATCCTTGTGGCTCCTCCCATCTTTGATTGTCCCATCCTTGATGCAAGCTTTCATTGTAATCTCCCATTCCAACAACATGATTGTAACCAAACTCATAGCCAAAGGGGTTAGAATTCATAGTATCAAGAGAAAATAGAAACAAAAACTAATAAGGAATAATGAAACTAAACTCCTAAAACTAGAAACAACTAACAGAGAAATGAAAAAGCAAATTTATTCACAATATTCACAATAACCAATAATAAGGCACATATTTGCAATTTCCCGGAAACGGCACCATTTTAATGAACGGATTTTTGCTAGTAAAGAATTCACAATAAATTCCCGTTGCAAGTATAGTTTCTAAACCAACAATAATCCTTTCGTACAAAAATTTAGTTGTCACTTATAATTGGTTATGAGATTGCAGGGAGGTGTGTTACTTATAATTGGTTATGAGATTGTATCTTTTTGGGTTTTTGAAAGGTTGGACAAGGAATGTAAATGATAAGAAAATAAACTAATAATTAAGAAAGCTCTTGGCAAGGTATGAAAATTAGAAGTCCTGTCCTAGCTATCCTTATCAATTGTGATGAGAATTGTCCATTGCTCCCACTTAGTTAACCTCTAACTATGAAGGAAAGTCAAGTGGATGAATCAATTTGATTCCTCAAGTCCTAGTAAAATCCTAACGAAAGACTAGCTTTATAGGGATCCAAATCAACTAGCAACTTTCAATTATCAATCAACAAAGGAGTTTGATAACTCAAGAGACTCCAATTATTCAATCTAAGCTAAGAACATAAAAAGCTAATTTAAAATCCAACCAAGTATTTTGTCAAACACTTGGAAGGCACAACATAAAAACAGAGAAAACTAGCAAGGAATATTAAATTTAAACAACTAATTGCAAGCATCAATGATGACAATTAAAGGAAGAAGCAATAAACACGAAATACCTCAAATTACATTAACTAGAAAATCAAATCTAACATGGAGTTCATAAACCAAATTGGAGAATAAATAAATCAACAAGGGAAGATAGATAAACTAAAGTGCTAGAACAAATAAAAGTAGAAGAGAGACTAATTAAACTAAGATAGAAATCTAAAATTAAAAATAGCTAAACCTAAGAATCCTAAAACCTAGAGAGAGGGTCTCTCTAGAAAACTACATCTAAAACCTAAAATTATGTGAATGAAAGTTGTATCACTGATTCCTCCACTTTGAAACCACTAATCTGTGTTTTTGGGCTTAGAACTGGGCCAAAAGCAGCCCAAAAATTGCCCCCAACATTTTCTGATACGTACAGCATGTGGCTCTGTCACGCGTACGCGTCGCCCACATATACGCGTCGCTGAACTTTTGCAAGGTCACACGTACGCGTGATGCACGCGTGCGCATCACTTAACTGCATGGCAACTATGGGAAATTGCATATCATTTTGAAGCCCCAGATGTTAACTTTCCAACGCAACTAGAACCGCCTCATTTGGACCTCTGTAGCTCAAGTTATGATCGATTTAGTACGAAGAGGTCAGGCTTGACAGCTTAGTAATTCCTTCAATTTCTTGTATTCCTTCCACTTTTGCATGCTTCCTTTCCATCCTCTAAGCCATTCCTGCCCTATAAACCCTGAAATCACTTAACACACATATCAAGGCATCGAATGGTAATAAGAGAGGATTAATAATTAGCAATATTTAAGGCCAAAGAAGCATGTTTTAAATCATAGCACAGAATTAGGAAGGAAAATGTAAAACATTCAATTTGTATGCATAAGTGTGAGAATAATGGATAAAATCCACTTAATTTAGCATAAAATGTACCATGAAATAGTGGTACATCAAGTAGATTTCTACTATTGTTTTTGGGGTTGAGTATTGGAAGTGAATTGTCAAAACCTAATGCGGATTGTTAATTGGAAGGTTCTAGTTAGCTTGAACTTCACTAAAGCTAGTCTTTCACTAGGAGTTAACTAGGACTTCTGAACTCAAGTTAATTGTATTCACTTGACTTTCCTTCATTTGTTAGAGGATAACTAAGTCAAAGCAATAGACAATTTCCATCACATTTGGTAATGATAATGAGGATAGGAACTCCAATTCTCACCCCTAGCCAAGGTCTTTATATTGATTGATTGTTATTCTTATATGCTTTTAGTTGTAGTTGTCTTGATGCATGCTTGTTAGTTAGACAATGCTTGATTGATGTATCTAGTTGTCTCATTTCATTGTTAGTTGGTTGTTGCTTTTATATACTTGCCATTTTACTTCTTCCGTAAGCAATCCAAACTTCCAAAATTCCTAAACAATGATGTGCATCATGTTGCAAGTCCTGGAAGACGACCCAGGATTCTACTCCCGGTTATGGATTTGATTATTATGACGTTCTTATAAACTTTGACTTGAGGATAATTTGTCGGTTGGGACTATACTTTGCGACATTGAATTGGAAAATCCTTTGGTCATTTCTTAACCGACATTTATCCTCTATCACACAGCTTGAAAGTAAATTTCTCCTATATTGCTAATTACTTGAACTAATCTGGATACATCACATATAATTCGTTTAGCTTTGGGTAATTAGGGTTTTTATAGCCATAAACTAGATTTGAACTTAACCCTCTAATCAGAATCAAGTGACCAAGAGATTGGTGGTTTATGAAGATTAGATGAGACTAAATCACTAAGAGATTAGGGTTTAGTCAATTACAATTTTTCATGAAATGAATCTTGCATGATTCAAATAGTTGGTAAAAAAACTTGATCTGAAAATGTAAACATCTCCGATACCTTAACTATTTCTCTCATTGATTTCTACACCAAACTCATTATTTGCTTTCTTTACTCTTGCTTTATTGTTTAATGCTTTTTAAAACCCATGAAACCAACTTTTTATTTCGCCTGACTAAGCCAGTCAGTTGACCATTGTTGCTCAGTTCCTCAATCCTCGTGGGATCGATCCTTACTTGCCTGAGGTATTACTTGGATGACTTGGTGCATTTGCCGGTTTAATTGTGGATATTCTCAAAATCTGCACCAAGTTTTTGGCGCCGTTATCGGGGACTGACTTTGATTGACAACTACCGGTTATCTGATTGCTTAGATTAGATATTTTTCTTAGTTTTTTTGTTTATTTTTATTCTATTTCTCTTTCAACTTTCGAATTAGGTTTTATTAGTTTTCCTTAATTTCTTATTTTAAGTTTCATGTTCCTTTAGTGATTTTTCTTATTCACTATTTTCAAAAACTCTAGTATTTTTCATTGTTTAATTTTTGAAAATTTTGGTTTACCTTTTCTTACTAGTTTTCAAAATCCTTAGCTTAATTGCTTGCTTTATTTTATTTCTTTTTACGTAGGATATCTGACTGGGAATTCTCTATACTCTGAAATAGAGATTTCCACTTTTCTTTATTTTCTATTTGTTTATGAGAAGGAACAGGAATAGAGAACCACTTCTTGATTTTGATCCTGAACCGGAAAGGACACTGAGGCGACGTTTGCAATAAGCTAGAGCTTACAGAGCCGGTGAGAATCTCAGGGACACCTTTGAGAAGGAAGCCATGGACCCCAACAATCTCAATAATGGGGGAAATCTGAATGGTAATTAGCATACAAGGAAGACTTTGAGCTCCTACACTGCTCCCACTCCTAACTTTTATGGGCATAGTATTTCAGTACCTCCCATAGGTGCCAATAATTTTGAACTAAAGCCCAGTTGATCACTCTCGTGGAACAAAACTGCCAGTTTCATGGACTCCCACAGGAAGATCCCAATTTGTTTATTTCTAATTTTCTGCAGATCTGTGACACTGTAAAGACTAATGGAGTAAATCATGATGTCTACAAGCTCACACTCTTCCCATTTACTGTGAGTGACAGAGCAAAGCAGTGGCTGGATACTCAGCCCAAGGAGAGCTTAGACTCCTTGGACAAGGTGATCAATGAATTTCTGACCAAATTTTTTCCACCTCAGAAGTTGACTAAGTTAAGGGTGGATATCCAAACTTTCAGGCAGAAAGATGGTGAGTCCCTCTATGAAACCTAGAAAAGATACAAGCAGATGATCAAGAAGTGAACCCCAGATATGTTTTCAGACTGGACCAAGCTGCAGATTTTCTATGATGGCCTCTCTGAAATGGCAAAAATGTCTTTGGACAATTTTGCAGGTGGTTCTTTGCACCTGAAGAAGACGCCTATAGAGGCTAATGAGCTTATTGAGATGGTTGCTAACAACCAGTATCTATACTCTTCTGAGAGGAATCCTGTGAATCTTGTAAAGAAAGGAGTTATGGAGGTGGACACCTTTGATGCCATCTTAGCTCAGAACAAGATTATGTCACAACAAATCAACATGATTTCTCAGTACTTGAGTGGGATGCAAGTCTCAGGTGTTAGTACTCAAGAGGCACCTTAAGACATGAATGGAGGATTCAACCAAGGGGAGAATTATGGTTATGCTCAACCCACTCCTGAGCAAGTTAATTATATGAGAAATTCCTCCAGAAATCCCAATAATGATTCTTATTCAAACACATTCAATCAAGGATGGAGGAATCACCCTAATTTTGGATGGAGAGACTAACCCCAGAAGTCTCAACAGAACATCAACAACAACTCTCAGGGCAGTTTCAATCAGAACAAGTTCAACAAATTCACCAACTGTTTATGTTGTGCCTTCCAAGTGTTTGATAAAATGCTTGGGAGAGTTTTAAGTTAGATTTTTATATTCTTAGGTTGAATTGATTAATTGGAGACTCTTGAATCATCAAAGTCTCTTGTTGGTTGGTGATTGAAACTAGCTAGTTGACTTAAACTTCACTAACTCTAGTATTTGATTAGAACTTGTGAATCCAAGTTGATTATTGCTCACTTGACTTTCCTTTATTGTTAGAGGTTAACTAAGTGAGAGCAAAAGGCAATTACCATCACAAGTGACTATGGTAATAGGGATAGGAATTCCAATTATCAATCCTTGGTAGGACTTTTCTTAATTATTAGTTTATTTCCTTGTCCTTTATATTCCTTGTTCAACCTTTAAAAACCCAAAAACATACTATCTCAAAACCAATAATAACATACTTCCCTGCAATTCCTTGAGAGATGACCCGAAGTTTAAATACTTCAGTTTATTTTTATTGGGTTTGCTTAAGTGACAAACAAATTAAATTTGATTGAGGTTTAATTGTCGGTTTAGATCTATACTTGCAACGCGATTACTTTTGTGAAATTCTTTACTAACAATTTTGCCCCCGTCAATTTTTGGCGCTGTTGCTGGGGAATTGCAAACGCGTGCCTTATTATTGGTTATTGTGAATATTATGAATAATTTTGCTTTTTCATTTCTTTGTTAGTGTTTCTAGTTTTAGGAGTTTATTTTTATTAATTCTTATTAGTTTTTGTTTTTACTTGTTACTATGAATTCTCACCCCTTTGGCTATGAGTTTGGTTCAAATTATGTTGTAGGGAATGGAAGCTATAATGAGAACATGCATCAAGGTTGGAACAATCAAAAATGGGAGGAGTCACAAAGATTTGATCAACCCTCTTGGCAACAACCCCCTCCAATGTGCTATGAGCAACAACCATTCTACGATGCATACCAAGACAATGGTTATGGTGGACCCCCTTATAGTTACCAACAAGTTCCACCATATGCCTATAAACCCCCTCCTCAACATAGCTTTGAACCACCATACTCACAAGCCACCTACTACCAAATACCCTCATATGATCCTAATCCTTATGCACCATACCAACCACCTTATGAACCATATGAACCATATATGGAACCACCCCAATTCTAACACAATTACTCCCAAGAACCACTACCTCCATACACACCTTGTCCATATCCATCAACCCAAGAGGCATATGATCTTAATTATGCAATCCAAGCGGAATAAGAATCAACGGATCGTCTCAAGAAAACAATGGATCGGCTTCAAGCAACCATCCGTCAAAAGATAGACTCATGGGATTCATATCATAAGCAAAACATGCCCACAGATAATTGTGGAAAAGTAGCCGAAGAGAGGAGTATGGGTGAGATTCTAGAGTCTCAACTTGAGAACAAGGAAATGGAGTGTGTTTTGCAACAAGTTGAAAGGATGGAGAGTGTTGAACTTCTACATCCGTATCATTATGAACCACCTTCCTATCATGAACCTTTTCTTCCAATCAATGAACCCTTATATCCACTCCAATCTTCAATGCATGACACTCTTGGTGTTCTTCTTCAAGGGCAAAGAAATATGCAAAGGGAAGTACTAGAAATCACGGCTGCCTTGACCGAGGTAGTAAAACGATTAGCTTCTCAATATTTGGACACTCAAGGAACTCCCATAGCTACATGTGGAGAATCAATAGAAGAGCGTAGGATGAAGGAGACACTAGAAACTCTGGTGGACAATGAGAAACGTGATTTTGTATTGGAACAAGCGGAGGAAGCCGTAATAATTGAAGAGGAAGAAGTGGTTGAGGACTTAGGAGATGCCGAAACTCTATGGGAATCTAGAGTTGTAGAGTATTCCTCCAAGAAAATTGAAATTAATGTTAAGGAGGCTAGTGCACAACCTCCATGGCATATTTCCTCTGAAGAATTGGATGGAATAGATCAAGAAGCAAGTTCCCTTGGAGATGATGATCATGAATCAAGTCTTCCTAGTGATGAATCCACATCCACAAATGAATTCGTTGAATATGAAGATCCTTCTTCGGTTGAATCTGAGAATGATGTAGAAGTAGAAGCCCTTAGGCAAGGATGGGCAGGAGTTGAACATGCGTTGTCAAGATCGTTGGAGACTTCTCTACCTAGGTTGTCGTCTACTCTTTCACTTGAGTGGGTAAGACTTATCTCTATTCGCTTTACTGTCCCACTTGAATATGGTATTCTTGAAACAGATGGTCAACTTAGGAGGCTTTGTGGGATTAAGCGTAAGAGAAGAATGTTTAGTGGTTGAAGTTGCAAATCAAGGCTCATCAAGGTTGATATTTCAAGAGCTAGATGCAAGGGTGAGACTAGTGAAAATTTGGTTGGATCTAAGAGAAGGGTTTGGTATTGCATTAAGAATTCGTATTGTTTGCCACCCGGTTGGAGCGATGATGAGCAACTTATAGACGGGTGTAGGAACAAGATTTGGGATCCGGGCATACAAGAGGATCAACATTGGGAGCTCAAAGCTTGTGGAAAACTTCATCAAGGCTTGGCAAATTCACTTAGGAATGTTGAAGCTTATTGGAAGTCCAAGCATTGGTGGAAGTTTCAGGATAAGTTCAAGCACAAGCCACCATGACAAGGAGCTTGCCAAATGTCCAACTTAAGGACTTTAACTGAAAGTGCTAGGTGGGAGACACCCTACCATGGTAATTTCTTTCTAATTTCCCTTTTATTTATATTAGTAATAAGTTAGATTTTTATTTTTGTTTTTAGATATGTTTATTTGGTTTAATTCATGGTTTAGTTGTCTAAACAAAAAAAAAAGCAGAGGTGCAAGCGTCTATGACGCATACGCGTCATGCGTGAATGCGAAACACATTAGAAATGAACAGAAAGTCATGCGGGAGCTGTGCAGGAAGCATGCTAGGAGCACAAGCCAACCCACGCGTACGCGTGCCTCACGCGTGCGCGTCACCTGCGTTTTTGACAATCCACGCGTAAGCATCCCTGATGTATGCGTGGGCATGAAAATCGGCATTAATAGTGAATTGAACAAAGAGTTGGGCTGCCATTGTGCTGGAAACGTGCGAGTAGTCACGCGTACGTGTGACCGACGCGCACACGTCAGTTTTCAATTTTTGGCCACCCACGCGTATGCGTGGTCAACGGTTACGCGTCGCATGGCCGTTTCAGTTTTCACGCGCACGCGTGATGCATGCACATGCGTCGCGTCCTATTTCTCATTTTCTTCTCCTTTCTTCTCTCATTTCTCCTTCTTTCTTCTCTCCTTTCTTACTCTTTCCTCTTCCTTTCTCACTTTCTTCTTCTCCAATCTCATCCTTATTCTCTTTCATTCTCTTACTTCTTGCATTTGCATACTTTAATTCATTGCATTTTTTAATTTTGAGCATATGTTTTATTTTCTTTTCTAAGTTTATTATTTTACCATTGGTGTTAAATGTTCTTATTCAACTGTTGCGTCTTTTCTTGCATTATTTTGGTGCTTCGTGACTTGTTTTATATTGTTGGGTGATATTATTTATAGGTGAATGCTACTCCTTTATGATACTTATATTCCCTTGCATTGATATGAACTTATATTGTCTTTCATTACCCATTATCTCTTCACTATTGTTGTAATTTTTACACTATTGATATGTCATGTGCTTCTATTATTTTCTCACTTGCATGTTGTAGGTACCATGTAGTGAGACCCTAATCATTATTTGGCATTAACCCACCCATAATTTATTTGTTTTCTTATCTTTGTTTCTGGGTTACTTTTCTTTTTTTTTTCTCTTCTTTCAAGATGGCCACCGAGAAGGAAAAGGAAAAGCTTCTCAATGGGGCAACAAACAAGTCCATCTGCATAATCTTTGGAGAAAAGCATCAGTTATAGCAACCTGTCCACTTGCACATCTTAGCATGCACCGAGGATGGTGCAATCTTTAAGTGTGGGAAGGTCAATACCGACTTTCGTGGGTTAGTTATTTCCTATTTCAACACCAATGTTTAATTTTTCTTGTTAAATTAGTTGTTGCATTTGCATGTTTGATTGCATGTTTGTTTGATTTTGTACATGTTCTTCTACCACTACTTGGTTGGAGTGATAAGTTCTTTTTAAAGAACCTTTTTATAGCATTTCACTAATTTAAATTAAAACTTTTTAAACCTTGCTTGAAGAAATTTTATTTTGGAACATGGTTTAGAGCTCGAACACACAAAACCAGTGAGATTTTTGAGCCTATTTGATTGGTTGCATTTTATCATCCAATATTTTATTTTTTGTGTGTGTTGTTTTCTCTAAAATTGTGATCTTTGTCTTGCTTAATTCTATATTTCCATTGTTTGATGTATGCATGCACTTATATGATTGAGGCCTTGTTTCACTGAGCTTACATACCCATATGGCCTTAACCTTTTCATTATCTTTTGTAAACCAATGTTGAGCCTACTTATCCCATTTGTTCTTTACTTTAGCACATCATCAACTCTAAGCGTAAAACAATAATATCCTTAATTTGAATCCTTGGTTAGCTTAGACTAGTGAGAGTATTCATGATTTAAGTGTGGGGAAGTTGGGTTTAGAAACATTTGATTTGAGAATTGGGTGTTGTATATTCTTGTGAAAATGTGCAAAACAATAGTTGAGCATATATTCTAGCATTCAATATCTTAATCGTATGCATTGAGAAAAACAAAAGAAAAAAAACATTAAAAAACGGAGAAAAAGAAAAGAAAATGAGCAAATAATAAAAGGGGACAAAATGCCCCAAAGTAAATGGTGAAAGCAATGCATATGTACTGTACTCGAAATTAGGATGCATGAATATGTGGAAAACATGGTTAATGGATAGTTAGGTTTTGTATTTTGATTACATGGATTGTCCTAAGTTAGGTGGGAAGTTTGGGTTAATTAAGGATTCAGATTTTAGTTCACTTGACCAAATACAGTCCTACCTTGACCCTAACCCCATTACAACCCTAAAAAGACCTCTTGATATGTGTATTTGTGCATCAAATTATTTGTTGATTGGTAGAAGAAGAGCAAGCCTTAGAAAGCAAGGTTAGTAGAGAATTGCGAGAATCGAACCTTAAACACTTGAGCGATTAGAGCGTATACACTTCCGGTGAAGGTTCGATGCTCGATTCTTTGTTCCCGGCTTTCATGAGATATTTTCTTTTGCAAGTCTACTTGTACTTTATTTTGAGATTTGAATTAGTGGAATCCAGCTTATATTTATTCTTGGAGAATTTATTTACTTTTAAACCAAGTAGGAAAAAGCATTTTGCATTTAGTTGCATTCATATAGATAGGTTACATTTCATAAGTTTTACCATTCCTCTTCACTCCTTTATAGCTTCTCTTGAGCTTAGCATGAGGACATGCTAATGTTTAAGTGTGGGGAGATTGATAAATCCCATTTTTAGGGTTTATCTTGTGCTTAATTTAGTAGATTTTTTATCCACTATTTTTACACGTATTCATAGAATTTGCATGTTTTACATTTTCCTTCCTAATTTTGTGCCATGATTGAAAACATGCTTCTTTTGCCTTAAATTTGCTAATTTTAATCCCCTCTTATTACCATTCGATACCGTGATATGTTTGCTGAGTGTTTTCAGGGTTTATAGGGCAGGAATGACTTAGAGGACGGAAAGGAAGCATGCAAAAGTGGAAGAAATACAAGAAATTGAAGGAATTGCTAAGCTGTCAATCCTGACCTCTTCGTACTAAATCGATCATAACTTGAGATACAGAGGTCCGAATGAGGCGGCTCTAGTTATGTTGGAAAGCTAACATCCGGGGCTTTGAAATGATATGCAATTTGCCATAGTTGCCTTGCAGTTAGGCGACGCACATGCGTGGTATGACGCGTACGTGTGACTGGTGCGACAGACAAGCGACACGTACGCACGTACGCATGACCAGGATTTTTGCTAAGCGACGCATACGCGTGAGTGACGTGTACACATGACAGAGCATCACGTGCTGGATTACACAGAAGATTCTGGGGGCAATTTCTAGGCTCCCTTTGGCCCAGTTCCAAGCCCGAAAACACAGAATAGAGGCTACAAAGTGGGGGAATCATTAATACAACATTCATTCACACAAAATTAGGTTTTAGATGTAGTTTTTCTAGAAATAGGTTTTAGGGTTCTTAGCTTATTCCTTTTCAATTTCTGAATTCTATCTTATTTCAATTGAGTTTCTCTTCAACTTTTAATTGTTCTAGTATTCTAGTTTATTTATTTCCCTTATTGATTACTTTATGTTGCCATTTTGGTTTATGACTTCTCATGTTAGATTTGATTTCCCTTTTTAATGCAATTTGAGGTATTTCATATTCATTGCTCATTTCTTCATTTGTTATTATTGATATTTGTAATTGGTTATTTAGATTTAATATTCCTTAATAGTTTTCTATGTTTTTATGTTGTGCCTTCCAAGTGTTTGATAAAATACTTGGGAGGGTTTTAAGTTAGATTTTTATATTATTAGCTTGAATTGATTAATTAAAGACTCTTGAATCATCAAAGTCTCTTGTTGGTTGGTGATTGAAACTAGCTAGTTGACTTAAACTTCACTAACTCTAGTCTTTGATTAGGACTTGTGAACCCAAGTTGATTATTGCTCACTTGAATTTCTTTCATTGTTAGAGGTTAACTAAGTGAGAGTAAAAGGCAATTACCATCACAAGTGACTATGATAATAGGGATAGGAATTCCAATTATCAATCCTTGCTAGGATTTTTCTTAATTATTAGTTTATTTTTTTGTCATTTATATTCCTTGTTCAACCTTTAAAAACCCAAAAATATATTATCTCATAACCAATAATAACATACTTCCCTACAATTCCTTGAGAGATGACCCGAGGTTTAAATACTTCAGTTTATTTTTATTGGGTTTGCTTAAGTGATAAACAAATTAAATTTGATTGAGGTTTAATTGTTGGTTTAGATCTATACTTGCAACGCGATTACTTTTGTTAAATTCTTTACCGACGATTTTGCCCCCGTCAATCCACTTAGCCTCAGAATACTCCTAACTTGGCCTCTTTAGTTGCAGAACTTTCCAAGAGCACTCATAGCTTTATGCAGGAGACTAGAGCTTCCATTCGGAACTTGGAAGTACAAGTGCGTCAGTTGAGTAAGAGGATACCTGAGAGGCCTCCTAACACTCTTCCTAGTGACACACAGGTAAACCCAAGAGAAGAGTGTAAGACCCTCACAATGGATACTGAATCCATACTATAGAAGGAGGTGCAAGTTGCTAAGAGGTTAGAGGAGAAAGAAGCTTCAAGAAAGGCTGAGGTTAATGTTACATGCCCCACTGGTGCACGAAATCGTGATCGTTCATTCCTTGGTAACGGCGCCAAAAACTTGATACGCACATTCATAATCTTAGTTCTTTGTCACAACTTCGCACAACTAACAAGCAAGTGCATTGGGTCATCTAAGTAATAAACCTTACGTGAGTAAGGATCAATCCCACGGAGATTGTCGGCTTGAAGCAAGCTATGGTCACCTTGTAAATCTCAGTCAGGCGGATTCAATTGGTTATGGAGATTTGATAATTAAAATATAATTTAAATATAAAATAGGATAGAAATACTTATGTAATTCATTGGTGAGAATTTCAGATAAGTGTATGGAGATGCTTTTGTTCTTTCTGAACCTCTACTTTCCTACTGCTTTCATCCAATCACTCATACTCCTTTCCATGGCAAGCTGTAGGTTAGGCATCACCGTTGTCAATGGTTACATCCTGTCCTCTCAGTGAAAATGGTCTAAATGCGCTGTCACCGCACGGCTAATCATCTGTCGGTTTTCGATCATGCTAGAATAGGATTCAATAATCCTTTTGCGTCTATCACTACGCCCAACACTCGCGAGTTTGAAGCTCGTCACATCCATCCCTTCCCAGATCCTACTCGGAATACCACAAACAAGGTTTAGACTTTCCGGATCTCAAGAATGGCCACCAATAATTCTAGCCTATACCACGAAGACTCTGATCGTAAATCAGGAGGCTAAGAGATATGCATTCAAGCTTGCTTTCATGTAGAATGGAAGTGTTTGTCAGGCACGCGTTCATAAGTGAGAATGATGATGAGCGTCACATAATTATCATATTCATCATGTTCTTGTGTGCAAATGAATATCTTAGAGAAGAAATAGGCTTGAGTTGAATAGAAAAACAATAGTACTTTGCATTAATTCATGAGGAACAGCAGAGCTCCACACCTTAATCTATGGTGTGTAGAAACTCTACCGTTGAAAATACATAAGTGAAAATAGGGTAGACATGGCCGAGTGGCCAGCCTCCCATGGAGGTCTCAGAACGTAAAAGTTACATAATGTGTTCCAGAGATGTGAAATAAATCACTAAAAGTAGTTTTTATACTAAACTAGTAACTAGGGTTTACAGAAATGAGTGAATGATGCAGAAATCCACTTCCGAGCCCACTTGGTGTGTGCTTGGGCTGAGCATTGAGCTTTCATGTGTAGAGGTCTTCTTTAGAGTTGAACGCCAGTTTGTAACCTGTTTTTGGAGTTTAACTCTGCTTTGCAACCTGTTACTGGCGTTTAACTCCAGAATAGGGCAGAAAGCTGGCGTTGAACGCCAGTTTGCGTCGTCTAAACTCGGGCAAAGTATGGACTATTATATATTTCTAGAAATCCCTGGATGTCTACTTTCCAACACAGTTGAGAGCGCCCCATTTAAGCTCTTGTAGCTCCAGAAAATCCACTTTGAGTGCAGGGAGGTCAGAATCAAACAGCATCTGCAGTCCTTCTTCAGCCTCTGAATAAGATTTTTGCTCAAGTCCCTCAATTTCCGCCAGAAAATACCTGAAATCATAGAAAAATACAAAAACTCATAGTAAAGTCCAGAAATGTGATTTTTATTTAAAAACTAATAAAAATATACTAAAAACTAACTAAATCATACTAAAAACTATGTAAAAACAATGCCAAAAAGCGTATAAATTATCCGCTCATCACAACACCAAACTTAAATTGTTGCTTGTTCCCAAGCAACTAAAAATCAAATAGGGTAAAAAGAAGAGAATATACTATAAATCCCAAAATATCAATGAAACTTTGCTCCAATCAGATGAGCGGGACTAGTAGCTTTTTGTCTCTGAACAGTTTTGGCATCTCACTTTATCCTTTGAAGTTCAGAATGATTGGCATCTATAGGAACTCAGAGTTCAGATAGTGTTATTGATTCTCCTAGTTCAGTATGTTGATTCTTGAACACATCTACTTTATGAGTCTTGGCCGTGGCCCTAAGCACTTTGTTTTCCAGTATTACCACCGGATACATAAATGCCACAGACACATAATTGGGTGAACCTTTTCAGATTGTGACTCAGCTTTGCTAAAGTCCCCAGTTAGAGGTGTCCAGGGTTCTTAAGCACACTCTGTTTTTTCTTTGGACCTCGACCTTAACCGCTCAGTCTCAAGCTTTTCACTTGACACCTTCACACCACAAGCACATGGTTAGGGATAGCTTGGTTTAGCCGCTTAGGCCAGGATTTTATTCATTTTGGCCCTCCTATCCACTGATGCTCAAAGCCTTGGATCCTTTTTACCCTTGCCTTTTGGTTTAAAGGGTTACTGGCTTTTTGCTCTTGCCTTTTGGTTTTAAGAGCTCTTGGCTTTTTCTGCTTGCTTTTTTTCTTTTTTTTCTTTTTCTTTTATTTTTGCCATTTTTTTTTCTGCAAGCTTTTGTATTCATTGCTTTTTCTTGCTTCAAGAATCAATTTTATGATTTTTCATATTATCAAATAACATTTTTCCTTTTCATCATTCTTTCAAGAGCCAACAATTTTAACATTCATAATCAACAAATTCAAAAGACATATGCATTGTTCAAGCATTTATTCAGAAAATAAAAAGTATTGTCACTACATCAAAATAATTAAACTAGTTTCAAGGATGAATTCAAAACCATGTACTTCTTGTTCTTTTGTTTTTAGAACAGTTTTCATTTAAGAGAGGTGATGGATTCATAGGACACTCATAGCTTTAAGACATAGACACTTAGACACTAATGATCATGTAGTAAAGACACAAACATAAATAAAAGATAAGGCTCAAAAATCAAAAAACAGAAAAATAAGAACAAGAAGATTAAGGAACGGGTCCACCTTAGTGAGGATGGCGTCTTCCTCTTCTTGAAGAATCAATGGTTCTCTTGAGCTCCTCTATGTCTCTTCCTTGCCTTTGTTGCTTCATTCCTAGTGATTTTGGTGCTCCTATCCTTAGTTGCTCCCAATAGTTGTGTGGAGGAAAATGTATCCCTTGAGGCATCTTAGGAATTTCTTGGTGAGGGAATTTCTCATACTCTTGTTGAGGTCCATGAGTGGGCTCTCTTGTTGTGCAGTCAAATGCTCTACTACTGAGCTATGGACCCTTGAGATGAATCTCTCCATCTCCCATGAATGACTTGGAGGTGGAAGCTTTTGTCTTCCCTTTCCTCTTTCTAAAGGTTTCTCCGGCCTTAGGTGCCATAAATGGTTATGGAAAAACAAAAAGAAATGCCTTTACCACATCAAACTTAAAAGGTTTGCTCGTCCTCGAGCAAAAGAAGAAAGGAAGTAGTAGAAGAAGAAGATAATGGAGGAGATAGAGGGAGAAGGTGTATTCGGCCAAAGGGGAGAAGTGGTGGTTGTAATGTGTGAAAATGGAGTAGTGTTGAGGGGTTTATATAGGGGTGGGGGGGAGGGTAGGATTCGGCCATTAGGGTTGGGTTTGCGAGGGAAAATAATTTGAATTTTGGAGGTAGGTGGGGTTTTTGGGGAAGAGTGGATGGATGTGATTTGTTAAGGGTATTTAAGGAAGAGATATGGAGGTGATTGGTGAAGGGTATTTGGGGAAGAGAGTTATAAAAAGGTGTAAAGAGGAGAGAAGGAGAGGTGGGGTAGGTGGGGATCCTGTGGGGTCCACAGATCCAGAGGGGTCAAGGACTTAACATCCCTGCTCCATTTAGACGTGCAAAATGCCCTCTGTATGCAATACTGGCGTTTAACGCCAAACTGATGCTTGTTGTTGGCGTTAAACGCCCAAATGTAGCCTGTTTATGGCATTTAACGCCAGGTTGATGCTTGTTTCTTGCGTTAAACGCCAGCTTGGTGATTGTTTCTGGCGTTAAACGCTAGACAGATGCTTGTTTCTGGCGTTTAAACGCTAGAATGCTCTTCCTCCAGGGTGTGCTGCTTTTAATGCTGTTTTTCATTCTGTTTTTGATTTTTCAGTAGTTTTTGTCACTTCACATGATCATCAACCTAAAGAAAACATAAAATAGCAATGGAAAATAAATAGATATAATTAAATAAAATTGAGTTGCCTCCCAACAAGCGCTTCTTTAATGTCAATAGCTTGATAGTGAGCTCTCATGGAGCCTCACAAATGTTCAGAGCATTGTTGGGACCTCCCAACACCAAACTTAGAGTTTGAATGTGGGGGTTCAACACCAAACTTAGAGTTTGGTTGTGGCCTCCCAACACCAAACTTAGAGTTTGACAGTGGGGGCTTTGGTTGACTCTGTAGTGAGAGAAGCTTTTCATACTTCCTCTCCATGGTTACAGAAGGAGAACCTTGAGTCTTAAATACAAGGTAGTCCTCATTTAGTTGAAGGACCAACTCTCCTCTGTCCACATCAATCACATCTCTTGCTGTGGCCAGGAAGGGTCTTCCAAGGATGATGGATTCATCCTCATCCTTCCCAATGTCTAGGATTGTGAAATCAACAGGGATGTAAAGGCCATCAACCTTTACTAACACGTCCTCTACTAGTCCATAAGCCTGTTTTCTTGAGTTGTCTGCCATCTCTAATGAGATTCTGGTAGCTTGCACCTCAAAGATCCCAAGTTTTTCCATTACAGAGAGTAGCATAAGGTTAATGCCTGACCCCAGGTCACACAGAGACTTCTCAAAGGTCATGGTGCCTATGTTACAGGGTATTAAGAATTTACCAGAATCCTGTTTCTTTTGAGGTAATTTCTGCCTATCTAATGCATTCAGTTCATTGGTGAGCAAGGGAGGTTCATCTTCCCAAGTCTCACTACTAAATAATTTGGCATTCAGCTTCATGATTGTACCAAGGTACTTAGCAACTTGCTCTTCAGTAATGTCTTCATCCTCTTCAGAGGAAGAATACTCATCAGAGCTCATGAAGGGCAGAAGTAAGTTGAATGGAATCTCTATGGTCTCTGTATGAGCCTCGGATTCCTTCAGGTCCTCATTGAAGAACCCCTTAGTGTCCAGAGGACATCCCATGAGGTCTTCCTTATTAGGATTCACGTCCCCCTCCTCCCTTGTAGGTTCGGCCATGATGGTCAAATCAATGGCCTTGCACTCTCTTTTTGGATTTTCTTCTGTATTGCCTGGGAGAGTACTAGGAGGAGTTTAGTGATTTTCTTACTCAGCTGACCCACTTGTTCCTCCAGATTTCTGATAGAGGACCGTGCCTCATTCATGAAACTGAGAGTGGTTTTGGATAGATCAGAGACTATGGTTGCTAAGCTAGAGAGACTCTGCTCAGAATTTTCTGTCTGTTGCTGAGAAGATGATGGAAAAGGCTTGCTATTGCTAAACCTGTTTCTTCCACCATTATTAAAGCCTTGTTGAGGCTTCTGTTGGTCCTTCCATGAGAAATTTGGATGATTTCTCCATGAAGGATTATAGGTGTTTCCATAGGGTTCTTCCATGTAATTCACCTCTGCTATTGCAGGGTTCTCAGGATCATAAGCTTCTTCTTCTGAAGATGCTTCTTTAGTACTGTTGGATGCAGCTTGCAATCCATTCAAACTCTGAAAAATCATATTGACTTGCTGAGTCAATATTTTATTCTGAGCCAATATGGCATTCAGAGTATCAATTTCAAGCACTGCCTTCCTCTGAGGCTTCCCATTACTCACAGGATTCCTTTCAGAAGTGTACATGAACTGGTTATTTGCAACCATGTCAATGAGTTCCTGAGCTTCTGCAGGCGTTTTCTTTAGGTGAATGGATCCACCTGCAGAATGGTCCAATGACATCTTTAATAATTCAGACAGACCATCATAGAATATATCCAGGATGGTCCATTCTGAAAGCATGTCAGAAGGACACTTTTTGGTCAGTTGCTTGTATCTCTCCCAAGCTTCATAGAGGGATTCACCTTCTTTCTGTTTGAAGGTTTGAACATCCACTCTAAGCTTGCTAAGCTTTTGAGGAGGAAAGAACTTGGCTAAGAAAGCCGTGACCAGCTTATCCCAAGAGTTCAGGCTATTTTTAGGTTGAGAGTCTAACCATATTCTAGCTCTGTCTCTTACAGCAAATGGGAAAAGCATAAGCCTGTAGACCTCAGGATCAACCCCATTGGTCTTAACAGTCTCACAGATTTGCAAGAATTCAGTTAAGAACTGAAAAGGATCTTCTGATGGAAGTCCATGAAACTTGCAATTCTGTTGCATCAGAGAAACTAATTGAGGCTTAAGCTCAAAATTGTTTGCTCCAATGGCAGGGATTGAGATGCTTCTTCCATGTAAGTTGGAATCTGGTGCAGTAAAGTCACCAAGCATCTTCCTTGCATTGTTTTTGGGTTCGGCCATGTCTCCTTCTTTTTCGAAAATTTCAGTAAAGTCCTCTTCAGAGTGTTGTGTTTTAGCTTCTCTTAGCTTCCTCTTCAGAGTCCTTTCAGGTTCCGGATCAGCTTCAACAAGAATGTTCTTGTCCTTGCTCCTGCTCATATAAAAAAGAAGGGAATAGAAAATAATAGGGATCCTCTTTGCCACAGTAGAGAGGTTCCTTTATGTGAGTAGAAGAGAAGAAAAAGAATTCGAACACAGAAAGAGGGAGAAGGTTCGAATTTTTAAGAAGAAGAGAAGTGTTAGTAGATAAATAAAATAATTAGAAAGAGATGAGGGGGAGAGAATTTCGAAAATTAGAAGGAAAAAAAAAAGAAAAATATTTTTGTTTTTTATTTTATTTATTAATTAGTATTTGAAAAAAGTTAGAAGAAACAATTAATTAATTAAAAAGATTTTTGAAAACGAGGGAGGTGATTTTCAAAAATTAGGAGAGAGAAAAGTAGTTAGGTGGTTTTGAAAAAGATATGATTGAAATAGTAAACTTTTAAAATCAAACAAAAAGTCAAGTAGTTAATTGAAAAAGATTTGAAAATCAATTTTGAAAAGATAAGAGGTTAGAAAAGATTTTGAAATTGATTTTGAAAAAGATGTGATTGACATTTATTTTGAAAAAGATTTGAAAAAGAAATTTAAAAAAAAAAAGTTTCATTTTGAAAATTAAAGTTGATTACTTGACTAACATGAAACAAAAAGATATGATTTTAAAATTTAAAGATTGAACCTTTCTTACTAGGCAAATAACAACTAAAAATTTTTGAATCAATCACATTAATTGTTAGCATTTATTTTGAAAATATGAAAGAAAAAATGAAAAAGATTTGATTTTTGAAAAAGATTTGAAAAAGATAAAATTTTTAAATTGAAAATTTGATTTGACTCATAAGAAACAACTAGATTTTAAAAATTTTTGAAAAAGTCAACTCAAATTTTCGAATTTTATGAGGAGAAAAAGGGAAAGATATTTTTTTATTTTTGAATTTTTAATGAATAAAGAGAAAAATAACAAAAAGACTCAAAACATGAAAATTTTGGATCAAAACCAATGATGCATGCAAGAACACTTTGAATGTCAAGATGAACACCAAGAACACTTTGAATGTCAAGATGAACATCAAGACTTTATTTTTGAAAAATTTTTAAGAAAAAAAAAATATGCAAGACACCAAACTTAGAAATTTTTCATGTTTAAACACTATGAATTCAAAAAATGCATATGGAAAACAACAAAAGACACAAAATAAGAAAATATGAAGATCAAACAAGGAGACTTACCAAGAACAACTTGAAGATCATGAAGAATGCAATGCATGAATTTTCGAAAAATGCACAAATTTTAAAAACATGCAATTGACACCAAACTTAAAAATTGACACAAGATTCAAACAAGAAACATCAAATTATTTTTTATTTTATGATTTTATAAATTTTTTTGGTATTTTTCAAAAATTATTTTGAAAAAAGAAAATAAGGATTTAAAAAATTTCTAATGAGAATTCCAGGAATCATGCAATGTTAGTTTAAAGCTCCGGTCCAGGAATTAGACATGGCTTACTAGCCAGCCAAGCTTTCAGTGAAAGCTCCGGTCCAAAACACTAGACATGGCCAATGGCTAGCCAAGCTTCAGTATACATAGTTCAAGCATGTGAAGAGGAAGCCTCAGTCCAAAAGAATTTAGACATGACTTTACAGCCAACCAGGCTTCAACAGATCATGATGAAACTCTAGAATTCATTCTTAAAAATTCTGAAGAACATAGAATAAAATTGAAAAAAATTTTTTTATTTGAAAATTTTTCGAAAATAAAAAGCTTTTAAAAATAAAATAAATTTACCTAATCTGAGCAACAAGATGAACCATCCGTTGTCCAAACTCGAACAATCCCCGGCAACGGTGCCAAAAACTTGGTGCACGAAATCGAGATCGTTCATTCCTTGGTAACGGCGCCAAAAACTTGATACGCACGTTCATAATCTTAGTTCTTTGTCACAACTTCGCACAACTAACCAGCAAGTGCACTGGGTTGTCCAAGTAATAAACCTTACGTGAGATATAAAATAGGTTATGGAGATTTGATAATTAAAATATATTTTAAATATAAAATAGGATAGAAATACTTATGTAATTCATTGGTGAGAATTTCAGATAAGCGTATGGAGATGCTTTTGTTCCTTCTGAACCTCTGCTTTCCTACTACTTTCATCTAATCACTCATACTCCTTTCCATGGCAAGCTGTATGTTGGGCATCACCATTGTCAATGGCTACATCCCGTCCTCTCAGGGAAAATGGTCCAAATGCGCTATCACCGCACGGCTAATCAACTGTCGGTTCTCGATCATGCTAGAATAGGATTCACTAATACTTTTGCGTCTGTCACTACGCCCAGCACTCGTGAGTTTGAAGCTCGTCACAGCCATCCCTTCCCAGATCCTACTTGGAATACCACAGACAAGATTTAGACTTTCCAGATCTCAAGAATGGCCGCCAATAATTCTAGCCTATACCACGAAGACTCTGATCGTATATCAGGAGGCTAAGAGATATGCATTCAAGCTTGCTTTCATGTAGAACGGAAGTATTTGTCAGGCACGCATTCATAAGTGAGAATGATGATGAGCGTCACATAATTATCACATTCATCATGTTCTTGTGTGCGAATGAATATCTTAGAGAAGAAATAGGCTTGAGTTGAATAGAAAAACAATAGTACTTTGCATTAATTCATGAGGAACAGCAGAGCTCCACACCTTAATCTATGGTGTGTAGAAACTCTACTGTTGAAAATACATAAGTGAAAATAGGGTAGACATGGCCAAGTGGCCAGCCTCCCATGCAGGTCTCAGAACATAAAAGTTACATAATATGTTCCAGAGATGTGAAATAAATCACTAAAAGTAGTTTTTATACTAAACTAGTAACTAGGGTTTACAGAAATGAGTGAATGATGTAGAAATCCACTTCCGGGCCCACTTGGTGTGTGCTTGGGCTGAGCATTGAGCTTTCATGTGTAGAGGTCTTCCTTGGAGTTGAACGCCAGTTTGTAACCTGTTTCTGGCGTTTAACTCTGCTTTGCAACCTGTTACTGGCGTTTAACTCCAGAATAGGGCAGAAAGCTGGCGTTGAACGCCAGTTTGCATCGTCTAAACTCAGGCAAAGTATGGACTATTATATATTGCTGGAAAGCCCTGGATGTCTACTTTCCAACACAATTGAGAGAGCGCCATTTGGACTCTTGTAGCTCCAGAAATTCCACTTTGATTTCAGGGAGGTCAGAATCAAACAGCATTTGCAGTCCTTCTTCAGCCTCTGAATCAGATTTTTGCTCAAGTCCCTCAATTTCAGCCAAAAAATACCTGAAATCATAGAAAAACACACAAACTCGTAGTAAAGTCTAGAAATGTGATTTTTATTTAAAAACTAATAAAAATATACTAAAAACTAACTAAATCATACTAAAAACTATGTAAAAATAATGCCAAAAAGCGTATAAATTATCTGCTCATCACCCACCTAGGGCACCTATCCAAGAGCCTGAATTATCACTCTTAGGAGCTCCAAAAGGAGACCAAGGACGAGCAGTTCTCTTAGTTTTTTGAAGTCTTTAAAAAGCTACAAGTCAATATTCCTTTTGTGGAGACTCTTGAGAAAATGCCTCCCTATGCTGCATTCAGGAAGACTTACTTTCTGAGAAGAAGGCCTTGAAGGGAGATAAAACAGTGGTGCTAACCACAGAGTCCAGTGCACTCATTCAGAGCAAGCTTCCTAACAAGATGTCAGATCTAGGGAGCTTTCAGATTCCCTGTACTATCGAGAATATCACTTTTGACAAAGCCCTTTATGATCTTGGCTCAAGTATTAATTTAATGTCCTTGTCTGTGATAACAAAAATGCAAATTCAAGAAGCACATCCTAAAAGGATAGCATTGGAGATGGCTTCGAAATCTCTAAAGCAGGCACACGAGCTAGTGGAAAATATCTTGGTCAAGGTTGGAGAGCTCTTCCTTCCTGCAAATTTTGTGATACTTGATATGGGAGAGGATGCAAATGACTCCCTCATCTTAGAAAGACCATTCCTAGCCACAGAGAGAGCTCTCATAGATGTTGAGAAAGGAGAGTTTGTTCTGAGGATGCATGAGGACTATTTGGTGTTCAAAGTTTTCAAACCTTTACCAATCTTTGGAGTGGGAAGTACTTGCATACAAAGCTTATTGCTTAAGCCTTCCCCCTTGGTAGAACCCATACCGTTCCCCCTAACATCAAACCTAAGTTTGGTGTTGGGCATTCATCATCCACCAAGGAGGAAAGAGGTCCTAAAAGAAGGTACCCAAGGGCTGGAGGAACAAAAAGTTTTCCACTTAAGACTTCTCATCTGGGATAAAAGTGGTGTTCACTAGAAGTCCAGTCCTACCTCATACAGTGAGCAGGATCTTGTCTCTAGAGCATATTGAGCTAATCCATAAGAGCACAAGAAAAAAGTTCACAATGAGGGGCAAGGATCTGAGCACCTATGACCCTCCACCCTAGAAGAGCTGACCGTCAAGCTAGTGACAGTAAAGAAGCCCTTGTTGGGAGGCAACCCAACCATGAGTATCCTTTAATTTTATTTCAGTTGATTTCTATTTTATTTTCGTTGATTTTCATAAGTTTTCCAAGGTTTAATCTTGATTGTGATCTTGTATAGTACTTAGAACAGGGACAGGAGGACTCAAAATAAAGAACAGATCACCCTGAAGTACATTTACTCAAAAAGCTTGGGTGCTAAACGCCAGGGAGGGTGTTTAGCACTAGAAAGGGGGCATGGGGAGCTGGCATTTAACGCCACGAAGAGGAGGCAGAAGCTAGCGTTAAACGTTAGGAGGGTGTTTAACGCCCAGCTAGGGCACTATTTTGAGGCTCTTTTCACCCCACCAAGGGCGCTAAACACCAACTGGGCGATTAGTGCCATACAAGACCCACCCAAAAAAAAAGAGTCCCTTTGCTGGCGCTAAATGCGAAGACTGGAATTTAGCTCATAGTACACCAGTTTCAAATTTGAAGGAGGGGGTTTAACCCATGGTTAAACCCCAACCCCCACCCACTTTGACCAGTCAATGCACTCTTTCTCTCTCTCTCTCTCACCAACTATTCCATCCATATTCAACCACTGCATTCCCCAAGATCACATCCCATCCATCTATCTAATACCATGAATCTCTTAACTCACCCCGCCATTCTACCCAATCACCACTCATCTTTTCCATCAATCTCTCTTTTCCATTAACCACATTGAAATTCCTTTTCCCTCTTAAAACCACCACCTATAACCAATCCCTCTCTCCCATCCTCTATGAATACCCACTTCTTCAAATTTTATCCCCACATCTCATATTACCATCTTCCATCCTTATTCTTCCCTCCCTTCATACAATAGCATCTTCCCATCTTCATTCCCACCTCATAACAGTGAGTACCCTCCCTCCTTCCACTATTTTTTGCTTTTGCTTTTCCATCACCACACCACTTTCTTCAATCTCTTTCCTATTCTCTCTTTTACTTTTCTTGGGGATGAGCAAACCATTTAATTTTGGTGTTAGGCACTCCATTTTTTCCTTCATTTTTACTATTCTTACGGCACCCAAAACTGGTGAATTCTCCTCAAGGAAGAGGAAAGAGAAGGCACCCACCTTCGGGTCGTATGATTTCACCCGATTCTTCTCCAAGACCCACGAGAATCACTTTAATGAGATAGTAAGCAAAAAGAAAGTGATCCCCGAGGTTTGTTTCGATCTGAAGCAGGATGAGTATCCAGAGATCCAATACCAGATTCTGAGACGGAGTTGAAAAGTTCTGACCAACCCTGTGATTAACGTGGGCGTGCTTATGGTTAGAGAGTTCTACACTAACACTTGGTTGATGTAAAAGCATGCACAAGGTGTGAACCCAGACCCGAAGAACTGGCGCACCATGGTCTGAGGATTGATTATGGAGTTTAGTCCCGAGAGTGTGAGGAAGGCACTGCACCTGCCACCTTCTAGAGAGGACCCTCATTCATACACTCAGAGAGTCAACACTGACCAGAGACTGGACTAGGTCCTTGCTAATATTTGCCTCTCTGGAGCACAATAGAGGAAGGATGCCAGAGGTCAGTCATACCAGCTGGGTGGGCATGACCTGAAGCCGGTTGCTAGAAGATGATTGGAAAGTTTAAAATCAATAGAATGGAAAGAATGATTTATGAACCTGATCACACAGAAGTGTTAATGGCGAACTACTGCATTTGGAAGGTTTCCTGGTTGTCTTTGGAGTTTGGCTTGAAGAAGTTAGATGTTGATGCTGATTTGATTGCAATGATCAAGTCTTGTAGGAGGAATAACAATGTTATTAACATATACTTTGAGCATGGTGTTTTAGAACCACAACTGGTGGGGGGCGTGGGTAAAGATGTAGCTATACGTGCAAATGATGAAGGAAAGAGTGTCCCAAAGTCCAGAAAAACTTACTCTCAGCCCATAGTATCCAGAAGTGAGTTAATACTTTCACTGTTACAACCCAACAAAAGCTCCTTTCAGCCCACAACAAGATTACAACAAGATGAATATGAAGCAGACTATGAAGGTGGATCTGATGCTAACTCGTGGCACTTGAAAGAATCGGACAAGGTGCTGGACTCTGACGATGAGGAACCACGTGTGTTTCTAAGATACAATGACAAGACAAGATTTGAAAATTTGAAGTTTGAGGTTAGTATAGTTTTCAATAGCAAACATGACTTTATGAATGCCACTAGAGACTATAAAATACAATGGGGTAGGACTATAACATTCATTCAGAATGACAAGGTTATATGTAGGGTTGTTTGTAAGAATGAGGACTATCCTTGGTAGTATATTGTGCACTTAACAAATAGGACATATCATGGCAGATTAAGACTCTTGTTGATAACTATACATGTGGAAGAAAGAGGAAAAATAGGGCTGCCAATCAAGAGTGAAATGTGAATAAATTGTATCCTAAGCATAGAAAGCATCCTACAATGACGCATATGGAGGTTTATTCATGGTTTGTTAGAAAGTGTAACATTAGGCTGAACAGTATATGCATCACAAGGGCTTTGAAAACAACTAGAAAAATTGTGCAAGGTGATGTGATAAGGATTTAAAACACAAGGATGATAGATAAAGGGGATTTTTCCTACTAGACCTCTAAGAAACCTGTTCTTAGCAACCTAGGTCACCGGAAGGGGCTCCCTACTAGACCTTCAAAGAACCTGTCCTTGACAACCTAGATCAGAGGGATGAAAATTGAATCACTCAATCTTCTCCATGCAACCAGCGAAGCAAATCACTCACCTCACTCAATCACACTTAAAAAAACGTGCATAAAGCACTAAGGAAATTTTATTCATCAAAGTTATTCCAAATGGTCTCACCAGAGGTGTTTAAATAGGCTCCTAACAAACTAACTAAAAGATAAGATAACTAATTTAAATCAGATTTGATCTTATTAGATTAGATCAGATTTGATTTAAATTTTAAAATCCTAAAGATATGATAACTAATTTAAATCAAATTTGATCTTATTAGATTAGATCAGATTTGATTTAAATTTAAAATCCCTAAAAATACTACTAAGCAAATCAGGAGTAATTCAAATCTTTCAACAAACTCTAACAACAAAACAAACTAACATAAATGCCTAAAAATTCAAAAATTAATAATAAATTATGTCTCTAATTGAATTTGAAAAGCATTATTGGGCTTCTTGCTGTTCTGACTTAGCCCAATGGGCTTTATGAGTTGTCGCCCTTTCAGCACCACTGTTTTTGAGACGGACTCTTGGTCTTCTAGATGTCCAAGACTGGCATGGCACAATTCTTCTAGAATTCAGATCCTTGAATATGACAAGATTATCATTCCGTCCCTTAGCTCTAAGATTACGAAAATGTCCTCCTGACCACATATCATGATGAGATAGCAAAATATGGAATAATTTGAGATTATGCACATGAATTTCTCACAGCTAACCCTGGCTCTAGTGTTAAGGTTGGTGTCGTTCCTATGCCTGAGGGGCCCCCACACTTTGAACGATTTTATGTTTGCCTCGATGCTTGTAAAAAAGCATTTACAGTGGGAGTATTGTCATGAATGGTTAAGGATGGAGTCATACAGAAGAACCTATGCTATCAATGTCAACCCGATCAAGGGACAAGATCTTTGAGAGAAAATATCATCCCCAGTCCCCGTCCTGCCGCCAATTAAGCCTAAGTCAGGAAGGCCAACAATAAAGAAGAGAAAAGACAAGAATGAAGGCCCTACCGGCACAAGGTCAAACATGAAGTGAAAATACAATCCCATTAGGTGCATGTTCTATAGTGAAGTTGGTCATAATAAGAGAACTTGTAAAAAGAAGAAACAGATGGAGGCTGAGGAACAAGCAAGACAAATACAGCTGCAACTTACAGTTGTACCTACTGCTACCCTTCCATCTGATACTGCCCCATTACTGAACCAGCCGCGGCTGAGTAGATCGCTCCAACTAAACTTGTGCTTAGCCAGACAGATGCCTACCCATTAACACAACACACACAAAACTCACAACATGTTGCATTTGTAACTTGAAAAAATTAGATGTTGCTGTTTATATTTGTAATTGAAATTGTTTTTAAATGTTGGATTAAATTCTTGCTTAAATTATGTAGGAAACTATTCCAAGGCCATCAAAATTGAAAGTTGTCAAGGGAAGAGCCAGAGAAAATGCCTCCCCCCAAGCTGTTGCAACATCAACAGCTTCTCTTTCTGCTAAAACCATTAGGGGAACTAGTTCTGCCACTGCCAAGAGTCTTGCAGACTTTATGACGTTTGTTCCTACTCCAAGATTCAAACCTCCTAAGAAGAATGATAAACCTGCTTGATGCTGGTATCTGAACATTATGTAATTAGAGCTAGTGATATATTTTTTTGTATAGGGCTCTCTTATTGCCATTAAAAACATTACGGTTAGTTTCATTTTTAAGTCTCTTTTTTTGGTTTTGCCCTTGATTAAGTTAATATGGTTAACATTTTAGATATCGATTAGACAATTGTGATAAAACAATGTTGTTGTTTCAGTTTCAATATATGAAAATAATTAGTTTATCTACATATTACTGTAACATTGTGTAATTAGGTACAATTGTGTAATGTGTTTACTAATTTCATAAAGTGTTAACTTCAACCACTAATTTTAAGTTCAATTAACCAGGTTACAATTTAAAAGATAATCTTGCTAAAATAAAATTTAGAAAAAACAATTTGCTCAATTAAAAGCTAAATTGAATATAATAGGACATATCTTCTAGTTCTTGTTCATACCAAATTACATGCCTAATTACAAATTAATTGCACTATCACTTGAAAATACAAAATGTACAAATTAATCTCACAAATAAAATCACAATTATCAATCCAATGAATATAACATCATTAGCATTCCTGCAAATTTGACTTCTGCTTTCAAAATCCCCATTCTCCATGCAATGTTTACCTTCCACTCATCATGATTGTTTTCTACTTCCGCATCAATTTCTGCATCTCTATTCTCTCCATTACATTCATCTTCATCAACCTACTTGAAGAAGTTTCAATGGCTGTCCTTCTGCAAAAATTTAAAGAATCTTATGATAGAAAACCACAACTAGTAAGAATATTGAAGATAAAGGAATTTATGAGAACAACTCACCCGGTATCTTGGACATATATAAAACAATTTATCTAGGTTCTCTGAAGTTCCAGATTTCTTAATCAATGTCTTCAGCCCACAATGACATATAATGTCTTCATTCTTCCTCTTTCTTCGCATAAACGATCTAGACCCATAGCTACCAACTGAGTGACAAGAGATCCCTCCACGACGACCTCCGTTTTCACCACCCATCATGCCGGCGACCTCCAATATTGGTCTCTGAACCTATGCGACTGCACTCAACGTAAAGGGACATATATACACTATAATGGAATTAGGGTTTATTAGTTAGGGATTAATTTGACGAAATTTTGTGAAGTAGTCGTGTTGGCAAACAACTAGGATGGATGGAGGTGTGCTCACGTGTATTCCTAACGTGCCACGTCAGCTTCCGTTAACGGTGTTAGCGAGAGAATCGACAGAAGGACTAACATAACTAATTGAAAATCTTTTAAGAATGCATTTGATTAAAAAAATCTTTTGAAGACCGAATTGAAACGTGATCTTTCAGGAACCATTTTGACTATTTACTCTATTTTTTATTAAATACAAAAGATTTTTTTTTTCTTATTGATTAAATAAATCTTAATTTTTTATTTATTATACTTTATATTAATTGTTTAGATTTAAGATTTAAAATTTAAAATTTATACTTTAGAATTTATGATCTAAGACTTAAAGTTTAAGGTATTTTGTTTTTTATTTTTTATTTTTTTTCATCTTTAATGACAAATTAATTTTAAAAAAATAATACCCTCATTAGTTACTTCTTTCGCGTATTAACATTCGCCGTATATTTATTATCACATAAAAAAAAATATTTTTTGTTTTGTTTTACATTCATCAGGAAAATAATTTTTAAAAAAAGGATTTTCCGGATTTAAAGATTGTGGTTGTGTATATTTTGAAGCACACAAGCCGCAAGGATGGGCCGGGAGTATCCCTTTTTATTAGAATTTTCTAGACATCAACATCATCTATCTGATTTCATTTATGGCACTAGTGTCGTCTCTCATTAAAAAACTTCTAGTACTTAACTTGAACTTATTATAACCACTGATAACTATAAATCAAAAACTAAGAATATTCAGCATTCGTTTTGTTTAATTTTCCTGGACCAATCAGAGATCCCAAAAGTATTTTTAGGGAAACAAAATCTTATGGTGATTATTCAATCAATAGCGAAAGCATCGTGTGAAGGCCATTCATAAAAGAAAAGAAAAGCTGAAATTTTATTAACTGATCTTGATGATCATTCCAATATATATATATATCTCTGAAAAAAATGTTTTTCTTTCAATAGCTTTGGACTTTCAAAGTTCATAGTACTACCACAATTGGAACATGGAAAATTCTTTGGTTCCATGTAACAATATATTCAATTCATTCAATATATCATCGACGGTCATGTGCGCATTAATTAATTACTATGACCAAATCAACAAGAGAATTAAAAAAGAATATATATAAAATAAATGTTTAATTAGTCAACTTTAAATAATTTTAATTAATAATTAATAATTTTTAATTTTTAAAAATATTAAATTTAAATAATCAACATTAAACACATTTTGAATAATAAAAATTAGTAAAATAATCATCCCATAATTACGTCTTCACCTCTTTTCCATCGTGTCAACGAAAACCTTTACGCAAACTTTGGTGATCAAACCCCATACCCCCCTCGAGCTATTGTCTTCATTGTCATGTCGTCGCCAAACCACTGCATCTTTACTTTTAATATTAGTGTAACAACTCGTATTTTTAAAACTTCTATTATAGATTATTTACTATTTATTTTAATAACCTGAACTTATTATTTTTAAAATATTATTTTATTAAAATAATTATATTAATTTTATAATTATTGAAGTTTAAATTAATTATGATTTATTCTATTAAAAGGAGCTATTTATCAAAAATTATATTCTAATAGACAAAATTAAATTAATTTTTCTAATTATTATTAGGGTTAAGTACTAAAATCGTCCCTAAGATTTTGAGCAAAAATCAAATTCGTCCTCGACCTTTTTTTGTTATTAAAATCATCCTCAACAATACAAAATATTCTTTTCTACTTTAATTTTATTTTTTTATCAAATTACTCATAATAATTAATATAAATAAAAAAAATAATATTAAAAAATAAAAACAAAATAACCCCTCACACCCGTCCCCCCACACCCCTTCCTGGTACCCCCTCCCACCCCATCCCCTTCAATTTTCAACACCCCATCCCCCTTCCTCGTACCCCCCTCCCACCTCATCCCCTTCCTCGTACCCCTCCCATCCCATCCCCTTCAATTTTTTTTCCATATAACTCCGCATCCCTTTCAATTAAAAAAATTTATTCAGTATGATAAAAAAAACAGCTTAGAGCGCCGATCGTCTTCAGCGCGACGCAGAGTCCCTTGTGTGGCCCTCTCCATTGAACTTCATCAGTGGTGCGCAGAAATCGTGATCGTTCATTCCTTGGTAACGGCACTAAAAATTTTATACGCACGTTCATAATCTTAGTTCTTTGTCACAACTTCGCACAACTAACCAGCATGTGCACTGGGTCGTCCAAGTAATAAACCTTATATGAGTAAGGGTCGATCCCACGGAGATTGTCGACTTGAAGCAAGCTATGGTCACCTTGTAAATCTCAGTCAGGCGGATTCAAATGGTTATGTAGAATTGATAATTAAAATATAAATAGGATAGAGATACTTATGTAATTCATTGGTGAGAATTTCAGATAAGCGTATAGAGATGCTTTTGTTCCTTCTGAACCTCTGCTTTCCTACTGCTTTCATCCAATCCTTTATACTCCTTTCCATGGCAAGCTGTATGTTGGGAATCACCATTGTCAATGGCTACTTCCCGTCCTCTCAGTGAAAATGGTCCAATGCGCTGTCACTGCATGGCTAATCATCTGTCGGTTCTCAATCATACTGGAATAGGATTCAGTAATCCTTTTGCGTCTGTCACTACGCCCAGCACTCGCGAGTTTGTAGCTCGTCATAGCCATCCCTTCCCAGATCCTACTCGAAATACCACAGACAAGGTTTAGACTTTCCGAATCTCAAGAATGGCCGCCAATAATTCTAGCCTATACCACGAAGACTCTGATCTCACGATCAGGAGGCTAAGAGATACTCATTCAAGTTTGTAGAACGGGAGTGTTTGTCAGGCACGCGTTCATAAGTGAGAATGATGATGAGCGTCACATAATCATCATATTCATCATGTTCTTGTGTGCGAATGGATATCTTAGAGAAGAAATAGGCTTGAATTGAATAGAAAAACATTAGTACTTTGCATTAATTCAAGAGGAACAGCAGAGCTCCACACCTTAATCTATGGTGTGTAGAAACTCTACCGTTAAAAATACATAAGAACAAGGTCTAGGCATGGCCGAATGGCCAGCCTCCCTAAATGGCAAATGAATTCGAAAATAGGGAAAAAGACCCTTAGTACAATAGTAAAAAGTTCTATTTAAACTAAACTAGTTACTAGGGTTTACAGAAATGAGTAAATGATGCAGAAATCCATTTTCGGGCCCACTTGGTGTGTGCTTGGGCTGAGCATTGAAGCTTTCACGTGTAGAGGTCTTCCTTGGACTTAAACACCAGTTTGTAACCTGTTTCTGGCGTTTAACTCTAGAATAGGGCAGAGAGCTGGCGTTGAACGCCAGTTTTTGTCATCTAAAGTCGGGCAAAGTATGGACTATTATATATTTCTGGAAAGCCCTGGATGTCTACTTTCCAACGTAATTGAGAGCGCACCATTTGGAGTTCTGTAGCTCCAGAAAATCCACTTTGAGTGCAGGGAGGTCAGAATCCAACAGCATATGCAGTCCTTCTTCAACCTCTGAATCTGATATTTGTTCAAGTCCCTCAATTTCAGCCAGAAAATACCTGAAATCACAGAAAAATACACAAACTCATAGTAAAGTCTAGAAATGTGATTTTTATTTAAAAACTAATAAAAATATACTAAAAACTAACTAAATTATACTAAAAACATACTAAAAATAATGCCAAAAAGCATATAAATTATCTGCTCATCACAACACCAAACTTAAATTGTTGCTTGTTCCCAAGCAACTAAAAATCAAATAGGTTAAAAACAAGAGAATATACTATAAATTCCAAAATATCAATGAAACTTAGCTCCAATCAGATGAGCGGGACTAGTAACTTTTTGCCTCTTGAATAGTTTTGGCATCTCACTTTATCCATTGAAGTTTAGAATGATTGGCATCTATAGGAACTTAGAATTCAGATAGTGTTATTGATTCTCCTAGTTCAGTATGTTGATTTTTGAACACAGTTACTTTATGAGTCTTGGCCGTGGCCCTAAGCACTTTGTTTTCCAGTATTACCACCGGATACATAAATGCCACAAACACATAACTGGGTGAACCTTTTCAGATTGTGACTCAGCTTTGCAAAAGTCCCCAATTAGAGGTGTCCAGGGTTCTTAAGCACACTCTTCTTTTGCTTTGGACCTCGACTTTAACCGCTTAGTCTCAAGTTTTCACTTGACACCTTCACGCCACAAGCACATGGTTAGGGACAGCTTGGTTTAGCCGCTTAGGCCGAATTTTATTCCTTTAGGCCCTCCTATCCACTGATGCTCAAAGCCTTAGATCCTTTTTATTACGGCCTTTTGGTTTTAAGGGCTATTGGCTTTTTGCTCTTGCCTTTTGGTTTAAAGAGCTTTTGGCTTTTTCTGCTTGCTTTCTCTTTCTCTTTCTCTTTTTTCGCCATTTTTTTTTGCAAGCTTTTGTATTCACTGCTTTTTCTTGCTTCAAGAATCAATTTTATGATTTTTCAGATTATCAAATAACATTTCTCCTTTTTCATTATTCTTCAAGAGCCAACATATTTAACATTCATAAACAACAAATTCAAAAGACATATGCACTGTTCAAGCATTCATTCAAAAAACAAAAAGTATTGTCACCACATCAAAATAATTAAACTAATTTCAAGGATGAATTCGAAACCATGTACTTCTTGTTCTTTTGTTTTTAGAACAGTTTTCATTTAAGAGAGGTGATGGATTCATAGGACACTCATAGCTTTAAGACATAAACACTTAAATACTAATGATCATGCAATAAGACACAAACATAAACATAAAGCATAGTAAACAAAAAACAGGAAAATAAATAGACAAGGAGATTAAAGAATGAGTCCACCTTAGTGAGGGTGGCGTCTTCCTCTTCTTGAAGAACCAATGGTGCTCTTGAGTTCCTCTATGTCTCTTCCTTGCCTTTGTTGCTCCTCCCTCATAGCTCTTTGATCTTCTCTAATTTCATGAAGGACGATGGAATGTTCTTGGTGCTCCATCCTTAGTTGTCCTATGTTGGAGCTTAATTCTCCTAGGGAAGTGTTGATTTGCTCCCAGTAGTTTTGTGGAGGAAAGTGCATCCCTTGAGGCATTTCAGGAATTTCATGATGAGGAATTTCCTCATGCTCTTGTTGAGGTCCATGAGTGGGCTCTCTTGTTTGCTCCATCCTTTTCTTAGTGATGGGCTTTTGAGATGAATCTCTCCATCTCCCATGACTCGGAGGTGGAAGCAATTGCCTTTCCTTTCCTCTTTCTAGAGGTTTCTCCGGCCTTAGATACCATAAATAGTTATGGAAAAATAAAAGCAACGCTTTTACCACACCAAACTTAAAAGGTTTGCTCGTCCTCGAGCAAAAGAAGAAAGAAAGTAGTAGAAGAAAAAGAAGATGGAGGTGTGTGAATGGTTCGGCCAAGGGGGTTTTAGGTGGTTATGATGTCTGAAAAGGAAGGAGTGATGGTTTGAATTTGAGTGGGTGGGTGTAGGTAGGTTATATGATGGTTTTGGAGGAGTAATGGAGGTGATTGGTAGAGGTTATTTTGGGGGAAGAGTGTTATGGAAAGGTGTGAGGAGGAGAGGAGAAGAGGTGTGGTAGGTGGGGATCCTGTGGGATCCACAGATCTAGTGGTCAAGGACTTAGCATCCCTGCTCCAATTAGGCGTGCAAAACGCCCTCAGAGTGCATGTCTGGCGTTAAACGCCAGCTGGCTGCTTGTTTCTGGCGTTTAACGCCACTTCCATGCTCTGTTCTGGCGTTAAACGCCAGTCTGGTGCTTGTTTCTGGCGTTTAACGCCAGCTTGATGCTTCTTTCTGGCGTTAAACGCCAGTTTGATGCTTCTTACTGGCGTTTAAACGGGAGTAAGTTCTTCTTCCAGGGTGAGCTGTTTTTAAAGCTGTTTTTCATTCTGTTTCTGATTTTTCAGTAGTTTTTGTGACTCCACATGATCATCAACCTAAAAAAAAATAAAATAACAATAGGAAATAAATAGATATAATTAAATAACATTGGGTTGCCTCCCAACAAGCGCTTCTTTAATGTCAATAGCTTGATAGTGAGAGCCTCACAGATAATCAGAGCATTGTTGGGACCTCCCAACACCAAACTTAGAGTTTGAATGTGGGGGTTCAACACCAAACATAGAGTTTGGTTGTGGCCTCCCAACACCAAACTTAGAGTTTGACTGTGGGGGCTTTGGTTGACTCTGTAGTGAGAGAAGCTTTTCATGCTTACTCTCCATGGTTACAAAAGGAGATCCTTGAGTTTTAAATACAAGGTTGTCCTCATTCAGTTGAAGGACTAATTCTCCTCTGTCCACATCAATCACAGCTCTTGCTGTGGCTAGGAAGGTTCTTCCAAGGATGATGGATTCATCCTCATCCTTCCCAGTGTCTAGGATTATGAAATCAGCAGGGATGTAAAGGCCTTCAACCTTTACTAGCACGTCCTCTACTTGTCCATAAGCCTGTTTTTTTGAGTTGTCTGCCATCTCTAATGAGATTCTGGCAGCTTGTACCTCAGAGATCCCAAGTTTCTCCATTACAGAGAGTGGCATTAAGTTTATTCCTGATCCCAGATCACACAGAGCCTTCTCAAAGGTCATGGAGCCTATGGTACAGGGTATTAAGAATTTACCAGGATCCTGTTTCTTTTGAAGTAATTTCTGCTGGGAGGAGTTTCAGTGACTCTTTTACTCAGCTGGCCCACTTGTGCCTCCAGATTTCTAATGGAGGACCTTGTTTCATTCATGAAACTTAAAATGGCCTTGGATAGATCAGAGACTATATTCACTAAGCTAGATGGACTCTGCTCAAAATTCTCTGTCTGTTGCTGAGTGGATGATCGAAAAGGCTTGCTATTGCTAAACCTGTTTCTTCCACCATTATTAAAGCCTTGTTGAGGCTTTTATTGATCCTTCCATGAGAAATTTGGATAATTTCTCCATGAGGGATTATAGGTGTTTCCATAGGGTTCACCCATGTAATTCACCTCTGCTATTGCAGGGTTCTCAGGATCATAAGCTTCTTCTTCAGAAGATGCCTCTTGAGTACTGTTGGATGCAGCTTGCATTCTATTCAGACTCTGAGAAATTATATTGACTTGCTGAGTCAATATTTTGTTCTGAGCCAATATGGCGTTCAGAGTATCAATTTCAAGAACTCCCTTCCTCTAAGGCGTCCCATTATTTACAGGATTCCTCTCGGAAGTGTACATAAACTGGTTATTTGCAACCATGTTATTGAGTTCCTGAGCTTCTGCAGGCGTTTTCTTTAGGTGAATGGATCCACCTGCAGAATGGTCCAATGACATCTTAGATAATTCACACAGACCATCATAGAATATATCCAGGATGGTCCATTCTGAAAGCATGTCAGAAGGACACTTTTTAGTCAGTTTCTTGTATCTCTCCCAAGCTTCATAGAGGGATTCACCTTCTTTCTGTTTGAAGGTTTGAACATCCACTCTAAGCTTGCTAAGCCTTTGAGGAGGAAAGAACTTGGCTAAGAAAGCCGTGACCAGCTTATCCCAAGAGTTTAGGCTATCTTTAGGTTGAGAGTCCAACCATATTCTAGCTCTGTCTCTTACAGCAAACGGGAAAAGCATAAGCCTGTAGACCTCGGGATCAACCCCATTGGTCTTAACAGTATCACAGATTTGCAAGAATTCAGTTAAGAACTGAAAAGGATCTTCTGATGGAAGTCCATGAAACTTGCAATTCTGTTGCATCAGAGAAACTAATTGAAGCTTTAGCTCAAAATTGTTTGCTCCAATGGAAGGGATTGAGATGCTTCTTCCATGTAAATTGGAATTTGGTGCAGTAAAGTCACCAAGCATCTTCCTTGCATTGTTATTATTTTCGGCCATGTCTCCTTCTTTTTCGAAAATTTCTGTCAGATTTTCTGCAGAGAGTTGTGCTTTAGCTTCCCTTAGCTTCCTCTTCAGAGTCCTTTCAGGTTCAGGATCAGCTTCAACAAGAATATTCTTATCCTTATTCCTGCTCATATGAAAAAGAAGAAAATAGAAAAGAAAATATGGAATCCTCTATGTCACAGTATAGAGATTCCTTTATGTGAGTAGAAGAAGAAAAGAATAGAAGAAGAGAAATTTGAACACCAAGAGGAAGAGAGGGTTCGAATTTTGAGATGAAGAGAAGTGTTAGTAAATAAATAAATAATTAGATGAGAGAGAAAAATTTTCGAAAATAATTGAAAAGAAAAAAATATTTTTGTTTTTAATTTAAAATTAAAGTTATAATTCGAAAAAAGAAAATTGAAATTAAATTAAAATTTAATTCAATTAGTTAATTAAAAATGAATTTTGAAAAAGAGGAAGGTGATTTTAAAAAATTAGAGAGAGAATTAGTTAGGTAGTTTTGAAAAAGATATGATTGAAACAAAAAGATAGGATTGATTTGAAGAATATTTGAAAACCAATTTAAAAAGATAAGAAGTTAGAAAAGATTTTGAAATTGATTTTGAAAAAGATGTGATTGAAAGATATTTTGAAAAGGATTTGAAAAAGAAATTTAAAAAGATTTGATTTTGAAAATTAAAGTTGATTACTTGACTAACATGAAACTAAAAAGATATGATTCTAGAATTTAAAGATTGAACCTTTCTTACTAGGCAAGTAACAAACTTAAAGATTTTTGAATCAATCACATCAATTGTTAGCATTAACTTTGAAAATATGAAATAAAAACAAGAAAAAGATTTTTGAAAATCAATTTGAAATTTTCAAAAATTATGAAAGAAAAATGAAAAAGATTTGATTTTTTTGAAAAAGATTTGAAAAAGATAAGGTTTTTAAATTGAAAATTTGACTTGACTCATAAGAAACAATTAAATTTTAAAAAGTTTTGAAAAGGTCAACTCAAATTTTTTAAAATTTATGAGTGAAAAAAGGAAAAGATATTTTTTTTTTGAATTTTAATGATGAGAGAGAAAAACATCAAAAAGACTCAATGCATGAAAATTTTGGATCAAAACAAATGATGCATGCAAGAACACTATGAATGTTAAGATGAACACCAAGAACACTTTGAATGTCAAGATGAACACCAAGAACTTATTTTTGAAAATTTTCAAGAAAGGAAAACATGCAAGACACCTAACTTAGAAATTTTAAATTTTTAGACACTATGAATGCAAGAATGCATATGAAAAATAAGAAAAGACACAAACAAGAAAATTTAAAGATTAAACAAAGAAATTCATCAAGAACAACTTTAAAGATCATGAAGAATGCAATGCATGAATTTTCGAAAAATACAAGGAGATAAACATGCAATGGACACCGAACTTATGACTTGACACTAGACTCAAGCAAGAAACACAAAATTATTTTTGGTTTTATGATTTTATAATATTTTTTTGGATTTTCAAAAATTAATTGGAAAAAGGAAAATAAATATTTCAAAATTTTTAATGAGAATTCCAGGAATCATGAAGTGTTAGTCTAAAGCTCCGGTACAGGAATTAGACATGGCTTATTAGCCAGCCAAGCTTTCAGTGAAAGCTCCGGTCCAAAACACTAAACATCGCCAATGGCCAGCCAAGCTTTAGCAGATACAAATCGGGCATACAACAGCTGAATTGCTGAAGAAGACAAAGAAGCTCTTCTCTTGAAGATAAGTGAAACCTCGGTCCAAAAGATTAGACATGGCTTAACAGCCAGCCAGGATTCAACATATCTCTTGAAACACTAGAATTCATTCTTAAAAATTCTGAAGAACATAGAATAAATTAAAAATTTTTTTGAAAATTTTTCGAAAATAAAAAGAATAAAAATAAAAACTTAAAATTAAAATAAAATTACCTAATCTGAGAAACAAGATGAACCGTCAGTTGTCCAAACTCGAACAATCCCCGGCAACGGCGCCAAAAACTTGGTGCGCAGAAATCGTGATCGTTCATTCCTTGGTAACGGCGCTGAAAACTTTATACGCATGTTCATAATCTTAGTTCTTTGTCACAACTTCGCACAACTAACCAACAAGTGCACTGGGTCGTCCAAGTAATAAACCTTACGTGAGTAAGGGTCGATCCCACGAATATTGTCGGCTTGAAGCAAGTTATGGTCACCTTGTAAATCTCAGTCAGGCGGATTCAAATGGTTATGGAGAATTGATAATTAAAATATAATTAAAATGTAAATAGGATAGAGATACTTATGTAATTCATTGGTGAGAATTTTAGATAAGCGTATAGAGATGCTTTTGTTCCTTCTGAACCTCTGCTTTCCTACTACTTTCATCCAATCCTTCATACTCCTTTCCATGGCAAGCTGTATGTTGGGCATCACCGTTGTCAATGGCTACTTCCCGTCCTCTCAGTGAAAATGGTCCAACGCGCTGTCACGGCATGGCTAATCATCTGTCAGTTCTCGATCATACTGGAATAGGATTCGGTAATCCTTTTGTGTCTGTCACTATGCACATCACTCGCGAGTTTGAAGCTCGTCACAGCCATCCCTTCCCAGATCCTACTCGAAATACCACAGACAAGGTTTAGACTTTCTGCATCTCAAGAATGGCCGCCAATAATTCTAGCCTATACCACGAAGACTCTGATCTCAGGATCAGAAGGCTAAGAGATACTCATTCAAGTTTGTAGAATGGGAGTGTTTGTCAGGCACGCGTTCATAAGTGAGAATGATGATGAGCGTCACATAATCATCACAGTCATCATGTTCTTGTGTGCGAATGGATATCTTAGAGAAGAAATAGGCTTGAATTGAATAGAAAAACATTAGTACTTTGCATTAATTCATGAAGAACAGCAGAGCTCCACACCTTAATCTATGGTGTGTAGAAACTCTACCGTTGAAAATACATAAGAACAAGGTCTAGGCATGGCCGAATGGCCAGCCTCCCTAAATGGCATATGAATTCAAAAATAGGGAAAAAGACCCTTAGTACAATAGTAAAAAGTTCTATTTAAACTAAACTAGTTACTAGGGTTTACAGAAATGAGTAAATGATGCAGAAATCCACTTCCGGACCCACTTGGTGTGTGCTTGGGCTGAGCATTGAAGCTTTCACGTGTAGAGGTCTTCCTTGGAGTTAAACGCCAGTTTGTAACCTGTTTCTGGCGTTTAACTCTACTTTGCAACTTGTTTCTGGCGTTTAACTCCAGAATAGGGCAGAGAGCTGGCGTTGAACGCCAGTTTGTGTCGTCTAAACTCGGGCAAAGTATGGACTATTATATATGGCTGGAAAACCCTGGATGTCTAATTTCCAATGCAATTGAGAGCGTGCCATTTGGAGTTCTGTAGCTCCAGAAAATCCACTTTGAGTGCAGGGAGGTCAGAATCCAACAACATCTGCAGTCCTTCTTCAACCTCTGAATCTGATTTTTGCTCAAGTCCCTCAATTTCAGCCAGAAAATACCTGAAATCACAGAAAAACACACAAACTCACAGTAAAGTCCAGAAATGTAATTTTTATTTAAAAACTAATAAAAATATACTAAAAACTAACTAAAATATACTAAAAACATACTAAAAACAATGCCAAAAAGCGTATAAATTATCCGCTCATCAATCAGCGAACTTAATCAAGAAGCCAAGGCTTTATTAGAGCATGCCTTGAAGGATGCAAACAGAGAGAGGGAGAAAAATATATTATTGAAGCCTACCACTTACTCTCTCCCATCTCCATCTTATTCTGATGATGATAATATCTCTCAGGTTATTCAATTCAATTCAATTCCACCCACTCTGCATCTGTCTCTCAAATTGGATTTAACAAGATATTATTTGTTTCAGGTTAGCGAATCAGCATTATGCTGCATTTGCTTTGAGCAAGAATGCACAATTGAAGTCCAGAACTGTGGGAACCAGATGTGTGCACTATGCACATAAGCCCTATGTTGCCACAACAAAGCAAACCCTGCCACAGCTGCCCTTATGCCACCAGTTTGTCCCTTCTGTCGAAGCTCCATAGCCAGGTTGGTGGCCGTGAAGGTGGAAGCTCAGGAGGAAGTGGATCAAGAATTAAGTTGTTGCTACCAAGTTTTTTTTTTCTTTTTTCACTTTAAAATTGAGTTGCTGTTGCTATTGTTGGTGTTGTGATAGGTTTAGGGTTAATGGATGGATGAAGAATGGTGTGGTGGTGGTAGTAGTAATGACTAATGCTGTAGGGGATAGTGGTGATAATGGGGGAGGATTTTTTTGTTTAAGGACAAAATTGTCCAAAAAATTTTATTTATAGATAAAAGGTCGATTTTATAATTTTATAACGTTGGGGATGATTTTAATAACAAAAAAAAGTCGGGGACGAATTTGATTTTCACCCCAGACCTTAGGGATGATTTTAGTACTTAACCCTTATTATTATCATTTGAGTTTGGATTAATTAAGTTTATTATATAATTTTGCTATAATAAGATATTTTACATAATGGAAACTATAATTTTAGTACTTTATTAATAATGAATATTTTATAATTTCATTTGGGCAATTAATTAATATTTCATGTTCAAAATATGCTAGTATGGGTATATATAGATCAATACTTTTCGATGAACTTAGCTTTGCTAATGCTTCATCATATATCTTCTATCTTTATAATCAATATGTTATTAATGTCATTTATATTAGTAACTCATATATAGTTACCTCCATATGTATTATTACTTGTGTTTTAATACATTTGACTTTTATAATTATCTGTTTAAGATATTTATAACTTGAATTATTGACTCATTAGCTTTATAACTAATCTTTCCTTCCCTCATTAATTACCGAACCAAGAGGGAAAAGAGAGAGAGAGAAAGAGTCCGTGAGTGAGAGAGAGATTCCATGGCACCGTAAACCTCACTACAAGAAAAACACCTATTCAGCCACATTATTTTTAGGCTACATTTAAAAAATGTAGAATAGGCTACGCCTTTTATAGCACCCTAACTTTTAGCACCTCATGATCGTACTAAAAGTAACGCATCACTAACCTAATTCCTTTTATTATCTATTTAATATTGAGCCTTTACGCGTAAATCTATCGATGATTTTACTAAAACTATAACTTTTTCAACAAGTACAAACAACACATATTCACATACTTAATATTAATAATACGTTGGAGTATTACATACAAAAGAAATTATAGAACCTACCCCTCTGATTAAAACTCTAACTAACAAGGCGAGGGAAAAATAAATTCTAACAACTCGACTCGTAATCATATTCCTTTGTGCTCCCGTAGCTTCGCAATAAGCCTTCACACCTGTAGTTAAAAGGGATGGAGATAGGGGATAAGAACTGGAGATTTTTTAGTAGGGTCGGGGTTAGAAGTTAAGTTCATTATCCAAATTTAAAACTCTTATTTTCCTTATAAAAATTTCATGCAAAGTGACATTTCTTGTATTTCACCGTTTACTAAGAAACCATTTTAACCTAAGCCTACCGCTGGTCCTTCCAATCATGACCTTTGTCCCAAATCAAATCAACTCAGTCTCTGGTGCAAATTAAATCAACTTGGCCTACGGCCCAATTCAATACGAATCATTATCAAAACTCAATCACAAAACAGAATCAATCATAGGCACAAACAATGTAAGACAAATACAAATTAGAAGGCAATTATCGAACAAAGAATCCAATCACAAGTATACACAATCATGAAAACATCATCACAACAAGTATGCATAAACAAGTATGATGCGTGTTTAGTCCTATACAGGCCATGAGCTCATGTGTCAGTTTCTTGCCCGATTCCCGACACTGGTCTTGAGATAAGCGTTTTGTATCGCCGTCCTTATCTCAGCCAATGTCCACTCCATGAGCGTTACGCATCGCCGTCCTCATGGGGGAACCTTTTTTACGGTCTCCAATGAGCGTTACGCATCGCTGTCCTCATGGGGGAACCTTTCTTTCGGTCTCTAGTGAGCGTTACGCATCGCCGTCCTCACTGAGCTGTCCTTAAAGTGTCAAGTGAGCGTTACGTATCGCTATCCCCACTAGACACTTGGCACTAAAGCCCAAATAGCACTCAATTTCTTTTCAATCTTTGCTCTCTACTCTACTACAGTAGAGATCCCTTTAATTAATACCTTCTTTTCTATCTGCTCTACTGTGGTAGACGTTTATTAAAATCTTTTAGCCTTTGATCTTTTCTCTCCTGTGGCAGACAGTGTTTTAAAGTCTTTTTATCTTTGGTCTCTGCTCTCGTGTGGTAGAGATTTCTTTAGTGGATACATTCTTTTCTTTTTCATCTTTCTTTTTATTTTCTTACTTCTTTTCTTTTTCATTTCTTTTCTTCAATCTTTTAATTCTTTATCATAACTCAACTTCACATTCTTCCCTCGCCTTTTCCTAAGTATCTTATGGAAAAGAATTATAAAGTACTTTAATTAAGTCTGCGTTCTCTAAGGCTTTTAAGATTACTCTATTTGCTCTTCTCTAACATATAATAATATTAATAATATCTTTACTAGATAATAATCTTAATAAAATAATAATAACAATAATATAAATAAGATATTTTAAATCGTAAATAAATAATATATTTATATCTTTTCTTAAAACTTAGTTTATAAAATCTTACATTTAAACTCTTATCAATTACTTTCTAAATCACGAATCTTTTAATGTTCTATTTTGTTTAACCTCAATATTTTATAAAATTATATTCAAATCCTCAATTATTTTCATATTTATAAAAATAGCTTGAACTTTTATAAAATATCCATTTTACTCCTAAACTTTACTTATTATCTAAAATACCCGAAAAACATATAATTATAAAATTAACTTCAATTTTTTTTATTAAATTACTATTTCATTCTCAAATATAAATCTTAATTCCCCGATTATAACTTCATCAAAGAACTTAATCTCATTTCCAAAATTCTTCAAGTTTTTCAACTTGAGTTTTAAGTCCATTTTTTTAAGCTTTACTATTACCGATTTTTTCTTAGTTTTTAATTTAATCTTTCAACTACCAAATCTCATCAATTTCCTAAAAAATAACATATCACAATAGTCCCAAAATCATTAAAATAACCACCACTCAGCTATTTTTCAAAGTTAAACTAACAAATCACAAGCAACAACAATAATTTAACATAAACTCATTTAAAGTTAAACAATTATCAACCAAATCAACATTCACTTATCAGATTCACATTTAATTTTTTATAAAATTACCAAAACCTTACCTCCGTACGTAATTAAACCAATGGGACCTCCAAAAAAATTTTTTGACCGAACTACTGAAAAAGAAATCGTCAGAAATTGTTTGTGCCTCCTAGAATTTCAATTGACCGACCTCAAGAGGAAAAAGAACTACCTCACCATCAACTTCTAATGAACAAAAATAACGTTAATATATAAAAAAAATGATACAAATACTTTTATCGAATTAAATTTTTTATTGAAGTTATGGGCTCAAAAAATCGAAACCTAAAGTTCGAAAGTTCCACGGTTTCACTCACTCACCTACGATCTTTCCCTCTTTATTTTCTTTCCTAATAGCTTCGTTAATGAAACAGGATGATGATGATGATTAGTGAAATAAGAAAACTTAGGTGTCATTAAGCATATATAAAAAGAAAACGTGTCATGCTTTATATATATACACTTACATGCAAGCCAAGCCTTTTTTTTCTTATCACTATTTCCTTAATACCATTCGGCCAAGGATAATAATAATAATAATAATAATAATAATAATAATAATAATAATAATAATAATTTTTTATCTTTTTTAAAATATTTTATTATGATAAAAATTATATAAAAATTTTAATTTATTTAAATTTTAAATATCATAAAATTAATTATGTAAAATATCTTATTATAAAAAAATTATATAATAACCTTAAATTTATTCAAATTTAAATGATAATAATAATAATTATAAAAATTTATTTAATTTTACCTAATAAAATAATTTTTAAGAAATAGTTCAAATTAATAGAATAAATTATAATTAAATTAAATTTTAATAATCATAAATTTTATTTAATTAAATTTTTTTTGGTAAAATAATTTTTCTTAAAAACAAAATCTCAATAAACATAATAACTCATAAATACTAATTATTTAATTTTAAAAAATCTGGGATCTTACATCCTACCCCACTTATAAAAATTTTTGCGCTAAAAAATTGTTATTTTGAAACAAGTTCGAACCTAAATCAAAGAAAATAGGATCTACGAAGAAAGGTATAGGAAAAGTTAAAGATAATGTTCGAAAGAGGTTAGATAGGCAATTAGATTTACAGACAAATAGAAGTACATAGGAACAATAAGGTTTGGTCGGAAAAGAATCAAATCACATTTTGAGAAAATTCAAGGCAGAGAATTCCAATGAAGATAATGAAGAAAGAGATGGCACGAGTTCGTGTAGCATGAATAAAGATTATACTTTAGAACCAAGCTAACTTCGTAATATCTAACGTTCCTAAACCCTGTAATTCGCATAACATATTATTTCTATCTCGTCTATGATAATCTATTAGTATTCCCTTATACAAAAGTCATTAGTATTAAGTTGGCTAGACCTAATACAATGAGAAACGCAACGGTCAACTAGCAGCATTAATCAATAGATAGTCATGCATTTGAAACTCAAATTCTTGTTATTAGGACAAGTCCTACTGCATGACAGACGCTCAGAGTATGCAGTGAAGTATAGTCAGTCCATTCCCAGGCTCTAACAGGAACGAACTGCTTTGATATCATAATGTAACACCCTAACTTTTAGCACCTCATGATTGTACCAAAAGTAAGGCATCACTAACTGATGAGTCCATATTTTTCGATATATTTTGGCTTTGATTTGAAGGGATTTCATCACACAAACTCACACTTAAGCACAAAAATAGCATACTTTTGTATTATCTCCCCAATTTGGACTTAAATACAAAAATATGTAATTTTGTGCCTAAATTAGTGATTTTTAATTCCACTTTCATGCCATTTGATTCCGTGATATGTTTTGTGAGTGATTTCAGGTCATTTTGGCAAGATTGGCTAGGCAAAAGTGGAAGAAAGCATGTACAAGGGAGAATACATGAAGAAAACAAGGAAAAACACACACAGACAAGTGTGCGTGCGCACAAGCAAGCGTGCGTGCGCACAAGAAGAAATTTGTACGTGTGCGCGCGCACAACCCTCTGTGCGTACGCACAGGAGAAAATTCAGCAAATTGTGCGTACGTGCACATTTGTGCGTACGCACAGGACCCTGAACGTGGTTTCATTAATGAAACATATGCTGCACAATTTCTGATGAATTTTGGCCCAATTTTGGAAGCCTAGATGCTGAATTGAAGTGCTATATGAAGGGGATATCAACACTAATGAAGGCATTAGGTAATATGACACTAGAATTAGGTTTTAGTTTGGTTTTTCTTAGGTAGAAATCATCCTTAGGAGTAGGAGTAGTGTAGATAGTAAATGCTCTCCTAGGGTTTTGATTGTAGCATTTTATAGCAAGTTTGATCTTAGATTTTGCTTCTTTAACTGTAAGTACTCTTTAATTCCTCTTTAATTACATTATCTTTACTTTCAAGTTCCTTTGGTTCAAGCACTTTGTCAATATTTACAATTTTAAGTTCTTGAAGTTTTGATTGATGAATTTAGTGTTTTATGCTTGCCTTATATTTGTTTGGATGTTTATTGTTGAGTTTGTGCATAGTAGGTTATAACTTTCCATTTTGCTTTGCAATTTCTTATGATTTGGTTTTTTGCACACAAGCTACTTGTGAAAATGCCAACCTTAGAATTTGAGTAGATTTTCACACCTTGGCTTGGAATTTGAGTTCCTAGGATAATAGAGTCATGATGTCCAACATTTAGTGGTAATTTTTGGGTAGTTAGTTGACTCTTGTGTCAATTGAAGCTAGCTCTTTATTAACTAGTTTGGTAAGTTAGCTAGGACTTATGGATTAAGGTCAATTATGCTTGCTTGACTTACTCCTCGATGTTAGGGGTTAATTAAGCGATATTGACTCATCATAATTATCATAGTTGTAGTCATGGCGATGATAGGATTCCTTAGATCCTCATTCCCAAGTCAAGGCTCTTTTTATCCATATCTTAGCATTTTCACTAGTTTTGATCTTGTTTCCTTGTTAATTGCATTAATCCCCAATTTTTATCATTCTTTAGTTCTTTCATTTCTTAAGTTCTTTTAATCTTTCATTCTTTGATTTGGAAACCACTCTGTTTGACCTAACAACCGAAAGCGTAGCACTTCCAATTGCATTCCAAGGGAGAACGACCTGAGGTTTCATTACTCTCGGTTTCTATATTTTGAATTTGAAAAATCTAAACTTTGATTGAGAGGATTGTTTGTTGGTCTAGGCTATACTTGCAACCAACATATTCTATTTTCAGAGATTCTAGATTGACAATAGTCGTCTCGTCAAGTTTTTGGCGCCGTTGCTGGGGAACACAATTGAGTAATAACTTTTGGTTGTTGTAAATATGTTGATAGTATAAATATCTTTCTTTTTGGTTGTTTGGTTATTTTTGTTAATATCTAGGTGTTTGTTTTTCTTGTTTGTTAATGTCTTTTGTTTTTATTTTATACTTTTTCTTTGAGCTATCACCCTTGTTGCTTGGAGCTTGGTTGTGCGTATTTTGTAGGGTATGACGAATTCAAATTGGGATTGCATCATGGAATGGGAGAAGCGATGAAGGGAGGAGTAATCTTCCCCATACTACAACGAGCCAAATCCTCCCCCAAACCCTCCCCAATGTGCATACCAAATCCAAGAATATGAGAGATACCCTATACACACCCTTCAACCACCAAACCTTCAAGCACCACACCATACACCTCCATGGGATCAAAATATCTATACACCTTGTTACCAACCATATGAACCACCACACTCTTATACACCACCTCAATACCCTCATCCACATGACACACCTTCCAACTATACAACCTTTCTCCCAACCTTTGAACCTTCTTTTCCATCAAATTGTGAAGTTTTCCAACTCTTGCCCCAAGAACAACAAGACCTTCAAGCATTCTTCCAAGAGCAAGAAGGATTCTGAAAGAAGCAAGGGGAGTTCATTGCTACCATGGCCGAAGCGGTGAACCGCTTGGCCTCACTACGCTCAATCATTCAAGACATCCCCCTTGAAGAAGGTGGAGGATCAAGTAAGGAGTATAGAGAGCAAGAGAACATGGAGCCTCAAGGAAAGGTAGAGGAGCTAAGGCTTGAATCACAAGAGGATGAAGGTAGAACTAGTGAACCGGAAGAGGTAAATGGAGAATTATGGGAGTTTGATCAAGAAGTGGATTGCATCATCAATGATTTTTTGTCCACCTTGGTCAACCCCCTCAATGATCTTGAGGAACCTTCCACTCTTTGAGTTTGAGAGAGAAAGGAAAGAGCTAGAAAAGAGTGGTAAGGAAGAGGTGATCATCCAAGAAGTGGAGGCATACATGCAAGAGTTTACAAGAGTGACTCCAACTCAAGGGAAATTTGAATGGGTGACAATTTCCTCTATGAGCTTCATAGGCCCATACCAATTTTCTATCTTGGAGACAGATCACCAACTTAAGGTGCTTCTTGGAGTGCTAAATGGTGAAAGATTGGGTGTTGATTGCCAAAGGAGTTCAAGGCATAAGTGGTGCAAGATTCAATTAGGAAGATTTCAAGGTTTATTTGGGTGCTTCAAAGGTTTGGAGAGGTTGTTCGTCCAAGGGTACAAGTGAAAGTCAACAAGAGGATGATAGAGAAACCAAAGTGTGGGATCCGGGCATACAACTTTACAACCAACAATTTTGGATCCCAATTTCTTGCTTGAGATTGCTTGAGAGCTTAATGTACTTCGTTTGGGATCCCGGAGGATTTTTGAAGAGCAAGCATGGTTGGCAACTCAAGGATGGATGGAAGCACAAGCCTCCTTGATGTGAGCTCCAACCAAAAGTCCAACTTGAGGATTTAAAACCAAAGTGCTAGGTGGGAGACACCTTATCATGGTAACATCCTTACATCTCTTCTCTCTTTTAGCTTTTGGTTATTGAATTTTGCCTCTTTGATTAACTTAGTTTGATCGCATTCTAGGTTTAAATTAGTGGTATTTTATGTTTGATCATGTGTTTTTGATGAATGGTATGTTTTGGGCTTGAAAACCCTTGATTGATATCATGGTTGTTGCCTTAGAGGCTTTAAAAATGTTGCAGAAACAGAGTTCTGTGCATGCGCACAGCAGTGTGCGCACGCACACCCGTTGTAACATGCTCTGTTCGCAGTGATTGCACCCCCTATGCACGCGCACCCCACCACAGTTTCATTCTGTGCGTGCGCACGAGTCCCTGTGCGTGCGTACACATGGTCATTTTACCCTGTTCCTTTAAAAAAAAGAGAAGTGTTCTGTGCGTGGGGACGGTCCTGTGCGCACGCACACATCTTGAGACCCCCTCTGCCAGCAGCGCTCGCACGTCCTGTGCGTATGAACGCCCCTCCCCCCCCCCACTTTTGCTGGTGTGTATACGCACACTCCTTTGTGCGTACGCACGAGTCGCGGTCTGGGCAGTAATGAGAAAGGGTGTCCTGTTACGCCAGCCCCTTTCACACCCCTTCTTCCTTTCTTCTTCACTTCTTCTTCTTCATCAACCCAACCACCCAACCTCATCCCTTCCGGCGACCACCACCATCCCCGTCTGACCACCACCGCCACCATATTTCTCCCTATTTCTTCTCTTTTCTTCTTCTTCTTCTTCTTCTTCTTCTTCTTCTTCTCCTTCTTCTTTCTTTTATTCCTTCTTTTTTTTTCTTCTCTTCTCTCTTTCTTCTCTTCTCCAGAAAAATTCCGCCGCCGTGAGGCTCGCAATGTCTACACAAGTGCCACTGTTACCTATCCCTTTCTTTTCTATTCTTCAACTTTTTAATTTTCTTGTTTTACTCTTCTTTGTTTTGTTTACTTACTTCCTTAATTTTCATTTTCTTTATTTAGTTTGCATAATTTAGCTTGAGTTTTGCTTAATTGTTTTTTATTGCATTGCAAGTGTTCAATTTTAACTTATGGGTTGTTCATGCTTGAATTTTGGCTTGAAATTGATGAATATGTGCACTGCATACTATGTGTTTGACATAATGCTTGAATAAACTTTTTGTCTAATGCATGTGTTGTAGCTACCATATGTGTTAGACTATATCCTTGTTTAGCATTCTAATCAAGAATTGTGCACCTTTGAATGGTTTTATTTTCAATAATGTACTTGTTGTTTGTTGCTTTGACTTGCTAACACCAAATGGATATGGACATTGACATTTAATTTCTTGTTTGGTGCAATTTTTAACAAGTACATATTAAATTTAGTGAATTGAATGGAATTGCTTGTTCATCATGGTTTTTAAGTCAATATAATTACATCACAAGGTATTTGCTCCTTGTTAATGCTTTGCATTTGTTTGAGTTGACTTGACTTGATTCTTATCAAGACTTGTCACTTTTTGTAGCAAGCACCTTCCCATGTGATTATTGCCTTATTCTTAAGGATGAGACGTGAAGGCAAGGAGCTGGGGGAGGAGGAGGTCATTGAGGATGAAGATGCCAAGAATGCATTGGACTTGGCAATTTCGACACAACACAAGCCCTCGCATCCACCAACTGAAGGTGGAGCTCTTGAAAGACATTCTCTCCGGATCGTGTTCGTGCATGGAGGACCGTGCAACACTTAAGTGTGGGGGATGATTCACCATTTTTGGGGCGTAAATTCTCTTTTTCGAACACTTTGCACTTTATTTTTTGTTTCTTTTTACTATGTTTCTTGTAGATATTTGGAGTGTTTTTTATTATTGCATTGCACTTTCTTCTAGTATATATATATACATCTTAGTTCATCCATAGTTATTGCATTATGCATTTTTGCATGGTATATATTATATAGATAGAAGTTGTGATTGGATGATGTGAATAGTATAGCACCTAGTTCAATTTTGTCCTAATTGTTCATGTTAGTTTTTGCAATGTTGAAAATTAGGAATAGAACTAAGAAAATTTTGAAAATTGCATCCATCACATACATACATACATATAGGAAATAATTTTGGTGAAAAACAACAAAAATTTTTAAGAATTTTGTTTCAAGGGCACTCTATTGAATTAATTTGGAAAATTATTTTTTAAACTTGCTTGAATGATTTTTATGGAACATAGATGAGGAAAGAACAAATACCTTGTGAGTTTTTGAGCTTGAATGAGTGGTTATACCTTTTAACCACTAATTTTGTTCATTGTGTGCTATATCTCTTCTATGATTGTAATCTTGACTTTGCTTGATTCTTTATTTCCAATGATTGATGTTTGAATGCATTGAGCATGATTGAGACCATCTTTGAATTAAACTCACTCACCCATATAGACTTACCCTTGCATCCACCTTTGTTAATCCCCTTTGAGCCTTATTTACCCACATTGTTTTAATATTACTGATAAACTCCAATTTTGTGGTTTATCTTGTGCTTAATTTGGGGGATTTTATCACCTTTTCTCACATTTATTCAATGAAATAGCATTGTTTTGTAATTCTCCCTTAATTTGTGCTTAAGTGTAAAAACATAGTTTTTAGGCCTTAAAATTGGTGATTTTAATTCACTTTAATTCCATTCGATGCCTTGATGTATTTGTTGAGTGATTTCAGGTTCATAAGGCAAGTATTGGATGGAAGGAGAGAAGAGAAAAGCATGCAAAGTGGAGAATTCATGGAAAAATAAGGATTTGGAGTGCATACATCGACGTGCACGCGTGATAGACGTGCATGCGTTAAGATGAGGTCGTCCAGGCGACGCGCACGCGTGACATGACGCGTACGCGTGGGAAGGAAAACGCCAGACGATGCGTACGCGTCGCAACTCGCATGTGATCTCATTAAAGTGAAAACGCTGGGGGCAATTTCTGAGCTGCCTAGGCCCAAATCCAACTCATTCCTAAGGCTATTTCATGCAGAATTCAAGCTTGGGCAAAGGGGGGGAGCAATTAGTTGTAGCTTAGGAAGCATGTAGTAAGTTTATAGAGAGAGAAGCTCCCTCTTCTCTCTAGAATTAGGTTAGGATTAGGACAAATTCACCTAGATATTGGTTTAATTCCTTGTTTTCATCTTGCCTTATTCATAATTCCTTGTTGTATTGTCTTAATTCTCCTATTTTCTCTTGTTAATTTCCCTTCGTATGCCTCTTTTATGTTGATGCAATATTGTTGGATTTTGATTTCCTTTTAATGCAATTCATATTTTATATTCCTTTGTTATTGATTTGAGTTGTTGTGTTAATTTTCTTACAATTAGTAGTTGTTAGATTTTATTCTTGCAATTTATTATGCTTTCCTTTTATGCCTCCCAAGTGTTTGACAAAATGCTTGGTAGGATGTTAGAGTAGCTTTTTGGGCATTCTTGGCTTGGAAAAAGGAATTAGGTAATCTTGAGTCATGAATACCCAACTCAAGTTGGTAATCTAGAGTTGTTAGCTAATATTGTTTCCATTAATGCTAATATTTTGCTAATTCAATTAGTAAGTTGATTAGGACTTTTAGAGTGAGATTAGCTAGTCTTATTTGACTTTTTCTCGTGTGAAGAGAACATTGTACTTTCTTCCATTGTTAGAGATGACAAAATAGGATAAATTCTTGTTAATTGTTGTTATGAGTGACTAGGATAGAAAGCCTATATTCTCAATCCTTGCCATGAATGTCTCTATTTATTACTCGCTTTCTTTAGTTACTTGATTTACTTTTCTTGTCATTTATTTTCTTGCCCTTTTATAAATCAAACCCCATGTTCCTTCATAGCCAATAATTGAACACTTCATTGCAATTCTTTCTGAGACGACCCGAGGTTTAAATACTTCAGTTAATTTTCATAGGGGTTTGTACTAGTGACAACCAATCTTTTAAATTTGATTGATAATTGTTAGTTGGTTTGGAACTATGCTTACAACGAATTTCCTTTTCTATTAAGAGAAATTCTAGACCGACAATAATTTTCACATCAAATTTATGGTGCCGTTGCCGGGGAATTACAATGGTGTTATGTTATTGGCTATTGTATATACTGTGAATATGTGAATATATTTGCCTTTGGCTTCTTTGTTAGTTGTTGCTAGTTGTAGGACTTTTCTTTCTTTGTTTCTTATTAGTATTTGTTTTTGTTTTCTCTTTCACTATGAATTCTCATCCTTTTGGCTATGAGTTTGGTTACAATTATGTTGTAGGAAATGAAAGCTTCAATGAGGAACCCCATTATGGGAATGGATATCAATTTAGGGAGGAGCCACATACTTATGGTCAACCTTCATGGAAACAACCTCTTCCAACTCTCATGGTTACAATCCACCCCATAATGTACATAATTATGACCCAAACCCTCAACATTGTTGTCAATCATGCTCACAAGCCTCATACCACCATTCACCTCCATATGACCCTAACCAACATCCATCATACCAATCACCATATGAACCATACCTAGAGACACCACATTTCCAACACCAATACTCCCAAGAACCACAATTTTCTTACACATCACCTCAAGACTTTCACCTATATGAACCACTTTCCAACTATAATACCTTTTCCTGAAATAATAAACGCTCTCTTCAACCACCTCCAATAGATGAAAGTCTTCATGCCCTCATGCTAAAGTAAAGAGATCTTAGATCTTATATCCGAAGGCAACAAGAGGAGACGGAAAAAGAGTTCAAGGAGGTAGAAGCCAATATTGCTATCGTGATAGAAACCGTTAGAAATATGGTCTCATCCCACCTAAGCTTACGCGATCAAGGCACTTCCATTGTTGGATGTGGAGAAGCACTCAAGGAGCTTAATGAGGGAATGGACTTGAAGCTTCAAGGTGAAGATGAGGAGTCAAAGCAAGAAGTGCAACAAGAGGAAGAGGTAGAGATTATTGAACAAGAGGAAGTAGTGGTTGAAGATTTAGGAGATGTTGGATGCAAGGAGGAATCTAGAGTTGAAGAACCTTCTTCCATAGAGTTTGAAGTTGATGTCAAGGAGGATAGTGCACAACCTCCAAGGCATGATGTGATTGAAGAATTGGAAGAAGTGGGGCAAGCACCAAGTTTCCCTATATATGATGATTCTACATCAACATATCATCCTTTTGAGTTTGAGGAATCCTACCCCATTGGACTTGGAATTGATGAAGAGGTAGATTTCACTCAACCCCCTATTTATGATTTGAGTGATGGGGAAGAGATAGAAGAATTTGGTGAAGAAGCATGTGAACTTGAGGAAGCTTGGCAAGAGGTAGAGGTTGAAGAACGTTGCCAAGTAGTGGAAGCCTCTAGAAAAGGATGGACGGGAGTGGAACATGCTTTGTCAAGATCATTGGGAACTCCTCCACCTAAATTGCCATCTAATCCTTCATTTGAGTGGGTAAAACTTCTAACTCTTAGCTTTATTATCCTACTTGAATTTGGCTTGGTTGAAACGGATGGCCAACTTAGGGCGCTTTGCGGAATTAAGCGTAAGAGGAGGATGTTTAGTGGTTGGCGTTGTAAGTCTAGGCTCATTATGGTTGGAAGCTCAAAATTGAGGAGCATGGATTGGTGTAGTTCTCAAATGGATGGGTCTAGGAGGGTCGTTTGGTGTTTAAGTGAGAATTCAGCTTTTCTACCACCCGGAGAGAATCAACATGATCAACTTGAAGACAGGTGTGAAAACAAAATATGGGATCCCGGATTGCTAGAGGAGGATCAACTTTGGGAGCTCATCGTTTGTGAAGAACTCCATCAAGGCTTGGAGATACCAATTTTGAATGATGGAGCTTATTGGAAGTCCAAGAATTGGTAGATGTTCAAGGATGGATTCAAGCACAAGCCACCTTGATGGAGAGCTTCCCATAAGTCCAACTTAAGGACAATAAACAAAAGTGCTAGGTGGGAGACACCCTACCATGGTAACATCTTTCCCTTTTCCTTTTTGTAAATATTGGTAAAATTAGTTTAATTTCATATTTTATTTAGTTAGTTGAGTTTATTTGGGAGTCTAGTAGGTTAAATAACATTTTATGGTGTATTGGTAGCTGTTTAGAGGTTTGAAATGCTTGGTTTGGTGCAAGAACTTGAAAAATTTAGAAAAATAGAGCACCATGCCACGCGTACGCGTCACCCACGCGTACGCATGACCCCGAGCATTTTGACAATCCATGCATACACCTCACCCACGCGTACGCGTGGATTCAAAATTTCCACCTCCCATACAAATTCCAGAGAGTTGTACGAGTTTTGGGCTGGAATTTTGCGTTTAGCACAAAATCCACGCCACGCGTACGTGTCGCCTCTCTGAATATCCCATCACGCGTACGTATGACCCACGTGTACGCGTCGATCCCCTGTCACCTCACCATGTGCACGCGTCACTTTACGCGTACGCGTGGGTTGCCCTGCATCACCCATCTTCTTTTCTTCTCTTCTTTCCATTTCTTTCCTTCTTCTCTCTTCTCTTCTCTTCTTTTCACCCTTCAATTATCATCCAACACTACCAATTACCATCTATTACCATTTATTTTAGTTAGTTTGATTTTCATTTAATTTTTATTTTTCTTTATGAGTGTTGGATTTATTAATCTTGTTTACAATTTATTGCTGCCGATTACTAATGGGATGTTAGTTTAACATCATTATTGTTAATTGTCATTGTTGGATTCTTTTGTTGAGGTTACAATATGTTACTTGGTTTGAGTTTTTAATGCTTAATTTTGTGAATACCGAGTACATGTGACATTGCCTTCAAGCATCTTAACTCTTTTGAATTGCATGTCTTGACCACCTTGCATTCATCATCCATTGTTAGGCAATTGTATATTATTAATGCATTTTTTGTTAGGTGATGCTTGTTTATGATTTGCCTTTATTGACACCACCTATCGCATGGGCGACGCGGCCGCATGCCAGCGCGAAAAGGCATTGACGCGGCCGCATGACTGACGCGATCGCGCGCCTTAAGCAGAACACATATGACGCGGCCGCATGACTGACGCGACCGCGTGACAAGGAAAACTTTGGATGACGCGACCGCATGACCCACGCGGACGCGTGACAGAGGCCACGCACCAGAAATTGCAGAAAACGCTCATAGTGAATTCTGAAGCCCTTATTGGCCCAAATCCAAGTCCAGAAGGCATAGACCAGAGGTTATGAAGTAGGGGAATGCATCCATTCAAAGAGAGTCTCCACTTTAGTTAGTTTTCCATGATTTAGATTTAGTTTTGAGAGAGGTTCTCTCCTCTCTCTTCTCTCTTTAGGATTAGGATTTAGAATTAGGATTTTATTCGCTTTCCGGATTATCTCTTTATCAGGTTCAATATTCCTTTTTATTTACTTTTGCAATTTGATTTATGAATTCTTCCATGTTACAGATTATTCCTTTGAATTAATGTTATTTAAGGTAGTTCAGTTTAATATTGCTTTATTTTATTTATGTTGCTATTATTCCCAAATCTGAAGACATTTTTATTCCAGTAGATTTATTTTTCTCCTTTTGGTCTTGGTTAAGAAATCAGTAACTCAGGAGTTATCAAACTCAAACATGATTGATAATTGTTATCTTGTTAATTAAATTGAACTTCAATAATCCCAATCTTTTCTTAGGAAATAAATAGGATCCGAAGATCAAACCAATTAATCCCTTGACCTTCCTTTATCTTAGTAAAGGTTAACAAAGTGGAATTAAGATTCAATTCTCATCATTATTGATAAGGATAACTAGGATAGGACCTCTAATTTCTCATACCTTGCCAAAAGTCTATTTACAGTCATTGATTTATTTTACTCGCCATTTAAATTGCTTGTTCTTCATTTACTTTAATTGCTAATTAAAATATTCACTCCTCATTCTCAAAACCCCAATTTACAATCTCCATAACCAATAATAAGAACATACTTCTCTGTAGTTCCTTGAGAAGACGACCCGAGGTTTGAATACTTCGGTTATCAATTTATTTAGGGGTTTGTTACTAGTGACAACCAAACGTTTGTACGAAGGGATTTCTGTTGGTTTAGAGACTATATCTACAACGCGACTATTTTTATAAAATTCTTTACTAGCAAAAATCTCAGTTCTTTCAAAATGGCGCCGTTGCCGGGGAACTGCAATCGTGTGCCTTGTTATTGGTTATTGTAAATATTTTTCTTTTACTTGTTATTTGTCTTTATTTTCTCCTTTTATTTTTATTAGCCACTATGAATTCTCACCCTTTTTGCTTCGAGTTTGGTTCTAATGTTATTGAAAGGAATGAAAGTTATAATAGGAACATGCATCAAGGTCAGACCAATCAAAGATGGATGCAGCCAAGAGGATCTGATCAACCCTTTAGGCAACAACACCCTCCAAGATATCATGGACAAAGACCATTCTACAATGCATACCAAGCAAATAGACGTGGTGGACAACCTTGTAATTACCAACAAGGCCCACCCTATGCTTATAGACCATCCTCTCAACATAACTCCGAACCACCACACTCACAAGCTCCTTTTCACCATTCGCCACCATATGATCCTCATTTACCCCGATTCCAGTCAAATTACTCCCAAACGTCACCACTTCCCCATGCACCATATCCAAATCTATCACCCCGAGAATCAGAGGTTCGCCTCAAGGAAACAGTAGATCAACTTCAAACAACCATTCATCAACTGGAGCAAGCAGTAAGGCAATTATCTTCTAGACGTTCGAACATTCAAGGACCTCCCACAGCCCCATGTGAACAATCTAATGAAGAGCGTAGCATGAAGGAGATATTAGAAGCTCCAGTGGACAAGACAGAGCATGGTTTCGTCGTAGAACAAGTAGAGGAAGCTGTCATTGTTAAAGAAGAAGAGTTGGTTGAAGACTTAGGAGACGCTGAACCTCCATGGGAATCCAAGGTTGTGGAGCATTCTGTCAAGGATGTTACAATTGATGCTAAGGGGAATTGTGCGCAATCTCCAGAGCAAGTCTTTCATAAAGAATTAGACAAAATAACCCAAGAAGCAAGTCTCCTTGATAATGATAATCTCAAGTCAAGTTCTTCTAGTAATGAGCTTGCATCCGCAAGTGAATTCTCTGAGATCGAAGAATCTCCCCCGAGTGAATACGAAGATGATACGGAGGTAGATTTCTCTCAACCTCCAGTCTATGACTTAAGTGATGAGGAAGACATAGATGGCTTTGATCAGGACATGGATACATTTGAAGAATCTTGCAGAGAAGTGAAGAAATTCACAGAAGAGCAAAAGGGAGTAGAACTCACAGAACCACTGGAACCACCTATCCCAAGGCCATTACCACCCAATACAAGTTTCAAGTGGGTACAATTCTTAACCTTTAACTGTGTTTTTCCACTTGAATATGGTTTGTTTGAAACAGATGGCCAGCTTAGAGCTCTTTGCGGCTTTAAGAGTAAGCGGGAAATGGCTCGTACTCAGAGCTGGTGCACAAGGTTTAATAAGGTTCCACGCTTCAACTCAAAGTGCACGGATTGGCATCATGATCAATCGGATGGATCTCGGAACACGTTTGGTTATCCTGGTGAGAATCTAATTTCTAAACCGCCCAGATAGAAAAGTATAGATCAAGACGAAGGCGGATTTAAAAGCAAAGTTTGGGATCCTGGAATCTATGCTGACAATCATCACCTCGGGAGCCTAACAATCTGTTTGAAGCTGCTCAGAAGCTTAACATGTCTAGTTTGGGACCCCGGAGGCTATTGGTATTCCAAGCATTGGTGGAGATTTCTGGATGAATTTAAGCATAAGCCGCCATAACAGGAAGCTCATCCAATGTCCAACTTAAGGACTTTAACTAAAAGTGCTAGGTGGGAGACAACCCACCATGGTATGATCACTCCTTTTTCAATTTTTTTATTTAGTTTTATTTATTTTCAAGTCTTATTTCATTTTATTATATTGAACCTGGAGTTTTACATCGCATTCATATTAATCATTGCATTCTGCATACTGCATAAAAAAAAGGGGTGTGTGACGCGACTGCATCACTCATGCGATCGCGTTAAGTTGCGAAAAACACTTCCCACACGACCGCGTCATTCAGGTGGCCGCGTGATCTGGAGATCAGCGTAAAGATCCAACGTCCAGAAAGTTAGGCTGGAATCATGCGGCCATTGTGCGTTTTGCACAAAAGGCCCACGCGATCGCGTCCCTGACGCGATCGCGTCACTTGCACAACATCAATCCCACGCGATCGCGTGAGCGACGCGATCGCGTCGCATGGATTACACAACACCCCAAAAGGAGACAGAGAGTTGCGCTGAATTCGTGCGTTTAGCACAATTTCCAGCGACGCGATCGCATGCCCCAGGCGATCGTGTCATTCACTCTTTTAGCTATCCCATGCGATCGCGCCACTCACGCGATCGCGTCGACCCCCATTTCACTCCAGCCACGCGACCGCGTGCCCCACGCGATCGCATGGATTCAAATTTATAACCCCCCAGTCACGCGAACCCTAACATTCGAGCCCCCCCCCCAAACCCCTCTACTCCCTCTCTTCTTCTCTGATCACACCACCACCACCCAGCCACCATCACCGAACGACCGCCACCCCGTCGACCACCCAGACCTCGCCGCCACCCACCCCCCTTCCTTTCCCCCCCTCTTTCTTCTTCTTCCTTCCTCACCGCCCCTGCCCTCCTCCGTGATCACCACCTCCACGCTGCCGTCACCGCCCAGCGCCACCCACGCCCCCCATTCCTTCCCCTATCCCCCCTACTCCTATTACCCCTACCTTTCCCTCCCTGCCCCCAAACAGTAGCCACCGCCGCCGCCCCTGCCCTCCTCTGCCGCGCCAGACACCACCGCCACCATCCCCAGCCACCTCTTTGCCCTACTCTCCTTAATTCGCCTACCAGGTTCCGACGAACGCCACCCTTCTATCCATTCGTAGTTAATTCATATTTTTCTGTTTATGTTCATATTTAGGCTAGTTAGATATGCATGTTGTAGTGAATTCTAGGTTGTTAGGTAGCCTAGGATGTGGTTAGTGGATTTAGGCCTGTTTAATTGCACTGTTCGTGTTTCTTGTTTTATCAATTTGCCATTCTGCTGTTGCTGTGATGTTAGTAATGTTCATATGCTGCTCTTCAAGTTCATGCTGCTATGCTCTTTCTTCTTCATACTATTTAATTGCAGCTTTAATTTTGATTCATATGAACTATTCTGTTGCTGTTTATTTTCCGGGACAATCCAATTTTAGCCGGAATGCTGCCCAAATTTCTGTAAAATGTTTCCATTCATATCTTGGTTTTGGCATTTTCAACTGTGCTTTCCTTAGTTTTCACCAAACCAAATCATGAATTCCAGGGCACACATTCTTATTCTCTTTGATTTCCTGGTTCATAAATTACATTTTTTATGTTCGATTCCAATTTTTGCTATTTCTATATCTATCTGAATCATCATCAACCTGTTTTCCTTGTTTGGTTATGAGTTACCTGTAGCTTCTAATTATGAATGCTTGTTACTTAGAAACTTATCCTTATGCCACTTACCTTACCCCATTTTTCACTAACTCACTAATTTTAACTTCCTGAACTCTTTTTCAATTCTAACCAACCTAACCTTTCATACTCTCTCTTCTTGGTTTTTCACTTTCTCTTTAACCTTCTAACCATGGCATACTGATAATTTTTCCTAATTAACGTGCCTTCTATTACATTTTGGATTGTGAATTCTTCTTTTCAGACTTTTAACTCCTATACAATCCTTAATGCACAATTACTTAACTCATTTTCCTTATCCTATTGCTCATTTGCCACTTTGTGTTTCTTTTGACTATTTGCCTATTTGTTTTCCTGTTTTTATTATATCCTGGTTTTCTGTTTTTCAGGATGTCTGCCACCCAGAGAAAGGGAAAAGCAAAGACAACTACTGGCAAACATAAAAGAAGAGAATCCGCCATGTCCATCATGGACATCATGCACGATGACTCCTGGCGGAAGAAAAATTTTATCCCACAGGAGAAGGCCGACCAGCTACTCCCTGCTAATGATCCAGTAAAGTTTGCAAACCGATACTGTGAGCTAAAGTATCCGGTATTTACAACCTCCAGGAACCTATACCTGGAGAGGACTTTGAAGATCCCAGAAGAACTCCAGCAATACACCTCTGATCAGATCAAGCAAAGAGGCTGGTTCTTTTTGGAGAGAAACCTGACTGAGGTCAATGGATCTTGGGTTAGGAAATTCTATTGCAATTACTTCAAAACTTCCCTAGATGCAGTGAACCTTAGAGGGAAACAAATTCTGGTCACTGAAGAGGCCATTGAAGATGTTCTGAAACTTCTGCCTAAAACTGATCAGCTGGATGGTTATCAAAGAGCTGTGGAGGATATGCGCTTCATGAAGTTTGATTGGGATGCAGTCAAAGCCCGGATAGCTCTTGACCCGACCGTTCCTTGGATTATGGGTCAGAACACTACCATGCCAAAGGGAATCAAGCGGATTTACTTGAATGATGAGGCTCGGCTATGGCATCAGATACTTAGCAACTTCATTATGCCGAGTACTCACGAGACTGAGATACCAGCCGCTATGATCACCCTCCTATGGTGTGTGATGGAGGGTAAGGACCTATACCTGCCACGCTTTATCCGGTACTATATGGCCAGGGTCCACGTCCGAGGCACTCTTCCCTTTCCCTATTTGATTACACAGCTAGGCCGTCGAGCTGACGTGCCTTGAGAGGATGCTGATGAAAAGCCACCTGCTGCAGAATGCAAGAAGATTATCCCTCACAGCAGGAACTTTTTGGCTTTGGGCTACAGACCTCCTTTTCTCACTGCTCCTGGTGCCACAGCCACACCATCTGCCGGCCCCTCTTCCTCTACACCTGCCCCAGCTACCCCTGCCACCACCACTGCACCTTCACCTGCCCCAGAGCCCGTCTATCATCTAGTGCACCGCCTATTTCGACGGCTTGACAAGATGGAGCGTCACAACAAGCGACGCTATGAGCACCTGAAGCTGATGATATGATCTTGCGACATCCCCTCCGAGCCTGACACACCATCCGAGGCATCTGAGGAGGAGGCCGATGTGCCCGAGGCTGCGACTCATCCACAGCAGGAGGCAGAGCAGGCAGGCACCCAGCAGGCAGCGCACCAGCAGGAGACCCCGCATCAGATTCAGGCTGTAGACCCCGAGATCCCTATCCAGTCAGCACCTCCTCTACCACAGGCAGCTCCTCAGACCACTACCACAGAGACTCCTGCTACCCGTCCTTTCAGTGATGACACCCCTTCACACCCTGCTTGAGTGAGCATCAGGGACGATGCTACATTTTAAGTGTGGGGAGGTCGCCATCTCTGGCGTTCTTTTTTTTGGTGAACCACTACATACTCTTTTTATTTATTTTGCTACTTTTCTGTATTTTTATTTTTATTTTTATTTTTATTTTCTCAGTACTTATATATATATTGCTATTTTTATGTATTTATTCTATGTTGCACTTTAGTTCATATTTTAGCCATTTAGTTTAGTTGCAATTCTAACTTATTAGTTATAGAAATTGTGGATTAATTAGTATAGTTTACCCTTTTTTTAGCATAAGATAGCTTAGTTTAAATTGAAAAATATAAAAACAAAGTAAACTAGGGACTTGAACATAATAGAAACAATCTACACACCTTGTATATATAGCATTACATGTTAGTTAGTTAACAACATTTCATCAAGGAGAAACACTAGAACTTTAAAGCCACCTTAAGTTTTACATTGAGAATAATGGGAATTTTTAACTAAACCTGCATGACATACATAACTGATAAATGATTTTTGAGCTAGAGAACACACAGCCTGTGAGTTTTGAGCTTAATTGTATGGTTACATTCAAACCATAAATTTTATTCCTGTGTGTTCCGCCCTTCTTATTTACTCTGATGTTCTTTACTTTGTTTTAATCTATATGTCCGATTATAGAATAGAAATACATACCAAGAGAGTGATTGAGGCCATTGTTTGATTTTTAGCTCACTTATCCCAAAATAGCTTACCTTTTACATCACCCTTGTTAGCCCCCTTGAGCCTTTAAATCCCATTTTATTCTATAAACCACATTACTAGCCTTAAGCAGAAAAACAAAATAAAAATCCCAAGTTGAATCCTTGGTTAGCTTAAGATAGAAATTGTGTATGGTTTACGTGTGGGAAACCTATTGGGAACATGGATGATAAAAACAAAAAGGTAGAAAAGTTGAAAAGAATAAAATAATTCAAATAAAAATTTTGGAAAGCATGCTCATGTGAAATCATAATAATTGAATTACCATGTGCATAAAAAAAGTGTTATTTTTCAGTAGTTGAATAAAGGGGATACAAAAGAATTCCCCAAATGTGAAATAAAGCAATGCACATGGGATAAAAATAATAAACATTGAAACATGAGCATGTAACATCAAAAGTGGGAAAATATGGAAAAATAGGTAAAGAAGCTTTGCTTTAGAAAGTATGTATGTTAGGTGAGATCTTAGACTAATTAAGGATTCACTTATTAGCTCACTTAGCCTTATACATATACCCTTACCTTTACCTTGGCCCCATTACAACCTTAACTAAAGACCTCATGATTTTTGGTATGTCTATATTCTATAATTGTTGATTGGTTAGATGAAGAACAATGTTATAGAAAGTAAGAATAAAAAGAAGAATAGAGTGATTAACCCAATAAACACTGAGTGACTAGAGAGTAAACACAAAATCCAGTGAGGGTTCAATAGCTCATTAACATATATCTCTGCTGAAATTATTAATTGTCTTGCAAGTTTATAAAATGTTTTTCTCTCCCATTTTAATTGTAAAGGCACTTTATCAACTATCTAAGGTTTGGCTATATATATATATATATATATGACTCCTTGAGAATGTGAATTAATTCAACTACATGCAAGCTTTATATACAAGTGCATAAAAATTAGAATTGCATGATGCATCTAGGTAGTTGCATTTAGATTGGATTGCATTGCATGGCATTCCACCACTTTAACCTAACATTACTCTTGGACTTAGCATGAGGACATGCTATTGTTTAAGTGTGGGGAGGTTGATAAACCCATATTTTATGGTATATTTTGTGCTTAATCTGAGTGATTTATTCAATCCTTCACCCACTTATTTATATTATTTGCATGGTTTTACTTTCCCTTCCTTATTATGTGATGTATGTGTAAAACATGTTTCCTATGCTTTAAAATTAATTATTTTAATTACCTTTATTTCCATTCGATGCCGTGATTAGTGTGTTGAGTAGTTTCAGATCTTCTAAGGCAGGAATGGCTTAAAGGATGGAAAGGAAACATACAAAAATGGAAGGAAAGCACAAAACAGAGTTTTTGAAGAAACTGGCAGCCACACGATCGCATGGGCGACGCGGCCGCATGCCAGCGCGAAAAGGCATTGACGCGGCCGCATGACTGACACGACCGCGCGCCTTAAGCAGAACACATATGACGCAGCCGCATGATTGATGCGACTGCGTGACGAGGAAAATTCCGAATGACGTGGCCGCGTGACCCACGCGGACGCGTGACAGAGGCCACGCACCAGAAATTGCAGAAAATGCTCATAGCAAAATTCTGAAGCCCTTATTGGCCCAAATCCAAGTCCAGAAGGCATAGACCAGAGGTTATGAAGTGGGGGAATGCATCTATTCAAAGAGAGTCTCCACTTTAGTTAGTTTTCCATGATTTAGATTTAGTTTTGAGAGCGGTTCTTTTCTCTCTCTTCTCTCTTTAGGATTAGGATTTAGAATTAGGATTTTATTCGCTTTTCGGATTATCTCTTTATCAGGTTCAATATTCCTTTTTATTTACTTTTGCAATTTGATTTATGAATTCTTCCATGTTACAGATTATTCCTTTGAATTAATGTTATTTGAGGTATTTCAGTTTAATATTGCTTTATTTTATTTATGTTGCTATTATTCCCAAATCTGAAGACATTTTTATTCCAGTAGATTTATTTTTCTCCTTTTGGTCTTGGTTAAGAAATCAGTAACTCAGGAGTTATCAAACTCAAACATGATTGATAATTGTTATCTTGTTAATTAAATTGAACTTCAATAATCCCAATCTTTTCTTAGGAAATAAATAGGATCTGAAGATCAAACCAATTAATCCCTTGACCTTCCTTTATCTTAGTAAAGGTTAACAAAGTAGAATTAAGATTCAATTCTCATCATCATTGATAAGGATAACTAGGATAGGACCTCTAATTTCTCATACCTTGCCAAAAGTCTATTTATAGTCATTGATTTATTTTACTCGCCATTTAAATTGCTTGTTCTTCATTTACTTTAATTGCTAATTAAACTATTCACTCCTCATTCTCAAAACCCCAATTTACAATCTCCATAACCAATAATAAGAACATACTTCCCTGCAGTTTCTTGAGAAGATGACCCGAGGTTTGAATACTTCGGTTATCAATTTATTTAGGAGTTTGTTACTAGTGACAACCAAACGTTTATACGAAGGGATTTCTGTTGGTTTAGAGACTATATCTACAACGCGACTATTTTTATAAAATTCTTTACTAGCAAAAATCCTAACGTCAAGGCACCCCAATTGATTTGAAAAAAAAAATTTAGAACTTGCTTGAATTATACATTGTGGAACATGATCTTTGAACTATGAACACAAGTATGTGAGATTTGAGCCTAATTGTGTGGTTACATCATATAACCACTTTATTTTCATTCTTGTGTGTATTATTCTCTTTTTATGATTGTGGTATGTGATTTGTTTGATTCTATATATCCATTATTTTGTGTATGAATGCACTTATATGATTGAAGCCATTGTTTCAATTAGCTCACTTACCCAAATAGCCTACCTTTTATTTTCCATTGTTAGCTAAATTTGAGTCTATGCTTAACCCATTTGTTCTTAATTTTAGCACATTACAAGCCTTAAGTGAAAAACAATAAATGTCCCTTGTTTGGATCTTTGATTAACTTAGGCTAGTGAGAGTGTTTATCATTTGATTTTGAGAGAGTTGAGAACATTGGGTAGAGATAAAAGTATATTTTTGTTTTCTGTTGAAAATAATGGGAATTGGGTACATACTCATGTGTCAATTATGTTTAAACCATATGCACTGATGCTTTTGTGTACATTTTAGTTTGAAAAAAAAATGAAATGAGAAAAATAAAAAGAGAAAAAATATATATATAAAAAGAAAAAATAGAAAAAGAAAGAAAAAGAAAAGCAATAAAAAGGGGACAAAATGGCCTAAAGTAAAGTTCAATAAAAAAATCAATGCATATGGAATGTGATTAAAAGAGAATGCATGAGTGTGCAAAAAAATGAAGAATGGATAGTTAGGTTAGCTTTGAAATTGTATAGGTTGTTATATAGGTTAGGTGTGAAGTTTAAGTTAATCAAAGATTTAAATTTCAAGCTCAATTGACCATATACAATCTTACCTTGACCCTAGCCCCATTACAACCCATGGAAAAGTCATCATGATATCTGTATGCAAGCATGAAATAATTGTTAATTGTTAGATGAAAAACAAATCTTGGAAAGGATGATTAGGGGAGAATTGAGTGAATCAACTCCATACACTTGAGTGACTAGAGCAGATACACATCTGGTGAGGGTTCGATTGCTCAATTACATGTTTTCACCTATGATCATCTTTTCTTGCAAGTTTGTAAAATCCTTTCAATAACTCAAATCAATTGTGGGTTTGCTTTGATTGCTATTGCTTTATCCCTGGTACTTGTATATGTATTCTTGGGGATTGATTTATTTTGACCAAGTAGTTGCATTCATTTAGATAGTTGCATGTAGGTAGGTTGTATTTAGGTAGTTTGCATTGAATAAATGTTGATACCCTTTGTCTCTTTCTTGAGTTTAGCATGAGTACATGCTTGGTTTAAGTATGGGGAGGTCTGATAAATCCCAATTTTGTGGTTTATCTTGTGCTTAATTTGGGGGATTTTATCACCTTTTCTCACATTTATTTAATGAAATAGCATGGTTTTGTAATACTCCCTTAATTTGTGCTTAAGAGTAAAAACATGCTTTTTAGGCCTTAAAATTGGTGATTTTAATTCACCTTAATTCCATTCGATTCCTTGATGTGTTTGTTGAGTGATTTTAGGTTCATAAGGCAAGTATTGGATGGAAGGAGTGAAGAGAAAAACATGCAAAGTGGAGAGAATTCATGAAAAAATAAGGATTTGGAGTGCATACATCGACGCACACGCGTGATAGACGCGCACGCGTGAAGATGAGGTCGTCTAGGCGACGCGCACACGTGACATGACGTATACGCGTGGGAAGGAAAACACCAAACGACGCGTACGCATGACCCATGCGTACGCGTCGCAGCTCACACATGACCTCATTAAAGTGAAAACACTGGGGGCAATTTCTGAGCTGTCTAGGCCCAAATCCAACTCATTCTTATGGCTATTTCATTCAGAATTCAAAGTTGGGCAAATGGGGGAGCAATTAGTTGTAGCTTAGGAAGTATGTAGTTAGATTCTAGAGAGATAAGCTCCCTCTTCTCTCCAGAATTAGGTTAGGATTAGGACAAATTCTCCTAGATCTAGGTTTAATTCCTTATTTTCATCTTGCCTTCTTCACAATTCCTTGTTGTATTATCTTAATTCTCCTATTTTCTCTTGTTAATTTTCCTTTGTATGCCTCTTTTATGTTGATGTAATATTGTTAGATTTTGATTTCCTTTTAATGCAATTCATGTTTTATATTCCTTTGTTGTTGATTTGAGTTATTGTGTTAATTTCCTTGCAATTAGTAGTTGTTAGATTTTATTCTTTCTTGCAATTTATTATGCTTTCCTTTTATGCCTCCCAAGTGTTTGACAAAATGCTTGGTAGGATGTTCGAGTAGATTTTTGAGCATTCTTGGCTTGGAAAAAGGAATTAGGTAATCTTGAGCCATGAATATCCAACTCAAGTTGGTGATCTAGAGTTGTTAGCTAATATTGTTTCCATTAATGCTAATCTTTTGCTAATTCAATTAGTAAGTTGATTAGGACTTTTGGAGTGAGATTAGCTAGTCTTATTTGACTTTCTCTTGTGTGAAGAGAACATTGTACTTTTTTCCATTGTTAGAGATGACAAAATAGGATAAATTATTGTTAATTGTTGTTATGAGTGACTAGGATATAAAGCCTATATTCTCAATCCTTGCCATGAATGTCTCTCTTTATTTCTCGCTTTCTTTAGTTACTTGATTTACCTTTCTTGTCATTTATTTTCTTGCCCTTTTATAAATCAAACCCACCCCGTGTTTCTTCACAACCAATAATTGAACACTTCATTACAATTCCTTGTGAGACGACCCGAGATTTAAATACTTCGGTTAATTTTTATTAGGGTTTGTACTAGTGACAACCAATCTTTTACATTTGATTGAGAATTATTAGTTGGTTTGGAACTATGCTTACAACGAATTTCCTTTTCTATTAAGAGAAATTTTAGACCGACAATAATTCTCACTATCAATTACCACATCACAACCTTAAGCGGAAAACCATGATTTACCTTGGATTGTATCCTTGATTAGCTTAGGTTGAAAAGTGTGTTTCATTTAAGTGTGGGAAAAATATTGGAAAACATTGGTAGTGAATGAAAACGTTGTTTTGGGTATTCATTGAAAATTTTGGAAAATGGGTGCATTCATTATGAACTATTGAACCATATGTATTTATTATGTTCTAAAAAAAATTCAATCAAATCAAAAAGGGGATAAAAGTTACCCCAAAGAGAAAAGAAACAAATAAGGAATGCATATGTGATGTAAATGAAGGATCATACATGAATGTGTGGAAAAAGTAAGAATAGAAAGGTTAGGTTGCATATTTTTTGTTATTGGATTGATATAGGTTGAGTTGGATACTTAAACTAATCAAGGATTCAATTGAATTATTCCACTTAGCCATATTTATCCCATCTTAGCCCAAACCCCATTACAACCCTATGAAGTCCTCATGACAATTGCATTCATGCATCCACGGTTGTTGATTGTTAGATGAAAAGCAAATCCTTGAAAGCATGATTAGAGGAGACTTGAGTGATTTGACCCTAAACACCGAGTGACTAGAGTGCATACACACCTAGTGAGGGTTCAATTACTCAATTCTATATTTCAACACCTCTTATCAAGTATTCTTACAAGTTGCTTCATTTTGATGAGTTAAATTAATTCTTTAGATTTTGTTTGCATTGAATTATTTCTCTGCTTGGCCCTATATGTTTATATACTTGCTTGGAATTTGATTGTTTATTTTCACCAAATCAATAGAAAACTATAGATAGATAGATAGATATAGTATATACATACTTGCATGCATATAGATAGTTGCATTCAATAAGTTGACTACCCCTTTGATTATTATCCTTGTTTGGTTTAGCATGAGGACATGCTATTGTTTAAGTGTGGGGAAATTGATGAGTCCATATTTTTCGATATATTTTGGCTTGATTTGAAGGGATTTCATCACACAAACTCACACTTAAGCACCAAAATAGCATACTTTTGTATTATCTCCCCAATTTGGACTTAAATAGGAAAACATGCAATTTTGTGCCTAAATTAGTAATTTTTTAATTCCACTTTCATGTCATTCGATGCCGTGATATTTTTTGTAAGTGATTTCAGGTCATTTTGGCAAGATTGGCTAGGCAAAAGTGGAAGAAAGCATGTACAAGGGAGAATACATGAAGAAAACAAGGAAAAGCACACACAGACAAGTGTGCATGCGCACAAGCAAGCGTGCGTGTGCACAAGAAGAAATTTGTATGTGTGCGTGTATACAATCCTCTGTGCGTACGCACAGGAGAAAATTTAGCAAAGTGTGCGTACGCACACATTTGTGCGTACGCACAGGACCTGCACGTCGTTTCATTAATGAAACATGTAATGCGCAATTTCTGAGGGCTTTTGGCCAAATTTTGGAAGCCTAGATGCTGAATTGAAGTGCTATATGAAGGGGATATCAACACTTATGAAGGCATTAGGTAGTATGACAATAGAATTAGGTTTTAGTTTAGTTTTTCTTAGGTAGAAATCATCCTTAGGAGTAGGAGTAGTGTAGATAGTAAATGCTCTCCTAGGGTTTTGATTGTAGCATTTTATAGCAAGTTTGATCTTGGATTTTGCTTCTTTAATTGTAAGTACTCTTTAATTCATCTTTAATTACATTATCTTTACTTTCAAGTTCCTTTTGGTTCAAGCACTTTGTCAATATTTACAATTTTAAGTTCTTGAAGTTTTGATTGATGAATTTATTATTTTATGCTTGCCTTATGTTTGTTTGGATATTTATTGTTGATTTTGTGCATAATAGGTTATAACTTTCCATTTTCCTTTGCAATTTCTTATGATTTGGTTTTATGCACACAAGATGTTTGTGTAAATGCCAACCTTATAATTTGAGTAGATTTTCACATCTTGGCTTGGGATTTGAGTTCCTAGGATAATAGAGTCATGATGTCCAATATTTAGTGGTAATTCTTGGGTAGTTAGTTAACTCTTGCGTCCATTGAAGCTAGCTCTTTATCAACTAATTTGGTAAGTTAGCTAGGACTTATGGATTAAGGTCAATTATGCTTGCTTGACTTACTTCTCGATGTTAGGGGTTAACTAAGCGAGATTGACTCATCATAATTATCATAGATGTGGTCATGGCGATGATAGGATTCCTTGGATCCTCATTCCCAAGTCAAGGCTATTTATATGCATATCTTAGCATTTTAACTAGTTTTGATCTTATTTCCTTGTTAATTGCATTAATCCCTAATTTTGCTTATTCTTTAGTTCTTTCATTTCTTAAGTTCTTTTAATCTTTCATTCTTTGATTTGGAAACCACTCTGTTTGACCTAACAACCGAAAGCATAGCACTTTCAATTGCATTCCAAGGGAGAACGACCCGAGGTTTCATTACTCTCGGTTTATATGTTTTGAATTTGAAAAATCTAAACATTGATTGAGAGGATTGTTTGTTGGTCTAGGCTATACTTACAACGAACATATTCTATTTTGAGAAATTCTAGATTGACAATAGTCGTCTCGTCACTAACCTAATTCCTTTTATTATCTATTTAATATTGAGTCTTTACGCGTAAATCTATCGATGGTTTTACTAAAACTATAAATTTTCCAACAAGTACAAACAACACTTATTCACATACTTAATATTAATAATACGTTGCAGTATTACATACAAAAGTAATTACAGAACCTACCCCTCTGATTAAAACTCTAACTAAAAAGGCGAGGGGAAAATAAATTCTAACAACTCAACTCGTAAACATATTCCTTTGTGCTTTCGCAGCTTCGTAGTAATCCTTCACACCTGTAGCTGAAAGGGATGGAGATAGGGGCTAAGAACTGGGGAGTTCTTAGTAGAGTCAGGGTTAGAAGTTAAGTTCATCTCCAAATTTAAAACTCTTATTTTCCTTATAAAAATTTTACGCAAAGTGACATTTTAGATATTTCACCGCTTACTAAGAAACTATTTTAACCAAAGCCTACCGCTGGTCCTTCCAATCACGGTCTTTGGCCCAAATCAAATCAACTCGGCCTACGGTCCAATTCAATACGAATCACTATCAAAACTCAATCACAAAACAGAATCAATCATAGGCACAAACAATGCAAGACAAACACAAATCAGAAGGTAATTATAGAACATAAAATCCAATCACAAGCACACATGATCATAAAAACATAATCACAATAAGCATGCATAAATAAGTATGATGCATGTCTATTCCTATACAGGCCATGAGTGTAACACCCTAATATTCAAATCCTTATGCTCGAGTCATAAGTTAATGATAATAAGGTGGTACGACTCTCAAGGTGGATTTTTAGTACATAATTATAACTATAATTGAAAGGAGTATTAATCGAGAAGCCTGAAAAGAGTAAAAATAAAATCGTGAAGATGTATCGCTCACGCATCAACAACTAAAAGATAAAGCGTGAAGTTGAAAGTGATATACTGATAAAGGCATAACGGAGATTAAGAGAAGGACAGTATATAGATATATAACATAAGTAAATAGCCACTAGTCGTGACCCGTGAAGTTTAGGCCGGCTAGGGTACAGTATGAAAGTAGTTCACAACAGTATCTCCTAATCTCTCCCAAAAGAAACATAAGAGCCTCTATAGGCAAGTTCAAAGGAGTTCAATACATAATATAAGCTTTTCCAAATAAAGGTGGAGAGATTCTAATCAAAATATAAAGTAGAGAATATAAAGATCTTTGCCATCTCCCAGATGAACCACAGCTCACTTTTGAGCACCTAGACCTGTATCTGAAAAATAAGAGATATATACGGAATGAGAACCCCCGACCCATGGGTTTCTAGTACGGTAAAAGTGCCAAATAAATACAATGCATTGTAATAAAAACTCACTAAGCATCCTAAACTTTCTTTCACCAAATATTCACCCTATGTTCTCGCTAATCCATGAATAGGCAACTGTCATAAGGGAATGCTAAATCTAATTCCTCTTCCTCATGCTTCCCAACTTATAACTCTCCAACATATCGGAATTAAAATCATAAGCCAAACCATCACCAGTTATTTTATTTCAGCAATTCTATATCAATACTTTATGTCCTCACTTGTAGCAAGTGAAATCACTTCACTACGTCTACCCAAGGAGCTTAAAACATCTCATTCTCTACCTGGAGCAAGTGAAATCATTTCACTACGTCTACCCAAGGAACTCAAAATATCTCATTCAATAATCATCATTTTAAATTAATCATATCATTATTCTATTTCAACAAGAATAGCCCTCAGCGTCAACCGACACCAGCATGAGGGACCTCTCAGTTGTACAAACACAATCAATAAAAACAAGTAATACACAATTAAGGTATAGGTAGAAAAGATAGCATATAGTCAGGTAACATAGCATATATGATATAGCAATCTAAACAAATAGGCAAACCCAAACAATTCAGACATATGCAAATGATGTATGCCTTCCCTATGGCTGATGAGTCTCATCTGTCGGTTTATAAAGCAAACCGGACAAGTCCTGGTAACTAACCATTGGACTGTCCCACTATCGTGCATCACCAACTGGAGTTATTCACAATTGTAATCTTAATCACACAACACCTACACTGGTGTTTATTCACAAGGGCGAGTTCATCCAGAACTTTCATAGTGTCCGACCACACTTACGACATAGGGTCAGCAGAATCTCGAATCTCAACCTGGAGCAAGTGGAGCTGACCCACTGCATCTACCCAAGAAAATTCGAGACTCAGATAGTTCCAATCTCAAATCATACTCGACTGGGAGCAAGTAGGGGCTAACCACTGCATCTACCCCAGGAGTCTCAAAACTAAACCCGGAGCAAGCGGAATCACTCTACTACATCTACCCAGGCAGGTATGTCTCACCACATCCCAGAGCAAGTGGATCAATGCCACTACATATACCCAGGTAGGTATATCTCACCACATTCCAGAGAAAGTGGATCAATGCCACTGCATCTACCCAGGCAGGTATATCTCAGCACATCCCGGAGCAAGTGGATCAATGCCACTGCATCTACCTAGACAGGTATATCTCACCACATCCCGGAGCAAGTAGATCAATGCATTGCATCTACCCAGGCAGGTACGTTCTCATATACCAAGGAGGAACCAATGAGGGGATCCTAACCTCCCACCATCTCGCTGGGGGAGATTTTACGATACCAGGAAGAATAGGGAAGGGGATCCTCACCTTTCTTCATTTCTATGGTGTTCCACTTTTGAGAAAGAAAGCTCAAGATAAAACAATCATTTAAAGTCATATTTTTATTTCTAGCCATAAATCAATATTTATCATAGCCATCTGGGTCATAACATAACCCATAACCAGTCAATAATCATTATTAAATACAGCCCTTCAACTCACGACTTACACCGCAGTTCCATCCTCACCCTCAGTAACTCATACAATCATTATTACTCATCATTCATCATTGATTCTCACTTTACTTCATCCACAAGTTACCAAATATCCTAGCTTCTTTTCATTACTAGGCATACTATAAAGATTTAGGACTTAGAGGATGAAAACGGAGGTTTAAAAGTCTGAAATTTGGCTTTAAAAACTCAAAATCAACTTTTGCTGAAAACGGGGTCACGCGTGCGCGTTGCTTACGCGTACGCGTGGAAGCTGGAAAAGTAGAGTGATGCGTGAGCGTCGACCATGCGCGTCTGTGGGAGTCAGAAAAACAGAGTGACGCGTGCGCATCAACCATGCGTACGCGTGGGTGCGTTTGTGCTCCTCGCACAAAACCAGCACAGTACCCGCGCAACTCTCTGGATTTTCTACGAGGTATTCGCATTAGTACAGCGATGCGTATGTGTTGTTCAGGTGCACGCGTGAGAGAGTAAAAATTGTGAGTGACGCGTGCGCGTCGGCCATGCATGCGCGTCGGGGTACAAAGTAAAAAAGCTGCAGAATTACATTTTTAAATCCCAAACTTTCAACACACATAACTTCTTCTAAAAAATTCTTTTTTCATCCCTTTCTGAATCGATGAAAAGATCGTTGAATAAACTTTCATAAAAAACCAATTTTGGAAGAATTCCAAACTCCGTGGACCGAGTTTCGGACCGCCAAATTTGTCAAAAATCAGTTTTTACCCAAAAATATAAATCACCAATTTTTCCAATATTCACAAGCTAAATTCATTTCCACTCATTCAAATGACCACAACCCAACCACATTGACATAATTACACTCAACCAAAACCAAACCTAACTCATCTATCCAATTTCACCCAAAACCATCAAATCCCACACCTCAATTCCTCAAACCTTATTATTCAATAATCAAACCAATTATTGACACATTCAATATCTAAAATCCATCCAATCTCTTATATCATTACACAATACACACATTAACTTACATTCTTTACCTCTTTTCGGCCTCCGGCCCAAGATTCATGGCTTCCGGCCCAAATTCACAATTTAAATACATATTCCACAACCAATTTTCATTATCAAATTCATCAAATCCTCAACACACCAAACATACAAATTCACAAAATTCTCAACCCAATAATTAATTTACATTACATATAAATTATGCATATTAGTACCAACCATTTATACAAACAAAACTTAATCCTAAGGCCATCTAGTCTAGGAATTCTCATCACACCACATGGTACTTAAATGAAACTTAAACTGTACCTCTTGTGGCCAAAATAATTAAGCTTCTTCTTGAGAGTCTCCACCAACCCTTAGCTCCAAGCCTCACTAAAGTCCCACAAGCAATACCAATCTTCCAATTGTGAACCAAAATCACCCAATACTCTAACATAATCAATTTTAACACTTATAATCAACCTAGGGTTCATCAAATTGATAAATCACAAGAGTTAGAGGATTTCTTATTTTAACCCACGAAATTAGTTGATGGAACTCACTAATGGCTTATACTAGAGCACTCCTAAATAACCAAAATCACAAGATTTTCTCAAAACCCAAACCAAATTCGAATTTAAAGAGAAAAACAAAAACTGGGCAGAAGACAGTAGAATACTCACCACAAAACTTAGATAGAATTGTAGAAGATGAGAAGAGCGATGCGTGGCCACAAACGGCTCATCAATCAGAGTTCCGGATCAAAAGTTATGGTGATTTAAAGTTTGATGGAGTTAGGATTTTCTCTCTTTTTCCTCTCTTCTCCAAAGTTGCGCCCCACACCCTTTCTTTTAGGGTAAATGTGCTGAAATACTCATAACTAATATTTATATATGTTGGGTCTTGAGCCCACTTAGGTCTGGTTCACTTGGTTTAGTCCGTTGGCGCAATTTTGTGCCAAAATCTCTAAGATTAGAGTCTTATATTGTATTTTAAATATTTCTATCTTCCCAAATTATAAATTCTTATTTCTTAGAATTATTCACTTCTAATTAATTTTCTCATCCACAGTACCGGACAGATCACAACCGGTACTGCGAGTCAAATTTTTAGTGTGTATTTTTATTCAGAAAACTATATTTTTCGACTACAAAAAATTCATTGAGTCCAAATATCATATTTAAATTATCAAATTCCGATTGCTAGATTTTCTAACCATATTCGCTCCTATTTAATTTATTTTTTAATTAATTACGGTTTGACCGGGTTTTGCAATGAGCTCATGTGTCGGTTTGTTGCCCGATTTCCAACACTGGTCCTAAGATAGGCGTTTCGTACCGTCGTCCTTATCTCAGCCAACGTCCCCTCCATAAGCGTTACACATGGCCATCCTCATGGGGGAACCTTCTTTACAGTCTCCAATGAGCGTTACGCATCGCCATCCTCACTGAGCCATCCCTATAGTATCAACATCCCCTCCAGTGAGCGTTACGCATCGCCGTCCTCACTGAGCTGTCCTTAAAGTGTCAAGTGAGCGTTACGTATTGCCGTCCCCACTAGACACTTGGCACTAAATTCCAAATAGCACTCAATTTTTTTTCAATCTTTGCTCTCTACTCTACTGCGGTAGAGATCCCTTTAATTAATACCTTCTTTTCTATCTGCTCTACTGTGGCAGACGTTTATTAAAATCTTTTAGTCTTTGCTCTTTACTCTCCTATGACAGACAGTCTTTTAAAGTCTTTTTATCTTTGGTCTCTACTCTCCTATGGCAGATATCCCTTTAGTTAATACATTCTTTTCTTTCTCATCTTTCTTTTTATTTTCTTACTTCTTTTCTTTCTCTCTTCTTTTCTTCAATCTTTTAATTCTTTATCATAACTCAACTTCACATTCTTCCCTCGCCTTTCCCTAAGTATCTTATGGAAAAGAATTGTAATGTACTTTAATTAAGTCTGCGTTCTCTAAGACTTTTAAGATTACTCTGTTTGCTCTTCTCTAACATATAATAATATTAATAATATCTTTACTAGATAATTATCTTAATAAAATAATAATAACAATAATATAAATAAGATATTTTAAATAGTAAATACATAATATATTTATATCTTTTCTTAAAACTCAGTTTATAAAACCTTACTTTTAAACTCTTATCAATTACTTTCTAAATCACGAATCTTTTAATATTCTATTTCTTTTAACCTCAATATTTTATAAAATTATATTCAAATCCTCAATTATTTTCATATTTATAAAAATAGCTTGAACTTTTATAAAATACCTATTTTACTCCTAAACTTTACTTATTACCTAAAGTATCCGAAAAACGTACATAATTATAAAATTAAATTCAATTTTTTTTATTAAATTACTATTTCATTTACAAATATAAATCTTAATTCCCCGATTATATCTTTATCAATGAACTTAATCTCATTTCCAAAATTCTTCAAGTTTTCAACTTGAGTTTTAAATCCATTTTTTTAAGCTTTACTATTATCGATTTTTTTTTCAATTTTTAATTTAATCTTTCAACTACCAAAATCTCATCAATTTTCTCAAAAATAATATATCATAATAGTCCCAAAATATTAAAACAACCACCAGTGAGCTATTTTTTAAAGCTAAACCAACAAATTACAAGCAACAACAATAATTTAACATAAACTCATTTAAACTCAAACAATTATCAACTAAATCAACATTCACTTATCAGATTCACATTTAATTATTATAAAGTTACCAAAACTCTACTTCCGTACAAAATCAAACCAATAGAACCTCCAAAAAGGTTTTTTGACCGAACTGTTGAAGAAAAAATCGTCAGGAATCGTTTGTGCCTCCTAGAATTCCAATTTGCCGAATTCAAGAAGAAGAGGAGCTACGTCATTATCAACTTCTACTAGACAAAAATAACACCAACATGTAGAAAAAAAAGATACAAACACTTTTATCAGATTAGATTTTTTATTGGAGTTACGAATCTCAAAAAATCTCGAAAGTTCCACGGTTTCACTCCCTCACCTACGATCTTTCCATCTTTATTTTCTTTTCTAATGGCTTCGTTAATGAGACAGGATGAGACGTCGATGATGATGATTAGTGAAATAAGAAAACTTAGGTGTCATTAGGCATATATAAAAAGAAAACGTGTCATGCTTTATATATATACACTTACATGCAAGCCAAGCTTTTTTTTTTCTTATCACTATTTCCTTAATGCCATTCGGCCAAGGATAATAATAATAATAATAATAATAATAATAATAATAATAATAATAATAATTTTTTTATTTTTTTTAAAATATCTCATTATAATAAAAATTATATAAAAATTTTAATTAATTTAAACTCTAGTTATCATAAAATTAATTATGTAAAATATTTTATTATAAAAAAATTATATAATAATTTTAATTTATCTAAATTCAAATAATAATAATAATAATTATTAAAATTAATTTAATATTACCTAATAAAATAATTTTTAAGAAATAGTTTAAATTAATAGAATAAATTATAATTAAGTTAAATTTTAATAATCATAAAATTTTATTTAATTAATTTTTTTAGTAAAATAATTTCTCTTAAAAATAAAATCTTAACAAACATAATAACTCATAAATACTAATTATTTAGTTTTTAAACATTTGGTCACACCTTTTTTTGTGTTACCTTTTTATAAGAGAATAGAAAACACAATTGTGGCATAATTTAAAAAGTATAGCCTTAGATATTAAAAAAAATCAATTATAAAGCGTAATCTTTTTTAAATATCCATGGTTACACTTTTCGTACTAAAAAGAGTACTTTTGAAGAGTAACCTATTTATTATATTTTGAATGCTTTTCAAAAATGTCTCCTACTGTATATAGGGCCAAGTTAGCGTATAACTTAGTGAATATTTTCCCCATTCCCCCCAAAGCACATTGATAAGTTCTTTAGTAATTCCCAACTCATGTTCATTCATTATTAGAGAAAGCCTTTGCGCCCTTACCTCTCATCTTCTCAACTCACCTTCGAATTAATTCTTCAAAATCTTAACCCTAACACACCAACAAAATCACACTCACTCACCATCACTCACCGCTGCCACCATACCCCTTTTCACATACACACACATGGATCCAAGAGAAAGAGTGAACTAGAGGGAGGAGAGGAGGGAGACGGAGATGAGAGAGCACGAGCGAGAGAATAGAGAGTGAGAGGGGGTCACCGCCGTTGCAGCCGACGCCATCGTCATCACAGAGCAGGGAGCCCGGAGGAGAGAGAAAGACAATTCACAGACGAGATGGAGAGAGAGGACAAAGAGGCGACACAAGAGAGAAAGAGGCTATTACACCGTGCACTGTCATTTCTCCTGGGTTCGATTGAAGCTGTTGCTGCTGCTGCTATGGCTTGCCGTGCTCCTGTCCTCACTTTCGGCTTCTACGATTACTTACTCTACGTACTCCCAACTTCTCTTTTCTCTCTTCAAATTTTATTTCATTCTCATTTCAATTTGAATTTTGATGTCTCTACAGGTCATCGGTGCTGTTTTTGGCGCTAAGGGTGCGGATACGATTCTCTCCGTTGAAAATTTCTACTGCGAACGTCCCAATCCTCTTCTTCAGGTTCCAGCTTTTATTTGGATTAGTTTTCTCAGTTCGATTTCGATCCATCTGCTAATTAATTCGGTTGAGTAATACCAAATCATATATCTCGCCATAATCAGTTCAACATATTATTTTGTTGAAAAATTGTGTTTCGCATATATCCTGGATATTATTTAGGTGATTTTCACAAGTATTAGTTATATTCTCTGAAGGTCCACAAAATATTTTGCTCATTATTACTATTTTAAAAGAAGAATTTTGTTAGACAATATATTCTATTTTAGGTACACAAGCTTCTTGGCAGTTGCTGTTGGAATTGTGCTCTTTCTTTTGGGGTATTTTTTGCTGTTCTAATATTTTTTTTTGTAGGGGGCGGGGGTTGCTTATTCTGATTTTTAGGGTTATAAATTTTTGTAATTTTTCTTTCTTCCTTTGTTAGACTTTGATTTTTGATTTTACATTTTGCTTTGTAATTTTGCATATTGCTTCATTAGGATTTGTTGATTTTACTATATTTTGCTAATTGAATCCGTATAATTGCCATAGCTTTTTTCGTATGTGGTAGCTGTATCTGATCCATGTGGCATTACTTGCATTTTGTATTTTGTATTTCATGATTTGTTTATATTTTTTCTTTGGATGACTCCTATTCTTTTTTTCAAGTTCCAGTGATTGCTTCACTTGTTATAAGTTGTAAATGTAACAACCCTAGTTTTTACACTAACGCGAGTTTTTTAAAATAATACGATTAGTTTTATTTTGACGAGTCGACTTCGAACCCGAAGTAAAATAAATGGTAATATAATTTTATTATTATATTATCTATTTATTGTACTTGCTTTAATTATAACAAAGGCCAGATAATAATAATATTATTATTACCAAGTCCAATATTTGTCAATATAAGTAATTATCGATATTTTTTGATGAGTTTAGAGTTGCTAATGTTTCATCAAATATCTCTTATTCTTAAGTTACTAATGTCATTTATATTAGTAACTCCTATATATTTAATTCTATATATATATATATATTATTACTTTTATTTTAATATATTCAGTTTTCATAATTATTCGTTTAGGATATTTATAACTTGAACCGCTGGCTTAGCAGTTCCAAAATTTGACACTTAGCCAATAATTATCCTTAATAATTATCATCATCTTTTGATTGCTCCATTCATTTGGCCAAAGCTATTAAGGGAACAAAGGAAAAGAAATTTGAAACATGGCTTAAGGCATATATACATATATATAACTTGACACCTATAAAGATTTAACACCACAAAATTATCATTCATCCCCATCAGCCTTTAATCATTTTCAATTCCCTTCATTCATCACTAAACTAAGTTAAAAAAAAAAAGAGAAAGAGAAGCCGAGAGAGAGTGAGACGTGAGAACATGGAACCGTGAAGTTTCTTTCCATGATTTTTTGAGTTTCTAACTCTAATAAAAAATCTAATCTAATTAAAGTGTTTTTATTTTTTTTGTAATAATCTAACTTTTAGCACATCATGATCGTACTAAAAGTTCAGGCGTTACTTACCTCTAAACCTTTTTTTTATACTAACTTTATTCAGTATTGAGCCTTCGCGAGTACGAACCGAAATTTTAGCCAAAAAAAATGAAGAGTCTGTACTTTAAACTATTTAATCACAAAAATATATATATCGACATAGCATTATATACATAGAATTATTCAAACATTCTTAAATACAAATCCTACCCCTCTAAAAACCAAAACAATAAACGATGAGGTGAAAATAAAATCTAACAACTCAACTCGTAAACATAATCTTCTATACTCCTGTAGTTCCGTACGAAACCTTCGCACCTATAACTAAAAAGGGTAGAAATAGGGGGTAAGAACTAAGAAGTTCTTAGTAGGGTCGAGGTTAGAAGTAAGTTCATTTTGCTATTATTAGCCAACCGTAACTAACAGCAGAACATACAAGCATAAATAATAAATAAACACAGAAGTCAATCAGTTATGCAGCACATACACATAATCACAGAGTTACATAGCACAGAGATATGCACAAACAAGCATGATGGATGTCTAGTGCTACACAGGCCATGAGCTCATGTGTTGGTTGCCTACCCGCTGCCGACATTACCCGGGCACAAGTCCCAGATATGGCTTTCCAGATGCATACAGTGTGCATATAAGTCTTACGGCTAGACCGCATACAGTGTGACTTTTAAATGTATTTCATTATGCTTACATCTAGAAAATAGTTTTCAATGTGTGGGCGTCCCTACTATACATTTGGCACTAAGGCCCAAGCAAGGTCGCATCTGCTCTCTTGTGGCAGACAGTCTTTTAAAGCTTTTTCTTTATCTTTTCCCTCTGCTCCTGTGGTAGAGATCCTTTCAGTTAATACATTCTTTTCTCTTACGTTCTCTGCTTTCATATGGAAGAGGTTCTTTTAGTTTCTTTTATTCTTTTAATTCTTTTATTCACTATTATTTATTGAATTATGTTCCGACTTAATTCAGTAACCTTTGTCTGAGTTTGGCTTCTAGTGCCATAACCTCTGTAAGCAACCTCTAGCTTACAGGTGCGACTCTCTTGAGCCGATGTATGCAACATAACCTCTGTAAGCAACCTCGGTCTTACAGGTGAGGCTCTCTCTAGCTAATGTATGTATTGATAACCTTTGTAAGAAACCTCTGTCTTACAAGTGCGACCATCCCCTAGATTGGCCGATGTATCTCTGGAAAGTAAATCTCGGTGGACTCATCACCATATCTCTGTTTATCTCCTTTCCTTTTCATTCTTTCTTTATTTTATTTCTTATCATTCTAAAATATAAATTATTTTTGCATTATTCCCTCACATTTTCCTAAGTGTCTTATGGAAAGAGAATCAATTATTCTTTAATTAAGTCGGTATTCTCTAAAACATTTAAGATCACTTTATTTACTCTTCTTAGAATTATAATATTATTAATAATATCTTTATTAGATAATATTTCTAATAAAATAATAATAATAATATAAATAAGTTCATTTAAATGACAAATAAATAATATTTATATTTTTGTCTTAAAAGTTTAGCTTTGTAAAACTTTTATTCGTAAATTCTTATTATTTACATTTTAAACCTCAAACTTGTAAATATTTTATTTGTAACCTAATATTTTTATAAAATTATGTTTGAAACCTCACTTATCTCAATATTTGTAAAAGCAACCTTGAACTTTTATAAAATATCCATTTTATCCCTGTACTTTATTTATTACCCGAAATACCTGAAAACTTATATAATTAAAAATTGTACTTCGATTTTTATATACAAATACAATATTATCCTCCAAAAATAAAGTTCAAATACTAATATTCCTCTTAATACCAAAACTGAAACCCTTAGCCTCTTTCTTTCAAAATATTACTTGTATTTTAATCCCTTTTCGAGTTTTTCGACTACCGATTCATCGTAACTTTTAATTTAATCTCTCGGCCATCAAACTTCAGTAATTTTTACTTGGTCCTCAAAGATATTCCAACTCATAAATCTCCAAAATAGTTCAGTCGCTGCTGGTTTCGTTACAGCCAAGCCATGAACTTCACAAATACATTAATATATTGCAAAAATTCAACATAAACTTAATCAAGAATCAATCACAACATCAAATCACTTATTCAACACACATTTAATCATTTAGAATTTACCAAAATCCTACCTCAATACAAAATCAAAACCACAAAAACTCTCAAGAAGCTTTTTGATTGAGCTGCTGAAGAAGAAAACGTCAAAATTCGTCTGTACTTTCTAAAACTCCAATTGGCCAAATTCAAGAGAAAGAGGAGCTATGTTACTATCAACTTTTACCGAATAAAAGTAACGTCAATATGTAGAGAAGGAGGATACAAACACTTTTATCGAATTAGATTTTTTATTGAAATTACGAATCTCAAAAAATTGAACACCGAAGGTCAAGGTTCCATGGTTTTCGTTCTCTTCTCAATCACGGCATTTCTCTTTCTTTCTTTGTACATGTTTTGGGTTCGGTCATATATTTGAATGGAAATTATACAAGAGAATGATGGCAATTAATTGATAATTATATGAGTGAAAAAAAGTTAGGTGTCAAGCTTATTTATACATATAAGCCACGTTTCTTTCTTTTTTTTTTATTTTCTTAATGGCTTCACCAAAAATGAATGAAACTAAGGAAATAATGATTATCAATGGTGATTTAATGAATAACCATGAAATTAGAGACTCTGTGCATACATATATTTCTTAGGAATATATATTTACTCGTATTACTATATATTAGCAACTATATATATATATATAAGAATCTAAATTTAATTGATGTCAAATAGTTATAAAATTAATTTAATTATTTTTAAAAAAATACTTTTTTTATATAAAAATCTCAAAAAATATAAAAAAAATAATGGATGCACATTATTTAATCACAACTAATCAATTACAACTAATGTATATATACTAGTCAACATAGAAAAAGATAAAAATTATACAAAACTAAAATAAGAATCTAGATTATGTACAAACAAGAAGTAGAAAGTGCAATAAACTAAGCGAAAAGTGGTCAAAATGACAAAATATGAACAAAATATCTTAAAAACATAATAAAAGCTAAACTGAAAGTGTTTGGAATAGAACATTTCACCCAAAATGAGCTGCTTTGGTTGGATGACCGACCTCCTCACACTTAAAATTTAGCATTATTCTCGGTGCTCTTGAAATCAGGTAGAGTGGAAGGAGTCCTCGTTGCTATCACGAGCTGGTGCGTCCCGCTCCTCCTCCTCTTCGCTGTGCTCAGAGGAAGTATCCGAAACCTGTATCACTAAGTCCCAAGATGGAAGCTGTCTTTTGATGTTCTCGTAGCGTCGTTTGGAGTGGCACTCCAAACAAACTACGTCCTTGACCAACCGGTGGATTAGACGGTAGAGTGGTTGTGATGATGATGATGATGATGATGCCGGTGTTGAGGATGCTGAAGATGCTGAAGATCCTGTCTCTGATATACGAAAACTTATCTTTCAACAAATTTAGACCAGCAAGTGCACTGGATTGTCGTCAAGTAAAAACTCACTATAGAGTGAGGTCGAATCTCACAGGGATTGGTTGGTTGAGAAACTTTAACTGGAGAATTGTTCTAGTTGAACTAAATTAGATTTGACTTTAGGAATACAAAATGTAAATTGGCGGGAAACTTAAAGAGTAAGAAATGTAAATAACTAACATGTAAGAGAAAGAAATTTAAATTGCAGGAAATTAAAGTGTAGAAGCTTAAATTGCAAGAAATTAAATAGGAATGGGGATTGTTAAGCATAAATGTAGTAACAGAAAGTAAAGAGAATGGGTAGATCAGAAGATGTTATAATCCTCCGGATCAAATTAATTTTCATCTCTTCCTCAATCAATGCATTCATTGATCTCCTTGGCAATCTTAGGTGATTGGATCCCAATTCCTTGGCAATCCAATCTCTCTAAGCATGAACAATTGTCCAATTCCTTGATTTAAGTGCTCATGGGAAGAGATAAAGTATTGGCGATCGGGCAGAGGTCGGCTAATTAAGAAATCAATATAGAGAATGCGTTGAAAGTATAGTTCTTAACCAGATAAAATCTGCCTTGTCAATTTAGAAAAGTTGTCATGAAATTTAGAAATAAAAATACTGGGAGTATGAGTCCCAGGTCGTCTCCCAACGAGTTGCAGGAAAGGGTACTAATTTAATAATTAGGAATTTTTGAAAGAGTTTGAGTTTGAATAATGAGCAATAATTATAAATGAAAGCAATAAAACTAAGAATTATTATAAATATAAAAAGGCCTTGACTGGGGGAATGATTAATTGGAAGTTCTATCCTTGTTGGGATATCTTAAGTGTATTATCAAAAGGTTGTTGTTTTCACTTAGTTAACCCTTACTAAATAAAGGAAAGTCAAGTGATTGAGCTAATCTTTATTCGCAAATCCTAGTCCTCTCTCTTGGGAAGGTCTATCATTAGTAAATACAAAACTAGCCAAGAATTTCTAATTTAACCAACACTTAAGCCTTCCAACTCAAGTGTCTCCACTTAATCAACCCCCATGTCATGTTTGGAAAATATACTCCATTGACATTAATATAATACTCAGAAAAATATAAGAAGACATAATAAATTAATTAAAATAAAATAGAGATTGAAAATTAATTAAAAGTAAAAGTAATCCTCTTTATCAACAATCCATGAAAATAATCTAATTAGAATTCTAGATAAAATAAATAAGGATATGGAAGAGTAAGGGACAAAGTAAACAAACTAGAATAATGTCTTCAACGGAGGTAATGATTCTTCAGTTTCCAAAAGCATGAACAATGAATGTAAAGTAAACCTAGAGGGAAAGTAATCCTCTCTAAATTCAGATCTAGAAACCTAAAAACTATCCTAATGTGAATATGTGTATTGTCTAAGATGTCTCTTGAGTCTCTGTATGTTCCCTGGCTTTGTTCTGTGTTTCTGGGCCGAAAACTGGGTTAAAACGCGGCCCAAAATCGCCCCCAGCATTTTCTGTTAATTCTGCAGATCGCGCAGGTGCAATTTTCCTTGTCACGCGTAGGCGTCGTCCATGTGTTCGCGTCAGGCACGCGCTCACGTCGCTGCGATTTTCTCTATTCCGCGCATTCGCGTGAAGCACGCGCTCGCGTCAGTGTTCGCTGGTCATCTCCTTAGTTTCTTGTGTTCCTTCCATTTTTGCAAGCTTTCTCTCTATTTTCTAAGCCATTCCTATCCTATGAAGCCTGAAACACTTAACACACAGATCATGGCATCGAATGGTATAAAGGAGAATTAAAATATACTAATTAAAGGTCTTTAGGAAGCAAGTTTTCAATCATAAAATAATATTAGGAAGGAGTTATAAAATCATGCAATTAGTATGAATAAGTGGGTGAAGACTTGATGAAACCATTTAATTAAACACAAAATAAACCATAAAATAGTGGTTTATCAACCTCCCCACACTTAAACCTTAGCATGTCCTCATGCTTAGCTTAAGGAGATAAAATAAATGAGTAGGGAAAAGTAAGACTCATGCAATTATATGATTCTGTCTACTTGGTTAAAATAAATAAGTTCTTCATGACGAAAATAACTCAAACTTCACTAATTCAAACTATACAGTAAAGATAAGTAAACTTGTAAGAAGACAGCTCATGAAAGCAGGGAACATAGAATTAAGCATTGAACCCTCACTAGTGGTGTATATGCACTCTAGTCTCTCTAGTGTATAGGGTAATCACTCTACTCTTCTCTAATCATGCTTTCTAAATCTTGTTCTTCACCTAACCAATCAACAAATATTTAATGTACCAATGCAAACATCATGAGGTCTTTTCAAGGTTGTAACGGGGCCAAGGTAAAGGTGAGGGTATATATATGGCTAAGTGAGCTATAAATTGAATCCTTGATTATCCTAAGCTTTCACCTAACATACATACTCTATTTTCTTCTTAGATCATCCTTAGCTACCCAAAATTTTCCCACTTTTGTTTTACATACTCATGCATCAACTTTTTCTCTTAACTTGTATTACATATGCATTGGCTTTTTATTTGAACTTAACTTAACATTGGGGTAATTTTGTCCCCTTATTTAATTACTTAATTACTTGAATATTTTTTGGATATTTTTTTTTAAATAAAATAAACATAACATTATCAATGCACATGGATTTTCAATTTTTCTAGTTTCACATGAGTAGGTACCCAAATTTCCATTATTTTATCATGACACATTCCCTTATTAACCCATGTTCCCACACTCTTCCCATACTCAATTGACACACAATTTCTATCTTAAGCTAACAAAAGATTCAATTGGGATATTTAATTATTTTTCCGCTTAAGGCTAGTAATGTGGCAAAATATAGAACAAATGGGATTTAAAAGGCTCAAAGTGGCTAACAAAGGTAAATGGAAGGGCAGGCTATTTTGGAATAAGTGAGCTAAAATAATTAATGGCCTCAATCATATGCATGCATATAACACATTAAACATTGGACATATAGGATGGAACAAAATATAGATTACAATCATAGAGAAGTAAACACACAAGAATAATATTTATAGTTAAATAATGTAACCATGTTATTAGGCTCAAATCTCACAGGTTGTGTGTTCTTAGCTTTTTAAACTATGTTCCAAATACAACTTCTAACAATTTTAACACAAATTTTGATTTAAATTAGTGAAATTTTTCAAAAATAGGGTCTTAAAAAGAAACTTATTATTTTCTAACCAAATAGAACATGCATGCAATTTATCCAATCCTAACAAAAGAAAAATTAACTAAATATCCTATTTTATTGGTGTTTAAGGAAGAAAAATTACCTCCGAAAGTCAGGTACTGACTGACCTCCCACACTTAAAGCTTTGCACCGTCCTCGGTGCCATCTGTCAGGAACAAAGGGAGGCTGGTAGCAGCATCTCCACAATCGAGACCGTCATGGCTCCCTGTGCTGGTAAATGAAGTGGAGTCCGGGGTGTCTGGGTCTTCTCTAGGTGGGTGGTTACCAGTAAGTAGCTCCTTGAGGTATGTAAATCTGCGCTTGTTACAGCGCTCTCTTTGCTTTCCTTTCCGGTCAAGCCGGTCTAGCTTCTCAAGTATCTGATGGAGCAGTTGGTTTGTTAAAGGTGCTTGTGATGTGGAAAAAGAAGGGATATCTTCTACTGGTTCTGTGCTCCGGTTGATAGTGGCTGCTCGAGGTCTGATATACTTCCCGTTAGGGACATATTGATCATCTCGTAGAATCATAGCCTTGGTGTCCCCAGCTCTGTAGGAGACTCCAGCTGCTGAGACTAGATCTGAAACCAAGGCGGGGAAAGGTAAGTTACCCGCAATCTGTACGTGTCCCATAGCATGCCGAATGTGTGTTGGTAAATTGAGGTGCTGGTCTGTAAGGATACACCAGAGTAAAACAGCCATGTCTACAGTGAAGGAGGACTCATGAGTGCTCGGAAAGACGTAATGGGACATAATCTGTACCCATACTCGAGCCTCTAAGGTGAGTGCTGAAGCCAATATGCTCTTAGGTAGGGATCGATGGTATCCGTAGATCTATATGCTGCCAGGTTGTGCTATAACTCTGAGAACGACGTCCGAGTCAAATTGGTATGTTTGGTGTTTGAATGAGGCTTCTTGGAATGCGTCCAATCCTTCTGGAGCAGGGGGAAGATCTAAAGCTCGTTGAATGGCCTCTTCAGTTATATGGACTTGCTTCTGATGGACATAGACAGGCTGCATGGTTGGCATGTGAAAATTGGAGTAGAATTCTACTACCCATGATAGATTAACCTGCCGTGGCTGTCTCCGTAGGAATCTCCATTGTCTACGCTCAATGCGGGGCTCAACAAATTTAACAATGTTGGTCGGGAGGATAAGAAGGAACTCATTGTTATAATTCTTCTCTACCAGGATGGGGAACATCTGCCCACAGTAGCGGTTAGTGAACCGCGCAGCGTCCTTTGCTGGAAAAGCTTCTCTTTTTCATCGACCTTGATGATCCTCTTGATTCATTTTGTTGAGGGCTTTACCGCTGTTGAAGATGGCTCTGCTATTAGTGTCCTTTTTGTTCCTTTCCTTGCTGGTGGTTTGGGAGTAGCTTTCTCTTTACCTTTCTTGGTGGCCATCCTGAAAAGGGAAAAAAGAAAGTAATATGTAAAGCTAAGGGTTCGAGCAAGGGAGTGGATAGTATAGGTGATAATCAATGCACGGTAAAGAAGGATGTCGTTAACACATGGTCATGACTACATGTAAGAAGTTTATCACTGGAAATATAGCAAGTGCAGGTGATGACAATTAAATCCAAGATGTTTATTGGCATGCCGGCAAAGGCATGAGTAGCATAGATCAAGCATTAAATGTCCAAGTTAGATTATCAACCCTTTCAAACTAACAACCTGTTTATATTGACAAATATATTTAATCAATAAAATATAAAAAGGATTTTGTGAAAAATACGTATTAGAGTAGAAAAATAAAATAATTAAATATGCACAATGCCATACGGACTTTTTCACAAACACTTAGCATGCATGGTAAATATGTTATTGAAAAGATTAAATTGAACATGCAAGCAACCCTTTAAGAAGTAATATTAATTCTCAAACAATACCACAATAATTCACAAGCAAAATGTAAAAGAAAATAGTCACCCAATTAGATTTCTAACACCAATTAAAGGAATAAAAAGAAAAGAAAAGAAAGAAAAGAAAAATATAGATAAAGAAAGTGAAAAGAAAAAGAAAACATAAATAAAAATAATAAAAGAGAAGTAAAAAGTAAAGAAAGAAAGAAAAGAACCTTGATAATGGATGTGAAAAATAAGGAAGGGGAAAGTAAAAAGTGAGAAAGAATAAAGAAGGAAGAAGGGAGAAGAAAGAAATAAGAAGGGAAAAGAAAAATTAGGATTTGGGGAAGAAAAGATAAGATATCAGGCTGATCTGGATAAGCTGTGCGCCACATGTGACGCGGACGCGTGGGTCACGCGGTCGCATGGTGTGCGATATTTTTCAGGTGACGCGGACGCGTGAGTCACACGATCGCGTGGCCTGATTTGTGCGATTTTGCTGAACTTTCTGTTTTGAATGCATTTTGCCAAAATTTAGGGTGACGCGTTCGCGTGGGTGACGCGATCGCGTGAATGGCCATATGTTAAAAAGACGCGGACGCGTGAGGCACGCATTCACGTGATAGGGCTTGTGCTTCTAGCATCATTCCAACCCAGCTCCATCATAACTCTCTGCCATACACCTCTTTACATCGATTTTACAGGGCCACGCATTCGCGTGGGAGGCTCTTTTTCAGAATGATGCGAACGCGTCATTGACGTAGTCGCGTGGGTATGTTTGTGCCTAAGGCACGCCTCCAGTCACGCTTTCGCGTGACTTTCTGTTCAATTCTCTTTTCTTCAGAACGCACCTATGACGCGGACGCGTCAGCGATGCTTACGCGTCGCGTGCATTTTTTTATGCAGAATGCAAACTATATGCAACTATATGCAGAGATTATGAGAAGAGTCATCATCATAAATAAAAATAGAATAAAGTAAAATAAAACTAAGACTGAAACGGAATGATCATACCATGGTGGGTTGTCTCCCACCTAGCACTTTGCTTTTATGTCCTTAAGTTGGACGCTCTTCAGGCTCATTCTACTTCTGTTGGTGGGTCTTCCAAGAGGAAAACCTTTAATTCTTTGTGATCCTTAATCTTTTCTCCATGATAAAGTTTCAAGCAATGTCCATTGACCTTGAGGAATTTAGAGCTAGAAGGATGACACAGGTGAAAAACTCCGTATGGCTCTGCCTTTTCTATTCTGTAGGGACCTTCCCATCTTGATCTCAGTTTACCTGCCATAAGCCTCAGCCTGGAGTTATATAGAAGAACTAACTCTCCTGGTCTGAATTCTCTCCTTTTTATGTGCTTGTCATGGACAGCCTTCATCTTTTCCTTGTATCGTCTAGAGTTGTCATATGCTTCTAGGTGAAGATTCTCCAATTTTGCTAGTTGCAGCTTCCTTTCAGCACCATCTTCTTCAAAATTCATGTTGCACTCCCTTACAGCCTAGAAAGCCTTGTGTTCCACTTCGACTAGAAGGTGGCAAGCCTTTCTGTATACCAAGCGGAAGGGGCTCATCCCAATGGGTGTCTTGTATGCTGTTCTATATGCCCAGAGTGCATCTTGTAGCCTGGGACTCCAGTCTTTCCTATGAGGCTTTATTATCTTCTCCAAAATGCATTTAATCTCTCTGTTAGATACTTCTGCTTGTCCATTGGTTTGGGGATGATAAGCTGTTGCTACTTTATGAACAATCCCATGCTTTTTCAGTAACCCTGTCAGTCTCCTGTTACAAAAGTGAGTGCCTTGATCACTCATGATTGCTCGTGGTGATCCAAAGCGACAAATAATATGGTTTCTAATAAAGGAAACAACAGTGTTAGTATCATCAGTACGGGTAGGAATTGCTTCCACCCATTTAGAAACATAATCTACAGCTAACAATATATAAAGGTAACCATTAGAGTTTGGAAATGGATCCATGAAGTCAATGCCCCAAACATAAAAAATTTCACAGAAAAGCATAATCTGTTGAGGCATCTCATCCATCTTGGATATATTATCAAACCTTTCGCATGGGGAACAAGATTTACAAAATTCAGCAGCATCTTTAAAAAGAGTAGGCCACCAGAATCCACAGTCTAAGATTTTTCTAGCTGTTCTTTGAGGGCTAAAATGTCCTCCACTCTCAGAAGAATGGCATGCCTCTAAAATGGACTGGAATTCTGATTGTGGTACACATTTTCTAATTACCTGGTCAGCACCACACCTCCACAAATATGGATCATCCCATATAAAATATTTAGACTCGCTTTTCAGCTTGTCCATTTGATGCTTAGTAAAATTGGGAGGGAAAGTACGGCTAACTAGATAATTAGCTACAGGTGCATACCAAGGAACTACTTCAGATACTGCTTGCAAACTATCAAATGGAAAAGTATCATTGATAGGGGTGGAGTCATTCTTAATGTGCTCAAGGCGACTCAAGTGGTCTGCCACTAAATTCTAGTTACCACTCCTATCCTTGATTTCTAAATCAAATTCTTGCAGCAACAGTATCTAATGTATTAGCCTTGGTTTGGACTCTTTTTTAGCTAGTAAATATTTTAGAGCTGCATGGTCTGAGTATACTACCACCTTAGTACCAAGTAAATAGGCTCGGAATTTATCCAGAGCAAAAACAATAGCAAGGAGTTCTTTTTCAGTAGTAGTGTAATTAGACTGAGTAGCATCTAAAGTCTTAGATGCATAAGCAATTACAAAAGGGTCTTTACCTTCGCATTGAGCCAGCGCTGCTCCTACTGCATGGTTGGAGGCATCACACATAATTTCAAATGGCTGGCTCCAGTCTGGTCCTCTCACAATTGGGGCTTGGGTCAGGGCGATTTTCAGCTTATCAAACGCTTTCATGCAATCTTCACTGAATTCGAACTCAATATCCTTCTGTAGCAATCTGGATAAAGGAAATGCTACCTTACTGAAGTCCTTAATGAATCTCCTATAAAAACCTACGTGGCCAAGGAACGAATGGACTTCCCTCACAGAGGAGGGGTAAGGTAAACTAGAAATGACATCTACCTTTGCTGGATCTACAGAAATACCAATATTAGACACAACATGTCCTAGTACAATTCCTTGTTTTACCATAAAGTGACATTTTTCAAAATTTAATACAAGGTTTGTACTTACACACCTGTCTAATACTCTAGACAAACTATCCAAGCAAAGGCTAAATGAATCACCATATACGCTAAAATCATCCATAAAAATTTCCATACAGTTTTCAATAAGATCTGAAAAGATACTCATCATGCATCTTTGGAAAATAGCCGGTGCATTACACAAATCAAAAGGCACCCTTTTGTAAGCATACGTTCCAAAGGGACATGTAAAAGTAGTCTTCTCCTGATCCTCAGGAGCTATATAAATCTGAAGGTAGCCTGTATAACCATCTAAAAAGCAATAATGGAATTTACCTGACAGGCGATCAAGCATCTGATTAATGAATGGTAAGGGGTAATGATCCTTGCGGGTAGCTTGGTTGATATGCCTATAGTCAATGCAAACTCTCCACGAATTCTGCACTCTAGTTGTCAGGAGTTCTCCATGCTCATTCTTTACTGTTGTGACTCCAGACTTCTTGGGCACCACTTGTACTAGACTAACCCATTCACTGTCTGAGATATGGTAAAGGATATCTGCTTCAAGTAGCCTGGTCACTTCTTTCTTGACAACTTCTAAGATGGTGGGATTCAATCTTCTTTGGGGTTGACGAACAGGCTTTGCTTCCTCTTCTAAGAATATTCTGTGCTCACAAAATTGAGGGCTGATAACTATTATATCCGCCAAGCTCCATCCAATTGCTTTCTTATGTTTTCTCAGCACACTGAGCAGTTGCTCTTCTTGTTGAGAAGTGAGTTCCCTTGCAATGATAACTGGGAACTTCTGATTATCCTCAAGGTAAGCATACTTGAGGTATGGAGGGAGGGGCTTTAATTCTGATTTAGGCTCTTGGCTAGGCTATGGATCATTCGGGATTAGTGATAATGGTAAAGGATCTTCATTATGTTCAGAGGGTGTCCCCATACTTGGACCTTGCTCCATGTGCTCCTCTTCTATTTCTTCTTGTTGAACTTCAGCTACAGTTTCATCAATGATGTCGCACTGAAAGATAGAATGATCTTCTGGAGGGTGCTTCATAGCTTCATTTAAACTGAAATTCACTGTTCTGCCATCTATCTCAAAAGAGTAAGTTCCTGAGAATGCATCCAGCTTGAACTTTGAAATCTTCAGGAATGGTCTTCCAAGCAGGATTGATGATGGTCTTCCTGAGTTATTAGGGGGCATTTCCAAGATATAGAAGTCAATAGGAAATGTGAGCCCCTTAATGCTCACTAATACATATTCAGCAATTCCAACTACTGTAATAATGCTTTTGTCTGCTAACACAAAACGAGCTACCGACCTTTTTAAGGGAGGGAGCCTCAAAGTATCATATATAGACAATGGCATTATACTAACACATGCTCCTAAGTCACACATGTAATCAGAAAACATTACACCTCCAATGGTACAGTTAACCATGCATGGACCTGGATCACTACATTTTTCAAGTATACCTCCCATTAAGGCAGATATAGAACTACCTAAAGAAATAGTTTCTAACTCATTAATTTTATCTTTATGAATGCATAAATCTTTTAGAAACTTTGCGTATTTAGGTACCTGCTGAATGACATCAAAAAGGGGAACAGTTACCTCAACCTTTTTGAATATTTCTACCATTTTGGGATCAAGTTCCATCTGCTTTCTGGATTTCTTTGCAAGGTGTGGAAATGGGATGGGGTGGCGTCCTGTACATCTTTAGCTTCCTTGGGTTCTCTGTTCCTTGGATGAACTGCTTCTTCTTCAACTATGTCTTTTACCTTATCTTCTTCTTCAGCATCTTCCATTTCAGCATCTTTTACTTCTATCACATCCTCAGCTGGGGCGTGTACTATTGGGCTTGGCTCCTCCTAATTCCTCTCTGGCAGTGTGGCTCTGGACCTCAAAGTGATGACATTGATGCCACCTTTGGGATTAGGTAAGGGTTGAGAAGGAATTCCACTGGAGCTTAAAGGTTGGTTAGTGGAATTAGGTAATGAATCTATCCTAGAGGCGAGAGCTTATAAAGTGGCATTCAGACCATTTAAAGTAGAGTTTAGCTGTGTCTGCATGTCTTGTTGTCCTTGTGCAAGAGAACGAAGCATCTCGTCATTTGATGAGGAATTTGGATAGGTGATCTAAGAAACTTGTTGTTGGTTATGCTGGGATCCTTGAGATTGTTTTAGGTGAGGTGCTCTGTAAGGCTGGTTCTGATTCTGCTGTCTGTTGTTGTTATTCTACGTCTGGTTTCCATTGTGATCTCTGCCTCCTCTGTTATAGTTGTCTCTCCAGCCATGGTTGGAATTATCTCTCCAACCTTGGTTGGAGTTGTCCTGCCATCCTTGGTTATAGTTTCCACCTTGGTTGTAATTGCCGCCTTGTTGATTATATCCTTGATTCGGGCGGTCATAGAAGTTATGAGTAGCTGTCACAGTGTTGTCTTCTTGTTGAAGCTGCGAACATTCATCAGTGTAATGACTATAATCAGCACATATTTCACATACTCTTTGTGGGACTAACTGTTGGCTCTGTTGTGGTGGGTGAGGCTGAGCTTGTTGTTGTTAGTTCAACTGCATTTGCTTCAGTAGGTTGGTCATTTCACATATGCTCTGTGTAAGAGCAGTAGTTTCAATGCTAGAGAAAACCTCTGCAACAGCTTTTGAGTGGCCATGCCTGTGCCTGTGATTCCTAGTAGACTCAGCTAAGTCGCTGATCAGTTGCCATGCTTCATCTGCGGTCTTGTACTTTTTTATAGAACCATTACTAGCACCATCTAGTGTAGTTTTATCCTGAGGCTTCATGCCTTGTGTGAAGTAGCTGATCAACACTAGTCTGTCAATCATGTGATGGGGGCATGTGTCTAGAAGGTTCTTAAAATGCTCCCAGTACTCATAAAGAGTCTCTGAATTCTCCTTGAACAATACAGTATATCTCTTTCCTCAGTCTATCTGTGACTTCAGGTAGAAAGTATTTTTCCAAAAATTCTCTTCTGAGCATATCCCAGTTGGTAATAGTCGCTTCAGGTTGGGAGTAGTACCACTCCCTCACCTTTTTCTCAAGAGAAAATGGGAAGGCAGTTAACAAATTAGAAGTTTCATCTGCACTATTACCCCTAACAGTAGAACAGGCTGTCTGGAAATCCCTTAGGTGCTTAATAGGCTCTTGAGCAGGTAAGCCATGAAACTTGGGCATCAAGTTGATTAGTGCAGTTTTTAGTTCGAAATCTGCAGCCAGAGTTGGATGATGCACTTGATACGGCTGCAGTGTAAAATCTGGGGCTCCAGCCTCCTGGAGAGTAATCCTCCTAGGTGCTGCCATTCTATCTGCACGAGAATTAACTGAATTAGTAGTAAAGGAGCTTGTTTCCTCTCAGATGGCGGTTCAGATTCGCCCTCAGATGAGACTGGTGAATCGATAACAATCACTTCACCACCCTCAGAGGCTATCTTGCGTCGAGTTTGCCTAATACGTGAAAGAGTTCTTTCAATTTCAGGATCAAATGCAGCTAAGCTCAAATCAGGCAGTGGTTGTGATGATGATGATGATGATGATGATGATGATGTTGGTGTTAAGGATGCTGAAGATGCTGAAGATCCTATCTCTGATACACGGAAACTTGTCTTTCAACAAATTTCCACCGGCAAGTGCACCGGATTGTCGTCAAGTAAAAACTCACTATAGAGTGTGGTCAAATCTCACAGGGATTGGTTGGTTGAGCAACTTTAACTGGATTATTGTTCTAGTTGAACTAAATCAGATTTGACTTTAGGATTACAAAAATGTAAATTGGCGGGAAACTTAAAGAGTAAGAAATGTAAATAACTAAAATGTAAGAGAAAGAAATTTAAATTGCAGGGAATTAAAGTGCAGAAGCTTAAATTGCAAGAAATTAAATGGGAATGGGGATTGTTAAGCATAAATGTAGTAATAGAAAGTAAAGAGAATGGGTAGATCAGAAGTGGGAGAGCTCATTGGGATCAGGAGATGTTATAATCCTCCAGATCAAATTCATTTTCATCTCTTCCTCAATCAATGCATTCATTGATCTCCTTGGCAATCTTAGGTGATTGGATCCCAATTCCTTGGCAATCCAATCTCTCTAAGCATGAACAATTGTCCAATTCCTTGATTTAAGTGCTCATGGGAAGAGATGAAGTATTGACGATCGGGCAGAGGTCGGCTAATTAAGAAATCAATATAGAGAATGCATTGAAAGTATAGTTCTTAACTAGCTAAGATACGCCTTGTCAATTTAGAAAAGTTGTCACAAAATTTAGAAATAAAAATACTGGGAGTATGAGTCCCAAGTCGTGTCCCAACGAGTTGCAGGAAAGGGTACTAATTTATTAATTAGAAATTTTCGAAAGAGTTTGAGTTTGAATAATGAGCAATAATTATAAATGAAAGCAATAAAACTAAGAATTATTATTAATATAAAAAGGCCTTGACTGGGGGAATGATTAATTGGAAGTTCTATCCTTGTTGGGATCTCTTAAGTGTATTATCAAAAGGTTGTTGTTTTCACTTAGTTAACCTTTACTAAATAAAGAAAAGTCAAGTGATTGAGCTAATCTTTATTCGCAAATCCTAGTCCTCTCCCTTGGGAAGGTCTAGCGTTAGTAAATACAAAACTAGCTAATAATTTCCAATTTAACCAACACTTAAGCATTCCAACTCAAGTGTCTCCTCTTAATCAACCCCCATGTCAAGTTTGGGAAATCTACTCCATTGACATTAATATAATACTCAGAAAAATATAAGAAGACATAATAAATTAATTAAAATAAAATAGAGATTGAAAATTAATTAAAAGTAAAAATAATCCTCTTTATCAACAATCCATGAAAATAATCCAATTAGAATTCTAGATAAAATAAATAAGTATATGGAAGAGTAAGGGACAAAGTAAACAAACTAGAATAATGTCTTCAACGGAGGTAATGATTCTTCAGTTCCTAAAAGCATGAACAATGAATGTAAAGTGAACCTGGAGGGAAAGTAATCCTCTCTAAATTCAGATCTAGAAACCTAAAAACTATCCTAAGGTGAATATGTATGTTGTCTAAGATTTCTCTTGAGTCTCTGTATGTTCCCTGGCTTTGTTCTGTGTTTCTAGGCCAAAAACTGGGTTAAAACGCGGCCCGAAATCGCCCCAGTATTTTCTGTTAATTCTGCAGATCGCGCAGGTCACGCGTACGCGTCGTCCACGCGTTCGCGTCATTCAGCGATTTTTCTTGTCACGTGTACGCATCGTCCACGTGTTTTCGTCATTTGTGTAGACTCCAATCCACGCGTTCGTGTCAGGCACGCGCTCGAGTCGCTGCGATTTTCTCCAATCCGCGTGTTCACGTGAGGCACGCGCTCGCGTCAGTGTTCGTTGGTCATCTCCTTAATTTCTTGTGTTCCTTCCATTTTTGCAAGCTTCCTCTCTATTTTCTAAGCCATTCCTACCCTATGAAGCCTGAAACACTTAACACACGGATCACGGCATCGAATGGTATAAAGGAGAATTAAAATATACTAATTAAAGGTCTTTAGGAAGAAAGTTTTCAATCATAAAATAATATTAGGAAGGAGTTATAAAATCATGCAATTAGTATGAATAAGTGGGTAAAGACTTGATGAAACCATTGAATTAAACACAAAATGAACCATAAAATAGTGGTTTATCAAGTATGGTCACTGATTATACCACACATATTCATAGATCACAATGTTGGTAGGATTACATGTCACGATATTCATCAAAACCCAACCTAATCCAATGTGAGAAAGGTTTCAAGCCTGATTCTATGATTTTTCTTCTAAGCCTATCACAGAACCTAATTACATTCAATTTCTTTTCCAAGACAATTGAATGATTGAATGAAGAACGAAACCTTTCTAGGCAGATCAAGAGAAAAGATAGAAGAAGAAAAATAAAAACTATTATTGATCCATTGAATTACAACAGAGCTCCCTAACCCAATGAAAGGGGTTTAGTTTTTCATAGCTCTGGGAATGAAAATTGAAAATGAAAAGTACGTTGCTAGTAAACTGAAATTTGCAGAGAAAGTAAAATTATACAGAAAATACTCAGATCTCAATCTGTCTTAACTAACTTAAACTCTAAGCTATTTATTCACTTTCTTCAATTGGTCTTCAAGTATCTGGATTGGGTTTTTGGCCATTATTTAAGTGGATTAAATTAGCTCCCCATGCTTGTTGAGAAGAAAGGTGCTCAATTGCAGAGTTGTGATATTAATGTTGGAGTCAACATTTTCTAGCTAACGTTGGGTCAAACCTTCTTCAAAGAAAATGGGTTCTGGGTGTTACAAGTAACGTTTGACTCAACGTTGGGGCACCAACGTTCGCTTGGTCACGCGTACGCGTGGGCCACTGATGATAATATTTTTGTGTGGTATAGAATTCACAAATGAAATCTCGTTGCAAGTATAGTTTCTAAACCAAACAATAATCCTTTCATACAAAAGATTGTTTGTCACAAGTACAAACCCCTAAATTTATAAACCGAAGTATTCAAACCTCGGGTCGTTCTCCCTAGAAACTACGATAAAGTGTCTTGATATTGGTTATGAGGTATGTTTGGGGTTTTTGGGATAAGAGGCATGAAATGTAAATGGCAATGAAAATAAACTAACAACTATAAAAGCTCTTGACAAGGAATGAGATTAGAAGTCCTATACTAGTTATCCTCCTTAATTGTGACCACAATTGTCCATTGCTACCACTTAGTTAACCTCTAACCATGGAGGAAAGTCAAGTGGATGAATTAACTTGATTGCACAAGTCCTAGCCAACTCCCAAGGGAAAGACTAGCTTTAGTGGTATCCAAATCAATTAGCAACTTCTAATTATCAATCAACAAAGGAATTAGATAACTCAAGCGTCACTAATTATTCCACCTAGGCCAAGAGGAATAAAATCTATACTAAAATCCAACCAAGCATTTTATCAAACACTTGGAAGGTACAAAAGAGAAGCATAGTAAATTGGCAACAACAATGAAATCTAACAACATGTATTGCAAGGAATTAATAACAACAATCAAAGGAAACACAATTACCATGAATTACCTCAAATTGAATTGAAATAAAATAGAATGAACAAAAGTATATCCACAACAAAGCATAGGAACAAGGTAGAAGAAATTATAACAAACAATAGAAGAATGATGAATGTAACAACAAAGAATTCAAGGGTAGAAGAAGATGAAAGCATGAATTAAAACCTAGATCTAAGATTATTGACCTAAACTTAATCATACTCCTAATCCTAGAGAGAAGTGAGAGCTTCTCTCTCTAAAAACTAACTAGAACTAAACCTCAAGTGTGTTTGTGTGTTCTATGATGTGTGAATGATGCCTTCCCCTTCATTCCTTGGTCTATTTAGCCTTTCTCCGCCATAAACTCAGCTCCAAATGGGGCCAGAAACCCTCCAAAATCGCCAGACACGTGTTTGACTAAAGAAATCACGTGCGGCCTTCGGCGCGTACGCGCACAGCGCGCGTGCGTGCCCCTGTAGCTTTTCGCAATCCGCGCGGAAGCGCACCGTGCGTGCGCGCGTCCATAGGCTTTCTCCAAATCTTTGGCTTTTCATGATTTCTCCACTTTGTATGCTTTCCTTTCACTCCTTTGATCCTTTCCTATCCCTTTTCAATCTGAAATCACTAGCAAACACATCAAGGCATCTAGTGGGATCAAATAAAGATTAAAACTATCAAATTAAAGGTCTATGATGACTGCGTATCATGTACCCTTTTTCTTATCTAAAAGGACCATAAAAAGAGCATAATCTCATTTATCAATGCAATTTCATGAACCAAATGATATATATTATGGAACATTGCTTTGAAATGGGTTGTGTTAAATTTCAGGTGAAAAAGAGCAACAAAAGGGGAAGGAAAATAACAAATAAAAATGGGCGTGTGACGCTGTGCGTGCCACTTGAAGCTCTGGGCATGGCACGCCAAGCTTTTGAACCAACTTTCAACAATGGGCATGCCACTTGAAGCTCTGGGCGTGGCATGCCAGGCCAACATTCCAACAAAGAAGGTTGAAGAATTTTACATGGGCGTGCCATGCCCATAGTGGGGCTCAAAATCACTCCTCTGGAACTTAAGCCTGGCGTGCCATGCCCATAGCACCAAGTGGCACGCCCTCTTTGAGATCTTGGCTTCACAAACTTGGATGCCACGCCCGGAGCTCCAAGTGGCACGCCCATGTAAAATTCTTCAACCTTCTTTGTTGGAATGTTGGCCTGGCGTGCCACGCCCAGAGCTTCAAATGGCACGCCCATTGTTGAAAGTTGGTTCAAAAGCTTGGCATGCCATGCCCAAAGCTTCAAGTGGCACACCCAGCTTCACACGCCCATTTTTATTTGTTGTTTTCCTTCCCCTTTTGTTGCTCTTTTTCACCTGAAATTCAACACAACCCATTTCAAAGCAATATTCCATAATATATATCATTTGGTTCATGAAATTTCATTGATAAATGAGATTATGCTCTTTTTTATGGTCCTTTTAGATAAGAAAAAGGGTACATGATGCGCAGTCATCACAACACCAAACTTAAACTTTGCTTGTCCTCAAGCAAACAAAGAATCATGCAATAAAGTTTGACAAACCAAGGTGAGAAGAGTAGCAATTTTTATTCTCATGGTTGGCTAGTTTCTTATGCATGCTACAATCACAAAAGACATTCAAATGATTGATGCTTCTATCTAGCTCATTTTATGAAATCTTTTTCTTTATGTTCCTTCCTTGAAATAAGCTTTTCATTCTTTTCTTAGCTTAACTTTTTGGGTGCTTTGCACCATGTGTTGAAAGTTACGACTCTAAATGCTTTGTTTTCAAGTATTACCACTTGATACATAAGCACCATAAGAATTTAATTAGAGGACTCTTTAAGCTTATTTGTTTCTTTTCTTTACTCTCTAATCATTGATGCTCAGAGCCTTGAGCTTTGAGGGAGTGCTTTTGCACTTGAGCCTAGCCTTGACTCTAAGTGTTTTGTTTTCAAACTTTTTGCTTGATACATAAACACCACAAGTACTTAACAAATAAATTGTCATTGGTACTCAAAGCCTTCAACTTTCTCATTCTTTCCCTTTTCTTTTTCTTGACTTATTTGCGTTTGCTTCTTCAAGGTTTTCATGATTTCAAAAATTTCATAAAATGTCCTAGATGAAAACTTCAATCAAACAAATTCAAATGCAATTGAAGAACAATAATCATGCTAGCCTTCCAATACTTATATGCCCATGCTAAGTTCTTCTTTAATGACCTTGTTTGTTTATGATCATGAAACTAAATTACTTTTGAACTCACAAAGCTCAAGATGGTAGTCATAATATCACAGCAACATGTTCCAATTCAACAATCAAGCTATGCTTATTCACAACACACATGTATACAAAGAAAATAGAAGACAAGCATGCAATTTAAATGTACTGAAAACAAATAAGAGGAAAAGAAACTTTACCACCTTGTAGTTCATCTTCATTGTTGTTGTCACTTTCCTCCTATTCTTCCCCTTCCCACACCAAACTTAGAATGATTGCTTGTCCTCAAGCAACAAATAAAACAGTGGTGATGGAGTTTATGATAGTTCATGAATGTCTTAAACAATAGAGTGTTAGTAATACATGTGGTTTAGGCAAGCAAAAATTAAGGATACAATAAAGGCACAAGAAGTAAAAACAGAGACAATGTGATTGCATTAATAAGTGGTGTATGCATGGTACTTTGAATGAAAAATAAGTGGCAATACCAAACTTAGTATGACACCCTCATTTTAGAATGTTGCAAGTACCCAGTGAAGATTCAAACTCAAATTGTTACATGGCAACACCAAACTTAGAATACAATCATATGTCAAATTATTGAAAATAAACAAAGCAAAGAATGAAAATGTTACCTATGGTTGGGTTGCCTCCCAACAAGTGCTCTTTTAGTGTCATTAGTTTGACATGTTGTTCTCAATTTTCTTCCTCTTCTTCTAGTTTGTTAAGAGGAATGACCTCACGGGGAGAGAAGAGCAAGTTGATGTCCCCTGTGTAGGCCTCTTCCCAACAAGCTCTCTTTTGTTGTTAGCTTGAGTAAACTTGCTTGTTGGGGTAGGAGTGGGATGGCTTTTGGTTGACCTCTTCTTCATGGATATTATCCTTCTTTTCTTGGTCACCATCCTCTCTTTGGTGCTTTTGTTGATTGTCTTCACTTCTTTGTTTTCAAAACTTAGGTGTTGTGAGATGGTTGGAGTATCCTCTTTATCAAGAACTTCTTGGAATGGTGGCTCACTTGGTACAAGGATCTCTTTCTCTTGCTCTACCAATTCCTCATTTTCACCCTTATTAAGCACTTCTCCACTCCTTAGACTGATGGCATGATATTCTTTCCCTGGCCAATGGAAGACATTGGTTGGTTCAGCAACAAAATATTGTGCTAATTGTCTCATTTGCTCTTCTTGATTTCTCCTTGAGATTTCCATATCTTCAATTACCTCTTTTACATTTTGCCTTAAAAACTCACTGAGTTGGGCAATGAAGAGATATCTCTTGGAGAGTTCTTCTATTGCAAATTCTAGAAGATTTTGTGGAGGTGCATAGGTTGGACAATTATTGGATGATAGTCCTTGATGAATGGGGTATGCAACATTAAAATCCCAGCCAAAATTTTGGTAGTTATCATAACAATATGAACTATTTTGTGGCTTTGGGAGGTATTCCATTTTATTTGATTGCTCATACTCTATCATTCCTTGGTGATATTTCCAGCCACCATTAGAAAAATGACTAGAATCATTTTGTGGTGGTGGGCAATATCCCATATGACATGATTGATTAAAAGATGAGGTAGACTCCATTCTTACTTTTAAAATGCTCTGTCTCAAACAATAATCACCAAAAGAAATTGGAATCCCCATTGTCACAGATGAGGGATTCTTAGTAAGGCAATAACACAAACACCATAGTAGCAAGAGAAAATAAAAAGAAATTAAATGACAAAAAAAAGTGTCTAATCTAGGTAATCAACCAACCGATAGTTTGTTAATCACAATTAATCCCCGGCAACGGCGCCATAAAACTTGATGAATCTGAATTCACACCCCATTCAAAAATGGATGGTGAATCTGTTATTTTGGCAAGCGCACCAAAGTATCGTCAAGTAATAACCCACAATGGAGTGGGATCGTATCCATAGAGATTAACGAACTAAGGCAAATAATAGTTAATTGATTATCCTAGTTAGACTATTCATTAAGGAGAGATAATCAACAAGAAATGTAAATGACATGAAAGTAAAGGAAAGCAATCAAGTGCAAGAAAGTAAAGTACAAGAAAGTAAAGTGCTAGAAATGTAAAGTGCAGAAAATGTAAATAACCATAAAGTAAATAAAAGAAAGAAAGATAAAATAAGTATTGGGATCAAGAGATATTGCATTCTCCGGATTAATTGATTTCATCTCATCTTCAATCATGCAACTCATTGACCTCTTGGCAATCATGATTGATTGAGTCCCAATCCCTTGGTGACTCAATCTCTCAGATCTTGATCAATAGCCAATTCCTTGGTCTAATTGCTCATGAAGAGAGATATGCTTGGTCCCTGATTATACCACACACCATTATAGGTCCAAGTAGAGGGAGGATTATATCTTACCATATCCAAACACCAAAACCCAAATCCTATTCAAGTGTGAGAAAGAATCTCAAGCATGGTTTTATGTTTCCTCTTCCAAGGTTCCCATAAAACCTAATTATATTCAATCTTTTTTCCAAGATAATTGAATGCTATCATGAAGAACAAAATTTTTTCTAGTAAATCAAAGAGAGATAAAGAGAAGAAGAAGAATAAAAACAATCAATCCATTAAAAAATAATAGAGCTCTCTTTCCCAATGGAAAGAGTTAGTAATTCATAACTAAATTATTTATAAAGTAAGAAAGAAAAGAGAAGAAATTGATGGTGAATAGAGAGGGTCCGAAGATTTCCCCTAATCCAGCCATGAGTAATTCTATGAAACTAATGCCTTTATATAGGCTCTCCTAAATTACAAACTTAAATGAAATTAAAAGCAAATTACAATGAAATGAAAACAAAGTATTCTATATGCTTCTTGTTGCCTTGATTGATTGATAATTGTGTCTTGAATGAGAGTTGGAGTGGGCTTGATTGAAGGTTGGGGGCTGCAGGGAGAAGTTGGCGTGTGGTTCCAAGTGCCACTCCCACTTGATTTTGCCCTTTGGAGTATGACCCACTTTGCAATGCTGAATTGATGGATTTGTTTCGGCCTCAAATTGAATGTCCACCTTAAAGTATTAAATATTGTTGGAAATCTCTAGATGTTAGCTTTCCAACGCTATTTGAATCAACTCATTTGGACCTCTGTAGCTCAAGTTATGCCCATTTGAAGGTGAATAGGTCAGTCTGTCAGGTAGCCCGGCGTGCCACGCCCACTCTTTGGCGTGCCACGCCCATATATTATGAAACTGGCCTACCACGCCCACTCTTTGATGTGCCACGCCTTCAATGATACTCGCTGGCCATTAGAACTAGTGTGCCACACCTTGAATTTCAAGTGGCACGCCCATTATGAAAATAAAGCTGGCGTGCCATGCCTTTGATGTCAAGTGGCACGCCCAGATTTTGCAACGCTAAAATAATGCCATTTTTCACCTCCAGTTTTAACGTCCACCCTAAAGTGTTATATATCGTTGGAAAGTTCTTGATGTAAGCATTCCAATGCCACCAAGATCACATCATTTGGACCTCTACAACCCAAGTTATGTTCCTTTGAAGATGAAGAAGTCAGGTTGGTAACTCTGCAGTGATGTGTTTTTCTCCCTGTATTTTCAGGGTCAATATCTTTCTCAATTCCAGTGTCCATTATAAAGTGTTATATATGGTTGGAAATATCTAGATGTCTACTTTCTAATGGCACTGGAATCATCTCATTTGGAGTTGTGTAGCTCAAGATATATTTATTTGAATGAGAAGAGGTCAGGCTGGCATATGCCCCGGCGTGCCACGCCCACTTCTTGGCGTGCCACACCCATAGTAGGGCTCAAAATCACTCCTCTGGAACTTAAGCCTCGCGTGCCACGCCCATAACACCAAGTGGCACGCCCTCTTTGAGATCTTGGCTTCACAAACTTTCTTTCTAGCACTTTACTTTCTTGTACTTTGAGATCTTTTACTATGTACTTTACTGTGAATAACACTTCATGTAATTGCCGCTTAAAGACTTCATGAATACTTTTATGAACTTCTCAATCATGTCTGAAAAAATGGAGAGCATGCACCTTTGGAATGTTGCAGGTGCATTGCACAATCCAAAGGGCATTCTCCTATAAGCAAAGACACCATATGGACAAGTAAATGAAGTTTTTTCCTGATCTTTGGGGTCTACAAAAATTTGATTGTAGCCCGAATACCCATCCAGGAAGTAATAATACTCATGTCCTACCAATCTTTCAAGCATCTGGTGGATTCTTTTGGCAAGCACAGCAAAATTATCGTCAAGTAATAACCCACAGTAGAGTGGGATCGTATCCACAGAGATTGGCAAATTCGAGCAGTTTTAATTAATTGATAAATTAGTCAAGCGGATCAATAAGATTGTGAAGTGCAGAATTGTAAATGACATAAATGTAAATGACTAGAATAAAAAAAGGGCAATAAAATGTAGAAATAGAAATGGCAGAATGTAAATTGCAGAATCATAAATGACTTGAATGTAAATGGGAATGGGGAATTGCTGAATGTAAAATTAAGCTATAAAGAAATGGATAGATAAGAATGGGGAAATTCATTGAGATTTGGAGATGTTGTCTCTTTGGATCAAATCTAGCTTATATCTTCTTCAATCATGCTACTCATTGACCTCTTGGCAATCATGATTGATTGATCCCCAATCCCTTGGTGACTCAATCTCTCAGATCTTGATCAATAGCCAATTCCTTGGTCTAATTGCTCATGAAGAGAGATATGTTTGGTCCCTGATTATACCACACACCATCATAGGTCTAAGTAGAGGGAGGATTATATGTCACATATCCAAACACCAAAACTCAGAGTCTACTCAAGTGTGAGAAGGGATTTCAAGCATGGTTTCATATTTCCTTTCCCAAGGTTCCCATGAAACCCAATTGCATTCAATCTCTTTCCCAAGATAATTGAACACTAAGCATTAAGAACAAAATTCCTTCTAGCAAATCAAAAAGAAGATGAAGAGAAGAAGAATTTCACTATTATCAATCCATTAAGTACAACAGAGCTCCCTCTCTCAATGAGAGGGAAGTTAGCTACTCATAGCTCAAAAAGTACTCAAAAGTGACGTGTAAAAGTGGATCTAAAACTGACTACTTAACCCCCTTCTTCAGTACTCCTTGGGGGTATTTATACTACTCCTAGTAAAATAAAAAAATTACAAAAGTGAAAAAGGAAAATTACATTTTGGAGGAAAAAGAAGCTCAATAAGTGTGATCTCCCAGCTGGCGTGTGATTGGCGCTCTAGTGGCGTGTCACGTGCCCTTTGCTTTTAGCTTGGCGTGCCACGCCCAGCCCTTCAAGTGGCACGCTCGTCTCTTTAACAACCTTGGTGTGCCACGCCTTCGAGCTCAAGTGGCACGCCCTAGCCTTTTTCCTTTTCCCTTGTCCTCTGGAAACTTGAACTAGCATGGCACGCCCAGGGTCTGGCGTGCCACGCCCTTGCTCTATGCTTAGCTAATCTTCTCTGGAAAGTTGAACTAGTGTGGCACGCCCAGGGTCTGGTGTGCCACGCCCCTTTATGAGTGAGTGGTTCCTCTGTTTGGCGTGCCACGCCACGAACTCAAGTGGCACACCTCAATGCTTCTTTGTTCTCTGAATGGCACTGGAGTGCCACGCCTGGGATTCAAGTGGCACGCCTAAGTAAAGAATAGTGAGTGGCGTGCCACGCCTTCGATACCAAGTGGCACGCCCCATGTAATTGGCCTCCTTCATCCTCTCTGAAAACTTATACCAGCGTGCCACGCCTAAAGGTTGGCGTGCCACGCCCATGATCTTGTCTTGGTTCCAGTAGTTGGCGTGCCACGCCTCAGCCTTCAAGTGGCACGCCATAGTGACATGCTTGGGTTGGTGTGCCACGCTTTCGACACCAAGTGGCACACCCAGTCCTTGCTTTTGTTATCTTTGTGCATTGGCGTGCCCCGCCTGGTTTCTCAAGTGGCACGCCTTAGTGAGGTTGAGAGGTTGGCGTGCCACGCCTTCGACTTCAAATGGCACGACCAATCTTCAATTGCCTTCAGGCCCTTCTCTGGATAATTGTACCAGCGTGCCACACCATGCTATTCAAGTGGCACGCCCCTGGATTTGTGAACTCTTCAAGCTTGGTGTGCCACACCTGGGTTCTCAAGTGGCACGCCCAAGTGACTTCTTGGAGCTGGCGTGCCACGCCTTCGATACCAAGTGGCACGCCATAGTGGAGGTTCTTCTTGGAATGTCAAGTTGGCGTGCCATGCCCCTTTGCTCAGGTGGCACGCCCATAGTAGTTGATGGGTTAGGCGTGCCACGCCCCTTTCATTTCCTCCATTGTTGCTTCCTAGAACTTTGTACTAGCGTGCCACGCCCACATGCATGCTTGGATCTCCCCTCTAGAATTTAGTAGTGGCGTGCCACGCCAGTGCATTTTTGTGGCGTTTGCTCCCAAGTGTCACGCCAGTTTCACACGCCCAGCTTCTTGTTTGTCTTCTACCCATTTTTTATGCCTTTTTCACCTGAAATTCAGCATAACTCATCTCAAAGTAGTGTACCATAATATTCATCAAATAATGCATAAATTGTACTGATCAAATGAGATTTATGCTCTTTTATGGTATTCTTTATGCAAGAAAGAAGGGTAGATGATGCAAGTCATCACAACACCAAACTTAAGCTTTGCTTGTCCCAAGCAAATCAATGTGAGTAAGCCTTTATAACTTGAGGCCTTGGCTTTGAATGATTGCAATACAGCTAAGAGTAAAACTAAGTGTTCAACACATGTATGAATGTTTTAATGTCATGAAAAGTTCTTGGATCCTTGAGGGTTCATTCAGGTATAGGCTTTAGGGGTCCTTTCTATTGATTGTCACCTTGAAGTATTAAGGGTTGTTTTGCTTTTTTGACCACGACTCTAAGTGTTTTGTCTCAAGACAACCCTTTAATTATGCTTTCAATTAGCACTCCCAAACCAGTTGGTTTTAGGGTACTAGGTGTTGAGACACCCCTAAGAATTTACTTGCCCAGGTCTCTTCTTGACACATCTTCACCACAAGCATCTACTAAGATCTTTAATTCTTTTTGAGCTTTTTAATGTTTCTTTTTCCATCCCAGTAGTTGATGCTCAGAGCCTTAGGCCTTTATTCCTTACTACCTCTTGGTTCTATGGATATTCTAGGAACACCCCTTGACCTTCCCTTGTTACACCTTCTAGGACAAGTTGCTCTCCATGACTCATTTTCTTTTTAGTTCATCCAAGATTCCACACTTAGTTTCTTATTTCTTAGTTTGTTTGATGATCTCTCTTGGCCTTGGTCCCTCTCATTATTTTTGCACAACTCACAGTAACTCTTATGGAGACAAGCTCTACTTTTATTTATGTTGAAATGAAGACTTGAAATACATGGCATTTTCTTTCTTGTAAAAAAAAAACTCATCAATACTTCAAACAGGAATTAAAACTAAGCAATAATCATAAACTATCCTAGCATGATTATTTATTCAAAAAGTAAATCAAACAAAAGCTTAAAACATGATTTCAGAAATTAGAAAGTGTCAACCATGGGACTCAACAACCTTGAGCAGTTTCATCTTTAGTTCATTGGCCCTTTTCCTTTGTCCTTCTTCTTGGAAGGAGAGGAGCCACCTTCATCTGGCTTGGAGGATCCTTCTTGTGCTTTGGCATCCTTGGGCTTCCAAAATCCTAGCCTCCTCATGTAATTCCTTTCATCTTCCTTATGTCTGGCTAGAATTTCCTCTTGTCTTACACTTAGCTCTTCCATTCCTTGCATGAAGGTTTGGTATCCTGGGTTTAGAGCGGCCATGGTGTTGCACAAGTTATTCAGCTTCGCTTGTGTATTGATGTCATACTGCCTCCTGGATTTGGTTCTAGCATCATAGAGATTTATGAATTCAACCAAGTTCCTCTGTTACCACTTGCCTTGCTCTACTATTTTGTCCAGTGCACTTCGCACTTCTCCCTAGTCAAATTGTTCTTGCTACTCCTTGAGGTTCTCAAAACCCTCATGGAGTTGTTGAATGTTCTGGTTGACTTGGCTCAATTGTTGTTGTTGAGTCTCCTTGAGTTGATTGACATCTTCCCTCAAGTGGTGTAAGTCTCCCTTCATTTGGTGTACATATCCTTGCAATTGTTCCCAGTTGAATCCTTCTGGGAATTGCTGATATTGGTATTGTGGTGGTGGTTGAAGTGATAAGAAGTGGGGTTGCTCTTCTGCCTCTTCCTCTTCTTGTTGTTGTTGTGGTCCATGAGCATGAGCTCTTTGTTCTCTGGCCCTGTTGAGTGGGTGAATAGCCACCACTTTGGCCATCTTTTTGGCAGTTATGAATTTATCTTGCTTCACAAGTACCTCATCAATGATCTTTTCAACTCTAGTCTCATCACATAGCCTCTGTATAATGCTAGAAAAGGCCAACCTTGTGTTGTCACTGGTGCTTTTCAGCACTTTGTTGATGTTGTTGGCGATCATCTCCCCCACGTTGATGTTCTCTCCTTTCATGATGCTGTAGATGAGCACAGCTCTCTCTTTGGACACCTCTGAAGTGTTAGATGTGGGGATTAGGGACCTCCTCACAAATTCTAACCACCCTCTTTCTTGGGGGTTCAAATCTCTTCTCCTCAATTGGTTGGTGGTGCACGAATTTGTTACATGTCAATGTCAATATTACTATTTTTCACAAATTTGCACAACTAACTAGCAAGTGCACTGGGTCATCCAAGTAATACCTTACGTGAGTAAGGGTCGAATCCCACGGAGATTGTTGGCTTGAAGCAATCTATGGTTACCTTGTAACTCTTAGTCAGGAAAACAATTCACTTATCAAATTGAATTGCGAGGAATAAAAGAGCACGAAATAAATACTTATTATGCAGTAATGGAGAATATGTTCGAATTTTGGAGATGCTTTGTCTTTTGAATCTCTGCTTTCTCCCTGTCTTCTTCTTCACGCACGCACGTCCCTCCTATGGCAAGCTGTGTGTTGGTGGATCACCGTTGTCAATGGCTACCATCCTTCATCTCAGTGAAAATGGTCTAGGTGCGCTGTCACTGCACGGCTAATCATCTGTAGGTTCTCGATCATACCGGAATAGGATTTACTATCCTTTTGCGTCTGTCACTACGCCCAGCACTCTCGAGTTTGAAGCTCATCACAGTCATCCAATCCCAGAATCCTACTCGGAATACCACAGACAAGGTTTAGACTTTCCGGATTCTCAAGGATGCTGCCAATGGATTCTAGCTTATACCACAGAGATTCTGATTAAGGAATCTAAGAGATACTCATCCAATCTAATGTAGAACGGAAGTGGTTGTCAGGCACACGTTCATAGGTTGAGAATGGTGATGAGTGTCACGGATCATCACATTCATCATAATGAAGCACAAATGAACATCTTATATAGGAACAAGCGTGTTTGAATAGAAAATAGAAGTAATTGCATTAATTCATCGAAACACAGCAGAGCTCCTCACCCCTAACAATGGAGTTTAGAGACTCATGCCGTCAAAGAGTACAAAGTTCAGATCTAAAAATGTCATGAGATACAAAATAAATCTCTAAAAGTTGTTTAAATACTAAACTAGTAACCTAGGTTTATAGAAAATGAGTAAACTATGATAGATAGTGGAGAAATCCACTTCTGGGGCCCACTTGGTGTGTGCTGGGACTGAGACTAAAGCTTCTCACGTGCATGGGCTGTTTTGGGCGTTCAACGCCAGGTTGCAACCTATTTCTGGCGTTGAAGTCCAACTTGTAAACTGTTTCTGGCGCTCGACGCCAGACTGCAACATGGAACTGGCGTTGAACGCCAGTTTACATTGTCTATCCTTGAGCAAAGTATAAACTATTATATATTTCTGGAAAGCCCTGGATGTCTACTTTTCAATGCAATTAGAAGCGCACCAATTGGACTCCTGTAGCTCCAGAAAATCCATTCCGAGTGCAGAGAGGTCAGAATCCAACAACATCAGCAATCCTTTTTCAGCCCGAATCAGATTTTTTCTCAGCTCCCTCAATTTCAGCCAGAAAATACCTGAAATTACAGAAAAGCACACAAACTCATAGTAAAGTCTAGAAATATGAATTTTTCCTAGAAACTAATGAAAATATACTAAAAACTTAACTAAAACATCATAAAAACTACATGAAATTAACTCCAAAAAGCGTATAAAATATCCGCTCATCACAACACCAAACTTAAACTGTTGCTTGTCCCCAAGCAACTAGACAAATAAAATAGAATACAAATAAGTCACGAAGCAATAATATCTCAGAGTTTTTGAGTGAAGCTCAGATTCTAATTAAATGAGCGTGACTAGTAGCTTTTTGCTTCTGAATAGTTTTGGCATCTCACTTTATCCATTGAAGCTCAGAATGATTGGCATCTATAGGAACTTAGAATTCAGATAGTGTTATTGATTCTCCTAGTTCAGTATGTTAATTCTTGAACACAGCTACTTTTATGAGTCTTGGCTGTGGCCCTAAGCACTTTGTTTTCCAGTATTACCACCGGATACATAAATGCCACAGACACATAATTGGGTGAACCTTTTCAGATTGTGACTCAGCTTTGCTAAAGTCCCCAATTAGAGGTGTCCAGGGTTCTTAAGCACACTCTTCTTTTTTCTTTGGACCTTGACTTTAACCGCTCAGTCTCAAGTTTTCACTTGACACCTTCACGCCACAAGCACATGGTTAGGGACAGCTTGGTTTAGCCGCTTAGACCAGGATTTGATTCCCTTAGGCCCTCCTATCCACTGATGCTTAAAGCCTTGGATCCTTTTTATTACCCTTGCCTTTTGGTTTTAAGGGCTATTGGCTTTTTCTGCTTGCTTTTTTTTTTGCAAGCTTTGTATTCACTGCTTTTTCTTGCTTCAAGAATCATTTTTATGATTTTTTAGATTATCAATAACATGTCTCATGTTCATTATTCTTTCAAGAGCCAACATATTTAACATTCAAGAACATCAAATTCCAAAGACATATGCTCTGTTCAGGCATTCATTCAGAAGGCAGAAAGCATTGCCACCACATGTAAACAATTAGAATTTGTTTTATTAAAAATTCGAAAAATATTGCCTTCTTATTCTAAATAAAATCTTCTATTTTATTCATGTTTAATGATGATGAGAAAAATAAATTATAGCTTAATTGGAGATAAAATAACTACTAATTACTACTATAACTTCTAAGGTAAAACTTAAATAAGAACAATTATCACAGAGTTAAGGTTAAGATTAGAGCTCAACAACCTTGAGTTTGGGATGTGGATGTTCTTCTAGTCTGTGGAGTGCTTGGTCCTTCAAAAGATAACTTCTGACGCTTCAGTTCCTTTAAGTCACACCCTTGCTCTTCTTGTTTGTTCTCATCATTCTCCTATTGAAGGAGTCTGGGTCATCTTTCAGCTGAGGTAGCTTAAAGATCTCCCTGATTTTGTCAGGGTAGATGTGAACAATTTTTCCTCTGACCATAGTCCGATAGTCATAGAGGGCAGTTCCAGATATTCTCTGCCTGTCTGTTTGCCACAGATTAGCGTAGAACTCCTGAACCATATTCCTTCCCACTTTTGTTTCAGGATTAGCTAGGACTTCCCAGTTCCTGTTTTGAATCTGCTCTTGGATCTCCGGATATTCATCTTCCTTCAGATCAAACTTGACTTCTGGAATCACTGATCTTAGACCCATTATTTTGTAGTAATGGTCTGAATATTCTTTGGTTAAGAACTTCCCTTGATTCCAAAATGGTTTTGGAATACTCTCTTTCTTGCCTCTTGGAGTGGTTTATTTTCCTTTAGGAGCCATGATCTTAGTGGGTATAATTTAGTGATCACGGATAAACACACCAAACTTAGAGGTTTGCTTGTCCTCAAGCAAAAGAAAAGAAAGGAGAGGGATAGAAGGAGAGCTAGTGTAGAATGGTGGATGAGAGGAGGGAGGCCGAATGTGGATTTAAAAGGGAGGGGGTGGGTTTTTCAAAAATATTAAAAAGATAAGATAGAAGATATGATTTAAAAAAGTATGATATGAAAAGATGTGAATTAAGATTGAAAAGATAAGAAAGATATTTGAAAAAGATAAATTTGGATTTTGAAAAAGATAATGTGGAGATTTGAAAAAGATTTTAGAAGGAAAAGAGATAGATTTGTTTTGGAAAATTTGAAAAAGAGTTGGATTGGATTGAAAAAAAGAATTTGTGTTTATGGATTAAGATACATTTGATATTTTTAAAGTAGGGTTTTTAGAAAATAGGGTTCTTAGAAATCAGGGTTTGTAACATGTTTATGCAGGAAATCATGAATTGAAACATGAAAATTAAAATTAAAATGAAAAATATGAAGTAAAAACGAATTTACCTCCTCCCCACCATCCTGGCGTTAAACGCCCAAATGCTGCATGTTTTGGGCGTTTAACGCCCAATTGCTGCTTCTCCTAGGCGTTCAACGCCCAGCTGTTGCTTCTTTCTGGCGTTGAACGCCAGGAACTCCTTTGTCACTGGGCATTTTTCTGAACGCCCAGGACGCTGTAAATCTGACGTTAAACGCCCAGAAGGAGCTTCTTTCTGGCGTTTAACGCCCAGATAGCTATCCTTACTGGCGTTCAACGCCCAGTGGATGCTTCTTTTGGGCATTGAACGCCCAATTGTGCCTCTTACTGGCGTTTTCTTGCCAGTGAGCTTTTTCTCTCTGTTTTGCGTGCTGAATCCTTCTGTAACCCTGTGAACTTATGCAATGGACTATTTACCTTATTAACAATGAACTTTATATAAACAAATAAAATCAAGAATAGGGAAAATTCCAGAAAAAGTGATGCCAATGGCTGGGTTGCCTCCCAGCAAGTGCTTCTTTATTGTCTTTAGCTGGACCTTGCTGAGCTTTTTAATCTAGCCTCAGCCTTGAGCACTCTTGCTCAACATTGCCTTCAAGATAGTGCTTGATTCTCTGTCCATTAACAATGAACTTCTTATCAGAATCAATGTCTTAAAGCTCCACATAACCATATGGTGATACACTTGTAATCATATATGGTCCCCTCCACCGGAATTTCAGTTTCCCGGGGAATAGCCTGAGCCTAGAGTTAAACAACAGAACCTTTTGTCCTGGTTCAAAGATTCTAGATGACAGCTTTCTGTCATGCCACCTTTTAGATTTCTCTTTATAAAGCTTGGCATTTTCGAAAGCAGTGAATCTGAATTCCTCTAGCTCATTCAGCTGGAGCAATCTTTTTTCTCCAGCTAGTTTGGCATCAAAGTTCAGGAATCTGGTTGCCCAGTAGGCCTTATGTTCCAGTTCCACGGGCAGATGACAGGCCTTACCATATACAAGCTGGTATGGAGAGGTTCCTATAGGAGTTTTGAATGCTGTTCTGTAAGCCCACAGAGCATCATCCAAGCCTCTTGCCCAGTCCTTTCTACGGGTACTTACAGTCCGTTCCAGGATTCTTTTTAGTTCTCTATTAGAAATTTCAGCTTGCCCATTTGTCTGTGGATGATATGGAGTGGCCACCTTCTGGCTAATCCCATACCGGACCATGGCAGAGTAAAGCTGTTTGTTGCAGAAGTGAGTGCCCCCATCACTGATTAGTACTCTAGGGATACCAAACCTACTGAAGATATTTTTCTGGAGGAACTTCAGCACTGTCTTAGTATCATTAGTGGGTGTGGCAATGGCCTCTACCCATTTTGATACATAATCAACTGCCACCAGAATATAAGTGTTTGAGTATGATGGTGGGAAAGGTCCCATGAAGTCGATTCCCCATACATCAAACAACTCAATCTCCAAGATCCCTTGTTGAGGCATGGCGTAACCATGAGGCAGATTACCAGCTCTTTGGCAGCTGTCACAGTTACGTACAAACTCTCGGGAATCTCTATATAGGGTAGGCCAGTAGAAGCCACATTGGAGGACCTTGGTGGCTGTTCGCTCACCTCCGAAATGGCCTCCATATTGTGATCCATGGCAATGCCATAAGATCCTCTGTGCTTCTTCTCTAGGCACACACCTACGGATTATTCCGTCTGCACATCTCTTAAAGAGATAGGGTTCATCCCACAAGTAGTACTTTGCATCAGTAATTAATTTTTTCTTTTGTTGCCTGCTATACTCCTTAGGTATGAACCTTGCAGCTTTATAGTTTGCAATGTCTGCAAACCATGGTGTTTCCTGAATGGCAAACAAATGCTCATCCAGAAAGGTTTCAGAGATTTCAAGAGAGGGGAAGGACGTCCCTTCTACTGGCTCTATCTGGGACAGATGATCAGCCACTTGGTTCTCTGTTCCTTTTCTGTCTCTTATTTCTATATCAAACTCTTGCAGAAGCAACACCCATCTTATGAGCCTGGGTTTTGAATCCTGCTTTGTGAGTAGATATTTAAGAGCACATTGGTCAGTGTACACAATCACTTTTGATCCTACTATGTATGATCTAAACTTGTCAATGGCATAGACCACTGCAAGTAATTCCTTTTCTGTGGTTGTGTAAACTTTTTGGGCGTCATTTAAAACACGGCTAGCATAATAAATGACATGCAGAAGCTTGTCATGCCTCTGCCCCAGTACTGCACCAATGGCGTGATCACTGGCATCACACATTAATTCGAATGGTAATGTCCAGTCTGGTGTAGAGATAACTGGTGCTGTGACCAGCTTAGCTTTCAGAGTTTTAAACGCCTGCAGGCACTCTGTGTCAAACACGAATGGCGTGTCAGCAGCTAGCAGGTTACTTAGAGGTTTTGCAATTTTTGAAAAATCCTTTATAAACCTCCTATAGAATCCTGCATGCCCCTGAAAGCTTCTGATTGCCTTAACATTGGCAGGTGGTGGTAATTTTTCAATTACTTCTATTTTAGCTTGATCCACCTCTATTCCCTTGTTTGAAATTTTATGCCCAAGGATAATCCCTTTAGTCACCATAAAGTGACATTTTTCCCAGTTTAAAACCAGGTTGGTCTCTTGGCATCTTTTCAAAACCAGTGTCAGGTGATCAAGACAGGAGCTGAATGAGTCTCCATATACTGAGAAGTCATCCATGAAGACTTTCAGAAATTTTTCCACCATATCAGAGAAATTAGAGAGCATGCATCTCTGAAAGGTTACAAGTGCATTACACAGCCCAAATGGCATCCTTCTGTAAGCAAATACTCCAGATGGACATGTGAATGTTGTTTTCTCTTGATCCTGGGGATCTACTGCAATTTGGTTGTAGCCTGAATAGCCGTCCAAAAAGCAGTAATAATCATGACCTGCTAGTCTCTCTAGCATCTGGTCTATGAATGGTAAAGGAAAATGATCCTTCCTGGTGGCTATATTGAGCCTTCTGTAGTCAATACACATGCGCCACCCTGTAACTGTTCTTGTAGGAACCAGTTCATTTTTTTCATTATGAAGCACTGTCATGCCTCCCTTTTTGGGGACAACTTGAACAGGGCTCACCCAAGGGCTATCAGAAATAGGATAAATAATCCCAGCCTCTAGTAATTTGGTGACCTCTTTCTGCACCACTTCCTTCATTGCAGGATTTAGCCGCCTCTGTGGTTGAACCACTGGCTTAGCATTGTCCTCCAATAAGATCTTGTGCATGCATCTAGCTGGGCTTATGCCCTTAAAGTCACTTATGGACCACCCAAGAGCTGTCTTGTGTGTCCTTAGCACTTGAATTAGTGCTTCCTCTTCCTGTGGATTTAAAGCAGAACTTATGATCACTGGAAAAGTATCACCTTCTCCCAGAAACGCATATTTCAGGGATGGTGGTAATGGTTTGAGCTCGGGTTTATGAGGTTTTTTCTCTTCCTGAGGAAATTTCAGAGAATCTTTCAATTCCTCTGAATCCTCTAGATTAGGCGGAACATCTTTAAAGATGTTTTCCAGCTCTAATTCGAGACTCTCAGCCATGTTGATCTCCTCCACCAAAGAGTCAATAAGATCAACTTTCATACAGTCTTTTGGTGTGTCTGGATGCTGCATGGCATTGACAGCATTCAACTTAAACTCATACTCATTGACTCTCAGGGTGACTTCCCCCTTTTGAACATCAATGAGAGTTCGTCCAGTTGCTAGGAAAGGTCTTCCTAGAATGAGAGTAGCACTCTTGTGCTCCTCTATCTCCAGCACTACGAAGTTAGTGGGAAAGGCGAATGGCCCAACCCTGACAATCATGTCCTTAATCACGCCTGATGGGTATTTAATGGAGCCATTAGCAAGTTGGAAACATATCCGGGTTGGTTTAACTTCTTCAGTTAAACCAAGCTTTCTGATAGTGGATGCATGTATTAGGTTGATGCTTGCCCTAAGATCACATAAGGCTATCTTGGTACAATTACCCTCTGATATGCATGGTATCAGAAAGCTTCAGGGATCTTTAAGCTTTTCAGGGAAGCTTTTCAGAATGACTGCACTGCATTCTTCAGTGAGGAGAACTTTTTCAGTTTCTCTCCAATCCTTCTTATGACTTAAGATCTCTTTCATGAACTTGGCATTAGAAGGTATTTGCTCAAGTGCTTCTGCAAACGGAATCTTTATTTCAAGAGTCCTGAGATAATCTGCAAAGTGAGCAAATTGCTTATCCTACTCCTCTTGGCGGAGTTTTTGAGGATAAGGTATCTTGGCTTTATATTCCTTAACTTTGGTTGCTGCAGGTTTATTTCCTACAGAAGTAGTTGAAGAAGCCCTTTTAGAGGGGTTGTCATCAGCACTTGTGTGTGTCTGATCCCTCACTGGCAATTGAGTGCCAGGGTTGGAAGCTGGAGTGACGTTAGATGCCAACTCCTCATCTGTTTCTGGCGTCTGAACGCCAGAACTGTGCTTCCTTTGGGCGTTCAACGCCAGTTCCTTGCTTGTTTCTGGCGTTGAACGCCAGTCCTGAGCATGGTTTGGGCGTTCAGCGCCAGCCTTCCACCCAATTTCTGGCGTTTTAGCGCCAGAATTATTTTTTCCCGGGCTCTTACTATCCTCAGATGGAATTTGGGTAGTTTGCTCATTTCTTGGCTTCCTGCTGCCTTGAGGTGGGGTATTTAATGTTTTCCTACTTCTTAATTGAACTGCTTGGCATTCTTCTGTTATTTGTTTTAACAGCTGCTGCTTTGTTTGCTTTAATTGTTCTTCCATATTTATATTAGCCATCCTTGTCTTTTGTAGTCTCTCCTTGAATTCGGCTAACTGTTTTGTTAGAAAATCCAATTGCTGATTGAATTCAGTAGCTTGTTCAGCAAGACTGAGTTCAGTAGTCACTGTTTTAGCCTCTTCTTTCATGGAAGGTTCGCTGCTTAAGTACAGATGCTGATTTCTGGCAACTGTATCAATAAGCTCTTGAGCTTCTTCAATTGTCTTCCTCATGTGGATAGATCCACCAGCTGAGTAGTCTAGAGACATCTGAGCTCTTTCTGTAAGCCCATAATAGAAGATGTCTAGCTGAACCCACTCTGAAAACATTTTAGAGGGGCATTTTCTTAGCATCTCTCTGTATCTCTCCCAGGCATCATAAAGAGATTCATTATCTCCTTGTTTAAAGCCTTGGATGTCCAGCCTTAGCTGTGTCATTCGTTTTGGAGGAAAGTATTGATTCAGGAATTTTTCTGTCAGCTATTTCCATGTCTTTATGCTAGCCTTAGGTTGGTTATTTAACCACCTCTTAGCTTGGTCTTTTACAGCAAATGGGAACAGTAATAATCTGTAGACATCCTGATCTACTTCCTTATCATGTACTGTGTCAGCAATTTGTAAAAACTGTGCCAGAAATTCTGTAGGTTCTTCCTGTAGAAGACCGGAATACTGGCAACTTTGCTGAACCATGATAATGAGCTGAGGATTCAACTCAAAGCTACTGACTCCAATGGAGGGTATACTGATACTACTCCCATATGAAGCAGTGGTAGGGTTAGCATATGACCCCAGAGTCCTTCTAGACTGTTCATTTCCACTTAGATCCATGATGGAGAAAGGGAGATGATGTAAAATAGAGAAAAAATATTTTTATTTATTTATTTATTTATTTATTTCGAAAATAACATAAATTAAAATAAAATAAATAAAAATGGGTGAAGATTTTCAAAAAATAGAGAAAGAGAAAGAAAAAAATGGTTAGGAAGTTTTGAAAAAGATATGATTGAAAGGATTTGATTGGAAAAGATATGATTTAAAAAAGATATGATTTTTAAATCTGATGACTAATTTAATGCTAATTTTTCGAAAATTATGAGTATAATAAAGAAAAGATATTTTTTTGATTTTTGAATTTTATGATGAAAGAGAAAAACACACAAAAGACACACAACTTAAAATTTTTAGATCTAATGCTCCTTGTTTTCGAAAATTTTGGAGGGAAAACACCAAGGAATACCAAACTTAAAAATTTTATGATCAAAACACAAGGAAGACTCAAGAACACTTTGAAGAATCACAAGAACAACAAGAACATGAAGGTAGAACACCAAACTTAAAATTTTTAGAAAACCAAAACAAAATTTTCGAAAACCAAAGAAAAATCAACAAGAAAATACCAAACTTAAAGTTTGGCACAAGATTGAATAGAAAAATTATTTTTGAAAAAGAAGATTTTGAAAAGAATATACCCAATTACCAAGAACACAGACTAACGCTCTAGCCAACTGAGTTATGAATGTAACACTTGTTTTGAAGAAGTATTTTTAAATAACTAAGAATGAAATACTTTTTTTTTAAAAACTAATGTTTTGAAAAGGCACAAGAAAAACAAGAAAAGAAACAGAACAAGAAAAACTAAAGATCAAACAAGAAAAATAAACAAGAACAACTTGAAGATGAAGAAAGAATAAAGAACACAAATTTCGAAAATTAAAAGACAAGGACAACCATGCAATTGACACCAAACTTAGAACATGACACTAAACTCACGAAATAAATTATTAAAGAAAAATAATATTTTTGAAAAAAAAATATTTTTTTTGAAAAGAATATAAAAGACTCTGACCCAAAAGACAAAATTTTCCTAATCTAAGCAACAAGATTCACCGTCAGTTGTTCAAACTCGAACAATCCCCGACAACGGCGCCAAAAACTTGGTGCACGAATTTGTTACATGTCAATGTCAATATTACTATTTTTCACAAATTCGCACAACTAACTAGCAAGTGCACTGGGTCGTCCAAGTAATACCTTACGTGAGTAAGGGTCGAATCCCACGGAGATTGTTGGCTTGAAACAATCTAGGGTTACCTTGTAACTCTTAGTCAAGAAAACAATTCACTTATCAAATTGAATTGCGAGGAATAAAAGAGCATGAAATAAATACTTGTTATGCAGTAATGGAGAATATGTTGGAGTTTTGGAGATGCTTTGTTTTTTGAATCTCTGCTTTCTCCCTGTCTTCTTCTTCACTCACGCACGTCCCTACTATGGCAAGCTGTGTGTTTGTGGATCACCGTTGTCAATGGCTACCATCCTTCCTCTCAGTGAAAATGGTCCAGGTGCGCTGTCACCGCACGGCTAATCATCTGTAGGTTCTCGATCATACCGGAATAGGATTTACTATCCTGTTGCGTCTGTCACTACGCCCAGCACTCACGAGTTTGAAGCTCGTCACAGTCATCCAATCCAAGAATCTTACTCGGAATACCACAGACAAGGTTTAGACTTTCCGGATTCTCAAGGATGCTGCCAATGGATTCTAGCTTATACCACGGAGATTCTGATTAAGGAATCTAAGAGATACTCATTCAATCTAATGTAGAACGGAAGTGGTTGTCAGGCACACATTCATAGGTTGAGAATGGTGATGAGTGTCACGGATCATCACATTCATCATAATGAAGCACGAATGAACATCTTAGATAGGAACAAGCGTGTTTGAATAGAAAACAGAAGTAATTGCATTAATTCATCGAAACACAGCAGAGCTCCTCACCCCCAACAATGGAGTTTAGAGACTCATGCCATCAAAGAGTACAAAGTTCAGATCTAAAAATGTCATGAGATACAAAATAAATCTCTAAAAGTTGTTTAAATACTAAACTAGTAACCTAGGTTTACAGAAAATGAGTAAACTATGATAGATAGTGCAGAAATCCACTTCTGGGGCCCACTTGGTGTGTGCTGGGGCTAAGAGTAAAGCTTCTCACGTGCCTGGGCTGTTTTGGGTGTTCAACGCCAGGTTGCAACCTATTTCCAGCGTTGAACTCCAACTTGTAACCTGTTTCTGGCGCTGGACGCCAGACTGCAACATGGAACTGGCGTTGAATGCCAGTTTATGTCATCTATCCTTGAGCAAAGTATGAACTATTATATATTGCTGGAAAGCCCTGGATGTCTACTTTCCAACGCAATTAGAAGCGCGCCAATTGAACTCCTCTAGCTCCAGAAAATCTATTCCGAGTGCAGAGAGGTCAGAATCCAACAGCATCAGCAATCCTTTTTCAGCCCGAATCAGATTTTTGCTAAGCTCCCTCAATTTCAGCCAGAAAATACCTGAAATTACAGAAAAGCACACAAGCTCATAGTAAAGTCCAGAAATATGAATATTTCCTAGAAACTAATGAAAATATACTAAAAACTTAACTAAAACATCATAAAAACTACATGAAATTAACCCCAAAAAGCGTATAAAATATCCGCTCATCAGTTGGGTATCCCATCCTTATCATTTATCCAATGCACATTCAGCATACAAATTTCATTCAGGATCTCATCAAACCCAGGGTCTTGCTGCTTCATTCTTTCTTCATAGCTCCGAGTGGAGCTTGTCCTCCTCACCATTAGCATTCTTTCTATGCTAGAGGGGCTGTAGTCAATGGACTTCCCCCTTACATAGCTAATGTAGCCATATTGTTGCCCTGGTTGAGGTACTGCATTAGCATAGAATTTCCTCACCAAGCTCTCTACCACTTTCCTTGGTGGGTTGCATAGAAGTGACCAACCCCTATTGTTGATCTCAATATTGATTTCAATATGCTCATTCCTCCCTAGTTGAAACCCAACTTCTGGAATGATCTCCCTCTCACTCACCCAACCATAGAATTGATTTTGGTTGAATACGGAGAGGAACTTATAGTCATTGAAAGAGCTTGAGGATCCAGAGGTTGGTTCTTTGGTTTTTCTTTTCTTTGAGGCTGAGCTATTTGGTGGTGCCATTAGGTTGAGAGAGTGTGTTTGAGATTGTGAAATGTGGGTTGCAAGAAAAAAATATAGGTTGCAAGAAAGAGTAAGCAAAACAAGGTTTTGGCAACACCAAACTTAGGACTTGATTGTCCCAATCAAGAAAAAGAAGAAAGAAAGTTGGCGAAGAGAGATAGTAGAAAGAGAAAAGAAGATGAGGGGTGTATGCTCTTCATGTGTGATTGGGGATTGCTGAAGTGGGAGAGGAGATGGGGAGGTGAGGCTTTTATAATGGGTGAATGGTGTGGTCGAAAGGTGGAAAATAAAAAAGGTTAAATGTTTTCCCACTTGGGGAGTGGCGCCTAGCATGGGAAGAGGCACCAACTCTTTTCTCACAGAGTCTTCTGCATGTGTTGAGTTCCAAAGTGCAAGTACACTTTGACTTCCTTGCTTTGTGAGTTGTTTACCATGTGGGCCGCATCTTCTCTCCTAAAATTGAAACTGAACGCATTAGTAATGACAAAAGAACTCCTTCTCATTCCTTCTCATCAAGAGTGATTTGAATTGCAACTGATCGGTGTCCCTTGGGACACCAAACTTAATCCTTTGGCATGTTAATAAATTGTTTCCATCATTGTGTATTTAATGTGTTCATAGGAGTGGAGTAACATAAATCCTTTCATTTTCTTTTGATTCCAATTCCTCTAAACTCATTAAGCCACATTGATGTTCTTACCCAAAATATTAAGTGCTTTAAAATTGGGTGACTTGGGCTGCTATGTGATCCTTGGTGGTGGCCACACCAAACTTAGCAATTTAGCTAGTTTTCAACCCATTCACTCCTCATTAGTTATGCCTTCATCAAGTTGCAATTCCAGAATAGAAAGAAATAAAAGAGTGTAACGAAAATCTAACTGCCAAAGCTAATATAAAACTTTCTAATCTACAATTGTAAACTAATCCTAATTTGGTAATGTAACACAAATGTGAGACTGAAAATTAAACTATCTAAAGCAATAGATTTTAAACTACTTCTAAGAAAGGCAATTAAATAAAAAAGGATAAAGTTTTGGGGTGCCTCCCAACTAGCACTTCTTTATTGTCATTAGCTTGACATTCCTTCATCTTTAGCTGAACTTATAGCTCACTCTCTGCTCCTCTAAGGGGCCTCCCAAGTAGTGTTTGAGTCTATGGCCATTGACAGTAAAAGTTCTCTGAGTCTTGTCCTCCATGAGCTCCACATGACCATAGGGAAACACCTTGAGTATGGTGAAAGGTCCTGACCATCGAGACTTAAGTTTCCCAGGGAAGAACTTGAGTCTTGAGTTGTAGAGTAACACCTTCTGTCCTTCAGTGAAATCCCTTCTTGCTATCTTTTGGTCATGCCACCTTTTTGTGTTCTCTTTGTAGATTTTTGCATTCTCATATTCTTGATTTCTAGACTCCTCCAGCTCATTGAGTTGCATTAATCTCTTTTCTCCAATAGCTTGCTCATCATAGTTTAACATTTTTAGAGCCCAAAATGCTCTATGATCAAGTTCAACTGGTAACTGACAAGCCTTGTCATATACCAGTTGGTATGGAGACATCCTAATGGGAGTCTTCTAGGCTGTTCTGTAGGCCCATAGTGCATCATCCAGCTTCTTAGACCAATCCTTTCTTAAGCTTCCAACAATTTTTTCTGCCTTGAGTCCTATTTCTTTTTTTCTTTGATATTTTCACTCTTCTAACTGTTTGATTAATTGCACCACTCACACTAACAACCACTCTAACAAGAGTAATTTCTTCATTCATTTTCTTTCTTACTTTTTACCTTGTTGGTTGCATGACAGGTAGAAGAAGCGGGGCTTCAACTTCCTTTGATTCTGAACCTGAGAGGACCTTCCTTAGATTAAGGAGGGAAGCAAGAGGGAAGGAAGTCATTGGTGCTGAGGAAGAGGAAGAGTATTTTGAAACAGATATGGAGGAGAATATGGAGAACCACCATGAAGAAAAAGCTCACAACCATGCTAGAGAAGGCCCAGTGAATTATGTTGGGCAAGAAAGGAGAGTCTTAGGCTCCTACATCAACCCAAACCCAGGAAATTGTGGCAGCAGCATCCTAAAGCCAATAATTCACGCCAATAATTTTGAGCTGAAGCATCAGCTCATCACACTTGTTCAGAATAATTGCTCATATGGAGGAAGTGCCTAAGAAGACCCTAATCAACATCTCAGCACATTCTTGAGGATATGTGATACTGTAAAGTCCAACGGGGTACACCCCGACATCTACAAACTACTCTTGTTCCCTTTCTCACTTAGAGATAAGGCAGCAAAGTGGTTGGAATCATTCCCCAAGGAGTGGCTAACTACATGGGAGGAGGTCGTGAACAGATTCTTTGTAAGATTTTACCCTCCACAAAGAATCAACAGGCTGAAAGCTGAGGTGCAAACCTTCAGACAACAAGATGGAGAAACACTCTATGAGGCATGGGAGAGATTCAAAGATCTGACAAGAAAATGCCCACCAGAAATGTTCAATGAGTGGGTACAACTACATATCTTTTATGAGGGGCTGTCCTATGAAGCAAAGAAGGCAATGGATCATTCTTTAGGAGGCTCACTCAACAAAAAGAAAACCATTGAAGAGGCCATAGATGTCATTGAGACTGTAGTGAAAAATGAGTATTTCTATGCTTCAGAAAGGACTCAGAAGAAGGGAGTGCTAGAACTCAACTCTGTAGATGCTTTGTTAGCTCAGAACAAGGCAATTGCACCTCAAATAGCAGCTCTAACTAAGAGGATGGAGGCCAATCAAGCCTCAGTCATTCAAGACCAAACTCCTCAATAAGAAGGGAATGCACCAGAATCTGAAGGTGACTGGGAACAAGCTAATTATGTGAGCAATTCATCCAGACCACCATATGACCCACACTCTAAGACTTACAACCCAGGTTGGAGGAACCACCCAAACTTTGGGTGGGGAAATCAACAAAATTACAACCAAGACCACAACAAACCTTATTCATCAAATCAGCATTCCAGCCACAACCCCAACCATCAAGCATGGAACCATAGACCCTATCATAACTCACAAAACACATCATCATACCAGAGCAACCAACCCATAGACAACAACCTCAATCAAGATGCACCATCCTCAACTATGCAACCATGTGAAATCAAGAGCAACTTTGAGAGGATGGAGGCTGCAATAGCACAACTGTCATCACAGATTACAGGGGCAGTCTCCACCCTCATGGACAGACAAGCACAAACTGAAAGAAGGATAGACGCTAATAAAGAAGAATACAGGTCAAATATGAAAAATCAAGGCGCAACAATCTCAAAGTTGGAAGCACAAGTGGGGATTTTATCCAAGCAAATCCCACTTCCCACACACACATTTTCCAGTGACACCATGGCTAACTCAAGAGGGGAATGCAAAGCCATTACTCTAAGAGGTGGAAAGGTTATAGAGGAAGGAACCCCAAGCAAAGACAATCATAAAGAAGTTGCAGAAAAGCATGGGAACAAGGATGAAGGAGAGATCCCTGCTCCACCTCCACCAAAATCAGTCTTGAAGCCTTATGTACCAAAAGCACCATACCCACAAAGACTGGAAAAAGATGGGAAGGATGGCCAGTTCTCTAAGTTCCTAGAGATCTTCAAGAAGCTCCAAATCAACATACCATTTGCTGAGGCATTAGAACAAATGCCACTCTATGCCAAATTTTTGAAGGAGCTTATATCCAAAAAGAGGAAATGGGAAGCAAAGGAGACCATAGTATTAATTGAGGAGTGTAGCGCCATCATACAGAAGAAGCTGCCTCAAAAGCAGAAAGACCCAGGGAGTTTTCAAATCCCCTGCATCATAGGGGATATCACTATTAAGAAAGCTTTGTGTGACGTGGGAGCTAGCATAAATCTTATGTCCCTAACTATGATGAGAAGAATGAGGATTGAGGAAGCCAAGCCAACAAGAATGGCACTCCAATTGGCTGACAGAACATTTAAGTTTCCACATGGGGTGGTGGAAGACTTGCTAGTGAAAGTAGGAGAATTCATTTTTCCTGCTGATTTTGTTGTACTGGACATAGAAGAAGAGGCCAACACGTCAATTATCCTAGGAAGACCATTTCTAGCTACTGTTGGAGCCATCATTGATGTGCAAAAAGGGAAACTAGTCTTGAGGTTGCATGAAGAGAAAATGGTCTTCAACATCTTTAAAGCAATGAGTTACCCCAAGGAATCCATAAGAAAATGCATGCTGGTAGACACCATGGAATAGATAGTTCAAAAAATCTTGGAAGAAGAACAATGTGGAGGAACTATTGAGCTGGAACAAGCACCATATGGAGCATCACCACATGCAACCATGAGAAACTTAATCATGCCAACCACTATTGACAACAAAGATGCAGAGTCACCAAAACTAGAGCTGAAAACCTTACCACCCAGCTTGAAATATGCATATCTGGGTGCTAATAACACTCACCCAGTGATCATAAATTCAAGTTGGAGTAAGGAACAAGAAGAAGAGCTTATCCAAGTGCTGAGACAATACAAGGATGCCATAGGCTGGACGCTTGCAGATTTAAAAGGGATCAGTCCTTCAATGTGTATGCATAAAATCTTACTTGAAAAAGATGCCAAACCTTCAAGACAACAATAAAGGAGGATGAACCCAACTATGAATGAAGTGGTTCAGAAAGAAGTGTTGAAATTGTGGCAAGCAGGGGTGATCTACCCCATCTCATACAGCCCTTGGGTAAGCCCGGTGCAAGTAGTCCCTAAGAAGAGAGGGATCACTGTTGTGACAAATGAAAAGGATGAATTGATACCCACAAGAACAGTGATCGGATGGCGTATGTGCATTGACTACCGGAAACTTAATGAAGCCACCCGGAAGGACCACTTTTCCCTACTTTTCATGGACCAGATGCTTGAAAGATTGGCAGGACATGAGTATTATTGCTTCTTGGATGGGTATTTGGGCTACAATCAAATTGTTGTAGACCCCAAGGATCAGGAAAAAACTTCATTTACTTGTCCATATGGTGTCTTTGCTTATAGGAGAATGCCCTTTAGATTGTGTAATGCACCCGCAACATTCCAAAGGTGCATGCTCTCCATTTTTTCAGACATGATTGAGAAGTTCATAGAAGTATTCATGGATGACTTCTATGTATTTGGGAACTCATATTCTGATTGCCTATACCATCTTGCTCTTGTGCTAAAAAGGTGTTAAGAAACCAACCTGGTTTTAAACTGGGAGAAGTGCCATTTTATGGTGATTGAAAGGGTGGTTCTTGGTCATAAAATTTCAAAAGATGGCATAGAAGTGGACAAGGCAAAAGTGGAAGTAATTGAAAAATTACCTCCACCTTGCAATGTTAAAGCAATCAGAAGTTTTTTGGGACACGCTGGGTTCTATAGGAGGTTTATCAAAGACTTTTCAAAGATTGCAAAATCCCTTAGCAACCTACTTGTCTCAAATACTCCCTTTGTTTTTGATAGAGAGTGCATGGTAGCCTTTGATGAACTTAAAAAGAAACTTTTCTCTGCACCTATTATAGCACCACCAAGCTGGGATCTTCCCTTTGAACTAATGTGTGATGCATCTGATTTTGCTGTTGGTACTGTTCTAGGATAGAAGAAAGATAAGCTAGTACATGTTATTTACTATGCTAGCAAGGTCCTTAATGAGAATCAAAGGAACTATACTACCACAGAGAAAGAACTTTTAGCCATAGTTTTTACTTTTGATAAGTTTAGATCATATCTTATTTTCTCAAAAGTAATTGTGTTCACTGATCATGCAGCACTCAAGTACTTGCTTACCAAACAAGAATCTAAGCCCAGACTAATAAGGTAGATTCTGCTGCTCCAAGAATTTGATATTGAGGTTAAAGATAGGAGTGGAGCAGAGAACACGGTAGCTGACCACCTCTCAAGGATTCCACAAGAAGAAGAAATGCAGCAAGTAGCAGTAAATGAAAGCTTCCCTGATAAACAATTGATGATGATTCGAGTAGCCCCTTGATTTGCAGACATAGCTAACTTTAAGGCTATTGGGGAACTACCAACTAACATCAATAAGCACATGAGGAGGAAGCTAATCAAGGATGCCAAACACTATATTTGGGATGACCCCTATTTATTCAAAAATTGTGCTGATAGAATCCTAAGAAGGTGTATATCCCATGAAGAAAGGCAGGAAGTGTTATGGCAGTGCCATGGATCCGCATATAGAGATCACTTCAGTGGAGAAATAATAGCAGTAAAAGTGCTTCAATCTGGATTTTACTGGCCAACAATGTTTAAGGATGCCAAGGAAATGGTGTCAAGGTGTGATGAATGCCAAAGAGCTGGTAATCTAACCAAGAGAAATGAGATGCCACAGCAATTCATACTAGAGTTGGAGCGATTTGATGAATGGGGGATTGATTTCATGGGACCCTTCCCAACCTCCTACTCAAATAGCTACATATTGATGGTTGTTGATTATGTCTCAAGATGGGTAGAAGCCATAGCCACTGCAATAAATGACAACAAAGTTGTGATAAGCTTCTTGGGAAGGAACATCTTCAGCAGATTTGGAGTTCCCAGAACTCTCATTAGTGATAGAGGGACACACTTCTGCAACAAATAACTCGAGACACTCCTTCTCAGATATGGAGTAAAGCACAAAGTGGCAACTCCATACCACCCACAGACCAACGGGCAAACTGAAATCTCCAACAGAGAGCTGAAAAAAATCCTTGAAAAAACTGTTGGAAGCTCAAAAAAGGATTAGTCTAAGAAGCTGGATGATGCACTTTGGGCCTACAGAATAGCCTATAAGACTCCCATTGGGATGTCTCCATACCAACTGGTATATGGCAAGGCTTGTCACTTACCAGTTGAACTTGAGCATAGAGTATTTTGGGCTCTAAAAATGTTAAACTATGATGAGCAAGCTGCTGGAGGAAAGAGATTAATGCAACTCAATGAGTTGGAGGAGTTTAGAAATCAAGCATATGAGAATGCAAAAATCTACAAAGAGAACCCAAAAAAGTGGCATGACCAAAGGATAGCAAGAAGGGAGTTCACTGAAGGACAGAAGGTGTTACTCTACAACTCAAGACTCAAGTTCTCCCCTGGGAAACTTTAGTCTCGATGGTCAGGACCTTTCACCATACTCAAGGTATTTCCCTATGGTCATGTGGAGCTCATGGAGGACAAGACTCAGAGAACTTTTACTGTCAATGGCCATAGACTCAAACACTACTTGGGAGGCCCCTTAGAGGAGCAGAGAGTGAGCTATAACTCAGCTAAAGATGAAGGAATGTTAAGCTAATGACAATAAAGAAGCGCTAGTTGGGAGGCACTGATGAGCGGATAATTTATACGCTTTTTGGCATTGTTTTTACATAGTTTTTAGTATAATTTAGTTAGTTTTTAATATATTTTTATTAGTTTTTAAATAAAAATTACATTTCTGGACATTACTATGAGTTTGTGTGTTTTTCTGTTATTTTAGATAATTTCTGGCTGAAATTGAGGGACTTGAGCAAAAATCTTATTCTGAGGCTGAAGAAGGACTGCAGATGTTGTTGGATTATGACCTCCCTGCACTCAAAGTGGATTTTCTGGAGCTACAGAAACTTAAATAGCGCGCTCTCAATTGCGTTGGAAAGTAGAAATCCAGGGCTTTCCATAAATATATAATAGTTCATACTTTGCCCAAGTTTAGATGACGCAAACTGGCATTCAACGCCAGCTTTCTGCCCTATTCTGGCGTTAAACGCCAGAAACAAGTTGCAAAGCAGAGTTAAACGCCAGAAACAAGTTACAAACTGGCGTTCAACTCCAAGGAAGACCTCTACACATGAAAGCTCAATGCTTAGCCTAAGCACACACCAAGTGGGCCAGGAAGTGGATTTCTGCATCATTTACTTATCTCTGTAAACCCTAGTAACTAGTTTAGTATAAATAGGACTTTTTACTATTGTATTTACAATGATCGGGGGATTATCTTTTAATCCTTTGATCACGTTTAGGGGGCTGGCCATTCGGCCATGCCTGGACCCTGTTCTTATGTATTTTCAACGGTAGAGTTTCTACACACCATAGATTAAGGTGTGGAGCTCTGCTGTTCCTCATGAATTAATGCAAAGTACTTTTGATTTTCTATTCAACTCAAGCCTATTTCTTCTCTAAGATATTCATTCGCACACAAGAACATGATGAATGTGATGATTATGTGATGCTCATCACCATTCTCACTTATGAACGCGTGCCTGACAAACACTTCCGTTCTAGATGAAAGCAAGCTTGAATGCATATCTCTTAGTCTCCTGATCTACGATCAGAGTCTTCGTGGTATAGGCTAGAATTATTGGCGGCCATTCTTGAGATCCGAAAAGCTAAACCTTGTCTGTGGTATTTCGAGTAGGATCTGGGAGGGGATGGCTGTGACGAGCTTCAAACTCGTGAGTTCTAGGCATAGTGACAGACGCAAAAGGATTACTGAATCCTATTCTTGCATGATCGAGAACCGACAGATGATTAGCTGTGCGGTGACAGTACATTTGGACCATTTTCACTGAGAGGACGGGATGTAGCCATTGACAATGGTGATGCCCAACATACAACATGCCATGGAAAGGAGTACGAATGATTGGGTGAAAGCAGTAGGAAAGCAGAGGTTCAGAAGGAACAAAAGCAACTCCATACGCTTTTCTGAAATTCTCACCAATGAATTACATAAGTATTTCTATCCTATTTTATATTTTACTTATATTTTAATTATCAAATCTCCATAACCATTTGAATCCGCCTGACTGAGATTTACAAGGTGACCATAGCTTGCTTCAAGCCGACAATCTCCGTGGGATCGACCCTTACTCACGTAAGGTTTATTACTTGGACGACCCAGTGCACTTGCTGGTTAGTTGTGTGAAGTTGTGACAAAGAACTAAGATTATGATCATGCGTATAAACTTTTTGGCGCCGTTATCAAGGAATGAACAATCACGATTTCGTGCACCAAGTTTTTGGCGCCATTGCCGGGGATTATTCGAGTTTGGACAACTGACGGTTCATCTTGTTGCTCAGATTAGGTAATTTTATTTTAATTTTAAGTTTTTGTTTTTATTTTTTTTATGTTCGAAAAAATTTTCAAAAAAAAAAATTTTAATTTATTCTATGTTCTTCAGAATTTTTAAAAATGAATTCTAGAGTTTCATCATGATCTGTTGAAGCCTGGCTGGCTGTAAAGCCATGTCTAAATTCTTTTGGACTGAGGCTTCCTCTTCACATGCTTGAACTATGTATGCTGAAGCTTGGCTGGCCATTGGCCATGTCTAGTGTTTTGGAACGGAGCTTTCACTAAAAGCTTGGCTGGCTAGTAAGCCATGTCTAATTCCTGGACTAGAGCTTTAGACTAACATTGCATGATTCCTAGAATTCTCATTAAAAATTTTGAAATCCTTATTTTTCTTTTTTTTAAATAATTTTTGAAAAATAAAAAAAATTTACAAAATCATAAAAACCAAAAATAATTTGATGTTTCTTGTTTGAGTCTTGTGTCAATTTGTAAGTTTAGTGTCAATTGCATCTTTTTAATTTTCATTAAAATTTTCGAAAACTCATGCATGGTGTTCTTCATAATCTTCAAGTTGTTCTTGATGATTTGCTTTGTTTGATCTTTGCATTTTTATGTTTTGTGTCTTTTCTTGTTTTTCATATGAATTTTCAATTTGTTAGTGTCTAAAGTTTGAAAATTTCTAAGTTTGGTGTCTTGCATTTTTTCTTTTCTTAAAAATTTTCAAAAATAAGTTCTTGGTGTTCATCTTGACATTCAAAGTGTTCTTGGTGTTCATCTTGACATTCAAAGTGTTCTTGGTGTTCATCTTGACATTCAAAGTGTTCTTGCACGCATCATGTGTTTTGATCTTGAATTCTCATGTTTTGAGTCTTTTCATTCTTTTTCTCTTTCATCATTAAAAATTCAAAAATAAAAAAAATATCTTTTCCTTTTTCTTCTCATAAATTTCGAAATTTTGGTTTGATTTAGTCAAAAAGTTTTAAAATTTAGTTGTTTCTTGCTAATCAAGTCAAAATTTCAATTTAAAAATTATACCCTTTTCAAATCTTTTTCAAAAATCAAATCTTTTTCAATTTTTTTATATATTTTCAAAAATTTTTAAAATTAATTTTCAAAATCTTTTTCTTATTTTTACTTCAGATTTTCGAATTTATTACTAACATTTAATATTTTGATTCAAAAATTTCAAGTTGTTACTTGCCTATTAAGAAAGGTTCAATCTTTAAAATTTTAAAATCATATCTTTTTGTTTCTTGTTAGTCAAGTAATCAACTTTAATTTTCAAAATCAAATCTTTTTAAATTTCCTTTTCAAATCTTTTTCAAAATATCTTTCAATCATATCTTTTTCAATTTTAATTTCAAAATCCTTTTCTAACTTCTTATCTTTTCAAAATTGATTTTCAAATCTTTTTCAATTAACTACTTGACTTTCTGTTTGATTTTAAAAGTTTTCTGTTTCAATCTTATCTTTTTCAAAACCACCTAACTACCTTTCTCTCTCCAATTTTAAAAAATTACTAACCTCTTTTTCAAAATTACTTTTCATTAACTAATTGTTTTAAATTTCATTTTAATTTTATTTTCCTTCTTAATTTCGAATTTTAACTAATATTTAAAATAAAAACAAAAATATTTTCCTTTTATTTTAATTTAAAATTCGAACCCTCTCTCCCTCTCTGTGTTCGAATTCTTCATCTTCTCTTTTCTTCATTCTATTCTTTTCTTCTTCTACTCACATAAAGGAATCTCTATACTGTGACATAGAGGATTCCTCTTCTTTTCTGTTCTCTTCTTTTTCACATGAGCAGGAACAAGGATAAGAACATTCTTGTTGAAGCTGATCTGGAACCTGAAAGGACTCTGAAGAGGAAGCTAAGAGAAGCCAAAACACAACACTCTGAAGAGGACTTTACTGAAATTTTCGAAAAAGAAGTAGAGATGGCCGAAACCAATAACAATGGTGGAGGTGCAAGGAAGATGCTTGGTGACTTTACTGCACCAAATTCCAACTTCCATGGAAGAAGCATCTCAATCCCTGCCATTGGAGCAAACAATTTTGAGCTAAAGCCTCAATTAGTTTCTCTGATGCAACAGAATTGCAAGTTTCATGGACTTCCATCAGAAAATCCTTTTCAATTCTTAACTAAATTCTTGTAGATCTGTAATACTGTTAAGACCAATGGGGTTAATCCCGAGGTCTACAGGCTTATGCCTTTTTTTTTGCTGTAAGAGATAGAGCTAGAATATTGTAGGACTCTCAACCTAAAGATAGCCTGAACTCTTGGGATAAGCTGGTCACGGCTTTCTTAGCCAAGTTCTTTCCTCCTCAAAAGCTTAGCAAGCTTAGAGTGGATGTTCAAACCTTCAGAGAGAAAGAAGGTGAATCCCTTTATAAAGCTTGGGAGAGATACAAGCAACTGACCAAAAAGTGTCCTTCTGACATGCTTTCAGAATGGACCATCCTGGATATATTCTATGATGGTCTGTCTGAATTATCTAAGATGTCATTGGACCATTCTGCAGGTGGATCCATTCACCTAAAGAAAATGCCTGCAGAAGCTCAGGAACTCATTGACATAGTTACAAATAACCAGTTCATGTACACTTCTGAAAGAAATCCTGTGAGTAATGGGACGCCTTAGAGGAAGGGAGTTCTTGAAATTGATACTCTGAATGCCATATTGGCTCAGAATAAAATATTGACTCAGCAAGTCAATATGATTTCTCAGAGTCTGAATAGATTGCAAGATGCATCCAATAGTACTAAAGAAGCATCTTCTGAAGAAGAAGCTTATGATCTTGAGAACCCTGCAATAGCAGAGGTGAATTACATGGGAGAATCCTATGGAAACACCTATAATCCCTCATGGAGAAATCATCAAAATTTCTCATGGAAGGATCAACAAAAGCCTCAACAAGGCTTTAATAATGGTGGAAGAAACAGGTTTAGCAATAGCAAGCCTTTTCCACCATCTTCTCAGCAACAGACAGAGAATTCTAAGCAAAATCCATCTAGCTTAGCAAATATAGTCTCTGATCTATCTAAGGCCACTCTAAGTTTCATGAATGAAACAAGGTCCTCCATTAGAAATTTGGAGGCAAAAGAGTCATTGAAACTCCTCCTAGTACTCTCCCGAGCAATACAAAAGAGAATCCAAAAAGAGAGTGCAAGGCCATAACCTTACTTGGTGTGGCCGAACCCAGAGAGGAGAAGGAGGACGTGAATCCTAGTGAGGAAGACCTCCTGGGACGTTCACTGACCAATAAGGAGTTTTCCTTTGAGAAACCAAAGAAATCTGAGGCTCATCTAGAGACCATAGAGATTCCATTAAACCTCCTTTTACCACTCATGAGCTCTGATGACTATTCATCTTCTGAAGAAGATGAAGACATTTGTCAAGGGCAAGTTGCCCAGTATTTAGGAGCAATCATGAAGCTGAATGCCAAGCTATTTGGTAATGAGACTTGGGAGGACGAGCCTCCATTGCTCATTAATGAACTGAATATCTGGGTTCAGCACACTTTACCTCAAAAGAAATAGGATCCTGGTAAATTCCTAATTACCTGTAACATTGGCACCATGACCTTTGAGAAGGCTCTGTGTGACCTGGGATCAGGCATAAACTTAATGCCACTCTCTGTAATGGAGAAACTGGGAATCTTTGAGGTACAAGCTGCAAGAATCTCATTAGAGATGGCAGACAAATCAATGAAAAAAGCTTATGGACTAGTAGAGGACGTGCTAGTAAAGGTTGAAGGCCTTTACATCCTTGCTGATTTCATAATCCTAGACACTGGGAAGGATGAGGATGAATCCATCATCCTTGGAAGACCCTTCCTAGCCACAGCAAAAGCTGTGATTGATGTGGACAGAGGAGAGTTGGTCCTTCAACTGAATGAGGACTACCTTGTATTTAAGACTCAAGGTTCTCCTTCTGTAACCATGGAGAGGAAGCATGAAAAGCTTCTCTCACTTCAGAGTCAACCAAAGCTCCCACAGTCAAACTCTAAGTTTGGTGTTGGGAGGCCACAGCCAAACTCTAAGTTTGGTGTTGGGAAGCCACAACCAAACTCTAAGTTTGGTGTTAAGAGGCCCCAACCTTGCTCTGATTATCTGTGAAGCTCCATGAGAGCTCACTGTCAAGCTAATGACATTAAAGAAGCGCTTGTTGGGAGGCAACCCAATGTTATTTAATTATATCTATTGTTATTTTATGTTTTCTTTAGGTTGATGATCATGTGAAGTCACAAAAACTACTGAAAAATCAAAAACAGAATGAAAAACAGCATAAAAAAATAGCTCACCCTGGAGGAAGAGCTTACTGGCGTTTAAACGCCAGTAAGAAGCATCAAACTAGCGTTTAACGCCAGAAAGAAGCATCAAGCTGGCGTTAAACGCCAGAAACAAACACCAGACTGGTGTTTATCGCCAGAACAGAGCATGGAATTGGCGTTTAACGCCAGAAACAAACAGCAGTCTGGCAATAAACGCCAGGATTGCACACTAATGGCGTTTTACACGCCTAAATGGAGCAGGAATGTTAAGTCCTTGACCCCTCTGGATCTGTGGACCCCACAGGATCCCTACCTACCCCACCTCTTCTTCTCTCCTCTTCACACCTTTTCATAACTCTCTCCCCTAAATACCTTTCACCAATCAACTCCATACCTCTTCCCTAAATACCCTTCACCAATCACCTCCATACCTCTTCCCTAAATACCCTTAACCACTCACATCTATCCACTCTTCCCCATAAACCCCACCTACCTCCAAAATTCAAATTCTTTTCCCTCCCAAACCCAACCCTAATGGTCGAAACCTACACTCCCCCCACCCCTATATAAACCCCTCAACCCTACTCCATTTTCACACATTACAACCACCACTTCTCCCCCTTGGCCGAATACACCTTCTCCCTCCATCTCCTCCATTTTTTTCTTCTTCTACTACTTTCTTTCTTCTTTTGCTCGGGGATGAGCAAACCTTTTAAGTTTGGTGTGGTAAAAGCATTGCTTTTTGTTTTTCCATAACCATTAATGGCACCTAAGGCCAGAGAAACCTCAAGAGAGAGGAAAGGGAAGGCAATTTCTTCCACCTCTGAGTCATGGGAGATGGAGAGATTCATCTCAAAGGTCCATCAAGACCACTTCTATGAAGTTGTGGCCAAGAAAAAGGTGATCCTTGAGGTCCCTTTTAAGCTCAAAAAGAGCGAATATCTGGAGATCTGACAAGATATTAGAAGAATAGGATGGGAAGTTCTCTCTAATCCTATTCAACAAGTCGGGATCTTAATGGTTCAAGAGTTCTATGCAAACACATGGATCACTAGGAACCATGATCAAAGTAGGAACCCGAATCCAAAAAATTGGCTTACAATGGTTTGGGGGAAATACTTAGATTTCAGTCCGGAAAATGTAAGGTTGGCGTTCAACTTTCCAATGATGCAAGAAAACGCACGCCCATACACTAGAAGGGTCAACTTTGATCAAAGGTTGGACCAAGTCCTCATGGATATATGTGTGGAAGGAGCTCAATGGAAAGTTGACTCAAGAGGTAAGCCGGTTCAATTGAGAAGACCGGACCTTAAGCTTGTAGCTAGAGGATGGTTGGAGTTCATTCAACGCTCAATTATTCCTACTAGCAACCGGTCTGAAGTTACTATAGACCGGGCCATCATGATCCATAGTATCATGATTGGGGAGGAAGTGGAAGTTCATAAGATTACTTCAAGAACTCTACAAGGTGGCTGACAAGTCATCCACTTTGGCAAGGTTAGTCTTTCCTCACCTCATTTGTCACCTCTGTAATTCAGCTGGAATTGACATAGAGGAAGACATCCTCATTGATGAGGATAAGCCCATCACTAAGAAAAGGATGGAGCAAACAAGAGATCATGGACCTCAACAAGAGCATGAGGAAATTTCTCACCATGAAATCCCTGAGATACCTCAAGGGATGCACTTTCCTCCACAAAACTATTGGGAGAAAATCAACACCTCCCTAGGAGAATTAAGTTTCAACATGGGACAACTAAGAATGGAGCACCAAGAGCACTCCATCATTCTCCATGAGATTAGAGAAGATCAAAGAGCTATGAGGGAGGAACAACAAAGGCAAGGAAGAGACATAGAGGAGCTCAAGAACACCATTGGTTCTTCAAGAGGAAGAAGATGCCACCCTCACTAAGGTGGACCCGCTCCTTAATCTCCTTGTTCTTATTTTTCTGTTTTTCGGTTTTTGAGCCTTATGTTTTATTTATGTTCGTGTCTTGATTACATGATCATTAGTATTTAAGTGTCTATGTCTTAAAGCTATGAATGTCCTATGAATCCATTACCTCTCTTAAATGAAAAATGCTTTTAATCACAAAAGAACAAGAAGTACATGATTTCGAATTCATCCTTGAAATTAGTTTAATTATTTTGATGTGGTGACAATACTTTTTGTTTTCTGAAAGAATGCTTGAACAGTGCATATGCCTTTTGAATTTGTTGTTTATGAATGATAAAATTTTTGGCTCTTGAAAGAATAATGGGAAAGGAGAAATGTTATTGATAATTTGAAAAATCATAAAATTGATTCTTGAAGCAAGAAAAAGCAGTGAATACAAAAGCTTGCAGAAAAAAATGGCAAAAAAAAAAAAGAAAAAAAAAAGAAAAAGCAAGCAAAAAAAGCCAATAGCCCTTAAAACCAAAAGGCAAGGGTAATAAAAAGGATCCAAGGCTTTGAGCATCAGTGGATAGGAGGGCCCAAAGGAATAAAATCCTTGCCTAAGCGGCTAAACCAAGATGTCCCTAACCATGTGCTTGTGGCGTGAAGGTGTCAAGTGAAAAGCTTGAGACTGAGCGGTTAAAGTCGAGGTCCAAAGCAAAAACAGAGTGTGCTTAAGAACCCTGGACACCTCTAATTGGGGACTTTAGCAAAGCTGAGTCACAATCTGAAAAGGTTCACCCAATTATGTGTCTGTGGCATTTTTGTATCCGGTGGTAACACTGGAAAAAAAAGTGCTTAGGGCCACGGCCAAGACTCATAAAGTAGCTGTGTTCAAGAATCAACATACTGAACTAGGAGAATCAATAATACTATCTGAATTCTGAGTTCCTATAGATGCCAATCATTCTGAACTTCAAAGGATAAAGTGAGATGCCAAAACTATTCAGAGGCCAAAAGCTACTAGTCCCGCTCATCTGATTGGAGCTAAGTTTCATTGATATTTGAAATTTATAGTATATTCTCTTCTTTTTATCCTATTTGATTTTTAGTTGCTTGGGGACAAGCAACTATTTAAGTTTGGTGTTGTGATGAGCGGATAATTTATACGCTTTTTGGCATTGTTTTTACATAGTTTTTAGTATAATTTAGTTAGTTTTTAATATATTTTTATTAGTTTTTAAATAAAAATCACATTTCTGGACTTTACTATGAGTTTGTGTATTTTTCTGTGATTTCAGGTAATTTCTGGCTGAAATTGAGGGACCTGAGCAAAAATCTAATTCTGAGGTGAAAAAGGACTGCAATTGGATTCTGACCTCTCTGAACTCAAAGTGGATTTTCTGGAGCTACAGAAACCCAAATGGCGTGCTCTCAATTGCGTTGGAAAGTAGACATCCATGGCTTTTCAGAAATATATAATAGTCTATACTTTGCCCAAGTTTAGAAGATGCAAACTGGCGTTCAACGCCAACTTTCTGCCCTATTCTGGCGTTAAACGCCAGAAACAAGTTGCAAAGCAGAGTTAAACGCCAGAAACAAGTTACAAACTGGCGTTCAACTCTAAGGAAGACCTCTACATATGAAAGCTCAATGCTCAGCCCAAGCACACACCAAGTGGGCCAGGAAGTGGATTTCTGCATCATTTACTTATCTCTGTAAACCCTAGTAACTAGTTTAATATAAATAGGACTTTTTACTATTGTATTTACAGCGATCGGTGGATTATCTTTTGATCCTTTGATCACGTTTAGGGGGCTGGCCATTCAGCCATGCTTGGACCCTATTCTTATGTATTTTCAACGGTAGAGTTTCTACACACCATAGATTAAGGTGTGGAGCTCTGCTGTTCCTCATGAATTAATGCAAAGTACTATTGTTTTTCTATTCAACTCAAGCCTATTTCTTCTCTAAGATATTCATTCACACACAAGAACATGATAAATGTGATGATTATGTGACGCTCATCACCATTCTCACTTATGAACGCGTGCCTGACAAACACTTCCATTCTACATGAAAGCAAGCTTGAATGCATATCTCTTAGTCTCCTGATCTACGATTAGAGTCTTCGTGGTACATGCTAGAATTATTGGCGGCCATTCTTGAGATCTGGAAATTCTAAACCTTGTCTGTGGTATTCCGAGTAGGATCTGGGAGGGGATGGCTATGACGAGCTTCAAACTCGCGAGTGCTTGGCGTAGTGACAGACGCAAAAGGATTACTGAATCCTATTCTAGCATGATCGAGAACCGACAGATGATTAGCTGTGCGGTGACAGGGCATTTGGACCATTTTCACTGAGAGGACGGAATGTAGCCATTGACAACGGTGATGCCCAACATACAGCTTGCCATGGAAAGGAGTACGAATGATTGGATGAAAGCAGTAGGAAAGCAGAGGTTCAGAAGGAACAAAAGCTACTCCATATGCTTATCTGAAATTCTCACCAATGAATTACATAAGTATTTCTATCCTATTTTATATTTTACTTATATTTGAATTATCGAATCTCCATAACCATTTGAATCCGCTTGACTGAGATTTACAAGGTGACCATAACTTGCTTCAAGACGACCCAGTGCACTTGTTGGTTAGTTGTGCGAAGTTGTGACAAAGAACTAAGATTATGAACGTGCGTATAAAGTTTTTGCCACCATTACCAAGGAATGAACAATCACGATTTCGTGCACCAGGCACCCCAACACTTTATCCTTTTTTATTTAATTGCCTTTCTTAGAAGTAGTTTAAAATCTATTGCTTTGGATAGTTTAATTTTCAATCTCACATTTGTGTTACATTGCCAAATTAGGATTAGTTTACAATTGTAGATTATAAAGTTTGATATTAGCTTTGGTAGCTAGATTTTCTTTACACTCTTTTATTTCTTTCTATTCTAGAATTGCAACTTGATGAAGGCACAACTAGTGAGGAGTGAATGGGCTGAGAACTAGCTAAATTGCTAAGTTTGGTGTGGCCTCTCACCCGCTTAATCTAGGCTTACAAATACTTAATAGCTTGATTTTGAAGAGTAAGCCCAGAGATTAAGTTTGGTGTGGCCACCACCAAGGATCACATAGCAGCCCAAGTCACCCAATTTGAAAGCACTTAATATTTTGGGTAAGAACATCAATGTGGCTTAATGAGTTCAGAGGAATTGGAATCAAAAGAAAATGAAAGGATTTATGTTACTCCACTCTTATGAACACATTAAATACACAATGATGGAACCAATTTATTAAGATGCCAAAGGATTAAGTTTGGTGGTCCAAGGGACACCCATCAGTTGCAATTCAAATCACTCTTGATGAGAAGGAATGAGAAGGGGTTCTTTCGTCATTACTAATGGGTTCAGTTTCAATTTTAGGAGAGAAGATGGCCCACATGGTAAACAACTCACAAAGCAAGGAAATCAAAGTGTACTTGCACTTTGAAACTCAACACATGCAGAAGACTCTGTGAAAAAAAAGTTGGCACCTCTTCCCACGCTAGGCGCCACTCCCCAAGTGGGAAAACATTTAACCCTTTTTATTTCCCACCTTTCGACCACACCATTCACCCATTATAAAAGCCTCACCTCCCTATTCCTCTCCCACTTCAGCAATCCACACGAAGAGCATACACCCCTCATCTTCTTTTCTCTTTCTACTATCTCTCTTCCCCAACTTTCTTTCTTCTTTTTCTTGATTGGGACAATCAAGTCCTAAGTTTGGTGTTGGAGCAAAACCTTGTTTTGCTTACTCTTTCTTGCAACCCACATTTTTTTCTTGCAACCCACATTTCACAACCTCAAACACACTCTCTCAACCTAATGGCACAACCAAAAAGCTCAGCCTCAAAGAAACGAAAAACCAAAGAACCAACCTCTGGATCCTCAAGCTTTTTCAATGACTACAAGTTCCTCTTTGCATTCAACCAAAATTAATTCTATGGTTGGGTGAGTGAGAGGGAGATCATTCCAGAAGTTGGGTTTCAACTAGGGAGGAATGAGCATATTGAAATTAATATTGAGATCAACAATAGGGGTTGGTCACTTCTATGCAACCCACCAAGGAAAGTGGTAGAGAGCTTGGTGAGGGAATTCTATACTAATACAGTACCTCAACCAGGGCAACAATATGGCTACATTAGCTATGTAAGGGGGAAATCCATTGACTACAGCCCCTCTAGCATAGAAAGAATGCTAATGGTGAAGAGGATAAGCTTCACTCGGAGCTATGAAGAAAGAATGAAGCAGCAAGACTCTGGGTTTGATGAGATCCTGAATGAAATTTGTGTGCTGAATGTGTGTTGGATAAATGATAAGGATGGGATACCCAACCAATTGAGGAGAAGAGATTTGAACCCCCAAGCTAGAGGGTGGTTAGAATTTGTGAGGAGGTCCCTAATCCCCACATCCAACACTTCAGAGGTGACCAAAGAGAGAGCTGTGCTCATCTACAGCATCATGAAAGGAGAGAACATCAACGTGGGGGAGATGATCGCCAACAATATCAACAAAGTGCTGAAAAGCACCAGTGACAACACAAGATTGGCCTTCCCCAGCATTATACAGAGGCTATGTGATGCGGATGGAGTTGAAAAGATCATTGATGAGGTGCTTGTGAAGCAAGATAAATTTATAACTGCCAAAAAGATGGCCAAAGTGGTGGCTGTTCACCCACTCAACAGGGCCAGAGAACGAAGAGCTCATGCTCATGGACCACAACAACAACAAGAAGAGGAAGAGGCAGAAGAGCAACCCCACTTCTTGGCACTTCAACTACCACCACATACCAATATCAGCAATTCCCAGAAGGATTCAACTGGAAACAATTGAAAGGAGATGTACACCAAATGAAGGGAGACTTACACCACTTGAGGGAAGATGTCAATCAACTCAAGGAGACTCAACAACAACAATGGAGCCAAGTCAACCAAAACATTCAACAACTCCAAGGCGGTTTTGAGAACCTCAAGGAGCAGTAAGAACGATCTAACTGGGGAGAGATGCAAGGCAGCTTAGGAACGATTCTGAGGGACAATTACAACAAATAGAAAGTCTTGCTGAATTCAAACACCTTTATGAAGCAAGGACTGTAGCCAGAGGGAAATATGATTGCTATACACAAACAAATTTGAGCTACCTGTGCAATGCAGTAGCTAACATAAACCCTAATTACCCCACCTATATGCAGAAATTGGAGGAACTCAGCTCAAGACAAAAAGAAATAGCATACCAACACAGGGAAAATGTGAAATCCTACATGAGGAGGCTAGGATTTTGGAAGCCCAAGGATGCCAAAGCACAAGAAGGATCCTCCAAGCCAGATGAAGGTGGCTCCTCTCCTTCCAAGAAGAAGGACAAAGGGAAAGGGCCAATGAACTAAAGATGAAGCTGCTCAAGGTTGTTGAGTCCCATGGTTGACACTTTCTAATTTTTGAAATCCTGTTTTAAGCTTTTGTTTGATTTACTTTTTGAATAAATAATCATGCTAGGATAGTTTATGATTATTGCTTAGTTTTAATTCCTGTTTGAAGTCTTTATGAGTTTTTTTTACAAGAAAGAAAATGCCATGTATTTCAAGTCTTCATTTCAACATAAATAAAAGTAGAGCTTGTCTCCATAAGAGTTACTGTGGTCTGCAAAAACAATGAGAGGGACCAAGGCCAAGAGAGATCATCAAACAAACTAAGAAATAAGAAACTAAGTGTGGAACCTTGGATGAACTAAAAAGAAAATGAGTCATGGAGAGCAACTAGTCCTAGAAGGTGTAACAAGGGAAGGTCACGGGGTGTTCCTAGAATATCCATAGAACCAAGAGGTAGTAAGCAATAAAGGCCCAAGGCTCTGAGCATCAACTACTGGGATGGAAAAAGAAACATTAAAAAGCCCAGAAAGAATTAAAGATCTTAGTTGATGCTTGTGGTGAAGATGTGTTAAGAAGAGACCTGGTGATAAACGCATATTTTATGATATATTTTGTGCCCAATTTAAGTGATTTATTCAATCCTTCACTCACTTATTCATATAAATTGCATGATTTTACTTTTCCTTCCTTATTATGTGATGTATGTGAAAACATGTTTCTTATGCTTTAAAAATAATTATTTTAATTACCCCTTTTATTACCATTCGATGCCGTGATTCATGTGTTGAGTAATTTCAGATCTTCTAAGGCAGGAATGACTTAAAGGTTGAAAAGAAAACATACAAAAATGGAAGGAAAGCATAAAACAGAGTTTTTGAAGAAACTGGCAGCGACGCGATCACATGGACGACGCGGTCGCATGCCAGCGCGAAATGGCAGTGATGCGACCGCGTAATTGATGCGATCGCGCGCCTTAAGCGAAACGCATATGACGCGGACGCATGACTGAAGCGACCGTGTGATAAGGAAAACTCCAGATGGCATGACCGCGTGACCCACACGGACGCGTGACAGAGGCCACGCACCAGAAATTACAGAAAACGCTCCTAGCGATTTCTGAAGCCCTTTTTGGCCAAATCCAAGTCCAGAAGGCACAGATCAGAGGTTATGAAGTGGGGAAATGCATCCATTCAAAAGGGAGTCTCCAATTTTAGTTACTTTTCATGATTTAGATGTAGTTTTGAGGGAGAGGTTCTCTCCTCTCTCTTTTAGGATTTAGAATTAGGATTTCTTTTGCTTTCAGGATTATATCTTTTTATCAGGTTCAATATTCCTTTTCATTTATTTTCTCAATTTAATTTATGAATTCTTCTATGTTACAGATTATTCTTTGAATTAATGTTATTTGAGGTATTTCAGTTTATGATTGCTTTCTTTTATTTATGTTACTGTTGCTTCCAATTTGAAGATATTTTTTATTCGAATAGATTTACTTTTTCCCTTTCGGTCATGGTTAAGAAATCAGTAACTCAGGGGTTATCAAACTCAACATGATTGATAATTGTTATTTTTGCTAATTGAATTGAACTTCAATAATCCCAATCTTTTCTTAGGAAGTAACTAGGATTTAAAGATTAAACTAATTAGTCGCTTGACCTTCCTTTGCTTTAAGTAAAGGTTAACTAAGTGGAATTAAGATTCAATTTTCATCATCATTGATAAGGATAACTAGGATAGGACTTTCAATTTCTCATACCTTGCCAAAAGTTTATTTTACAGTTATTTATTTATTTTACTTGCCATTTAAATTACTTGTTCCTCATCTTCAAAACCCCAATTTACAATCTTCATAACCAATAATAAGAACATACTTCCCTGCAGTTCCTTGAGAAGACGACCCGAGGTTTAAATACTTCGGTTATGAATTTTTAAGGGGTTTGTTACTTGTGACAACCAAAAGGTTTGTACGAAGGGATTTCTGTCGGTTTAGAAACTATATCTACAACGCGACTGTTTTTATAAAATTCTTTACCAGCAAAAATCCTAACGTCAAAATGGCGCTGTTGCCGGGGAATTGCAAACGTGTGCCTTATTATTGGTTATTGTAAATATTTGCTTTTTGCTTGTTTATTTGTTTTTATTTTCGTTTTTATTTTTGCTTTTTTATAAATTAAGAGGTTATTGGTTTTTATTTAGTTATTAAAAAATTTTTTCAAAAATTTGTTCTTCGTGTTCATCTTGACCTTCAACTTGTTCTTAGTTGTTTTCTTTGCTTTGATCTAAAAATTTTAAGTTTGGTGTCATTTTATTGTTTTTCTCTTTCCTCATTTAATTCAAAAATATCTTTTCTCTTTATTTTTATTGAATTTTCGAAATTTCCATTAAAAAAAATTTAGATTTCTATTTTAAAATTTTTTATCTTATCTTATCTTAGTTTTAAATTTCAAAATTCAAATCTTTTTCAAAAATCATATCTTTTTCAAAATCTTATCTTATCTTATTTTAAAATCAAATTTCAAATTTCAATATTTAAATTCCAAAATTCAAAATCCAAATTTAAAATTTTAAAAATCAAACCTTTTCAAAATTTAAATCTTTTTCAAATTTTTATCTTATATTGTTGACTTTTTCAAAATTTAAATTTCAAAATTCAAATTTCAAATTTCAAATTTCAAAATTCAAAATTTAATTTTCGAATTCAAAATTTAAATAACCTTTTAATTTAAAATTGTTTTTATTTTTGTTTCTAATTTATATTTGTTACTATGAACTCTCACCCCTTTGGCTATGAGTCTGGTTACAATTATGTTGCAGGAAGAGGAAATTACAATGAGAACAGGCATCAAGGTTGGAACAATCAAAGATGGGAGGAGCCACAAGGATTTGATCAACCCTCATGGCAACAACCACCTCCAATGGACTATCAACAACCACCACCATATGCCTATAAACTCTCTCCTCAACATGACTTTGGACCACTATACTCACAAGCCCCTTTTCACCATTCACCACCATATGATCCTCATTTACCCCAGTTTCAATCCAATTACTCCCAAACACCACCACTTCCCCATGTACCACGTCCAAATCCATCACCCCGAGAATTAGAGGTTCGCCTCAAGGAAACAGTAAATCAACTTCAAACAACCCTTCATCAACTGGAGCAAGCAATAAGTCAATTATCTTCTAGACGTTCGAACATTCAAGGAACTCCCACAGCCCCATGTGGACAATCTAATGAAGAGCGTAGTATGAAGGAGATACTAGAAACTCTAGTGGATAGAATAGGGCATGACTTCGTACTGGAACAAGTAGAGGAAACTATCATTGTAAAAGAAGAAGAGTTGGTTGAAGACTTAGGAGAAGCTGAACTTCCATGGGAATCTAGAATTGTGGAAAATTCTGTCAAGGACGTTACAATTGATGCTAAGGAGGATAGTGCACAACTCCCAAAGCAAGTCTTTTATGAAGAACTAGACAGAATAATCCAAGAAGCAAGTTTCCTTGATGATGATAATCTCAAGTCAAGTTCTCCTAGTAATGAACTTGCATCCACAAGTGAATTCTCTGAGATCGAAGAATCTTCCCTAAATGAATACGAAGATGATGCAGAGGTAGATTTCTCTCAACCTCCCGTTTATGACTTAAGTGACGAGGAAGACATAGAAGGCTTTGATCAGGACATGGATGCATTTGAAGAAGTCTGCAAGGAAGTGGAGAAATTCACAGAAGAGCACAAGGGAGTAGAACTTACAGAACCACTGGAAACACCTATCCCAAGGCCATTACCACCCAATACAAGCTTCAAGTGGGTACAATCCTTAACCTTTAGCTTTATTTTTCCACTTGAATATGGGTTGCTTGAAACAGATGGCCAACTTAGAGCTCTCTGCGGCTTTAAGAGTTAGAGGGAAATGGCTCGTACTCAGAGCTGGTGCACAAGGTTCAATAAGGTTCCACGCTTAAACTCGAAGTGCACGGATTGGCATCATGATCAATCGAATGGATCTCAGAAAATGTTTGGTCATCTTGGTGAGAATCTTATTTTTAAACCGCCCGAATGGAAAAATATAGATCAAAACAAAGGCGGATTTAAAAGCAAAATTTGGGATCCTGGAATCTATTCTGACATTCGTCACCCCGGGAGCCTGAGAATCTGATTGAAGCTGCTCAGAAGCTTTACATGCCTAGTTTGGTACCTCGGAGGCTATTGGCATTCCAAGCATTGGTGGAGATTTCTGGATTAATTTAAACATAAGCCGCCATAACAGGAAGCTCATCCAATGTGCAACTTAAGGACTTTAACTAAAAGTGCTAGGTGGGAGACAACCCACCATGGTATGGTCGTTTCTTTTTCAGTTTTATTTTGTGTTATTTATTTTTATTTCCTTTTCAATTGAACCTGAATATTATTCACTAAAATTGCATACTACATAATTGCATACCTGCATAAAAAAAAAAGAAAGGGCGCGCGACGCGACCGCATCACTCATACGGTCGCGTCAGTTGTGAAAAACACTTCCCACGCGTCCGCATCATTCACGCGGCCGCGTGATCTGGAAATTGGCGTAAGGATCCAACGCCCAGAAAATTAGGCTGGAATCGTGCGGCTGTTGTGCGTTTCGCATAAAACGACCCACGCGGTCGCGTCAAGCACGTCCTTGACGCGATCGCGTCACTTGCACAACACCAATCCCACGCAACAGCGTGAGCGACGCGATCGCGCCGTGTAGATTGCACACCACCCCAAAGGAGACAGAGAGTTGCGCTGAAATGACGCTGGAATTGTGCGTTTTGCACGATTTCCAGGGACGCGATCGCATGCCTCACGAGATCGCATCATTCATTATTTACCCATTCCATGCGATCGCACCACCCACGCAATCGCGTCAACCACTATTCCACCCTAGCCACGCGACCGCGTGCCCCACGCGATCGCGTGGATTCAAATTTATTAACCCCCTGTGATGCGAACCCTACCCCATCGCGCCCCCCCAACCCCTTTCTTCTTCCTCTTCTCTGCAACCCTTGCTGCTCCTCCACCACCCGCGCCACCCTACGCCGCCGCACCACCGTCAACCACCCAGACCCCACCGCAACGCCACCCCCTTCTCCTTTCCCTCTCTTTCTTCTTCTTCTCTCCTCTTCTTCCCTCCACCACTCCTGCCCCTCTCCGCGACCACCACCCCCACCGCGCCACCGTCACCACCGCGCCTTCCACCACCATACTCAACCCCTCCCATCATTCCCCCTTAACCCCTACCCCCATTAACCTACCCGAAACCCCCTGCCTCCGAACAACCACCGTCGCACCAACCACCCTCAATCGCCGTGTCAGGCGCCACCACCACCATCCCCCAGCCATCTCTCTGCCCCACTTTCATTCATACGCCTACCAGGTTCCACCGAACGCCACCCTTTTTTCAATTCCTAACGTCACCTGGGCAAGTAAATTTTTAAGGGTGTCTCAACACCTAGTACCCTAAAACCAACTAGTTTGGGAGTGCTAATTGAAAGCTTAATTAAAGGGTTTTCTTGAGACAAAACACTTAGAGTCGTGGTCAAGAAAGCAAAACAACCCTTACTACTTCAAAGTGACAATCAATAGAAAGGACCCTTAAAGCCTATACCTGAAAGAACCCTCAAGGATCCAAGAACTTTTCATGACATTAAAATATTCATACATGTGTTGAACACTTAGTTGTACTCTTAGTTGTATTGCAATCATTCAAAGCCAAGGCCTCAAGTTATAAAGGCTTACTCACATTGATTTGCTTGGGAAAAGCAAAGCTTAAGTTTGGTGTTGTGATGACTTGCATCATCTACCCTTCTTTCTTGCATAAAGAAGACCATAAAAGAGCATAAATCTCATTTGATCAGGACAATTCATGCATTATTTGATGAATATTATGGTACACTACTTTGAGATGAGTTATGCTGAATTTCAGGTGAAAAAGGCATCAAAAATGGGTAGAAGACAAACAAGAAGCTGGCCGAGTGAAACTGGCGTGCCACTTGGGAGAAAACGCCACAAAAATGCACTAGCGTGGTACGCCAGGAGCTAGGCATGGCACGCTAGTACTAAATTCCAGAGGGGAAATCCAAGCATGCATGTGGGCGTGGCACGCCAGGGACTGGGCGTGGCACGCTAGTACAAAGTTCCAGGAAGCAACAATGGAGGAAATGAAAGGGGCGTGGCACGCCAGGTTGGGCGTGGCACGCCTAACCCATCAACTCGCCATTCCAAGAAGAACCTCCACTATGGCGTGCCACTTGGTATCAAAGGCATGGCACGCCAGCTCCAAGAAGTCACTTGGGCGTGCCACTTGAGAACCCAGGCGTGGCACGCCAAGCTTGAAGAGTTCACAAATCCAGGGGCGTGCCACTTGAATAACATGGCGTGACACGCTGGTACAATTATCCATAGAAGGGGATGAAGGCAATTGAAGATTGGGCGTGCCACTTGAAGTCAAAAGCGTGGCACGTCAACCTCTCAACCTCAGTTAGGCGTGCCACTTGAGCAACCAGGCGTGGCACACCAATGCACAAAGATAACAAAAGCAAGGACTGGGCATGCCACTTGGTGTCGAAGGCGTGGCATGCCAACCCAAGCATGTCACTATGGCATGCCACTTGAAGGCTGAGGCGTGGCATGCTAACTATTGGAACCAAGACAAGATCATGGGACTTCATGTCTGAAAACTTGATGAACTACTATGGACCAGTGATACCAAGTGGCACGCCATAGTGGAGGTTCTTCTTGGAATGACGAGTTGGCATGCCATGCCCCTTTGCACAAGTGTTGATGGGTTAGGTGTGCCACGCCCAAGCTGACGTGCCACGCCCCTTTCATTTCCTCCATTGTTGCTTCCTGGAACTTTGTACTAGCATGCCACGCCCAGTCCCTGGCGTGCCACGCCCACATGCATGCTTGGATCTCCCCTCTGGAATTTAGTACTAGCGTGCCATGCCTAGCTCCTGGCGTGCCACGCCAGTGCATTTTTGTGGCGTTTTCTCCCAAGTGGCACGCCAGTTTCACACGCCCAGCTTCTTGTTTGTCTTCTACCCATTTTTGATGCCTTTTTCACCTGAAATTCAGCATAACTCATCTCAAAGTAGTGTACCATAATATTCATCAAAAAATGCATGAATTGTACTGATCAAATGAGATTTATGTTCTTTTATGGTCTTCTTTATGCAAGAAAGAAGGGTAGATGATGCAAGTCATCACAACACCAAACTTAAGCTTTGCTTGTCCCAAGCAAATCAATGTGAGTAAGCCTTTATAACTTGAGGCCTTGGCTTTGAATGATTGCAATACAACTAAGAGTAAAACTAAGTTTTCAACACATGTATGAATGTTTTAATGTCATGAAAAGTTCTTGGATCCTTGAGGGTTCTTTCAGGTATAAAACTTGATGGTTAAAATTCACACCCCATTCAAAAATTGCTGAATTAGTTCTTTTGGCAAACGCACCAAATTTATTGTCAAGTAATAACCCACAGTAGAGTGGGATCGTATCCACAGAGATTGGCAAATTCGAGCAGTTTTAATTAATTGATGAATTATTCAAGCGGATCGATAAGATTGTGAAGTGCAGAATTGTAAATGACATAAATGTAAATGACTAGAATATAAAGAAGGGCAACAAAATGGAGAAATAGAAATGGCAGAATGTAAATTACAGAATCATAAATGACATAAATGTAAATGGGAATGGGGAATTACTGAATGTAAAATTAAGCTATAAAGAAATGGATAGATAAGAATGGCGAAATTCATTGAGATTGTGAGATGTTGTCTCTTTGGATCAAATCTAGCTTATATCCTCTTCAATCATGCTGCTCATTGACCTCTTTGCAATCATGATTGATTGAGTCCCAATCCCTTGGTGACTCAATCTCTCAGATCTTGATCAATAGCCAATTTCTTGGTCTAATTGCTCATGAAGAGAGATATGCTTGGTCCCTGATTATACCACACACCATCATAGATCCAAGTAGAGGGACGATTATATGTCACATATCCAAACACTAAAACCCAGATTCTACTCAAGTGTGAGAAGGGATTTCAAGAATGGTTTCATGTTTCCTTTCCCAAGGTTCCCATGAAACCCAATTGCATTCAATCTCTTTCCCAAGATAATTGAACACTAAGCATTAAGAACGAAATTCCTTCTAGCAAATCAAAGAGAAGATGAAGAGAAGAAGAATTTCACTATTATCAATCCATCAAGTACAACAGAGCTCCCTCTCTCAATGAGAGGGAAGTTAGCTACTCATAGCTCAAAAAATACTCAAAAGTGAAGTGTAAAAGTGGATCTAAAACTGACTGCTTAACCTCCTTTCTTCAGTATTCCTTGGGGGTATTTATACTAATCCAAGTAAAATAAAAGAATTACAAAAGTGAAAAAGGAAAATTACATTTTGGAGGGAAAATAAGCTCAATAAGTGTGATCTCCTAGTTGGCGTGTGATTGGCGCTTTAGTGGCGTGTCACGTGCTCTTTGCTTTTAGCTTGGTGTGCCACGCCTAACCCTTCAAGTGGCATGCTCGTCTCTTTAACAACCTTGGCGTGCCACGCCTTCGAGCTCAAGTGGCACGCCTTAGCCTTTTTCCTTTTCTGTTGTCCTCTGGAAATTTGAACTAGCGTGGCACGCCCAGGTTCTAGCATGCCACGCCCCTTTATGAGTGAGTGGTTCCTCCGTTTGGCGTGCCACGCCACAAGCTCAAGTGGCACACCCCAATGCTTCTTTGCTCTCTGAATGGCACTGACGTGCCACGCCTGGGATTCAAGTGGCACGCCTAAGTGAAGAATAGTGAGTGGCGTGCCACGCCTTCGATACCAAGTGGCACGCCCCCTTTAATTGGCCTCCTTCATCCTCTCTGGAAACTTATACCAGCATACCACGCCTAAAGGTTGGCGTGCCACGCCCATGATCTTGTCTTGGTTCCAGTAGTTGGCATGCCACGCCTCAGCCTTCAAGTGGCACGCCATAGTGACATGCTTGGGTTGGCGTGCCACGCCTTCGACACCAAGTGGCATGCCCAATCCTTGCTTTTGTTATCTTTGTGCATTGGCGTGCCACGCCTGGTTGCTCAAGTGGCACGCCTAAGTGAGGTTGAAAGGTTGGTGTGCCACGCCTTCGACTTCAAGTGGCACGCCCAATCTTCAATTGCCTTCAGCCCCTTCTCTAGATAATTGTACCAGCGTGCCACGCCATGCTGTTCAAGTGGCACGCCCCTAGATTTGTGAATTCTTCAAGCTTGGCGTGCCATGCCTGGGTTCTCAAGTGGCACGCCCAAGTGACTTCTTGGAGCTGGCGTGCGACGCCTTCGATACCAAGTGGCACGCCATAGTGGAGGTTCTTCTTGGAACGGCGAGTTGGCATGCCACGCCCCTTTGCTCAAGTGGCACGCCCATAGTAGTTGATGGGTTAGGCGTGCCACGCCCAACCTGGCGTGCGACGCCCCTTTCATTTCCTCCATTGTTGCTTCCTGGAACTTTGTACTAGCGTGCCACGCCCAGTCCCTGGCATGCCACGCCCACATGCATGCTTGGATCTCCCCTCTGGAATTTAGTACTGGCGTGCCACGCCTAGCTCCTGGCGTGCCATGCCAGTGCATTTTTGTGGCGTTTGCTCCCAAGTGCTACGCCAGTTTCACACGCCCAGCTTCTTGTTTGTCTTCTACCCATTTTTGATGCCTTTTTCACCTGAAATTCAGCGTAACTCATCTCAAAGTAGTGTACCATAATATTCATCAAATAATGCATGAATTGTACTAATCAAATGAGATTTATGCTCTTTTATGGTCTTCTTTATGCAAGAAAGAAGGGTAGATGATGCAAATCATGACAACACCAAACTTTAGCTTTACTTGTCCCAAGCAAATCAATGTGAGTAAGCCTTTATAACTTGAGGCCTTAGCTTTGAATGATCGCAATACAACTAAGAGTAAAACTAAGTGTTCAACATATGTATGAATGTTTTAATGTCATGAAAAATTCTTGGATCCTTGAGGGTTCTTTCAGGTATAGGCTTTAGGGATCCTTTCTATTGATTGTCACCTTGAAGTAGTAAGGGTTATTTTGCTTTCTTGATCACGACTCTAAGTGTTTTGTCTCAAGATAATCCTTTAATTAAGCTTTCAATTAGCACTCCCAAACTAGTTGGTTTTAGGGTACTAGGTGTTGAGACACCCCTAAGAATTTACTTTTCCAGGTCTCTTCTTGACACATCTTCACCACAAGCATCTACTAAGATCTTTAATTCCTTTTGAGCTTTTTAATGTTTCTTTTTTCATTCCAGTAGTTGATGCTCAGAGCCTTGGGCCTTTATTGCTTACTACCTCTTGGTTCTATGGATATTCTAGGAACACCCCTTGACCTTCCCTTGTTACACCTTCTAGGACTAGTTGCTCTCCATGACTCATTTTTTTAGTTCATCCAAGGTTTCACACTTAGTTTCTTATTTCTTAGTTTGTTTGATAATCTCTCTTGGCCTTGGTCCCTCTCATTATTTTTGCACAACTCACAGTAACTCTTATGGAGGCAGCTCTACTTTTATTTATGTTGAAATGAAGACTTGAAATACATGGCATTTTCTTTCTTGTAAAAAAAAAACTCATAAAGACTTCAAATAGGAATTAAAACTAAGCAATAATCATAAACTATCCTAGCATGATTATTTATTCAAAAAGTAAATCAAACAAAAGCTTAAAACAGGATTTCAGAAATTAGAAAGTGTCAACCATGGGACTCAACAACCTTGAGCAGCTTCAACTTTAGTTCATTGGCCCTTTCTCTTTGTCCTTCTTCTTGGAAGGAGAGGAGCCACCTTCATCTGGCTTGGAGGATCCTTCTTGTGCTTTGGCATCCTTGGGCTTCCAAAATCCTAGCCTCCTCATGTAATTCCTTTCATCTTTCTTATGTTTAGCTAGGATTTCCTCTTGTCTTGCACTTAGCTCTTCCATTCCTTGCATGAAGGTTGGGTATCCTGGGTTTAGAGCGGCCACAGCGTTGCACAAGTGATTCAGCTTTGCTTGTGTATTGATGTCATACTGCCTCTTGGATATGATTCTGGCATCATAGAGATTTCTGAATTCAGTCAAGTTCCTCTGTTGCCACTTGCCTTGCTCTACTATTTTGTCCAGTGCACTTCGCACTTCTCCCCAGTCAAATTGTTCTTGCTGCTCCTTGAGGTTCTCAAAACCCCCTTGGAGTTGTTGAATGTTCTGGTTGACTTGGCTCCATTGTTGTTGCTGAGTTTCCTTGAGTTGATTGACATCTTCCCTCAAGTGGTGTAGGTCTCCTTTCATTTGGTGTACATTTCCTTGTAATTGTTCCCAATTGAATCCCTCTAGAAATTATTGATACTGGTAGTGTGGTGGTGGTGGTTGAAGTGCTAAGAAGTGGGGTTGCTCTTCTGCCTCTTCCTCTTCTTGTTGTTGTTGTGGTCCATGAGCATGAGCTATTCGTTCTCTGGCCCTGTAGAGTGGGTGAATAGCCATCACTTTGGCCATCTTTTTGGCAGTTATAAATTTATCTTGCTTTACAAGTACCTCATCAATGATCTTTTCAACTCCAGCCTCATTTATCCAACGCACATTCAGCACACAAATTTCATTCAGGATCTCATCAAATCCAGGGTCATGCTACTTCATTCTTTCTTCACAGCTCCGAGTGGAGCTTGTCCTCCTCACCATTAGCATTCTTTCTATGCTAGAGGGGCTGTCGTCAATGGATTTCCTCCTTACATAGCTAATGTATCCATATTGTTGCCCTGGTTGAGGTACTACATTAGCATAGAATTCCCTCACCAAGCTCTCTACCACTTTCCTTGGTGGGTTGCATAGAAGTGATCAACCCCTATTATTGATCTCAATATTGATTTTAATATGCTCATTCCTCCCCATTTGAAACCCCACTTCTGGAATGATCTCCCTCTCACTCCCCCAACCATAGAATTAATTTTGGTTGAATGCGGAGAGGAACTTGTAGTCATTGAAAGAGCTTGAGGATCCAGAGGTTGGTTCTTTAGTTTTTCTTTTCTTTGAGGCTGAGCTTTTTGGTGGTGGCATTAGGTTGAGAGAGTGTGTTTGAGGTTGTGAAATGTGGGTTGCAAGAAAGAGTAAGCGAAATAAGGTTTTGCTCCAACACCAAACTTAGGACTTGATTGTCCCAATCAAGAAAAAGAAGAAAGAAAGTTGGGGAAGAAAGATAGTAGAAAGAGAAAAGAAGATGAGGGGTGTATGCTCTTCGTGTATGATTGGGGATTGCTGAAGTGGGAGAGGAGATGGGGAGGTGAGGCTTTTATAATGGGTGAATGGTGTGGTCGAAAGGTGGAAAATAAAAAGGGTTAAATGTTTTCCCAGTTGGGGAGTGGCGCCTAGCATGGGAAGAGGCGCCAACTCTTTTCTCACAGAGTCTTCTACATGTGTTGAGTTCCAAAGTGCAAGTACACTTTGACTTCCTTGCTTTGTAAGTTGTTTACCATGTGGGCCCCATCTTCTCTCCTAAAATTGAAACTAAACCCATTAGTAATGAGAAAAGAACTCATTCTCATTCCTTCTCATCAAGAGTGATTTGAATTGCAACTGATGGGTGTCCCTTGGGACACCAAACTTAATCCTTTGGCATGTTAATAAATTGGTTCCATCATTGTGTATTTAATGTGTTCATAAGAGTGGAGCAACATAAATCCTTTCATTTTCTTTTGATTCCAATTTCTCTGAACTTATTAAGCCACATTGATGTTCTTACCCAAAACATTAAGTGCTTTCAAATTGGGTGACTTGGGCTGCTATGTGATCCTTGGTGGTGGCCACACCAAACTTAATCTCTGGGCTTACTCTTCAAAATCAAGCTATTAAGTATTTGTAAGCCTAGATTAAGTGGGTGAGAGGCCATACCAAACTTAGCAATTTAGCTAGTTCTCAGCCCATTCACTGCTCACTAGTTGTGCCTTCATCAAGTTGCAATTCCAGAATAGAAAGAAATAAAAGAGTGTAAAGAAAATCTAGCTACCAAAGTTAATATCAAACTTTCTAATCTACAATTGTAAACTAATCCTAATTTGGCAATGTAACACAAATGTGAGATTGAAAATTAAACTATCTAAAGCAATAGATTTTAAACTACTTCTAAGAAAGGCAATTAAATAAAAAAGGATAAAGTGTTGGGGTGCCTCCCAACTAGCGCTTCTTTATTGTCATTAGCTTGACATTCCTTCATCTTTAGCTGAGCTTGTAGCATACTTTCTGCTCCTCTAAGGGGCCTCCTAAGTAGTGTTTGAGTCTATGGCCATTGACATTAAAAGTTCTCTGAGTCTTGTCCTCCATGAGCTCCACATGACCATAGGGAAACACCTTGAGTATGGTGAAAGGTCCTGACCATCGAGACTTAAGTTTCCCAGGGAAGAACTTGAGTCTTGAGTTGTAGAGTAACACCTTCTGTCCTTCAGTAAACCCCCTTCTTGCTATTTTTTGGTCATGCCACCTTTTTGTATTCTCTTTGTAGATTTTTGCATTCTCATATCCTTGATTTCTAAACTCCTCCAGCTCATTGAGTTGTATTAATCTCTTTTCTCCAGCAGCTTGCTCATTATAGTTTAACATTTTTAGAGCCCAAAATGCTCTATGCTCAATTTCAACTGGTAAGTGACAAGCCTTGCCATATACCAGTTGGTATGGAGACATCCCAATGGGAGTCTTATAGGCTGTTCTGTAGGCCCATAGTGCATCATCCAGCTTCTTAGACCAATCCTTTCTTGAGCTTCCAATAGTTTTTTCAACGATTCTTTTCAGCTCTCTGTTGGAGATTTCAGCTTGCCCGTTGGTCTGTGGGTGGTATGAAGTTGCCACTTTGTGCTTTACTCCATATCTGAGATGGAGTGTCTCGAGTTGTTTGTTGCAGAAGTGTGTCCCTCCATCACTAATGAGAGTTCTGGGAACTCCAAATCTGCTGAAGATGTTCCTTCTCAAGAAGCTTATCACAACTTTGTTGTCGTTTATTGCAGTGGCTATGGCTTCTACCCATCTTGAGACATAATCAACAGCCACCAATATGTAGCTATTTGAGTAGGAGGTTGGGAAGGGTCCCATGAAATCAATCCCCATACATCAAATAGCTCCAGCTCTAGTATGAATTGCTGTTGCATCTCATTTCTCTTGGTTAGATTACCAGCTCTTTGGCATTCATCACACCTTGACACCATTTCCTTGGCATCCTTAAACATTGTTGGCCAGTAAAATCCGGATTGAAGAACTTTTGCTGCTGTTCTTTCTCCATTGAAGTGACCTCTATATACGGATCCTTGGCACGGCCATAACACTTCCTTCCCTTCTTCATGGGATATACACCTTCTTAGGATTCCATCAGCACACTTTTTGAACAAATAGGGGTCATCCCAGATGTAGTGTTTGGCATCCTTGATTAGATTCCTCCTCATGTGCTTATTGATGTTTGTTGGTAGTTCCCCAATAGCCTTGAAGTTAGCTATGTCTGCAAACCAAGGGGCTACTCGAATCATCATCAATTGTTCGTCAGGGAAGTTTTCATTTACTGCTACTTGCTGCATTTCTTCTTCTTGTGGGATCCTAGAGAGGTGGTCAGCTACCTTGTTCTCTGCTCCACTCCTATATTTAATCTCAATATCAAATTCTTGGAGCAGCAGAATCCACCTTATTAGTCTGGGCTTAGATTCTTGTTTCGTAAGCAAGTACTTGAGTGCTGCATGATCAGTGAACACAATTACTTTTGAGCCAATAAGATATGATCTAAACTTATCAAAAGCAAAAACTATGGCTAAAAGTTCTTTCTCCGTGGTAGTATAGTTCCTTTGATTCTCATTAAGGACCTTGCTAGCATAGTAAATAACATGTATTAGCTTGTCTTTCCTCTGTCCTAGAACAGCACCAACAGCAAAATCAGATGCATCACACATTAGTTCAAAGAGAAGATCTAACTTGGTGGTGCTATAATAAGTGCAGAGGGAAGTTTCTTTTTAAGTTCATCAAAGGCTACCATGCACTCTCTATCAAAAACAAAGGGAGAATTTGAGACAAGTAAGTTGCTAAGGGGTTTTGCAATCTTTGAAAAGTCTTTGATAAACCTCTTATAGAACCCAGCGTGTCCCAAAAAACTTCTGATTGCTTTGACATTGCAAGGTGGAGGTAATTTTTCAATTACTTCAACTTTTGCCTTGTCCACTTCTATGCCATCTTTTGAAATTTTATGACCAAGAACCACCCTTCAGTCACCATAAAATGGCACTTCTCACAGTTTAAAACCAGGTTAGTTTCTTGACACCTTTTTAGCATAAGAGCAAGATAGTATAGGCAATCAGAATATAAGTTCCCAAATACAGAGAAGTCGTCCATGAATACTTCTATAAACTTCTCAATCATGTCTGAAAAAATGGAGAGCATGCACCTTTGGAATGTTCCGGGTGCATTGCACAATCCAAAGGGCATTCTCCTATAAGCAAAGACACCATATGGACAAGTAAATGAAGCTTTTTCCTGATCCTTGGGGTCTACAACAATTTAATTGTAGCCCGAATACCCATCCAGGAAGCAATAATACTCATGTCCTGCCAATCTTTCAAGCATCTGGTCCATGAAAGGTAGGGGAAAGTGGTCCTTCCGGGTGGCTTCATGAAGTTTCCGGTAGTCAATGCACATACGCCATCCGGTCACTGTTGTTATGGGTATCAATTCATTCTTCTCATTTGTCACAACGTTGATCCCTCCCTTCTTAGGGACTACTTGCACCGGGCTTACCCAAGGGCTGTCTGAGATGGGGTAGATCACCCCTGCTTGCCATAATTTCAACACTTCTTTCTGAACCACTTCATTCATAGTTGGGTTTAGCCTCCTTTGTTGTTGTCTTGAAGGTTTGGCATCTTCTTCAAGTAAGATTTTATGCATATACATTGAAGGACGGATCCATTTTAAATCTGCAAGTGTCCAGCCTATGGCATCCTTGTGTTGTCTCAGCACTTGGATAAGCTCCTCTTCTTGTTCCTTACTCAAACTTGTATTTATGATCTCTGGGTGAGTGTTGTTAGCACCCAGATATGCATATTTCAAGCTGGGTGGTAAGGTTTTCAGCTCTAGTTTTGGTGACTCTGCATCTTTGTTGTCAGTAGTGGTTGACATGATTAAGTTTCTCATGGTTGTGTGTGGTGGTTCTCCATCTGGTGCTTGTTCTATCTCAATGGTTCCTCCACATTGTTCTTCTTCCAAGACTTCTTAAACTATCTGTTCCATGGTGTCTACCAGCATGCATTCTCCTATGGATTCCCTGGGGTAACTCATTGCTTTAAAGATGTTGAAGACCATTTTCTCTTCATGCAACCTCAAGACTAGTTCCCCTTTTTGCACATCAATGATGGCTCCAGCAGTAGCTAGAAATGGTCTTCCTAGGATAATTGACGTGTTGGCCTCTTCTTTCATGTCCAGTACAACGAAATCAGCAGGGAAAATGAATTCTCCTATTTTTACTAACAAGTCTTCCACCACCCCATGTGGAAACTTAAATGTTCTATCAGCCAATTGGAGTGCCATTCTTGTTGGCTTGGCTTCCTCAATCCTCATCCTTCTCATCATGGTTAGGGACATAAGATTTATGTTAGCTCCCAAGTCACATAAAGCTTTCTCAATAGTGATATCCCCTATGATGCAGGGGATTTAAAAACTCCCTGGGTCTTTCAGCTTTTGAGGCAGCTTCTTCTGTGTGATGGCACTACACTCCTCAGTTAATACTATGGTCTCCTTTGCTTCCCAGTTCCTCTTTTTGGTTATAAGCTCCTTCAAAAATTTGGCATGGAGTGGCATTTGTTCTAATGCCTCAGCAAATGGTATGTTGATTTGGAGCTTCTTGAAGATCTCTAGGAACTTAGAGAACTGGCCATCCTTCCCATCTTTTCCCAGTCTTTGTGGGTATGGTGCTTTTGGTACATAAGGCTTCAAGATTGGTTTTGGTGGAGGTGGAGCTGGGATCTTTCATTCATCATTGTTCCCATGCTTTTCTGCAACTTCTTCATGATTGTCTTTGCTTGGGGTTCCTTCCTCTACAACCTTCCCACTTCTTAGAGTAATGGCTTTGCATTCCCCTCTTGGGTTAGCCATGGTGTCACTGAGAAATGTGTGTGTGGGAAGTGGGATTTGCTTGGATAAAATCCCCACTTGTGCTTCCAACTTTGAGATTGATGTGCCTTGATTTTTCAGATTTGACCTGTATTCTTCCTGATTAGCGTCTATCCTTCTTTCAGTTTGTGCTTGTCTGTCTATGAGGGCGGAGACTGCCCCTGTAATCTGTGATGACAGTTGTGCTATTGCAACCTCCATCCTCTCAAAGTTGCTCTTGATTTCTGGTGTGCGAAATTATGATCGTTCCTTCCTTGGTAACGGCGCGAAAAACTTAATACGCACGTTCATGTTCTTAATTCTGTTTCACAACTTCGTACAACTAACCAGCAAGTGCACTGGGTCGTCCAAGTAATAAACCTTACGTGAGTAAGGGTCAATCCCACGGAGATTGTCGGCTTAAAGCAAGCTATGGTTACCTTGTAAATCTCAGTCAGGCGGATTCAAATGTATTAAGAGATTATAGTGTACCAAAAGATAATTAAAATAGGATAGAGATACTTATGTAATTCATTGGTGAGAATTTCAGATAAGAGTATAGAGATGCTTTCATTCCTCTGAACCTCTACTTTTCTGCTGTCTTCATCCAATCAGTCCTACTCCTTTCCATGGCAAGCTGTATGTTAGGCATCACCGTTGTCAATGGCCACCTGTCCTCTCAGTAAAAATAGTCCAATGCGTTGTCACTGCATGGCTAATCATCTGTCGGTTCTCGATCATACTGGAATAGGATTTACTATCCTTTTGCGTCTGTCACTACGCCCAGCACTCGCGAGTTTGAAGCTCGTCACAGCCATCCCTTCCCAGATCCTACTCGGAATACCACAGAAAAGGTTTAGACTTTCCGGATCTCAAGAATGGCCGTCCATGGGTTCTAACTTATACCACGAAGACACTAATAACTCGGACTCGGTCCCCTGTATTAGATATCCAAGAGATACTCATTCTAGCTTGTTTGCATGTAGAACGGAAGTGTTTGTCAGGCACGCATTCATAAGTGAGAATGATGATGAGCGTCACATAATCATCACATTCATCATGTTCTAGGGTGCGAATGAACATCTTAGAAGCGGAATAAGTTGAATTGAATAGAAAAACAGTAGTACTTTGTATTAATTCATGAGGAACAGTAGAGCTCCACACCTTAATCTATGGTGTGTAGAAACTCTACCGTTGAAAATACACAAGTGATGATGGTTCAGGTATGGCCGAATGGCCAGCCCCCAAACGTGATCTAAAGATGAAACTAAAGATGTAAATACAATAGTAAAAAGTCCTATTTTTAAAAATTAGTTACTAGGGTTTACAGAGATAAGTAATTGATGCAGAAATCCACTTTTGGGGCCCACTTGGAGTGTGCTTGGGCTGAGCATTAAGCTTTACACGTGTAGAGGTCTTTCTTGGAGTTGAACGCCAACGTGTAACCTGTTTCTGGCGTTTAACTCCACTTTGGAACCTGTTTCTGGCGTTTGACTCCAGAATGCAGCATGGAACTGGTGTTCAACGCCAGTTTACAACGTCTATCCTTAATTAAAGTATGGACTATTATATATTTCTGGAAAGCCCTAGATGTCTACTTTCCAACTCAATTGAGAGCGCACCATTTGGAGTTTTGTAGCTCCAGAAAATCCACTTTGAGTGCAGGGAGGTCAGAATCCAACAACATCTGCAGTCCTTCTTCAATCGTTGAATCTGATTTTTGCTCAAGTCCCTCAATTTCAGCCAGAAAATACCTGAAATCACAGAAAAACACACAAACTCGTAGTAAAGTCCAAAAATGTGAATTTAGCATAAAAACTAATAAAAACATCCCTATAAGTAACTAGATCCTACTAAAAATATACTAAAAACAATGCCAAAAAGTGTATAAATTATCCGCTCATCACAACACCAAACTTAAATTGTTGCTTGTCCCCAAGCAACTGAAAATCAAATAGGATAAAAAGAAGAGAATATACTATAAATTCCAAACTATCAATGAAACTTAGCTCCAATCAGATCAGCGGGACTTGTAGCTTTTTGCCTCTTGAATAGTTTTGGCATCTCACTTTATCCATTGAAGTTCAGAATGATTGGCATCTATAGGAACTCAGAGTTCAGATAGTGTTATTGATTCTCCTAGTTCAGTATGTTGATTCTTGAACACAGCTACTTTATGAGTCTTGGCCGTGGCCCTAAGCACTTTGTTTTCCAGTATTACCACTGGATACATAAATGCCACAGACACATAACTGGGTGAACCTTTTCAGATTGTGACTCAGCTTTGCTAAAGTCCCCAATTAGAGGTGTCCAGGGTTCTTAAGCACACTCTGTTTTTGCTTTGGACCTTGACTTTAACCGCTCAGTCTCAAGTTTTCACTTGACACCTTCACGCCACAAGCACATGGTTAGGGACAGCTTGGTTTAGCTGCTTAGGCCAGGATTTTATTCCTTTAGGCCCTCCTATCCACTGATGCTCAAAGCCTTGGATCCTTTTTATTACCCTTGCCTTTTGGTTTTAAGAGCTTTTGGCTATTTCTGCTTGCTTTTTATTTTTCTTTCTTTTTTTCTATTTTTTTTTCCATTTTTCTTTCTTTTTTTTTCTGCAAGCTTTTGTATTCACTGCTTTTTCTTGCTTTAAGAATCATTTTTATGATTTTTCAGATTATCAAATAACATGTCTCCTTTTTCCTTATTCTTCAAGAGCTAACATATTTAACATTCATAAACATCAACTTCAAAAAGACATATGCACTGTTCAAGCATTCATTCAGAGAACAAAAAGTATTGACACCACATCAATATAATTAAACTAAATTCAAGGATAAATTCGAAACTCATGTACTTCTTGTTCTTTTGAATTAAAAATATTTTTCATTTAAGAGAGGTAATGGATTCATAGGACATTCATAGCTTTAAGGCATAGACACTTAAATACTAATGATCATGTAATGAAGACACAAACATAAATAAACATTTAACATAAAAAATGAAAAACAGAAAATTTAAGAACAAGGAATGAGTCCACCTTAGTGATGGTGGCGTTTTCTTCTTGAAGAACCAATGATGTCCTTGAGCTTTTCTATGTCTCTTCCTTGTCTTTGTTGCTCCTCCCTTATTGCTCTTTGATCTTCTCTAATTTCATGGAGGATGATGGAGTGCTCTTGATGTTCCACCCTTAGTTGTCCCAAGTTGGAACTTAATTCTCCTAGGGAGGTGTTGATTTGCTCCCAAAAATTCTGTGGAAGAAAGTGCATCCCTTGAGGCATCTCAGGGATTTCTTGGTGATGAGCTCCTTCATGCGTCTCTTGAGATCCATGAATAGGCTCTCTTGTTTGCTCCATCCTTTTCTTAGTGATGGGCTTGTCCTCATCAATGAGGATATCTCCCTCTATGTCAATCCCAGCCGAATTGCATAGATGGGAAATGAGGTGAGGAAAGGCCAACCTTGCCATAGTGGAGGATTTATCAGCCACCTTGTAGAGTTCTTGAGGTATAATCTCATGAACTTCTACTTCCTCCCCAATCATGATACTATGGATCATGATGGCCCGGTCTACAGTAACTTCAGACCAGTTGCTAGTGGGAATGATTGAGCATTGAATGAACTCCAACCATCCTCTAGCTACAGGCTTAAGGTCCAATCTTCTCAGCTGAACCGATTTGCCTTTTGAGTGAATCTTCCATTGAGCTCCTTCCACACATATGTCCATGAGGACTTGGTCCAAACTTTGATCAAAGTTGACTCTTCTTGTGTAGGGACATGTGTTTTCTTCCATCATTGGTAGCTTGAACGCCAGCCTTACATTTTCCGGACTAAAATCTAAGTATTTCCCCCGAACCATGGTGAGCCAATGCTTTGGATTCGGGTTCACGCTTTGATCATGGTTCCTAGTGATCCATGCGTTTGCATAGAACTCTTGAACCATTAGGATTCCGACTTGTTGAATGGGGTTGGTTAGGACTTTCCAACCTCTTCTTTAGATCTCATGTCGGATCTCCGGATACTCATTTTTCTTGAGTTTGAAAGGGGCCTCGGGGATCACCTTCTTCTTGGCCACAACATCATAGAAGTAGTCTTGATGGGCTTTGGAGATGAATCTTTCCATCTCCCATGACTCGGAGGTGGAAGCTTTTGTCTTCCCTTTCCCTTTCTAGAGGTTTCTCCGGTCTTAGGTGCCATCAATGGTAATGGAAAAACAAAAAGCGTATGCTGTTACCACACCAAACTTAGAATATTGCTCGCCCTCGAACAAGAGAAGAAAGAAAAGAAGAAGAAGAAGAAGAGAAGATATGGAGGAGAGTGAGGGGGAGGTGTATTCGGCCAAGATAGAGGGGATAGGGTTGTGTGGTGTGAAAATGAAGGAGGGATGGAGGGGTTTATATAGTGAGGGGAGAGGGAGTAGGTTCGGCCATAGTGGGTGGGTTTGGGTGGGAAAGTGATTTTGAATTTTGAAGGTAGGTGGGGCTATGGGGAAGAGTGGATGGATGTGAGTGGTGGTAGGTGGTAATAGGGAAGAGAGATTGAGGTGATTGGTGAAGGGTTTTGGGGAAGGGTGTTTATTGGGAAGAGAGGATGAATGAGAAGAGGGGAGAATATGAGTGGAGGTAGGTGGGGATCCTGTGGGGTCCACAAATCCTGAAGTGATCCTGTGGGGTCCACAGATCTTGAAGTGTCAAGGATTTACATCCTTGCACCAATTAGGCATGCAAAATGCCTTTGCATGCATTTCTGGCGTTTAAACGCCGAAGTGATGCTTGTTCTGGGCGTTCAACGCCCATGTGCAGCATGTTTCTGGCGTTGAACGCTAGCTTCATGCTTGTTTCTGGCGTTCAGCGCCAGCTCTTCTCAGGGTGTATTCCTGGCATTTAAACGCCAGGATGTTGCTTGTTTCTGGCGTTCAACGTCAGATCCATGCTCTGTTCTGGTGTTGAACGCCAGCCAAATGCTCCTTAATGGTGTTTAAATGCATGTAAGTCCTTCCTTCAGGGTGTGATTTTTCTTCTGCTGTTTTTGATTCTGTTTTTAATTTTTGTATTTATTTTATGACTCCACATGATTATGAACCTAATAAAATATAAAAGAACAATAAAAATAAAAGTATAATTCAATAAATAAAAATTGTGTTGCCTCCCAACAAGCGCTTCTTTAAAGCTTGACAGTGGGCTCTCACGGAGCCACACAGGTGATCAGGTCAATTTTATAGACTCCCAACATCAAACTTAGAGTTTGGATGTGGGGATTCAACACCAAACGTAGAGTTTGGCTGGGGCCTCCCAACACCAAACTTAGAATTTAATTGTGGGGGCTTTGTTTGACTCTGTATTGAGAGAAGCTTTTCATGCTTCCTCTCCATTGTTACAGAAGGATAGCCTTGGGCCTTAAACACAAGGTTGTCCTCATTTAGTTGAAGGACCAACTCTCCTCTGTCCACATCAATCACAGCTCTTGCTGTGGCTAGGAAGGGTCTTCCAAGGATGATGGATTCATCCTCATCCTTCCCGGTATCTAGGATTATGAAATCAACAGGGATGTAAAGGCTTTCAACCTTTACTAACACGTCCTCTACTAGTCCATAAGCCATTTTCATGGATTTGTCTGCCATCTCTTGTTGAGGCTTTTGTTGATCCTTCCATGAGAGATTTGGGTGATTTCTCCATGAGAGATTATAGGTGTTTCCATAGGTTTACCCATGTAATTCACCTCTGCTATTGCAGGGTTCTCAGGATCATAAGCTTCTTCCTCAGAAGATACCTCTTGAGTACTGTTGGATGCAGCTTGCTTTCCATTCAGACTCTGAGAAATCATATTGACTTGCTGAGTCAATATTTTGTTCTGAGCCAGTATGGCATTCAGAGTATCAATTTCAAGAACTCCCTTCTTTTGAGGCGTCCCATTACTCACAGGATTCCTCTCAGAAGTGTACATGAACTGGTTACTAGCAACCATGTCAATGAGTTCTTGAGCTTCTGCAGGTGTTTTCTTTAGGTGAATGGATCCACCTGCAGAAGTATCCAACGACATCATAACTAATTCAGACAGACCATCATAGAATATATCCAGGATGGTCCATTCTGAAAGCATGTCAGAAGGACACTTTTTGGTCAGTTGCTTGTATCTCTCCCAAGCTTCATAGAGGGATTCACCTTCTTTCTGTCTGAAGGTTTGAACATCCACTCTAAGCTTACTAAACTTTTGAGGAGGAAAGAACTTGGCTAAGAAAGCCGTGACCAGCTTGTCCCAAGATTTCAGGCTATCTTTAGGTTGAGAGTCCAACCATACTCTAGCTCTGTCTCTTACAGCAAACGGGAAAAGCATAAGCTTGTAGACCTCGGGGTCAACCCCATTGGTCTTAATAGTATCACAGATATGCAAGAACTCAGTTAAGAACTGAAAAGGATCTTCAGATGGAAGTCCATGAAACTTGCAGTTCTATTGCATTAGAGAAACTAATTGAGGTTTAAGCTCAAATTTGCTCCAATGGCAGGGATTGAGATGCTCCTTCCATATAAATTGGAATTAGGTGCAGTAAAGTCACCAAGCATCCTCCTTGCATTGTTGTTGTTAGGTTCGGCTGCCATCTCCTTTTCTTGTTCAAAAATTTCGGTAAGGTTGTCTCTGGATTGTTGTATTTTAGCTTCTCTTAGTTTCCTCTTCAGAGTCCTTTCAGGTTCTGGATCAGCTTCAACAAGAATGCCCTTTTCCTTGTCCCTGCTCATATGAAAGAGAAGAGAACAAGAAAAGAATAGGAATCCTCTATGTTACAGTAAAGAGGCTCCTTATTGTTAGTAGAAGAAGAAAGGGAATAAGAGTGAAGAAGAATGGATAATCCAAACACAAGGGCGAGGATATGAGCAGAGATATGAGATGAAGAGAAGTGTTAGTAAGTAATTAAATAAATAGAAGAAGATGAGAGAGAGAAATTTTTGAAAATAATTTTTGAAAAGGAATTGATGATTTTCGAAAATTAAAGGGGAAATAAAATTAAAATTAAAATTTAAAATAATTAATTAATTAAAAAGAATTTTTGAAAAAGTGGGAGGTATTTTCGAAAATTAGAGAGGGAAGAGTAGTTAGGTGGTTTTGAAAAAGATAAAAAACAAACAAAAAATCAATTAGTTAGTTGAAAAAGATTTGAAAATCAATTTTGAAAAGATAAGAAGATAAGAAGTTAGAAAAGATATTTTAAAATCAATTTTTTTTTGAAAAAGATATGATTTAAAAAGATATGATAGAAAGATATGATTAAAATTAGTTTTGAAAAAGAATTGAATTTTAAAATCAAAATTAATGACTTGACTCACAAGTAATCACAAGATATGATTCTAGAACTTAAAGTTTGAATCTTTCTTAACAAGAAAGTAACAAACTTGAAATTTTTGAATCAAAATATTAATTGTTGATAATATTTTTGAAAATTATGAGGTAAAATTAAGAAAAAGATTTTTGAAAAATATTTTTAAAATTTTCGAAAATAAATAAGAAAAATGCAAAAGATTTGATTTTTTGAAAAAGATTTTGAAAAGATAAGATTTTTAAATTAAAAATTTGATTTGACTCATAAGAAACAACTAAATTTTAAAAAGTTTTGAAAAAGTCAACTCAAATTTTCGAAAATTTATGAGTGAAGAAAAAAGGGAAAGATATTTTTTTGATTTTTGAATTTTTAATGATGAAAGAGAAAAACATCAAAAAGACTCAATGCATGAAAATTTTGGATCAAAACATGTGATGCATGCAAGAACACTATGAATGTCAAGATGAACACCAAGAACTTATTTTTGAAAAATTATCAAGAAAAGAAAACATGCAAGACACCAAACTTAAAAAATTTTTATTCTTTAGACATTAATAATTCAAGAATGCATATGAAAAACAAGAAAAGACACAAAACAAAAAAATATGAAGATCAAACAAGAAGACTGGTCAGGAACAACTTGAAGATCATGAAGAATGCAATGCATGAAATTTTTGAAAAAAAAATTTTTTTTTTAGAAAATTAGAAAGATGCAATTGACACCAAACTTGAAACTTGACTCTAGACTCAAACAAGAAACAGAAAAATATTTTTGATTTTATGATTTTATAAAAATTTTTTTGGATTTTTTCGAAATTAATTGGGAAAAACGAAAAAGAAGAAATTTTTTTTTGTAAATTTTTTTTTCAAAAATAAGAAATAAAAATCTTAAAATTAAAATAAAATTACCTAATCTGAGCAACAAGATGAACCGTCAGTTGTCCAAACTCGAACAATCCCCGGCAATGGCGCCAAAAACTTGGTGTGCGAAATCGTGATCGTTCCTTCCTTGGTAACGGCGCGAAAAACTTAATACGCACGTTCATGTTCTTAATTCTGTTTCACAACTTCGTACAACTAACCAGCAAGTTCACTGGGTCGTCCAAGTAATAAACCTTACGTGAGTAAGGGTCGATCCCACGGAGATTGTCGGCTTGAAGCAAGCTATGGTTACCTTGTAAATCTCAGTCAGGCGGATTCAAATGTATTAAGAGATTATAGTGTACCAAAAGATAATTAAAATAGGATAGAGATACTTATGTAATTCATTGGTGAGAATTTCAGATAAGAGTATAGAGATGCTTTCGTTCCTCTGAACCTCTGCTTTCCTGCTGTCTTCATCCAATCAGTCCTACTCCTTTCCATGGCAAGCTGTATGTTAGGCATCACTGTTGTCAATGGCCACCTGTCCTCTCAGTAAAAATGGTCCAATGTGCTGTCACTGCATGGCTAATCATCTGTCGGTTCTCGATCATACTGGAATAGGATTTACTATCCTTTTGCGTCTGTCACTACGCCCAGCACTCGCGAGTTTGAAGCTCGTCACAGCCATCCCTTCCCAGATCCTACTCGGAATACCACAGACAAGGTTTAGACTTTCCGAATCTCAAGAATGGCCGTCCATGGGTTCTAACTTATACCACGAAGACACTAATAAATCGGACTCGGTCCCCTGTATTAGATATCCAAGAGATACTCATTCTAGCTTGTTTGCATGTAGAACGGAAGTGTTTGTCAGGCACGCGTTCATAAGTGAGAATGATGATGAGCGTCACATAATCATCACATTCATCATGTTCTTGGGTGCGAATGAACATCTTAGAAGCGGAATAAGTTGAATTGAATAGAAAAACAGTAGTACTTTGTATTAATTCATGAGGAACAGCAGAGCTCCACACCTTAATCTATGGTGTGTAGAAACTCTACGGTTGAAAATACACAAGTGATGAAGGTTCAGGCATGGCCGAATGGCCAGCCCCCAAACGTGATCTAAAGATGAAACTAAAGATGTAAATCAATAGTAAAAAGTCCTATTTATAAAAACTAGTTACTAGGGTTTACAGAGATAAGTAATTGATGCAGAAATCCACTTCCGGGGCCTACTTGGTGTGTGCTTGGGCTGAGCATTGGGCTTTACACGTGTAGAGGTCTTTCTTGGAGTTGAACGCCAGTTTGTAACCTATTTCTGGCGTATAACTCCACTTTGCAACCTGTTTCTGGCGTTTGACTCCAGAATGCAGCATGGAACTGGCGTTCAACGCCAGTTTACGTCATCTATCCTTAATCAAAGTATAGACTATTATATATTGCTGGAAATGCCGGGATGTCTACTTTCCAACGCAATTGAGAGCGCGCCATTTGGAGTTCTGTAGCTCCAGAAAATCCACTTTGAGTGCAGGGAGGTCAGAATCCAACAGCATCAGCAATCCTTCTTCAACCTCTGAATCTGATTTTTGCTCAAGTCCCTCAATTTCAGCCAGAAAATACCTGAAATCACAGAAAAATACACAAACTCATAGTAAAGTCCAGAAATGTGAATTTAGCATAAAAACTAATAAAAACATCCCAAAAAGTAACTAGATCCTACTAAAAATATACTAAAAACAATGCCAAAAAGTGTATAAATTATCCGCTCATCAATTTCACATGGTTTCATAGTTGAGGATGGTGCATCTTGATTGAGGTTGTTGTGTATGGGTTGGTTGCTATGGTATGATGTGTTTTGTGAGTTATGATAGGGTCTATGGTTCCCTGCTTGATGGTTGGGGTTATGGTTGGAATGCTGATTTGATGAATAAGGTTTGTTGTTGTCTTGGTTGTGATTTTGTTGATTTTCCCACCCAAAGTTTGGGTGGTTCCTCCAACATGGGTTGTAAGTCTTAGAGTGTGGGTCATATGGTGGTCTGGATGAATTGTTCACATAATTAGCTTGTTCCCAGTCACTTTAAATTCTGGTGCATTCCCTTCTTGTTGAGGAGTTTGGTCTTGAATGACTGAGGCTTGATTGGCCTCCATCCTCTTAGTTAGAGCTGCTATTTGAGCTGCAATTGCTTTGTTCTGAGCTAACAAAGCATCTACAGAGTTGAGTTCTAGCACTCCCTTCTTCTGAGTCCTTTCTGAAGTATAGAAATACTCATTTTCCGCTACAGTCTCAATGACATCTATGGCCTCTTCAATGGTTTTCTTTTTGTTGAGTGAGCCTCCTGAAGAATGATCCACTGCCTTCTTTGCTTCATAGGACAGCCCCTCATAAAAGATATGTAGTTGTACCCACTCATTGAATATTTCTGGTGGGCATCTTCTTGTCAGATCTTTGAATCTCTCCCATGCCTCATAGAGTGTTTCTCCATCTTGTTGTCTGAAGGTTTGCACCTCAGCTCTCAGCTTGTTGATTCTTTGTGGAGGGTAAAATCTTGCAAGGAATCTATTCACGACCTCCTCCCATGTAGTTAGGCTCTCCTTGGGGAATGATTCTAACCACTTTGCTGCCTTATCTCTGAGTGAGAAAAGAAACAAGAGTAGTTTGTAGATGTCGGGGTGTACCCCGTTGGACTTTACAGTATCACATATCCTCAAGAATGTGCTAAGATGTTGATTAGGGTCTTCTTGGGCACTTCCTCCATATGAGCAATTATTCTGAACAAGTGTGATGAGCTGAGGCTTCAGCTCAAAATTATTTGCGTGAAATGTTGGCTTTAGGATGCTGCTACCATAATTTCCTGGGTTTGGGTTGATGTAGGAGCCTAAGACTCTCCTTTCTTGCCCAACATGATTCACTGGGCCTTCTCTAGCATGGTTGTGAGCTTCTTCTTCATGGTGGTTCTCTATATTCTCCTCCATGTCTGTTTCAAAATACTCTTCCTCTTCCTCAGCACCAACGACTCCCTTCCCTCTTGCTTCCCTCCTTAATCTAAGGAAGGTCCTCTCAGGTTCAGAATTAAAGGAAGTTGAAGCCCCGCTTCTTCTACCTGTCATACAACCAACAAGGCAAAAAGCAAGAAAGAAAATGAATGAAGAAATTACTCTTGTTAGAGTGATTGTTAGTGTGAGTGGTGCAATCAATCAAATAGTTAGAAGAGTGGAAATATCAAAGAAAAAAGAAATAGGACTTAGGGTAGAAAAAAAATTAAAAGGTGCTAAATAAAAGAAATTAAAATAACAAGGAATTTAAGTTGCTTAATCTAGCTCTCCAATTAATTTAATCACTGTCAAATTTAAGCCAATCCCCGGCAATGGCGCCATAAGACTTGATGAATCTGAATTCACACCCCATTCAAAAATGGATGGTGAATCCATTCTTTTGGCAAGCGCACCAAAGTATCATCAAGTAATAACCCACAATGGAGTGGGATCGTATCCATAGAGATTAACGAACTAAGGCAAACAATAGTTAATTGATTATCCTAGTTAGACTATTCATTAAGAAGAGATAATCAACAAGAAATGTAAATGACATGAAAGTAAAGGAAAGCAATCAAGTGCAAGAAAGTAAAGTATACGAAAGTAAAGTGCTAGAAATGTAAAGTGCAGAAAATGTAAATAACCATAAAGTAAATAAAAGAAAGAAAGATAAAATAAGCATTGGGATCAAGAGATATTGCATTCTCTGGATTAATTGATTTCATCTCATCTTCAATCATGCAACTTATTGACCTCTTGGCAATCATGATTGATTGAGCCCCAATCCCTTGGTGACTCAATCTCTCATATCTTGATCAATAGCCAATTCCTTGGTCTAATTGCTCATGAAGAGAGATATGCTTGGTCTCTGATTATACCACACACCATTATAGGTCCAAGTAGAGGGAGGATTATATGTCACCATATCCAAACACCAAAACCCAAATCCTATTCAAGTGTGAGAAAGAATCTCAAGCATGGTTTTATGTTTCCTCTTCCAAGGTTCCCATAAAATCCAATTACATTCAATCTCTTTTCCAAGATAATTGAATGCTATCATGAAGAACAAAATTCTTTCTAGTAAATCAAAGAGAGATGAAGAGAAGAAGAAGAATAAAAATAATCAATCCATTGAAAAACAATAGAGCTCTCTTTCCCAATGAAAAGAGTTAGTAATTCATAACTAAATTATTTACAAAGTAAGAAAGAAAAGAGAAGAAATTGATGGTGAATAGAGAGGGTCCGAAGACTTTCCCCAATCCAGCCATAGTGGAATAGTTCTTTTGGCAAGACATAGTAGTTGATTGAGCCCAAGTTTTCAGACCAAGTGATACCAAGTGGCACGCCCCATAGTAGTTGATGAACTTGATGAACTTGATGAGTCTTGTCCTCCAAGAGCACCACATGACCATAGGGAAACACCTTGAGTATGGTGAAAGGTCCTGACCATTAAGACTTAAGTTTCCAAGGGAAGAATTTGAGTCTTGAGTTGTAGAGTAACACCTTCTGTCCTTCAGAGAACTCCCTTCTTGCTATCTTTTGGTCATGCCACCTTTTTGTATTCTCTTTGTAGATTTTTGCATTCTCATATGCTTAATTTCTAGACTCCTCCAGCTCATTGAGTTGCATTAATCTATTTTCTCCAGTAGCTTACTCATCATAGTTTAACATTTTTAGAGCCCAAAATGCTCTATGCTCAAGTTCAACTAGTAAGTGACAAGCCTTGCCATATACCAGTTGGTATGGAGACATCCCAATGGGAGTCTTATAGGCTGTTCTGTAGGCCCATAGTGCATCATCCAGCTTCTTAGACCAATCCTTTCTTGAGCTTCCAACAGTTTTTTCAAGGATTCTTTTCAGCTCTCTGTTGGAGATTTCAGCTTGCCCGTTAGTCTGTGGATGGTATGGAGTTGCCACTTTGTGCTTTACTCCATATCTGAGAAGGAGTGTCTCGAGTTGTTTGTTGCAGAAGTGTGTCCCTCCATAACTAATGAGAGTTCTGGGAACTCTAAATCTGCTGAAGATGTTCCTTCTCAAGAAGCTTATCACAACTTTGTTGTCATTTGTTGCAGTGGCTATGGCTTTTACCCATCTTGAGACATAATCAACAGCCACCAATATGTAGCTATTTGAGTAGGAGGTTGGGAAGGTTCCCATGAAATCAATCCCCCATACATCAAATAGCTCCAACTCTAGTATGAATTGCTGTGGCATCTCATTTCTCTTGGTTAGATTACCAGCTCTTTGGCATTCATCACACCTTGACACCATTTCCTTGGCATCTTTAAACATTGTTGGCCAGTAAAATCCAGATTGAAGCACTTTTGCTGCTGTTCTTTCTCCATTAAAGTGACCTCCATATGCGGATCCATAGAACTGCCATAACACTTCCTGCCTTTCTTCATGGGATATACACCTTCTTAGGATTCCATCAGCACACTTTTTGAACAAATAGGGGTCATCCCAGATGTAGTGTTTGGCATCCTTGATTAGCTTCCTCCTTATGTGCTTATTGATGTTAGTTGCTAGGTCCTCAATTGCCTTGAAGGTAGCTATGTCTGCAAACCAAGGGGCTACTCGAATCATCATCAATTGTTCGTCAGGGAAGCTTTCATTTACTGCTACTTGCTGCATTTCTTCTTCTTGTGGGATCCTTGAGAGGTGGTCAGCTACCTTGTTCTCTGCTCTACTCCTATCTTTAATCTCAATAACCTAAACTTAAACTTTGCTTGTCCTCAAGCAAATAAAGAATCATGCAATAAAGTTTGGCAAACTAAGGTAAGAAGAGTAGCAATTTTTATGCTCATGGTTGGCTAGTTTTTTATGCATGCTACAATCACAAAAGACATTCAAATGATTGATACTTCTATCTAGCTCATTTTATGAAATCTTTTTCTTTATGTTCCTTCCTTGAAACAAGCTTTTTATTCTTTTCTTAGCTTAACTTTTTGGGTGCTTTGCACCATGTGTTGAAAGCTATGACTCTAAATGCTTTGTTTTCAAGTATTACCACTTGATACATAAGAACCACAAGCATTTAATTAGAGGACTCTTTAAGCTCATTTGTTTCTTTTCTTTACTCTCTAATTATTGATGCTCAGAGCCTTGAGCTTTGAGGGAGTGCTTTTGCACTTGAGCCTAGCCTTGACTCTAAGTGTTTTGTTTTCAAGCTTTTTGCTTGATACATAAACACCACAAGTACTTAACAAATAAATTATCATTGGTACTCAGAGCCTTCAGCTTTCTCATTCTTTCCCTTTTCTCTTTCTTGCCTTATTTGCATTTGCTTCTTCAAGGTTTTCATGATTTCAAAAACTTCATAAAATGTCCTAGATGAAAACTTCAATCAAACAAATTCAAATGTAATTGAAGAACAATAATCATGCTAGCCTTCCAATACTTATATGCCCATGCTAAGTTCTTCTTTAATGACCTTGTTTGTTTATGATCATGAAACTAAATTGCTTTTGAACTCACAAAGCTCAAGATGGTAGTCATAATATCACAGCAACATGTTCCAATTCAACAATCAAGCTATGCTTATTCACAACACACATGTATACAAAGGAAATAGAAGATAATCATACAATTTAAATATACTAGAAACAAATAAGAGGAAAAAAAAACTTTACCACATTGTAGTTCATCTTCATTGTTGTTATCACTTTCCTCTTATTCTTCCCCTTCCCACACCAAACTTAGAATGATTGCTTGTCCTCAAGCAACAAATAAAACAGTGGTGATAGGGTTTATGATAGTTCATGAATGTCTTAAACAATAGAGTGTTAGTAATACATATGGTTTAGGCAAGCAAAAATTAAGGATACAATAAAGGCAAAAGAAGTAAAAACAGAGACAAGTGATTGCATTAATAAGTGGTGTATGCATGGTACTTTGAATGAAAAATAAGTGGCAACACCAAACTTAGTGTGACATCCTCATTTTAGAATGTTGTAAGTACCCAGTGAAGATTCAAACTCAAATTGTTGCATGGCAACACCAAACTTAGAATGCAATCATATGTCAAATTATTGAAAATAAACAAAGAAAAGAATGAAAATGTTACCTATGTTTGGGTTGCCTCCCAGCAAGCACTCTTTTAGTGTCATTAGCTTGACATGTTGTTCTCAACTTTCTTCCTCTTCTTCCAGTTTGTTAAAAGTAAGGACCTCAAGGGGAAAGAAGAGTAAGTTGAGGTCCCCTGTGTTGGCCTCTTCCCAACAAGCTCTCTTTTGTTGTTAGCTTGATTTGCTTTTTTTGTTGGGGCAGGGGTTGGATTGTTTGCAATTGGCCTTTTCTTCTTTATGAATGTTGTCAATTGTATCTTGGTCACAATCCTCATTCTAGTGTTTTGGTTGATTGCCTTCACTTCTTTATTTTTAGAACTTGGGTGTTGTGAGATGGTTGGAGTATCCTCTTTATCAAGAACATCTTAGAATAGTGGCTCACTTGGTACAAGGATCTCTTTCTCTTGCTCTACTAATTCCTCATTTTCATCCTCATTAAGCACTTCTCCACTCCTTAGACTGATGGCATGATATTCTTCCCCTGGCCAAGAAAAGTCATTGGTTGGTTCATCAACAAAATGTTGTGCCAATTGTCTCATTTGCTCTTCTTGATTTCTCCTTAAGATTTCTATATCTTCAATCACCTCTCTTACATTTTGCCTTAAAAACTCACTGAGTTGGGCAATGAAGAGATATCTCTTGGAGAGTTCTTCCATTGCAAATTCTAGAAGATTTTGTCAAGGTGCATAGGTTGGACAATTATGGGATGATAGTCTTTGAAGAATGGGGTATGCAGCATTAAAATTCCTTCCAAGGCCAAAATTTCTATAGTTGTTATAACAATATGAACTATTTTGTGGCTCTGGAAGGTATTCCATTTCATTTGGTTGCTCATACTCTATCATTCTTTGGTGATATTCCTAGCCACCATTAGAAAAATGACTAGAATCATTTTGTGGTGGTGGGCAATATCCCATATGACATGATTGATCAAAAGATGAGGTAGACTCCATTCTTACTTGTAAAATGCTCTGTCTCAAACAATAATCACCAAAAGAAATTGGAATCCCCATTGTCACAAATGAGGGATTCTTTGTGAGGCAATAACACAAAAACCTTACTAGCAAGAGAAAATTAAAAGAAATTAAATGACGAAAACAAAAAAAAAGTGTCTAATCTAGGTAATCAACCAACCGGTAGTTTGTTAATCACAATTAATCCCCGGCAACGGCGCCATAAAACTTGATGAGCCGGAATTCACACCCCATTATAAAATGAGTGATGAATCCATTCTTTTGGCAAGCGCACCAAATATCGTCAAGTAATAACCCACAATGGAGTGGGATCGTATCCACAGAGATTAACGGAATAAGGTAAACAATAGTTAATTGATTATCCTAGTTAGACTATTCATAATTGTGATAATGAGTAACAAGAAATGTAAATGACATAAAAGTAAAGGAATTCAATAAAGTGCAAGAAAGTAAATGGCAAGGAAAGTAAAGTACAAGAAAGTAAAGTGCTAGAAATGTAAAGTGCAGAAAATGTAAATAACCATAAAGTAAATCAAAGAAAGAAAGATAAAATAAGCATTGGGATCAAGAGATATTGCATTCTCCGGATTAATTGATTTCATCTCATCTTCAATCATGCAACTCATTGACCTCTTGGCAATCATGATTGATTGAGCTCCAATCCTTTGGTGACTCAATCTCTTAAATCTTGATCAATAGCCAATTCCTTGGTCTAATTGCTCATGAGAAGAGATGAAGCTTCTTTTCTGATTATACCACACTCTTTCCTAGGTCCAAGTAGAGGGAGGATTATATGTCACCATATCCAAACACCAAAACCCAAATCCTATTCAAGTGTGAGAAAGAATTTCAAGCATGGTTTTATGTTTCCTCTTCCAAGGTTCCCATAAAACCCAATTACATTCAATCACTTTTCCAAGATAATTGAATGCTATCATAAAGAACGAAATTCTTCCTAGTAAATCAAAGAGAGATGAAGAGAAGAAGAAGAATAAAAACAATCAATCCATTGAAAAACAATAGAGCTCTCTTTCCCAATGGAAAGAGTTAGTAATTCATAACTAAAAGATATTTACAAAAGTAAATAAGAAAAGAAAGGAAACTGATGGTGAATAGAGAGGGTCTGAAGACTTCCCCCCATCCAGCCATGAGTAATTCTTTGAAACTAATGCCTTTATATAGGCTCTCCTAAATTACAAACTTAAATGAAATTAAAAGCAAATTACAATGAAATGAAAATAAACTATTCTAGATGCTTCTTGTGGCCTTGATTAATTGATGAGTGTGGCTTGAATGAGAGTTGGAGTGGGCTTGATTGAAGGTTGGGGGCTGCAGGGAGAAGTTGGCGTATGGTTCCAAGTGCCACTACCACTTGATTTTGCCCTTTAGAGTATGACCCACTTTACAATGCTGAATTGATGGAGTTGTTTGGGCCTCAAATTGAATGTCTATCATAAATTATTATATATTGTTGGAAAGCCCTAGATGTTAGCTTTCCAACGCTTTTGAAATCAACTCATTTGGAGTTGTGTAGCTCAAGATATTTTCATTTGAATGAGAGGAGGTCAGGCTTGCATATGCCTCGGCGTGCCACGCCCACTTCTTGGCGTGCCACGCCCATAGTGGGGCTCAAAATTACTCCTCTGGAACTTAAGCCTGGCGTGCCATGCCCAAAACACCAAGTGGCATGCCCTCTTTGAGATCCTGGCTTCTCAACTTGGCGTGCCATGCCCATAGCACTAAGTGGCACGCCCATGTTGGTCTTCATTCTTTCAAGCTTGGCGTGCCACGCCTAGAACCCAAGTGGCACGCCCAAGTCACAATTAAGGTTGGCGTGCCACGCCTTCAACATCAAGTGGCACACCCATGTTGATGGTTGGCTTCACAATCTTGGCGTGCCACGGCCAGAGCTCCAAGTGCCATGCCCATTGTTAAGAGTTGGTTCAAAAGCTTGGCGTGCCACGCCCAGAGCTTCAAGTGGCACGCCCATCCTTATTTGTTGATTTCCTTCCTCTTTTATTGCTCTTTTCACTTGAAATTTAGCACAAACCCATTTCAAAGCAATGTACCATAATATCTATCATTTGGCTCATGAAATTGAATTGAATTAATGAGATTATGCCCTTTTTATGGCCATTTTAGATAAGAAAAAGGATACATGATGCGCAGTCATTCAAGACCAAACTCCTCAACAAGAAGGGAATACACCAGAATTTGAAGGTGACTAGGAACAAGCTAATTATGTGAACAATTCATCCAGACCACCATACGACCCACACTCTAAGACTTACAACCCAGGTTGGAGGAACCACCCAAACTTTGGGTGGGGAAATCAACAAAGTCACAACCAAGACCACAACAAACCTTATTCATCAAATCAGCATTTCAACCACAACCCCAACCATCAAGCAGGGAACCATAGACCCTATCATAACTCACAAAACACATCATACCATAGCAACCAACCCATACACAACAACCTCAATCAAGATGCACTATCCTCAACTATGCAACCATGTGAAATCAAGAGCAACTTTGAGAGGATGGAGGCTGCAATAGCACAACTGTCATCATAGATTACAGGGGCAGTCTCCACCCTCATGGACAGACAAGCATAAACTGAAAGAAGAATAGACGCTAATCAAGAAGAATACAGATCAAATCTGAAAAATCAAGGTGCAGCAATCTCAAAGTTGGAAGCACAAGTGGGGATTTTATCCAAGCAAATCTCACTTTCCATACAAACATTTCCCAGTGACACCATGGCTAATCCAAGAGGAGAATGCAAAGCCGTTACTCTAAGAAGTGGGAAGGTTGTAGAGGAAGGAACCCCAAGCAAAGACAATCATGAAGAAGTTGCAGAAAAGCATGAGAACAAAGATGAAGGAGAGATCCCTGCTCCACCTCCACCAAAACCAGTCTTGAAGCCTTATGTACCAAAAGCACCATACCCACAAATACTGGGAAAAGATGGGAAGGATGGTCAGTTCTCTAAGTTCCTAGAGATCTTCAAGAAGCTCCAAATCAACATACCATTTGCTGAGGCATTAGAACAAATGCCACTCTATGCCAAATTTTTGAAGGAGCTTATAACAAAAAAGAAGAACTGGGAAGCAAAGGAGACCATAGTATTAATTGAGGAGTGTAGCGCCATCATACAGAAGAAGCTGTCTCAAAAGCTGAAAGACCCAGGGAGTTTTCAAATCCCCTGCATCATAGGAGATATCACTATTGAGAAAGCTGTGTGACTTGGGAGCTAGCATAAATCTTATGTCCCTAACCATGATGAGAAGGATGAGGATTGAGGAAGCCAAGCCAACAAGAATGGCACTCTAATTGGCTGACAGAATATTTAAGTTTCCACATGGGGTGGTGGAAGACTTGCTAGTGAAAGTAGGAGAATTCATTTTTCCTGCTGATTTCGTTGTATTGGACATGGAAGAAGAGGCCAACACGTCAATTATCCTAGGAAGACCATTTCTAGCTACTGCTGGAGCCATCATTGATGTGCAAAAAGGGGAACTAGTCTTGAGGTTGCATGAAGAGAAAATGGTCTTCAACGTCTTTAAAGCAATGAGTTACCCCATGGAATCCATAGGAGAATGCATGCTGGTAGACACCATGGAACAGATAGTTCAAGAAGTCTTGGAAGAAGAACAATGTGGAGAAACCATTGAGCTGGAACAAGCACTAGATGGAGAACCACCACACGCAACCATGAGAAACTTAATCATGCCAACCACTACTGACAACAAAGATGAAGAGTCTCCAAAACTAGAGCTGAAAACCTTACTACCCAGCTTGAAATATGCATATCTGGGTGCTAACAACACTCACCCAGTGATCATAAATTCAAGTTTGAGTAAGGAACAAAAAGAGGAGCTTATCCAAGTGCTGAGACAACACAAGGATGCCATAGGCTAGACACTTGCAAATTTAAAAGGGATCAGTCCTTCAATGTGTATGCATAAAATCTTACCTGAAGAAGATGCCAAACCTTCAAGACAACAACAAAGGAGGATGAACCCAACTATGAATGAAGTGGTTCAGAAAGAAGTGTTAAAATTGTGGAAAGCAGGGGTGATCTACCCCCATCTTAGACAGCCCTTGGGTAAGCCCGGTGCAAGTAGTCCCTAAGAAGGGAGGGATCACTGTTGTGACAAATGAGAATAATGAATTGATACCCACAAGAACAGTGACCGGATGGCGTATGTGCATTGACTACCGGAAACTTAATGAAGCCACCCAGAAAGACCACTTTCCCCTACCTTTCATGGACTAGATGCTTGAAAGATTGGCAGGACATGAGTATTATTGCTTCCTGGATGGTTATTCGGGCTACAATCAAATTGTTGTAGACCCCAAACATCAGGGAAAAAATTTAATTTACTTGTCCATATGGTGTCTTTGCTTATAGGAGAATGCCCTTTGGATTGTGCAATGCACCCGCAACATCCCAAAGGTATATGCTCTCCATTTTTTTAGACATGATTGAGAAGTTCATAGAAGTATTCATGGACGACTTCTCTGTATTTGGGAACTCATATTCTGATTGCCTATACCATCTTGCTCTTGTGCTAAAAAGGTGTCAAGAAACCAACCTGGTTTTAAACTGGGAGAAGTGCCATTTTATGGTGACTGAAGGGGTAGTTCTTGGTCATAAAATTTCAAAAGATGGCATAGAAGTGGACAAGGCAAAAGTGAAAGTAATTGAAAAATTACCTCTACCTTGCAATGTCAAAGCAATCAGAAGTTCTTTGGGACACGCTGGGTTCTATAGGAGGTTTATTAAAGACTTTTCAAAGATTGCAAAACCCCTTAGCAACCTCCTTGTCTCAAATACTCCCTTTGTTTTTGACAGAAAGTGCATGGTAGCCTTTGATGAACTTAAAAAGGAAACTCTCATCTGCACCTATTATAGCACCACCAAGCTGGGATCTTCCATTTGAACTAATGTGTGATGCATCTGATTTTGCTGTTGGTGCTGTTCTAGGACAGAGGAAAGACAAGCTAGTACATGTTATTTACTATGCTAGCAAGGTCCTTAATGAGAATCAAAGGAACTATACTACCACGGAGAAAGAACTTTTAGCCATAGTTTTTGCTTTTGATAAGTTTAGATCATATCTTATTGGCTCAAAAGTAATTGTGTTCACTGATCATGCAGCACTCAAGTACTTGCTTACCAAACAAGAATCTAAGCCCAGACTAATAAGGTGGATTCTGCTGCTCTAAGAATTTGATATTGAGGTTAAAGATAGGAGTGGAGTAGAGAACAAGGTAGCTGACCACCTCTCAAGGATCCCACAAGAAGAAAAAATGCAGCAAGTAGCAGTAAATGAAAGCTTCCCTGACGAACAATTAATGATAATTCGAGTAGCCCCTTGGTTTGCAGACATAGCTAACTTCAAGGCTATTGGGGAACTAACAACTAACATCAATAAGCACATGAGGAGGAAGCTAATCAAGGATGCCAAACACTACATCTGGGATGACCCTTATTTGTTCAAAAAGTGTGCTGATGGAATCCTGAGGAGGTGTATATCCCATGAAGAAGGGCAGGAAGTGTTATGGTAGTGCCATGGATCCGCATATGGAGGTCACTTCAGTGGAGAAAGAACAACAGCAAAAGTGCTTCAATTCGGATTTTACTGGCCAACAATGTTTAAGGATGCCAAGGAAATGGTGTCAAGGTGTGATGAATGCCAAAGAGCTGGTAATCTAACCAAGAGAAATGAGATGCCACAGTAATTCATACTAGAGCTGGAGCTATTTGATGTATGGGGATTGATTTCATGGGACCCTTCCCAACCTCCTACTCAAATAGCTACATATTGGTGGCTGTTGATTATGTCTCAAGATGGGTAGAAGCCATAGCCACTGCAACAAATGACAACAAAGTTGTGATAAGCTTCTTGAGAAGGAATATCTTTAGCAGATTTGGAGTTCCCAGAACTCTCATTAGTGATGGAGGGAGACACTTCTGCAATAAACAACTCGAGACACTCCTTCTCAGATATGGAGTCAAGCACAAAGTGGCAACTCCATACCACCCACAGACCAACGGGCAAGTTAAAATCTCCAACAGAGAGCTGAAACGAATCCTTGAAAAAACTATTGGAAGCTCAAGAAAGGATTGGTCTAAGAAGTTGGATGATGCACTATGGGCCTATAGAATAGCCTATAAAACTCTCATTGGGATGTCTCCATACCAACTGGTATATGGCAAGGCTTGTCACTTACCAGTTGAACTTGAGCATAGAGCATTTTGGGCTCTAAAAATGTTAAACTATGATGAGCAAGCTACTGGAGAAAAGAGATTAATGCAATTCAATGAGCTGGAGGAGTTTAGAAATCAAGCATATGAGAATTCAAAAATCTACAAAGAGAACACAAAAAGGTGGCATGACCAAATGATAGCAAGAAGGGAGTTCACTGAAGGACAGAAGGTGTTACTCTACAACTCAAGACTCAAGTTCTTCCCTGGGAAACTTAAGTCTCGATGGTCAGGACCTTTCACCATACTCAAGGTGTTTCCTTATGGTCATGTGGAGCTCATGGAGGAGAAGACTCAGAGAACTTTTACTGTCAATGGCCCTAGACTCAAACACTACTTGGAAGGCCCCTTAGAAGAGCAGAGAGTAAGCTACAAGCTCACCTAATGATGAAGGAATGTCAAGCTAATGACAATAAAGAAGCGCTAGTTGGGAGGCACCCCAACACTTTATCCTTTTTGATTTAATTGCTTTTCTTAGAAGTAGTTTAAAATCTATTGCTTTAGATAGTTTAATTTTCAATCTCACATTTGTGTTACATTGCCAAATTAGGATTAGTTTACAATTGTAGATTAGAAAGTTTGATATTAGCTTTGGTAGCTAGATTTTTTTTACACTCTTTTATTTCTTTCTATTCTGGAATTGCAACTTGATGAAGGCACAACTAGTGAGGAGTGAATGGGCTGAGAACTAGCTGAATTGCTAAGTTTGGTGTGGCCTCTCACCCACTTAATCTAGGCTTATAAACACTTAATAGCTTGATTTTGAAGAGTAAGCCCAGAGATTAAGTTCGGTGTGGCCACCACCAAGGATCACATAGCAGCCCAAGTCACCCAATTTGAAAGAACTTAATGTTTTGGGTAAGAACATCAATGTGACTTAATGAGTTTAGAGGAATTGGAATCAAGAGAAAATGAAAGGATTTATGTTACTCCACTCTTATGAACACATTAAATACACAATGATGGAACCAATTTATTAAGATGCCAAAGGATTAAGTTTGGTGTCCCAAGGGACACCCATCAGTTCCAATTCAAATCACTCTTGATGAGAAGGAATAAGAAGGGGTTCTTTTGTCATTACTAATGGGTTCAGTTTCAATTTTAGGAGAGAAGATGGGGCCCACATGGTAAATGATAAACCATTATTTTATGGTTTATATTGTATTTAGTTGTGTGGTTTTATCAAATCTTTATCCACTTATTCATTAAATTAGCATGTATTTACAATTCCTTCCCAAAATTACTCCATGGTTGAAAACTTGCTTCCTAGAGATTTTTAATTATGTATTTTAATTCTCCTTTATTTCATTCGATGTCGTGATCCGTGTGTTAAGTGTTTCAGGCTTTACAGGGCATGAATGACTTGGAGATTGGAAAGGAGGCTTGCAAAAATAGAAGGAACACAAGAAATTGAGGAGATGACCAGCAAAAAATGATGCGGACGCATGGCTCACACGACCGCGCGAATTAGAAAAAATTGCAGTGACGCGCTCACGTGCCTTACGCGAACGCATGGATTGGAAACTGCACAGGTGACGCGAATGCATGGATGACGTGCACGCGTGGCAAGGCAAAACGCTGGATGACGCGAACACGTGGATGACGCGATCGCATGACGTGTGCGATTTGCAGAATCTGCAGAATTCGCTGGGGCGATTTTGGGCCCTGTTTTGACCCAGTTTTTGGCCCAGAAAAGCATATTAGAGCCAGGGAACATGCAGAGACCAAAAACAACATTCATTCTGCATAATTTTAGTTTTAGATATGATTTTACTCCTCCTAAAGAAAACATAAAATAACACTAGAAAATAAATAAATATAATTAGATAACATTGGGTTGCCTCCCAACAAGCGCTTCTTTAATGTCAATAGCTTGACACTGAGCTCTCATGGAGCCTCACAGATGTTCAGAGCAAGGTTGGAACCTCCCAATACCAAACTTAGAGTTTGAATGTGGTGGTTCAACACCAAACTTAGAGTTTGGTTGTGGCCTCCCAACACCAAACTTAGTGTTTGACTGTGGGGGCTTTGGTTGACTCTGCAGTGAGAGGAGCTTTTCATGCTTCCTCTCCATGGTTACAGAATGAGATCCTTGAGTTTTAAACACAAGGTTGTCCTCATGCAGTTGAAGGATCAATTCTCCTCTGTCCACATCAATCACAGCTCTTGCTGTAGCTAGGAAGGGTCTTCCAAGTATGATGGATTCATCCTCATCCTTCCCAGTGTCTAGGATTATGAAATTAGCAGGGATGTAAAGGCCTTTAACCTTTACTAGCACGTCCTCTACTTGTCCATAAGCCTATTTTCTTGAGTTGTCTGCCATCTCTAATGAGATTCTGGCAACTTGCACCTCAAAGATTCCCAGTTTCTCCATTACAGAGAGTGGCATGAGGTTTATCCCTGATCCAAGGTCACATAGAGCCTTCTCAAAGGTCATGGTGCCTATGATTCAAGGTATTAAGAACTTTCTAGGATCCTATTTCTTCTGAGGCAATCTCAGTTGATCCAGATCACTTAGTTCATTGATGAGCAAGGGAGGTTCATCTTCCCAAGTCTCATTACCAAATAATTTAGCATTCAGCTTCATGATTGCACCAAGGTACTTGGCAACTTGCTCTTCAGTGACATCTTCACTCTCTTCAGAAGAAGAATACTCATCAGAGCTCATGAATGGCATAAGGAGGTTCAATAGATTCTCTATAGTCTCTAAATGAGTCTCAGATTCCTTTGGTTCCTCAGAGGGAAACTCCTTGTTGATCACTGGACGTCCCAGAAGGTCTTCCTCACTGGGATTCATGTCCTCTCCCTCCCTTGTAGGTTTGGCCATGACGGTTAAATCAACGGCCTTGTACTCTCTTTTTGGATTCTCTTCTGTATTGCTTGGAAGAGTACTAGGAGGAGTTTCAGTGACCCTTTTACTCAGCTGGCCTACTTGTGCCTCCAAATTTCTAATGGAGGACCTTGTTTCATTCATGAAACTCACAGTGGTCTTAGATAGATCAGAGACTATATTTGCTAAGCTAGATGGATTCTGCTCAGAATTCTCTGTCTATTACTGAGTGGATGATGGAAAAGATTTGCTATTGCTAAACCTGTTTCTTTCACCATTATTAAAGCCTTGTTGAGGCTTTTGTTGATCCTTCCATGAGAAATTTGGATGATTTCTCCATGAGGGATTATAGGTGTTTCCATAGGGTTCACCCATGTAATTCACCTCTGCTATTGTAGGGTTCTCAGGATCATAAGCTTCTTCTTCAGAAGATGCCTCTTTAGTACTGTTGGATGATTCCTTCAATCCATTCAGACTCTGAGATATCATATTGACTTGCTGAGTCAATATTTTATTCTGAGCCAATATGGCATTCAGAGTATCAATTTCAAGAACTCCCTTCCTCATAGGCGTCCCATTACTCACAGGATTCCTTTCAGAAGTGTATATAAACTGGTTATTTGCAACCATGTCAATGAGTTCTTGAGCTTCTGCAGACATTTTCTTTAGGTGGATGGATCCACCTGTAGAATGGTCCAGTGACATCTTTGATAACTCAAATAGACCATCATAGAATATATCCAGGATGGTCCATTCTGAAAGCATGTCAGAAGGACACTTTTTGGTCAGTTCCTTGTATCTCTCCCAAGCTTCATAGAGGGATTCTCCTTCTTTCTGTCTGAAGGTTTGAACATCCACTCTAAGCTTGCTAAGCTTTTGAGGAGGAAAGAACTTGGCTAAGAAAGTCGTGACCAGCTTATCCCAAGAGTTCAGGCTGTCTTTAGGTTGAGAGTCCAACCATACTCTAGCTCTGTCTCTTACAGCAAACGGGAAAAGCATAAGCCTGTAGACCTCGGGATCAACCCCATTGGTCTTAACAGTATCACAGATCTGCAAGAATTCAGTTAAGAACTGAAAAGGATCTTCTGATGGAAGTCCATGAAACTTGCAATTCTGTTGCATCAGAGAAACTAATTGAGGCATAAGCTCAAAATTGTTTGCTCCAATGGCAGGGATTGAGATGCTTCTTCCATGTAAATTGGAGTTTGGTGCAGTAAAGTCACCAAGCATCTTCCTTGCATTGTTATTATTTTCGGCCATGTCTCCTTCTTTTTCGAAAATTTCTGTCATATTTTCTCCAGAGAGTTGTGCTTTAGCTTCCCTTAGCTTCCTCTTAAGAGTCCTTTCAGGTTCAGGATCAGCCCCAACAAGAATGTTCTTATCCTTGTTCCTGCTCATATAAAAAAGAAGAAAACAGAAAAGAAAATATGGAATCCTGTATGTCACAGTATAGAGATTCCTTTATGTGAGTAGAAGAAGATAAGAATAAAAGAAGAGAAATTCGAACACCAAGAGGAAGAGAGGGTTCGAATTTTGAGATGAAGAGAAGTGTTAGTAAATAAATAAATAAATAAATAATTAGAAGGAGATGAGAGAGAGGGATTTTCGAAAATTAATTAAATTAAAATTAAAATTTAAAGTTAAATTTTGAAAATTAAAATTGAAATCAAATTAAATTAAATTTTTAAAACAATTAATTAATTAAAAAGGAATTTTTTTTTTTGAAAAAGAGGGATGGGATTTTCGAAAATTAGAGAGAGAATTAGTTAGGTAGTTTTGAAAAAGATATGATTGAAACAAAAAGATAATATTGATTGAAAAAGATTTGAAAATCAAATTAAAAAGATAAGAGGTTAGAAAAGAAGTTAGAAAAGATTTTGAAATTGATTTTGAAAAAGATGTGATTGAAATTTATTTTGAAAAAGATTTGAAAAAAGAAATTTAAAAAAATTTGATTTTGAAAATTAAAGTTGATTACTTGACTAACAAGAAACTAAAAAGATATGATTCTAGAGTTTAAAGATTGAACCTTTCTTACTAGGCAAGTAACAAACTTAAAATTTTTGAATCAATCACATTAATTGTTACCATTAATTTTGAAAATTTGAAATAGAAATAAGAAAAAGATTTTTGAAAATCATTTTGGAATTTTCGAAAATTATGAAAGGAAAAATGAGAAAGATTTTATTTTTGAAAAAGATTTGAAAAAGATAGAATTTTTAAATTGAAAATTTGATTTGACTCATAAGAAACAACTTGATTTTAAAATTTTTGAAAAATTCAACTCAAATTTTCGAAAAATTTTATGAGAAAAGAAAAAAAAAGGGGAAAGATAATTTTTTTATTTTTGAATTTAAATGATGAAAGAGAAAAAAAACACAAAAATGACACATAACATAAAAATTATGAATCAAAACACACAATGCATGCAAGAACACTTTGAATGTCAAGATGAACACCAAGAACACTTTGAAGATCAAGATGAACATCAAGACTTATTTTTGATAATTTTCAAGAAAAGAAAAACATACAAGACACTAAGCTTAGAAATTATCAAACTTTAGACACTAACAAATTGAAAATGCATATGAAAAACAAGAAAAGACACAAAACAAGAAAATATGAAGATCAAACAAGAAGACTGGCCAAGAACAACTTTAAGATCATGAAGAATGCAATGCATGAAATTTTCGAAAATAATTTTTAGAAAATTAAAAAGATGCAATTGACACCAAACTTAAAACTTAACTCTAGACTCAAACAAGAAACACAAAATATTTTTTTTATGATTTTATTTTTTTTTTTTGGTTTTTTTCGAAAATTATTTTGGGAAAAACGAAAAAGAAGAAATATATTTTTGAAAATTTTTTGAAAACCTTTTGAAAACAAAACAAAAGTTGGAACAAGAAGAAAATTACCTAATCTGAGCAACAAGATGAACCGTCAGTTGTCCAAACTCGAACAATCCCCGGCAACGGCGCCAAAAACTTGGTGCGCAGAAATTGAGACGGTTCCATTCCTTGGTAACGGCGCTGAAAACTTTATACGCATGTTCATAATCTTAATTCTTTGTCACAACTTCGCACAACTGACCAGCAAGTGCACTGGGTCGTCCAAGTAATAAACCTTACATGAGTAAGGGTTGATCCCACGGAGATTGTCGGCTTGAAGCAAGTTATGATCTCCTTGTAAATCTCAGTCAGGCGGATTCAAATGGTTATAGAGTTTTAATAATTAAATAGATAATTAAAATATGAACTAGGATAGAGATACTTATGTAATTCATTGGTGAGAATTTCAGATAAGAGTATAGAGATGCTTTCGTTCCTCTGAACCTCTGCTTTCCTGCTGTCTTCATCCAACCATTCCTACTCCTTTCCATGGCAAGCTTTATGTAGGGCATCACCGTTGTCAATGGCTACATCCCATCCTCTCTATGAAAATGGTCCAATGCGCTGTCACTGCAAGGCTAATCATCTGTCGGTTCTCGATCATACTGGAATAGGATTTACTATCCTTTTGCATCTATCACTACACCCAGCACTCGCGAGTTTGAAGCTCGTCACAGCCATCCCTTCCCAGATCCTACTCAGAATACCACAGACAAGGTTTAGACTTTCCGGATCTCAAGAATGGCCATCCATGGGTTCTAACATATACCACGAAGATTCTAATATCTCGGACTCGGTCCTCTGTATTTGATATCTAAGAGATATTCATTCTAGCTTGTTTGCATGTAGAACGGAAGTGTTTGTCAGGCACGCGTTCATAAGTGAGAATGATGATGAGCGTCACATAATCATCACATTCATCATGTTCTTGGGTACGAATGGATATCTTATAATAGGAATAAGCTTGAATTGAATAGAAAAACAGTAGTACTTTGTATTAATTCATGAGGAACAGCAGAGCTCCGCACCTTAATCTATGGTGTGTAGAAACTCTACTGTTTGAAAATACATAAGTGATAACGGTCTAGGCATGGCCGAATGGCCAGCCCCCATGAAAGTCTAAGATAGCATAAAACTAATCAAAGATCTCCTACAAAGATAGTAAAAAGTCCTATTTATACTAAACTAGTTACTAGGGTTTACAGAAATGAGTAAATGATGCACAAATCCACTTCCGGGGCCCACTTGGTGTGTGCTTGGGCTGAGCATTGAGCTTTACACATGTAGAGGTCTTTCTTGCAGTTGAACGCCAGTTTGTAACCTATTTCTGGCGTTTAACTCCACTTTGCAACCTGTTTGTGGCGTTTGACTCCAGAATGCAGCATGAAACTGGCGTTCAACGCCAGTTTACGTCATCTATCCTTAATCAAAGTATGGACTATTATATATTTATGGAAAGCCCTGGATGTCTACTTTCCAACGCAATTGAGAGCGTGCCATTTGGAGTTCTGTAGATCCAGAAAATCCACTTTGAGTGCAGGGAGGTCAGAATCCAACAGCATCTGCAGTCCTTCTTCAACCTCTGAATCTGATTTTTGCTCAAGTCTCTCAATTTCAGCCAGAAAATACCTGAAATCACAGAAAAACACACAAACTCATAGTAAAGTCCAGAAATGTGAATTTTAATTAAAAACTAATAAAAATATACTAAAAACTAACTAAATCATACTGAAAACTATGTAAAAACAATGCCAAAAAGCGTATAAATTATCCGCTCATCACAACACCAAACTTAAATTGTTGCTTGTCCCCAAGCAACTGAAAATCAAATAGGATAAAAAGAACAGAATATACTATAAATTCCAAAATATCAATGAAACTTAGCTCCAATCAAATGAGCGGGACTTGTAGCTTTTTGCCTCTTGAATAGTTTTGGCATCTCGCTTTATCCATTGAGGTTCAGAATGATTGGCATCTATAGGAACTTAGAATTCAGATAGTGTTATTGATTCTCCTAGTTCAGTATGTTGATTCTTGAACACAGCTACTTTATGAGTCTTGGTCGTGGCCCTAAGCACTTTGTTTTTCAGTATTACCACCGGATACATAAATGCCACAAACACATAACCGGGTGAACCTTTTCAGATTGTGACTCAGCTTTGCTAAAGTTCCCAATTAGAGGTGTCCAGGGTTCTTAAGCACACTCTTCTTTTTGCTTTGGACCTTGACTTTAACCGCTCAGTATCAAGTTTTCACTTGACACCTTCACGCCACAAGCACATGGTTAGGGACAGCTTGGTTTAGCCGCTTAGGCCAGGATTTTATTCCTTTAGGCCCTCCTATCCACTGATGCTCAAAGCCTTTGATCCTTTTTATTACCCTTGCCTCTTGGTTTTAAGGGCTATTGGCTTTTCGTTCTTGTCTTTTGGTTTTAAGAGCTTTTGACTTTTTCTGCTTGCTTTTCCTTTTTCTTTCCCCTTTTTTTCTTTTTCGCTTTTTTTTTCTGCAAGATTTTGTATTCACTGCTTTTTCTTGCTTCAAGAATCATTTTTATGATTTTTCAGATTATCAAATAACATGTCTCCTTTTTCCTTACTCTTCAAGAGCCAACATATTTAACATTCATAAACATCAACTTCAAAAGACATATGCACTGTTCAAGCATTCATTCAGAAAACAAAAAGTATTGTCACCACATCAAAATAATTAAACTAGTTTCAAGGATGAATTCGAAACCCTGTACTTCTTGTTCTTTTGTTTTTAAAACAGTTTTCATTTAAGAGAGGTGGTGGATTCATATTCATAGGTTTAAGGCATAGACTCTTAGACACTAATGATCATGTAATAAGACACAAATATAAATAAACATAAAGCTCAAAAAATCGAAAAACAGGAAAATAAATAAACAAGGAGATTAAGGAATGAGTCCACCTTAGTGAGGGTGGCGTCTTCCTCTTCTTGAAGAACCAATGGTGCTCTTGAGCTCCTTTATGTCTCTTCCTTGTCTTTCTTGCTCCTCCCTCATAGCTCTTTGATCTTCTCTAATTTCATGGAGGATGATGGAGTGCTCTTGGTGCTCCCCCCTTAGTTGTCCCATGTTGGAACTTAATTCTCCTAGGGAAGTGTTGATTTGTTCCCAATAGTTTTGTGGAGGGAAGTGCATCCCTTGAGGCATCTCAGGGATTTCATGGTGAGGAATCTCCTCATGCTCATGTTGAGGTCCATGATCTCTTGTTTGCTCCATCCTTTTCTTAGTGATGGGCTTATCCTGTTCAATGAGGATATCTCCCTCTATGTCAATTCCAGCTGAATTGCAGAGGTGGCATATGAGGTGAGGAAAGGCTAACCTTGCCCAAGTGGAGGACTTGTCAGCCACCTTGTAAAGTTCTTGAGGTATAATCTCATGAACTTCTACCTCCTCTCCAATCATGATACTATAGATCATGATGGCCCGGTCTATAGTAACTTCAAACCGGTTACTAGTAGGAATGATTGAGCGTTGAATGAACTCTAGCCATCCCCTAGCCACTGGTTTGAGGTCATGCCTTTTCCCACCTTGGTCTCAGATCTTGTCTCAGCAGCCGGAGTCTCCTACAGAGCTGGTGACACCAAAGACATGCTCCCACGGGCTGATCAATACGTCCCCAACAGGAAATATATCAGACCTCCAACAGCCACTATAAGACAGCCTACTGAACCGGCTGAAGACATTCCACCTTCAACACCACAAGCACCTACAACAACCCAACTGCTCCATCAGATACTCGAGAGGTTGGATCGGCAGGAACACAAAGCAAAGCTAAGAGAGCGCCGTAACAAGCACCGATTCACGTACCTCAAGGAGCCACTTAAGGGAAAATACCGAGACTCAGACACCTCGGACTCCACTTCGTTTACCAGCACAGGGAGCCATGACGGTCCCGACTGTGGAGATACTGCTACCAGCCCACCTTTGTTCCTGACAGATGGCACCGAGGACGGTGCAAAGCCTTAAGTGTGGGGAGGTCGGTCAGTACCTGACTTTCGGAGGTAATTTCTCTTCCTTAACACCAATAAAATAGGATATTTAGTTAGTTTTTCTTTGTAAAATAGGATAAATTGCATAGTAATAGGTTAGTTACATGCATGTTCTACTTGATTGAAAAGATAATAAGTTTCTCCTAAGACTCTATTTTTAGAACAAAATTTCACTAATTTTAATCAAAACTTTTATGTTAAATTTGCCTAAAGTTGTATTTGGAACATGGTTTTTGAGCTAAAGAACACACAACCTGTGAGACTTTGAGCCTAGATACATGGTTACATTATTTAACCATAATTATTTTATTCTTGTGTGTTTACTTCTCTATGATTGTAATCTATATTTTGTTTCATCCTATATGTCCAATGTTTAATATATTTATATGCTTGCATATGATTGAGGCCATTATTTGTTTAGCTCACTTATCCAAATTAAGCCTACCCTTTCAATTACCTTTGTTAGCCACTTTGAGCCTTTAAATCCCATTTGTTCTTTATTTCACCACATCACTAGCCTTAAGCAGAAAAATAATTATATATCCCAATTGAATCTTTGGTTAGCTTAAGATAGAATTGTGTGTTAATTGAGTATGGGAAGATTGTGGGAACAAAAGATAATAAGAGAATGTGTCATGATAGTATAATGGGAATTTGGGTACCTACTCATGTGAAACTATAAAAGAAAATTAAAATTCTATATGCATTGATAAGCTATGTTTATTTTCATGTTTAAAAAAAATGTCAATAAATAAGGGGACAACAATTACCCCAATGCTAAGTTAAAATTCAAGGATCAATGCATATACGATTGAATAAAAAAATAAAAGTTGATACATGAGTATGGAATGTGAAAAGGAAATTTTGGGTAGCTAGGTATGAGATTTGAGTTATAAAGAATATATATGTGTGTTAGGTGAAAGCTTGGGTTAATTAAAGATTCAATTTATAAGCTTACTTAGCCATATATATGCCCTTACCCTTACCTTGGCCCCACTACAACCTTGAAAAGACCTCATGATGTTTGCATTGGTACATTAAATGCTGTTGATTGGTTAGGTGAAGAACAAAAATTAGAAAGCATGATTAGAGAAGGATAGAGTGATTACCCTATACACTAGAGAGACTAGAGCATACATACATCATCAGTGAGGGTTCAATGCTTAAATTCTATGTTCCCCGCTTTCATGAGCTACCTTCTTGTATTTTTATCTGTTGTTACTGTATAAGAATTGAATTAGTTGAATTTGATTTGTGATTGTGTTGAAGAGCTTATTTACTTTTGACCAAGTGGACAAGAATCATATAGTTGCATTCACATATATAGGTTGCATTGTATTGCATGAGTTTTACATGTTCCTACTCATTTATATTATCTCCTTCAACTAAGCATGAGGACATGCTAATATTTAAGTGTGGGGAGGATGATAAACCATTATTTTATGGTTTATATTGTGTTTAGTTGTGTGGTTTTATCAAATCTTTACCCACTTATTCATTAAATTAGCATGTATTTACAATTCCATCCCAAAATTACTCCATGGTTGAAAAATTGCGTCCTAGAGATTTTTAACTATGTATTTTAATTTTCCATTATTCCATTCGATGCCGTGATCCGTGTGTTAAGTGTTTCAGGCTTTATAGGGCATGAATGACTTGGAGATTGGAAAGGAGGCTTGCAAAAATGGAAGGAACACAATAAATTGAGGAGATGACCAGCGAGAAGCGACGCGGACGCATGGCTCACGCGACCGTGTGAATTAGAGGAAATTGCAGTGACGCGCTCGCGTGCCTGACGTGAACGCATGGATAGGAAACTGCACAAGTGACGTGAATGCGTGGACAACGCGCACGCGTGGCAAGGCAAAACGCTGGATGACGCGAACGCATGGATGACGCGATCGCGTGATTTGCGCGATCTGCAGAATCTGCAGAATTCGCTGGGGACGATTTTCGGCCTTGTTTTGACCCAGTTTTCGGCCAAGAAAAGCAGATTAGAGCCAGGGAACATGTAGAGACCAAAAACAATATTCATTCCACAAAATTTTAGTTTTAGATCTGATTTTACTCCTCCTCTAGGTTTTTTCACTACACATTCATAGTTCTTAGGATTTTGATTCTATTGCTTCTTGGATTGGGATATTGAGAAGAGTTGTTACCTCTGTCAAGACTTCGTCATTCTAGTTTGTTTTCTTACTTGTCACTTACTCTTCCATATCCTTAATTTATTCAGAGTTACTATTGGATTATTTTTAGAATTTCTTAATACAAGAACTATTTTTATTTTTAATTGATCCTTTTGATTATTATTCATCATGTCTTTCTTTATTCCCTTTTCTTATTTTGCGAAGTTTACATTCATAATGAGCGAGTAGTTCCATAACTTGATTGGGAGTTGGTTGAAAGGAAGACCTTGAGTTGGAATGCTCAAGAGTAAAATTATAGTTGGGTTTAGCGTTGGGTCGCCCTCTAGTCACTGACACTAGTCCTTTCCAAGGGAGAGGATTAGAACTTCTGAGTAGAAACTGACTTCCAACTTGCTTAACTTTCCTTTATCCGGTAAGGGATAACTGAGCAGACAACCTTCAATTATCAATTAATCTTGGGAGAACTCCAACAAGGATAGGACTTCCAACTAATCTACTCCCGGTCAAGGTTTTTATTTAAATTACATAAATTCTCTGATTTAATTTCCTATTTACCAACTCAAAACCATTTTTGAAAACATCTAATTAATAAAATAGCACACCTTTCTGCAACTCGTTGGGAGACGACCTGGGATTCATACTCCCAGTATTTTAATTCTAATTTTGTGACAACCCTTCTAAATTGATAAGCGGATTTTTGTTGGTTAAGAACTGTACTTGCAACACATCTCTTATAAGAATTTCTTAACCCGCCAATTTCTGCCACGTCAGTAAATAACTCACAAAGCAAGGAAGTCAAAGTGTACTTGCACTTTGGAACTCAACACATGCAGAAGACTCTGTGAGAAAAGAGTTGGTGCCTCTTCCCACGCTAGGCGCCACTCCCCAAGTGGGAAAACATTTAACCCTTTTTATTTCCCACCTTTCGACCACACAATTCACCCATTATAAAAGCCTCACCTCCCCATCTCCTCTCCCACTTTAGCAATCCCCAATCACACACAAAGAGCATACACCCCTCATCTTCTTTTATTTTTCTACTATCTCTCTTCCCCAACTTTCTTTCTTCTTTTTCTTGATTGGGACAATCAAGTCCTAAGTTTGGTGTTGAAGCAAAACCTTGTTTTGCTTACTCTTTCTTGCAACCCATATTTTACAACCTCAAACACACTTTCTCAACCTAATGGTACCACCAAAAAGCTCAGCCTCAAAGAAAAGAAAAACCAAAGAACCAACCTCTGGATCCTCAAGCTCTTTCAATGACTACAAGTTCCTCTCCGCATTCAACCAAAATCAATTCAATGGTTGAGTGAGTGAGATGAAGATCATTCCAGAAGTTGGGTTTTAACTAGGGAGGAATGAGCATATTGAAATCAATATTAAGATCAACAATAGGGGTTGGTCACTTCTATGCAACCCACCAAGAAAAGTGGTAGAGAGCTTGGTAAGGAAATTCTATGCTAACACAGTACCTCAACCAGGGCAACAATATGGCTACATTAGCTATGTAAGGGGGAAGTCCATTGACTACAGCCCTCTAGCATAGAAAGAATGCTAATTGTGAATAGGACAAGCTCCACTCAGAGCTATGAAGAAAGAATGAAGCAACAAGACCCTGGGTTTGATGAGATCCTGAATGAAATTTGTGTGCTGAATGTGCATTGGATAAATGATAAGGATGGGATACCCAACCAATTGAGGAAAAGAGATTTGAACCCCCCAAGCTAGAGGGTGGTTAGAATTTATGAGGAGGTCCCTAATCCCCACATCCAACACTTCTGAGGTGACCAAAGAGAGAGCTGTGCTCATCTACAACATCATGAAAGGAGAGAACATCAACGTGGGGGAGATGATCGCCAACAACATCAGCAAAGTGCTGAAAAGCACCAGTGACAACACAAGGTTAGCCTTCCCCACCATTATACAGAAGCTATGTGATGAGGCTGGAGTTGAAAAGATCATTGATGAGGTGCTTGTGAAGCAAGATAAATTCATAACTGCCAAAAAGATTGCCAAAGTGGTGGCTGTTCACCCACTCAATAGGACCAGCGAACGAAGAGCTCATGCTCATGGACCACAACAACAACAAGAAAAGGAAGAAGCAGAAGAGCAACCCCACTTCTTGGCACTTCAACCACCACCACAATACCAATATCAGCAATTCCCATCAGGATTCAACTGGGAACAATTGCAAGGAGATGTACACCAAATGAAGGGAGACTTAGACCACTTGAGGGAAGATGTCAATCAACTCAAGGAGACTCAACAACAACAATGGAGCCAAGTCAACCAGAATATTCAACAACTCCAAGGGGGTTTTGAGAAGCTCAAAGAGCAGCAAGAACGATCTAACTGGGGAGAGATGCAAGGCAGCTTAGGAATGATTCTGGAATGACAATTTCAACAAATGAAAAGTCTTGCTGAATTCAGACACCGTTAGAAAGCAATGACTGTAGCCAGAGGGGAATATGATTGCCATGCACAAACAAATTTGAGCTACCTATGCAATGCAATAGCTAACATGAACACCAATTACCCCACCTATATGCAGAAATTGGAGGAACTCAGCTCAAGGCAAGAAGAAATAGCATACCAACACAAGGAGAATGTTAAATCCTACATGAGGAGGCTAGGATTTTGGAAGCCCAAGAATGCCAAAGCACAAGAAGGATCCTCCAAGCCAGATGAAGGTGGCTCCTCTCCTTCCAAGAAGAAGGACAAAGGGAAAGGGCCAATGAACTAAAGATGAAGCTGCTCAAGGTTGTTGAGTCCCATGGTTGACACTTTCTAATTTCTGAAATCTTGTTTTAAGCTTTTGTTTGATTTACTTTTTGAATAAATAATCATGCTAGGATAGTTTATGATTATTGCTTAGTTTTAATTCCTGTTTGAAGTCTTTATGAGTTTTTTTACAAGAAAGAAAATGCCATGTATTTCAAGTCTTCATTTCAACATAAATAAAAGTAGAGCTTATCTCCATAAGAGTTACTGTGAGTTGTGCAAAAATAATGAGAGGGACCAAGGCCAAGAGAGATCATCAAATAAACTATGAAATAAGAAACTAAGTGTGGAACCTTGGATGAACTAAAAAGAAAATGAGTCATAGAGAGCAACTAGTCCTAGAAGGTGTAACAAGGGAAGGTCAAGGGGTGTTCCTAGAATATCCATAGAACTAAGAGGTAGTAAGCAATAAAGGCCCAAGGCTCTGAGCATCAACTACTGGGATGGAAAAAGAAACATTAAAAAGCTCAAAAGGAATTAAAGATCTTAGTAGATGCTTGTGGTGAAGATGTGTCAAGAAGAGACTTGGGCAAGTAAATTCTTAGGGGTGTCTCAACACCTAGTAACCTAAAACCAACTGGTTTGGTAGTGCTAATTGAAAGCTTAATTAAAGGGTTGTCTTGAGACAAAACATTTAGAGTCGTGGTCAAGAAAGCAAAACAACCCTTACTACTTCAAGGTGACAATCAATAGAAAGGACCCCTAAAGCCTATACCTGAAAGAACCCTCAAGGATCCAAGAACTTTTCATGACATTAAAACATTCATACATGTGTTGAACACTTAGTTTTACTCTTAGCTGTATTGCAATCATTCAAAGCCAAGGCCTCAAGTTTGGTGTTGTGATGACTTGCATCATCTTAATGCCAGGGCATTTTGGCCAGTTTCACTGACCTTTTCTTTACTGTTTTTAGGGTAGTTTCATGCATTTCCTTAGAAAATAAGCTAGTTTTGGGTAGATATTCACTTACATCTTGATTCAAGCATACATTGTGCACTTTACATGATTTCATGAGGATTTTGCATGAATTTTATGACAAATTTGATGTTGCATTTCCCATGACTTGGACCAGAACTTTGATGCACTGGATTGCTTGATTTCAGGACAAAGGAAGCAAAGAAGAACCACATTAGTGGCTACATTAGTTACACTAACGTGGGGACTAACGTGGAATCGGAGTAACTTGCAAAGTTAATGAGAAAAGTAATCGCCAATAACGCTCTCGAAGCCATCATTGCCCACGTTAAGAGTCACGTTAACTAAGTTAACGTGAACTCTAACGTGGAAGAAAGGAAAGGGAGCCAACGTTAGTGACACTTAACATTATCACTAACGTTGGACCAAGGTCATAAGTGGCCACGTTAAGAGCCACGTTAACTTAGTTAACGTGGCCTCTAACGTTAAGAAATAAAGGGGAGGCCAACGTTAGTGACATTCAACTTTGTCACTAACGTTGGCCAAGTCACAATAAGCCACGTTAACCTAGTTAACGTGGAAGCTAACATGAAGAAAGTAGGTGGTCGACAACATTAGTGACACCAAACATTATCACTAACGTTGGGATTAACCCACACAAGCCCCAATAAGCCACGTTAACTCCCACGTTAACCTAGTTAACGTGGAAGCTAACGTGAAGAAGGAAGGTGATCGCCAACGTTAGTGACACCTAACATTGTCACTAACGTTGGAAGGAGCCCACACAAGCCACAATGAGCCACGTTAACTCCCACTTTAACATAGTTAATGTGGAAGCTAACGTGAGGAGGAGAGATGATGAGCCAACGTTAGTGACATTCACCTTTGTCACTAACATTGGAGATGGGTAGCACAGCCACGTTAGAGGCCACGTTAACCTACGTTAACCTAGTTAACGTGGACTCTAATGTGGGAGCTAAGGGCACATTGGAACGTTAGTGACAAAGGTAAGTGTCACTAACGTTCTCGAAGGTTGGCAAGCATACGTTAAAAGAGCCACGTTAACTAAGTTAATGTGGACCCTAACGTAAGGAAGGGGGAGACTTCTCAACATTACTGGGAAAGGTGAGTCCCAATAACGTGTGCGAAGGACATAGAGGCAACGTTAGTGGCAACGTTTGTGCCACTAACGTTGAAGTTAACGTGGCTCTTACTTTGGTGAGGAACGTTAGTGAAAAAGGTAATTGTCACTAACGTTCTCGAACCCATATTTTCACTGAACGTTAACACCACTAAAATTCTGAGCTAAAGTCTCTACCCACTTCACACTTTCTCTCTGCAAGTAAAGCCAAGCCCAATGAAGAAGATAACTGCTTCAAACTGAAGATCCAAAGGCCCATACCCAAGACTTGAAAAGCCAACTAGAAGATCAGAAGAGTAGTATATATAGGAGTAGCTTTGAATTGAAAAGAGAGTTGGAAATTATAGGGAGCCTCTTGGCATAGAACTACTCTCTGTATTTTACCTTCTCTGCACTTCTAGTTTCATAATGTATTCTCCATCTTTGTTTTTATTTTCCAGAGCTATGAACAACTAAACCCCTTTCATTGGGTTAAGGAGCTCTGTTGTAATTTGATGGATCAATACTAGTTTTCATTATTCTTCTTCTATCTTTTCTCTTGATTTTACTTGAAAGCTTTTGATCTTCATCCAATTGGGTAGTTATCTTGGAAAAGAAGCTATTCAAACTTGGATCTCTTCTGATCCTTGAAAGAGGAATGAAGAGATCATGCTAGAAATGCTTTCTCATGCTGGACCAAATTGGGTTTGGATGGATATGTGACTATAATCCTCTCAACACTTGATTTGGGAAATGCATGTGGTATAATAAGTGACCATACTTCATCTCTTCTCATGAACAATTGACCAAGGAATTGGCTATTGATCAAGATTTGAGAGATTGAATTACAAGGAATTGTAATTCGATCACTTAAGATTGCCAAGGAGATCAATGAGTGCATTGATTGAGGAAGAGATGAAAATGAAATTGATCCGGAGAATGCAACATCTCCTGAGCCCAATGAACTCCCCATTTCTGATCTTACCCATTCTCTTTAATTTCTGTCATTTACTTTTATGAGCAATTACCCCATTCCCATTTAAGATTCTGCAATTTACTTTCCGTCATCTACATTCAGCTCTTTATTTCCAGCATTTACTTTTCTGTTATTTACTTTTCCGCCATTTAATTTTCTGCAATTCTCAACTCAAATTCTGATTCGCTCAACTAGAACATTCCTCTAGTTAAAGTTGCTTGATCAATCAATCCCTGTGGGACTCGACCTCACTCTATTGTGAGTTTTTACTTGACGACAAATTCGGTACACTTACCGAAGGAAATTTGTTATGAGACAAGTTTTCTGTGCATCAAGTTTATGGCGCCGTTACCGGGGATTGATTGTGCATCAACAATGATTAAATTGGAGGATTGATGTGTATTTTCAGAAAATGAATTCCAAACACACAAAACTAACCGGCAAGTGCATCGGGTCGCATCAAGTAATAATAACTCACGTGAGTGAGGTCGATCCCACAGGGATTGAAGGATTGAGCAATTTCAGTTTAGTGGTTGATTTAGTCAAGCGAATCAAGATTTGGTTGAGTGATTTGTGATTAACAGAATTTAAATTGCATGGAAAGTAAAGGGAATGGGTAAATTGCATGAAATTAAAGAGAACAGAAAATAAAGTGCTGAATCTTAAAGAACAAGAAATGTAAATTACAGAAACTTAGATTGCAAGAAATGTAAATTGTAAAATCTTAAAGTGCAAGAAATGTAAATGGCTTGAATTATAAAGGGAATCGGGAAGTGGATTTGCAGAAATTAAACAAGGAAAAGTAAATTGCATAAATCAGACAAGTAGAAAGTGACTTGAATTGAACCGAATCTCAAACGGAAATGTAAATGAACTTGAAAAGCTTTAAACAGAGAATTTAAAATGCAAACTCCATATCTCAGGACCCAAGAGACTAGATAACCGAGTCTAGATCTCAATGCCTTCCTAGATCCAAATGTAGAATTCAATTGCAAGAAATTAAAGATCAAAACCGAAGAAAGCTTGAATGTAAATCTCAATTCTCCAATGGTGCAGTAAAAGAAACAGAAAGAGATCTCAAGGTGAGATTGAGACAGAATTTCCCCAATTCTCAACACCCAAGACTCAAGACAAGTGTAATTGAAATTGAAAACAAGAAAACTAAGAGGAAGAGAATTCAATTCTCCTCTCCGAAACTCAGAAACTCAAAATAATTCAAAACTAAAAGCTCTCCAAAACTCTCAGCAAAACTCCAAAAGAAAAGCTCCCCTAAAACTTAAATCCTAAGCTATTTATACACTTTCTTCAAATGGCCTTCAAGCTTTGAATTGGGCATTTGCTCTTGATAGAATTGGGTTGATAAAGGCCTTGGTTGATGGCTCTTGGAGTTGGAGAAAGATCCATTGTGAACCGGGTTGAAATCATGAAAGTTTGAGTAAAAGTTTGAGGCAAACTTTTACTCAAACTTTTTATACCAGATGGCTTCACTTGCTGCTACCAACGTTTGGGCTAAAGTTTGAGGTCAAACTTTTGCTCAAACGTTGGCCCCCTTGTGTATATGTGTGGCGCCAACGTTTGCCAAAAAGTTTGAGGCAAACGTTGGCGCAAGCTTTTCTCCTCCAGGGTGTTGGTTTTGTGATGCCAACGTTTGCCAAAAAGTTTGAGGCAAATGTTGGCTCAAGCTTTTCTCCAAAAGTTTGAGCTAAAGTTTGAGGCAAACTTTTGCTCAAGCTTTTTTCCTCTGGAGTGTTTTCAATTCTTCCAAAAGTTTGAGCTAAAGTTTGAGGCAAACTTTTTCTCAAGCTTTTTTCCTCTGGAGTGTTTTCAATTCTTCCAAAAGTTTGAGCTAAAGTTTGAGGCAAACTTTGGCTCAAGCTTTTTTTCTCTGGCATGTTTTCAACTCTTCTAAAATTTTGAGCTAAAGTTTGAGGCAAACTTTGGCTCAAACTTTTTGTTCTCTCTTGCTCCTAGCCATTCCTTCTTCCTTCAACCTTCTTCAAAACTCTTTCCACCTATCATCAATCAATCAAAATAATCAAAGCTATGCCCCAAATCATGAGATTGTGTTTCTTTCATAATATATGAAATTATAGCATAAAATCTCATGAAAGTGCATGAATTCATACATGGTTGATTGAATCAAAGGAAACATGGAAATCTACCCAATTGGCTTGCTTATGGCTTAAGAAAGTGCATAAAATCAATTGAAAACAAAAGAAAAAGGCTAGTGAAACTAGCTAAGATGACTTGTTATCAAGGATCACTAGATTGAGCATTTTATTTTTGTTTGATTTAATTTTCTGTTTGAGTAATTTACTTTCAGTTTTAGTTAATTTCTTCCCTTCCCCTACTTTTTCGTTTTTAGTTATTTACCATTCATTTCACTAACCCACTAACTATTTGATATATTGCATCACTCACACTAACAGTCATTCTGACAGAAATACTTTCAGCATCTATTTTCCTTGCTTGTACTTGTTGGTTGTATGACAGGGAGAAGAAGCGGGGCTTCAACTTTCTTTGATTCTGAACCTGAGAGGACCTTCTTGAGATTAAGGAGGGAAGCAAGAGGAAAAAGAGTAGTTGGTGCTGAGGAAGAGGAGGAATACTTTGAACCAAACATGGAAGAAAACATGGAAAACCATCATGAAGAAGAGACTCACAACCATGGCGGAGGAGGTCGAGCAAATCATGCTGGGGAGGATAGAAGAGTTTTAGGCTCTTACATCAATCCAAACCCAGGAAACTGTGGAAGTAGCATTCAAAAGCCAACCATCCACGCCAACAATTTTGAACTGAAGCCACAGCTCATCACCCTTGTTCAGAACAACTGTTCGTTCGGAGGAAGTGTCCAAGAAGACCCCAATCAACATCTAACCACCTTCCTGAGAATTTGTGACACAGTGAAGTCTAATGGTGTTCATCCTGACGCCTATAGACTGCTCTTATTTCCATTCTCACTCAATGATAAGGCAGCTAAGTGGCTGGAGTCTTTCCCAAGGGAGAACTTGACAACTTGGGAAGATGTGGTGAACAAATTCTTAGCAAGATTTTACCCTCCTCAACGAATCAATAGGCTGAGAGCTGAGGTCCAAACTTTCAGACAACAAGATGGTGAGACTCTGTATGAAGCATGGGAGAGGTTTAAGGACCTGACAAGGAGGTGTCCACCTGACATGTTCAACGAATGGGTGCAGCTGCACATTTTCTATGAAGGGCTACCTTATGAATCAAAGAAGGCAGTAGACCATTCATCCGGAGGATCTTTGAACAAGAAGAAGACCATTGAGGAAGCCATAGATGTCATTGAAACAGTAGCAGAGAATGATTATTTCTATGCTTCTGAAAAAGGCAACACTAGAGGAGTAATGGAGCTAAACAATGTAGATGCTCTGCTGGCCCAAAACAAGCTCATTACCCAGCAGCTGGCTGACCTCACCAAGAAGATGGAGAGGAACCAAGTAGCAGCAATATCCACTCATCAACAACCCAAGAAGGAGTGAATGAAGAAGCAGAGGGAAGTCAGGAGCAAGTCAACTACATTGGGAATTCACCTAGGCAAAACCATGATCCATACTCCAAGACTACAACCCTGGATGGAGGAATCACCCAAACTTGGGTGGGGAAATCAACAAGACCAAAGCCTTGATAAAGACGCCCAAATCCAACAATGCAGCTCACCAACATTTCACATCTAGACCATATCAACACTCCATAAAACACCTCTCACATCCATATCAAAACCAAAATAACTTACCTCATCCTTCCACCTCTAATCCAATCTACAATCATTTGATGACAGACTCTCAAGGATGAGAATCTACTTGAAGGCATAGGCAAAGAGATTCAAGATAGTAAAGCATTCGAGAAGAAGTGATGTCCAATATGCAGAATCAGGATGCTACCATCAAGAAACTTGAGACACAAATTGGCTACTTATTCAATAAAATTTCCAGCCACAACCTTCGTAGCAATACTAGCTCAACACAAAGGGAGGAGTGTCAGGCTATCACCCTTCGGAGTGGGAAGGAACTGAAGGAAACCCCCCAGAAACCACAAGAAAAGGACTCAGATAAAGAGGAAGAAGAGCAGGATGGAGCTCAAGTTCCTAATCTGAGTTCACAAAAAGGGGAAGGAGTACTGAAGCCAGACGTACCAAGAGTCCCATATCCTCAGTAATTAAAGAAGAAGGGGGATGACAACTAGTTTTCGAGATTTTTGGAAATCTTCAAGAAACTACAAATCAACATACCCTTTGCTGAAGCAATAGAACAAATGCCACTCTACGCCAAGTTTTTAAAGGAGCTAATGACTAAGAAGAGAAGCTGGAAGAACAACGAGACTGTAATATTAACCGAAGAATGTAGTGCTATCATTCAGCACAAACTACCCTAGAAATTGAAGGATCTCGGGAGTTTTCAGATCCCTTATATTATAGGGTTAATCACAGTGGAAAAGGCTCTTTGTGACTTAGGAGCTAGCATCAATTTGATGTCGGTAGCTATGATGAGAAAGATGAAGATTGAGGAGGCTAAACCAACAAAGATGGCCTTACAATTGGCAGACCGATCGTTCAAGTTCCCGCATGGCGTCGTAGAAGATTTGCTGGTGAAAGTGGGAGATTTTATCTTCCCAGCAGACTTTGTAGTGCTGGACATGCAGGAGGAAGCCAAGGCTTCCATCATCCTGGGAAGGCCATTCTTGGCCACTGCTGGAGCTGTCATTGATGTACAAAAAGGAGATCTCACCCTGAGATTACACAATGAAAAGATGACGATCAATGTGTTCAAGGCCATGAGTTACCCATAAGAACAACTGGGGAAATGTATGAGGTTGGACTCACTTGAAGAGGAGGTGCAGGAGAGTTTTGAAGAAGAAGAGTCTGAAGAGCCCGAAAGAATAATAGAGGAAGAGTGTACATCAAGTGAAGAGGTTGCAACAACAGAAATTGGCATACCAGGTGCACCAAAGGAAGAGAACGAAAAGTCAGAAGCACCTAAACTTGAACTCAAAGCACTGCCACCCACTCTCAAATATGCATACTTAGGAGAAAATAAAAATTACCCAGTGATCATAAGCTCATGCCTCAGCAAAGATCAAGAGGATGAACTGATCAAAGTACTGCGACAGCACAAGGATGCCATTGGTTGGACACTTGCTAACCTGAAGCGGATAAGTTCGGCCATATGCATGCACAAGATACTGCTAGAAGATGATGCCAAACCATCCATTCAATCCCAAAAGAGGTTGAACCCAATCATGAAGGAAGTGGTACAGAAGGAAGTTATGAAGTTATGGCAAGGGGGGTAATTTACCCAATCTCAGACAGTCCCTGGGTTAGCCCCGTGCATATCGTCCCAAAAAGGGAGGAATTACCGTGGTTCCCAATGAGAAGAATGAACTAATTCCTACAAGGACAGTCACAGGGATGGCAGATGTGCATAGACTACAGGAAGCTCAACGAGGCTACACGAAAAGATCATTTGCCCCTTCCATTCATGGATCAGATGTTGGAAAGACTTGCAGGGCACGCATATTATTGTTTTTTCGACAGTTATTCCGGATATAACCAAATAGTGGTTGATCCCAGAGATCAAGAGAAAACCTCATTCACTTGCCCATATGGAGTGTTTGCCTACAGGCGCATGCCATTTGGGCTATGTAATGCACCTGCGACTTTCCAACGCTGCATGTTTCTATCTTTCA